>NW_027476171.1:0-618189 GCF_051020955.1 Megalopta genalis | reverse complement strand
CATGATTTAGCTTTAACTGCATGCGAAACAAACGAGTTAGCTTCAAATCCAAGCGAAACACATGATTTAGCTTCAAATTCTTGCGAATCACATGGTTTAGCTTCAAATCCTTGCGATGCAAATGGTTTAGCTTCAAATACTTGTTTATACATAATTTAGCTTCAACTGCATGCGAAACAAACGAATTAGCTTCAAATGCAAGCGAAACACATGATTTAGATTCAAATTCATGCGAAGTAGGAGGCTTAGATTCAAATCCATGCGAAACGAACGGTTTAGCTTCAAATACTTGTGATATACATGATTTAGCTTCAACTGCATGCGGAACAAACGAGTTAGCTTCAAATCCAAGCGAAACACATGATTTAGCTTCAAATCAATGCGAAGTAGTAGGCCTTAGTTTCAAATTTATGCGAAACGGATGATTTGGCTTCAAATACTTACGAATATAAGCGATATAGCTTCAACTGCATGCGAAACTAACGAGTTAGCTTCAAATCCAAGCGAAACACATGATTTAGCTTCAATTTCATGCAAAGTATAAGTCTTAGCTTCAAATACATGCGAAATAAATGGTTTAGCTTCAAATACATGTTTTATACATGATTTAGCATAAACTGCATTGCGAAACAATCGAGTGAGCTTCTAATCCAAACTTCAAATCAATGCGAAGTAGAAGGAATGCGAAACAATCGAGTTAGCTTCAAGTCCAAGCATAACACATGATTTAGCTTCGAATCATTGCGCATTAGAAGGCTTAGCTTCAAATCCATGCGATACAAATGGTTTAGCTTCGAATACTTGTGATATACATGATTTAGCTTCAACTGCATGCGAAACAAACAAATTAGCTTCAAATCCATGCGAAACACATGGTTTAGCTTCAAATAGTTGTTTATACATAATTTAGCTTCAACTGCATGCGAAACAAACGAATTAGCTTCAAATGCAAGCGAAACACATGATTTAGATTCAAATTCATGCGAAGTAGGAGGCTTAGATTCAAATCCATGCGAAACGAATGGTTTAGCTTCAAATACTTGTGATATACATGATTTAGCTTCAACTGCATGCGGAACAAACGAGTTAGCTTCAAATCCAAGCGAAACACATGATTTAGCTTCAAATCAATGCGAAGTAGTAGCCTTAGTTTCAAATTTATGCGAAACGAATGATTTGGCTTCAAATACTTACGAATATAGCGATATAGCTTCAACTGCATGCGAAAGCTAACGAGTTAGCTTCAAATCCAAGCGAAACACATGATTTAGCTTCAATTTCATGCAAAGTATAAGTCTTAGCTTCAAATACATGCGAAATAAATGGTTTAGCTTCAAATACATGTTTTATACATGATTTAGCATAAACTGCATTGCGAAACAATCGAGTTAGCTTCTAATCCAAACTTCAAATCAATGCGAAGTAGAAGGAATGCGAAACAATCGAGTTAGCTTCAAGTCCAAGCATAACACATGATTTAGCTTCGAATCATTGCGCATTAGAAGGCTTAGCTTCAAATCCATGCGATACAAATGGTTTAGCTTCGAATACTTGTGATATACATGATTTAGCTTCAACTGCATGCGAAACAAACAATTAGCTTCAAATCCATGCGAAACACATGGTTTAGCTTCAAATAGTTGTTTATACATAATTTAGCTTCAACTGCATGCGAAACAAACGAATTAGCTTCAAATGCAAGCGAAACACATGATTTAGATTCAAATTCATGCGAAGTAGGAGGCTTAGATTCAAATCCATGCGAAACGAATGGTTTAGCTTCAAATACTTGTGATATACATGATTTAGCTTCAACTGCATGCGAAAGAAACGAGTTAGCTTCAAATCCAAGCGAAACACATGATTTAGCTTCAAATCAATGCAAAGTAGTTTCCTTAGTTTCAAATTTATGCGAAACGAATGATTTGGCTTCAAATACTTGCGAATATAAGCGATATAGCTTCAACTGCATGCGAAACTAACGAGTTAGCTTCAAATCCAAGCGAAACACATGATTTAGCTTCAATTTCATGCAAAGTATAAGTCTTAGCTTCAGAAAACATGCGAAATAATTGGTTTAGCTTCAAATACATGTTTTATACATGATTTAGCATAAAGTTGCATTGCGAAACAATCGAGTTAGTTTCTATTCCAAACTTCAAATGAATTCGAAGTAGAAGGAATGCGAAACAATCGAGTTAGCTTCAAATCCAAGCAAAACACATGATTAAGCTTCGAATCATTGCGCATTAGAAGGCTTAGCTTCAAATCCATGCGATACAAATAGTTTAGCTTCGAATACTTGTGATATACATGATTAGCTTCAACTGCATGCGAAACAAACGAGTTAGCTTCAAATCCAAGCGAAACACATGATTTAGATTCAAAATCATGCGACGTAGGAGGCTTAGATTCAAATCCTTGCGAAACGAACGGTTTAGCTTCAAATACTTGTGATATACATGATTTAGCTTTAACTGCATGCGAAACAAACGAGTTAGCTTCAAATCCAAGCGAAACACATGATTTAGATTCAAATTCATGCGACGTAGGAGGCTTAGATTCAAATCCATGCGAAACGAACGGTTTAGCTTCAAATACTTGTGATATACATGATTTAGCTTCAACTGCATGCGAAACAAACGAGTTAGCTTCAAATCCAAGCGAAACACATGATTTAGCTTCAAATTCTTGCGAATCACATGGTTTAGCTTCAAATCCTTGCGATGCAAATGGTTTAGCTTCAAATACTTGTTTATACATAATTTAGCTTCAACTGCATGCGAAACAAACGAGTTAGCTTCAAATCCAAGCGAACACATGATTTAGCTTCAAATTCTTGCGAATCACATGGTTTAGCTTCAAATCCTTGCGATGCAAATGGTTTAGCTTCAAATACTTGTTTATACATAATTTAGCTTCAACTGCATGCGAAACAAACGAGTTAGCTTCAAATCCAAGCGAAACACATGATTTAGATTCAAATTCATGCGACGTAGGAGGCTTAGGTTCAAATCCTTGCGAAACGAACGGTTTAGCTTCAAATACTTGTGATATACTTGATTTAGCTTCAACTGCATGCGGATCAAACGAGTTAGCTTCAAATCCAAGCGAAACACATGATTTAGCTTCAAATTCTTGCGAATCACATGGTTTAGCTTCAAATCCTTGCGATGCAAATGGTTTAAGCTTCAAATTCTTGTTTATACATAATTTAGCTTCAACTGCATGCGAAACAAACGAGTTAGCTTCAATCCAAGCGAAACACATGATTTAGCTTCAAATTCTTGCGAATCACATGGTTTAGCTTCAAATCCTTGCGATGCAAATGGTTTAGCTTCAAATACTTGTTTATACATAATTTAGCTTGAACTGCATGCGAAACAAACGAATTAGCTTCAAATGCAAGGGAAACACATGATTTAGATTCAAATTCATGCGAAGTAGGAGGCTTAGATTCAAATCCATGCGAAACGAATGGTTTAGCTTCAAATACTTGTGATATACATGATTAAGCTTCAACTGCATGCGGAACAAATGAGTTAGCTTCAAATCCAAGCGAAACACATGATTTAGCTTCAAATCAATGCGAAGTAGTAGCCTTAGTTTCAAATTTATGCGAACGAATGATTTGGCTTCAAATACTTACGAATATAAGCGATATAGCTTCAACTGCATGCGAAACTAACGAGTTAGCTTCAAATCCAAGCGAAACACATGATTTAGCTTCAATTTCATGCAAAGTATAAGTCTTAGCTTCAAATACATGCGAAATAAATGGTTTAGCTTCAAATACATGTTTTATACATGATTTAGCATAAACTGCATTGCGAAACAATCGAGTTAGCTTCTAATCCAAACTTCAAATCAATGCGAAGTAGAAGGAGTGCGAAACAATCGAGTTAGCTTCAAGTCCAAGCATAACACATGATTTAGCTTCGAATCATTGCGCATTAGAAGGCTTAGCTTCAAATCCATGCGATACAAATGGTTTAGCTTCGAATACTTGTGATATACATGATTTAGCTTCAACTGCATGCGAAACAAACAAATTAGCTTCAAATCCATGCGAAACACATGGTTTAGCTTCAAATAGTTGTTTATACATAATTTAGCTTCAACTGCATGCGAAACAAACGAATTAGCTTCAAATGCAAGCGAAACACATGATTTAGATTCAAATTCATGCGAAGTAGGAGGCTTAGATTCAAATCCATGCGAAAACGAATGGTTTAGCTTCAAATACTTGTGATATACATGATTTAGCTTCAACTGCATGCGAAAGAAACGAGTTAGCTTCAAATCCAAGCGAAACACATGATTTAGCTTCAAATCAATGCGAAGTAGTTGCCTTAGTTTCAAATTTATGCGAAACGAATGATTTGGCTTCAAATACTTGCGAATATAAGCGATATAGCTTCAACTGCATGCGAAACTAACGAGTTAGCTTCAAATCCAAGCGAAACACATGATTTAGCTTCAATTTCATGCAAAGTATAAGTCTTAGCTTCAAATACATGCGAAATAAATGGTTTAGCTTCAAATACATGTTTTATACATCATTTAGCATAAACTGCATTGCGAAACAATCGAGTTAGCTTCTAATCCAAACTTCAAATCAATACGAAGTAGAAGGAATGCGAAACAATCGAGTTAGCTTCAAATCCAAGCAAAACACATGATTAAGCTTCGAATCATTGCGCATTAGAAGGCTTAGCTTCAAATCCATGCGATACAAATAGTTTAGCTTCGAATACTTGTGATATACATGATTTAGCTTCAACTGCATGCGAAACAAACGAGTTAGCTTCAAATCCAAGCGAAAACACATGATTTAGATTCAAATTCATGCGACGTAGGAGGCTTAGATTCAAATCCACGCGAAACGAACGGTTTAGCTTCAAATACTTGTGATATACATGATTTAGCTTCAACTGCATGCGAAACAAACGAGTTAGCTTCAAATCCAAGCGAAAACACATGATTTAGCTTCAAATTCTTGCGAATCACATGGTTTAGCTTCAAATCCTTGCGATGCAAATGGTTTAGCTTCAAATACTTGTTTATACATAATTTAGCTTCAACTGCATGCGAAACAAACGAGTTAGCTTCAAATCCAAGCGAAACACATGATTTAGCTTCAAATTCTTGCGAATCACATGGTTTAGCTTCAAATCCTTGCGATGCCAAATGGTTTAGCTTCAAATACTTGTTTATACATAATTTAGCTTGAACTGCATGCGAAACAAACGAATTAGCTTCAAATGCAAGGGAAACACATGATTTAGATTCAAATTCATGCGAAGTAGGAGGCTTAGATTCAAATCCATGCGAAACGAATGGTTTAGCTTCAAATACTTGTGATATACATGATTTAGCTTCAACTGCATGCAGAACAAACGAGTTAGCTTCAAATCCAAGCGAAACACATGATTTAGCTTCAAATCAATGCGAAGTAGTAGCCTTAGTTTCAAATTTATGCGAAACGAATGATTTGACTTCAAATACTTACGAATATAAGCGATATAGCTTCAACTGCATGCGAAACTAACGAGTTAGCTTCAAATCCAAGCGAAACACATGATTTAGCTTCAATTTCATGCAAAGTATAAGTCTTAGCTTCAAATACATGCGAAATAAATGGTTTAGCTTCAAATACATGTTTTATACATGATTTAGCATAAAGTGCATTGCGAAACAATCGAGTTAGTTTCTATTCCAAACTTCAAATGAATTCGAAGTAGAAGGAATGCGAAACAATCGAGTTAGCTTCAAATCCAAGCAAAACACATGATTAAGCTTCGAATCATTGCGCATTAGAAGGCTTAGCTTCAAATCCATGCGATACAAATAGTTTAGCTTCGAATACTTGTGATATACATGATTTAGCTTCAACTGCATGCGAAACAAACGAGTTAGCTTCAAATCCAAGCGAAACACATGATTTAGATTCAAAATCATGCGACGTAGGAGGCTTAGATTCAAATCCACGCGAAACGAACGGTTTAGCTTCAAATACTTGTGATATACATGATTTAGGTTTAACTGCATGCGAAACAAACGAGTTAGCTTCAAATCCAAGCGAAACACATGATTTAGATTCAAATTCATGCGACGTACGAGGCTTAGATTCAAATCCATGCGGAACGAACGGTTTAGCTTCAAATACTTGTGATATACATGATTTAGCTTCAACTGCATGCGAAACAAACGAGTTAGCTTCAAATCCAAGCGAAACACATGATTTAGCTTGAAATCAATGCGAAGTAGACACCCTAGTTTCAAATTCATGCGAATCGAATGATTTGGTTTCAAATACTTGCGAATATAAGCGATATAGCTTCAACTGCATGCGAAACAAACGAGTTAGCTTCAAATCCAAGCGAAACACATGATTTAGCTTCAATTTCATGCAAAGTATAAGTCTTAGCTTCAAATACATGCGAAATAAATGGTTTAGCTTCAAATACATGTTTTATACATGATTTAGCATAAAGTGCATTGCGAAACAATCGAGTTAGCTTCTAATCCAAACTTCAAATGAATTCGAAGTAGAAGGAATGCGAAACAATCGAGTTAGCTTCAAATCCAAGCAAAACACATGATTTAGCTTCGAATCATTGCGCATTAGAAGGCTTAGCTTCAAATCCATGCGATACAAATGGTTTAGCTTCGAATACATGTGATATACATGATTTAGATTCAACTGCATGCGAAACAAACGAATTAGCTTCAAATCCAAGCGAAACACATGATTTAGATTCAAATTCATGCGACGTAGGAGGCTTAGATTCAAATCCACGCGAAACGAACGGTTTAGCTTCAAATACTTGTGATATACATGATTTAGGTTTAACTGCATGCGAAACAAACGAGTTAGCTTCAAATCCAAGCGAAACACATGATTTAGATTCAAATTCATGCGACGTAGGAGGCTTAGATGCAAATCCATGCGAAACGAACGGTTTAGCTTCAAATACTTGTGATATACATGATTTAGCTTCAACTGCATGCGAAACAAACGAGTTAGCTTCAAATCCAAGCGAAACACATGATTTAGCTTCAAATTCTTGCGAATCACATGGTTTAGCTTCAAATCCTTGCGATGCAAATGGTTTAGCTTCAAATACTTGTTTATACATAATTTAGCTTCAACTGCATGCGAAACAAACGAGTTAGCTTCAAATCCAAGCGAAACACATGATTTAGCTTCAAATTCTTGCGAATCACATGGTTTAGCTTCAAATCCTTGCGATGCAAATGGTTTAGCTTCAAATACTTGTTTATACATAATTTAGCTTGAACTGCATGCGAAACAAACGAATTAGCTTCAAATGCAAGGGAAACACATGATTTAGATTCAAATTCATGCGAAGTAGGAGGCTTAGATTCAAATCCATGCGAAACGAATGGTTTAGCTTCAAATACTTGTGACATACATGATTTAGCTTCAACTGCATGCGAAAGAAACGAGTTAGCTTCAAATCCAAGCGAAACACATGATTTAGCTTCAAATCAATACAAAGTAGTTTCCTTAGTTTCAAATTTATGCGAAACGAATGATTTGGCTTCAAATACTTGCGAATATAAGCGATATAGCTTCAACTGCATGCGAAACTAACGAGTTAGCTTCAAATCCAAGCGAAACACATGATTTAGCTTCAATTTCATGCAAAGTATAAGTCTTAGCTTCAAATACATGCGAAATAAATGGTTTAGCTTCAAATACATGTTTTATACATGATTTAGCATAAAGTGCATTGCGAAACAATCGAGTTAGTTTCTATTCCAAACTTCAAATGAATTCGAAGTAGAAGGAATGCGAAACAGTCGAGTTAGCTTCAAATCCAAGCAAAACACATGATTAAGCTTCGAATCATTGCGCATTAGAAGGCTTTGCTTCAAATCCATGCGATACAAATAGTTTAGCTTCGAATACTTGTGATATACATGATTTAGCTTCAACTGCATGCGAAACAAACGAGTTAGCTTCAAATCCAAGCGAAACACATGATTTAGATTCAAAATCATGCGACGTAGGAGGCTTAGATTCAAATCCACGCGAAACGAACGGTTTAGCTTCAAATACTTGTGATATACATGATTTAGGTTTAACTGCATGCGAAACAAACGAGTTAGCTTCAAATCCAAGCGAAACACATGATTTAGATTCAAATTCATGCGACGTACGAGGCTTAGATTCAAATCCATGCGGAACGAACGGTTTAGCTTCAAATACTTGTGATATACATGATTTAGCTTCAACTGCATGCGAAACAAACGAGTTAGCTTCAAATCCAAGCGAAACACATGATTTAGCTTGAAATCAATGCGAAGTAGACACCCTAGTTTCAAATTCATGCGAATCGAATGATTTGGTTTCAAATACTTGCGAATATAAGCGATATAGCTTCAACTGCATGCGAAACAAACGAGTTAGCTTCAAATCCAAGCGAAACACATGATTTAGCTTCAATTTCATGCAAAGTATAAGTCTTAGCTTCAAATACATGCGAAATAAATGGTTTAGCTTCAAATACATGTTTTATACATGATTTAGCATAAAGTGCATTGCGAAACAATCGTGTTAGCTTCAACTCAATGCGAAGTGGAAGGCTTAGCATCAAATACATGAGAAACAAATGGTTTAGCTTAAAATACTTGTGATATACATGATTTAGCTTCAACTGCATGCGAAACAATCGAGATAGCTTCAAAACCAAACGAAACACATGATTTAGCTGCAAATCAATGCGAAGTAGAAGGCTTAGCTTCAAATCCATGCGAATCAAACGGTTTAGCTTCAAATACTTGTGATATACATGATTTATCTTCAAATGCAGGCGAAACAAAAGAGTTAGCTTCAAATCCATGCGAAACACATCATTTAGTTTCACATTCATGCGAAATACATGGTTTAGCTTCGTAGCTTCATAGTCTTGCGAAACAGATCTTTTAGATTCAGATATTGTGATAATCATGATTTAGCTTCAACTGCATGCGAAACAAACAAGTTTGCTTAAAATCAAAGAGAACCACATGATTTATCTTCAAATACAGGCGAAGAAAACGAGTTAGCTTCAAAACCAAGCGTAACACAGGATATAGCTGCAAATCAATGCGAAGTAGAAGGCTTAGCTTCAAATCCATGCGAATCAAACGGTTTAGCTACAAATACTTGTGATGTACATGATTTATCTTCAAATGCAGGCGAAACAAAAGAGTTAGCTTCAAAACCAAGCGAAACACATGATTTAGCTGCGAATCAATGCGAAGTAGAAGGCTTATCTTCAAATCCATGCGAATCAAACGGTTTAGATTCAAATACTTGTGATATACATGATTCACCTTCAACTGCATGCGTTACAGATGAGTTAGCTTCAAAACCAAGCGAAACACATGATTTAGATTCAAATCAATGCCAAGTAGTAGGCTTAGCTTCAAATTCATGCGAAACAAATGGTTTAGCTTCAAGTACTTGTGATATACATGATTCAGCTTCAAATGCAGGCGAAACAATCGAGTTAGCTGCAAATCAATGCGAAGTAGAAGGCTTAGATTCAAATTCATGAGAAACAAATGATTCATCTTTAGATAATTGCGATATAAGTGATATAGCTTCATAAGCAGGCGAAACAATCGAGTTAGCTTCAAATCAATGCGAAGTACAAGGGTTATCTTCAAATACATGAGAAACAAATGATTTATCTTCAGATAATTGCGATATAAGTGATATAGCTTCATATGCAGGCGAAACAATCGAGTGAGATTCAAATCAATGCGAATTGGAACGCTTAGATTCTAATACATGAGAAACAAATGGTTTAGCTTCAAATACTTGTGATATACATGATTTAGATTCAACTGCATGCGAAACAAACGAGTTAGCTTCAAATCCATGAGAAACACATGATTTAGCTTCAAATCAATGCGAAATAGAAGGCTGATTTTCGAATCCATGCAAAACAAATGGATTATCTTCAAATACTTGTGATATACATGATTTAGCTACAACTGCATGCGAAACAAACAAGTTAGCTTCAAATCCAATCGAAACACATAATTTAGCTTCAAATCAATGCGAAGTGGAAGGCTTAGCTCCAACTCCATGCGCAACGAATGATTTAGCTTCAAATCCATGCGAAATACAGGATTAAGCTACAAATCAATGCGAAGTAGAAGGTTTAGCATCAAATCCATGCGACACAAATGATTTAACTTCATATACTTGCGAATATAAGTGATAAAGCTTCTACTGCATGCGAAACAAACGAGTTATCTTCCAATCCAAGCGATACACATGATTTAATTTGAAATCAATGCGAAGTAGAACGTCTAGCTTCAAATCCATGCGAATCAAATGGATTAGTTTCAAATACTTGTGATATACATGATTTAACTTCAACTGCATGCGAAACAATCGTGTTAGCTTAAAATCCATGCGAAACACATGGTTTGGCTCCAAATCAATGCGAAGTGGAAGGCTTAGCTCCAAATCCATGGGATAAAATGGTTTAGCTTCAAATACTTGTGATATACATGATTTTGCTTCAACTGCATGCGAAACAAACGAGTTAGCATCACATCCAAGCGAAACACTTGATTTAGCTTCAAATCAATGCGAAGTAGAAGGTTTAGCTTCAACTCCGTGCGAAACGAATGATTTAGCTCCAAATACTTGCGAACATAAGTGATATAGCTTCAGCTGCATGAGAAACAAACGTGTTTGCTTCAAATCCCAGCGAAACACATGATTTAGCTGCAAATCAATGCGAAGTAGAAGGCTTAGCTTCAAATCCATGCGAATCAAACGGTTTAGCTTCAAATACTTGTGATATACATGATTTATCTTCAAATGCAGGCGAAACAAAAGAGTTAGCTTCAAATCCATGCGAAACATATGATTTAGCTTCAAATCAGTGCGAAATAGACGGCTTAGCTTCAAATACATGAGAAGCAAATGATTTATCCTCAGATAATTGCGATATAAGTGATATAGATTCAAATGCAGTCGAATCAATCGAGTTAGCTTCAAATTAATGCGAAGTACGAGGCTTATCTTCAAATCCATGCGAAACAAATGGTTTAGCTTCAAATTCTTGTGATATACATGATTTAGCTTCAACTGCATACGAAACAAACGAGTTAGCTTCAAAACCAAGCGAAACACATGATTTAGCTTCAAATCAATGCGAAGTAGCAGGCTTAGCTTCAAATTCATGCGAAAGAAATGGTTTAGCTTCAAATACTTGTGATATACATGATTCAGCTTCAACTGCATGCGAAACAAACGAGTTAGCTTCAAAAGCAATCGAAACACATGATATAGCTGCAAATCAATGCGAAGTAGAAGGCTTAGCTTCAAATCCATGCGAATCAAACGGTTTAGCTACAAATACTTGTGATGTACATGATTTATCTTCAAATGCATGCGTTACAGATGAGTTAGCTTCAAAACCAAGCGGAACACATGATTTAGATTCAAATCAATGCCAAGTAGAAGGCTTAGCTTCAAATTCATGCGAAACAAATGGTTTAGCTTCAAGTACTTGTGATATACATGATTCAGCTTCAAATGCAGGCGAAACAATCGAGTTAGCTGGAAATCAATGCGAAGTAGAAGGCTTAGATCCAAATTCATGTGAAACAAATGATTTATCTTTAGATAATTGCGATATAAGTGATATAGCTTCATAAGCAGGCGAAACAATCGAGTTAGATTCAAATCCATGCAAAATACATGATGTAGTTTCAAATCAATGCGAAGTAGAAGGTTTAGCTTTAATTCCATGCGAAACAAATGGTTTAGCTTCAAATCAATTGCGAAGTAAACGGATTATCTTCAAATCCATGCGAAACAAATGATTTAGCTTCAAATACTTCTGATACACATGATTTATTTTCAACTGCATGCGACACAAACGAGTTAGCTTCAAATCCATGCGAAACAAATGGTTTAGCTTCAAATACTTGTGATATACATGATTTAACTTCAACTGCATGCGAAACAAACGAGTTAGCTTCAAATCCATGAGAAACACATGATTTAGCTTCAAATCAATGCGAAATAGAAGGCTGATTTTCGAATCCATGCAAAACAAACGGATTATCTTCAAATACTTGTGATATACATGATTTAGCTACAACTGCATGCGAAACAAACAAGTTAGCTTCAAATCCAAGCGAAACACATAATTTAGCTTCAAATCAATGCGAAGTGGAAGGCTTAGCTCCAACTCCATGCGCAACGAATGATTTAGCTTCAAATCCATGCGAAATACAGGATTAAGCTACAAATCAATGCGAAGTAGAAGGTTTAGCATCAAATCCATGCGCACAAATGATTTAACTTCATATACTTGCGAATATAAGTGATATAGCTTCTACTGCATGCGAAACAAACGAGTTATCTTCCAATCCAAGCGATACACATGATTTAATTTGAAATCAATGCGAAGTAGAACGTCTAGCTTCAAGTCCATGCGAATCAAATGGATTAGTTTCAAATACTTGTGATATACATGATTTAACTTCAACTGCATGCGAAACAATCGTGTTAGCTTAAAATCCATGCGAAACACATGGTTTAGCTCCAAATCAATGCGAAGTGGAAGGCTTAGCTCCAAATCCATGGGATAAAATGGTTTAGCTTCAAATACTTGTGATATACATGATTTTGCTTCAACTGTATGCGAAACAAACGAGTTAGCATCACATCCAAGCGAAACACTTGATTTAGCTTCAAATCAATGCGAAGTAGAAGGTTTAGCTTCAACTCCGTGCGAAACGAATGATTTAGCTCCAAATACTTGCGAACATAAGTGATATAGCTTCAGCTGCATGAGAAACAAACGTGTTTGCTTCAAATCCCAGCGAAACACATGATTTAGCAGCAAATCAATGCGAAGTAGAAGGCTTAGTTTCAAATTCATGCGAAACAAATGGTTGAGCTTCAAGTACTTGTGATATACATGATTTATCTTCAAATGCAGGCGAAACAAAAGAGTTAGCTTCAAAACCAAGCGTAACACATGATTTAGCTGCAAATCAATGCGAAGTAGAAGGCTTAGCTTCAAATCCATGCGAATCAAACGGTTGAGCATCAAGTACTTGTGATATACATTATTTATCTTCAAATGCAGGCGAAACAAAAGAGTTAGCTTCATATCCATGCGAAACACATCATTTAGCTTCAAATTCATGCGAAACACATGATTTAGCTTCAAATCAATGCGATGTAGAAGGCATATCTTCAAAACCATGCGAAACAAATGGTTTACCTTTAAATACTTTTGCTATGCATGATTTAGCTTCATCTGCATGCGAAGGAAACGAGTTATCTTGAAATCCATGCAAAACACATGATTTAGCATCAACTCAATGCGAAGTGGAAGGCTTAGCATCAAATACATGAGAAACAAATGGTTTAGCTTAAAATACTTGTGATATACATGATTTAGCTTCAACTGCATGCGAAACAATCGAGATAGCTTCAAAACCAAACGAAACACATGATTTAGCTGCAAATCAATGCGAAGTAGAAGGCTTAGCTTCAAATCCATGCGAATCAAACGGTTTAGCTTCAAATACTTGTGATATACATGATTTATCTTCAAATGCAGGCGAAACAAAAGAGTTAGCTTCATATCCATGCGAAACACATCATTTAGCTTCAAATTCATGCGAAACACATGGTTTAGCTCAATAGTCATGCGACACAGATGGTTTATATTCAGATACTTGTGATAAACATGATTTAGCTTCAACTGCAAACGAAACGAACGAGTTAGCTTCAAATCCAAGCGAAACACATGATTTACCTTCAAATCAATGCGAAGTACAAGGCTTATCTTCAAATACATCAGAAACAAATGATTTATCTTCAGATAATTGCGATATAAGTGATATAGATTCATATGCAGGCGAAACAATCGAGATAGCTTCAAATCAATGCGAAGTGTAAGTCTTAGCTTCAAATACATGAGAAACAAATGGTTTAGCTTAAAATACTTGTGATATACATGATTTAGCTTCAGCTGCATGCGAAACAAACGAGTTAGCTTCAAATCCAAGAGAAACACATGATTTAACTTCAAATCAATGCGAAGTAGAAGAATTAGCTTCAAATCTACGCGAAACAAATGCTTCAGCTTCAAATACTTTTGACAAACATGATTTAACTTCAACTGCATGCGAAACAAACGAGTTAGCTTCAAAACCAAGCGAAACACATGATTTAGCTGCAAATCAATGCGAAGTAGAAGGCTTAGCTTCAAATCCATGCGAATCAAACGGTTTAGCTTCAAATACTTGTGATATACATGATTTATCTTCAAATGCAGGCGAAACAAAAGAGTTAGCTTCAAATCCATGCGAAACATATGATTTAGCTTCAAATCAGTGCGAAATAGACGGCTTAGCTTCAAATACATGAGAAGCAAATGATTTATCTTCAGATAATTGCGATTTAAGTGATATAGATTCAAATGCCGTCGAATCAATCGAGTTAGCTTCAAATTAATGCGAAGTAGGAGGCTTATCTTCAAATCTATGCGAAACAAATGGTTTAGCTTCAAATTCTTGTGATATACATGATTTAGCTTCAACTGCATGCGAAACAAACGAGCTAGCTTCAAAACCAAGCGAAACACATGATTTAGCTTCAAATCAATGCGAAGTAGAAGGATTAGCTTCAAATCCACGCGAAACAAATGCTTCAGCTTCAAATACTTTTGACAAACATGATTTAACTTCAACTGCATGCGAAACAAACGAGTTAGCTTCAAAACCAAGCGAAACACATGATTTAGCTGCAAATCAATGCGAAGTAGAAGGCTTAGCTTCAAATCCATGCGAATCAAACGGTTTAGCTTCAAATACTTGTGATATACATGATTTATCTTCAAATGCAGGCGAAACAAAAGAGTTAGCTTCAAATCCATGCGAAACATATGATTTAGCTTCAAATCAGTGCGAAATAGACGGCTTAGCTTCAAATTCTTGTGATATACATGATTTAGCTTCAACTGCATGCGAAACAAACGAGTTAGCTTCAAAACCAAGCGACACACATGATTTAGCTTCAAATCAATGCGAAGTAGAAGGCTTAGCTTCATATTCATGCGAAAGAAATGGTTTAGCTTCAAATACTTGTGATATACATGATTCAGCTTCAACTGCATGCGAAACAAACGAGTTAGCTTCAAATCCATGCGAAACACATGATTTAGCTTCAAATCAATGCGAAATAGACGGCTTAGCTTGAAATACATGAGAAGTAAATGATTTATCTTCTGATAATTGCGATATAAGTGATATAGATTCAAATGCAGTCGAATCAATCGAGTTAGCTTCAAATTAATGGGAAGTAGGAGGCTTATCTTCAAATCCATGCCAAACAAATGGTTTAGCTTCAAATACTTGTGATATACATGATTTAACTTCAAATGCAGGCGAATCAAACGAGTTAGCTTCAAATCCATGCCATACACACGATTTAGATTTAAATCAATGCGAAGTAGAAGGCTTATCTTCAAATCCATCCGAAACAAATGGTTTAGCTTCAAATACTTGCGATATAAATGAAACAGCTTCAAATGAAGACGAAACAAACGAGTTAGTTTCAAATCCGTGCGAAACATATGATTTAGCATCAAATCAGTGCGAAATAGACGGCTTAGCTTCAAATACATGAGAAGCAAATGATTTATCTTCAGATAATTGCGATATGAGTGGTATAAATTCAAATGCAGTCGAATCAATCCAGTTAGCTTCTAATTAATGCGAAGTAGGAGAGTTATCTTCAAATCCTTGCAAAACAAATGCTTTAGATTCAAATACTTTTGATATACATGATTTAGCTTCAACTGCAAGCGAAACTAACGAGTTAGCTTCAAAACCAAGCGAAACATATGATTTAGCTGCAAACCAATGCGAAGTAGAAGGCTTAGCTTCAAATCCATGCGAATCAAACTGTTTAGCTTCAAATACTTGTCATATACATGATTTATCTTCAAATGCAGACGAAACAAAAGAGTTAGCTTCAAATCCATGCTAAACACATCGTTTAGCTTCAAATTCATGCGAAACACATGGTTTAGCTTCATAGCTTCATATTCTTGCGAAACAGATGGGTTAGATTCAGATACTTGTGATAAACATGATTTAACTTCAACTGCATGCGAAACAAACAAGTTAGCATCAAATCCAAGAGAAACACATGACTTAACTTCCAATCAATGCGAAGTAGAAGGCTTAGCTTCAAATCCATGCGAATCAAACGGTTGAACTTCAAGTACTTGTGACATACATGATTTATCTTCAAATGCAGGCGAAACAAAAGAGTTAGCTTCATATCCATGCGACACACATCATTTAGCTGCAAATTCATGCGAAACACATGGTTTAGCTCAATAGTCATGCGACACAGATGGTTTATATTCAGATACTTGTGATGAACATGATTTAGCTTTAACTGCAAACGATACAAACGAGTTGGCTTCAAATCCAAGCGAAACTCATGATTTAGCTACAAATCAATGCGAAGTACAAGGCTTATCTTCAAATACATGAGAAACAAATGGTTTAGCTTAAAATACTTGTGATATACATGATTTAGCTTCAGCTGCATGCGAAACAAACGAGTTAGCTTCAAATCCAAGAGAAACACATGATTTAACTTCAAATCAATGCGAAGTAGAAGAATTAGCTTCAAATCTACGCGAAACAAATGCTTCAGCTTCAAATACTTTTGACAAACATGATTTAACTTCAACTGCATGCGAAACAAACGAGTTAGCTTCAAAACCAAGCGAAACACATGATTTAGCTGCAAATCAATGCGAAGTAGAAGGCTTAGCTTCAAATCCATGCGAATCAAACGGTTTAGCTTCAAATACTTGTGATATACATGATTTATCTTCAAATGCAGGCGAAACAAAAGAGTTAGCTTCAAATCCATGCGAAACATATGATTTAGCTTCAAATCAGTGCGAAATAGACGGCTTAGCTTCAAATACATGAGAAGCAAATGATTTATCTTCAGATAATTGCGATTTAAGTGATATAGATTCAAATGCCGTCGAATCAATCGAGTTAGCTTCAAATTAATGCGAAGTAGGAGGCTTATCTTCAAATCTATGCGAAACAAATGGTTTAGCTTCAAATTCTTGTGATATACATGATTTAGCTTCAACTGCATGCGAAACAAACGAGCTAGCTTCAAAACCAAGCGAAACACATGATTTAGCTTCAAATCAATGCGAAGTAGAAGGATTAGCTTCAAATCCACGCGAAACAAATGCTTCAGCTTCAAATACTTTTGACAAACATGATTTAACTTCAACTGCATGCGAAACAAACGAGTTAGCTTCAAAACCAAGCGAAACACATGATTTAGCTGCAAATCAATGCGAAGTAGAAGGCTTAGCTTCAAATCCATGCGAATCAAACGGTTTAGCTTCAAATACTTGTGATATACATGATTTATCTTCAAATGCAGGCGAAACAAAAGAGTTAGCTTCAAATCCATGCGAAACATATGATTTAGCTTCAAATCAGTGCGAAATAGACGGCTTAGCTTCAAATTCTTGTGATATACATGATTTAGCTTCAACTGCATGCGAAACAAACGAGTTAGCTTCAAAACCAAGCGACACACATGATTTAGCTTCAAATCAATGCGAAGTAGAAGGCTTAGCTTCATATTCATGCGAAAGAAATGGTTTAGATTCAAATACTTGTGATATACATGATTCAGCTTCAACTGCATGCGAAACAAACGAGTTAGCTTCAAATCCATGCGAAACACATGATTTAGCTTCAAATCAATGCGAAATAGACGGCTTAGCTTGAAATACATGAGAAGTAAATGATTTATCTTCTGATAATTGCGATATAAGTGATATAGATTCAAATGCAGTCGAATCAATCGAGTTAGCTTCAAATTAATGGGAAGTAGGAGGCTTATCTTCAAATCCATGCCAAACAAATGGTTTAGCTTCAAATACTTGTGATATACATGATTTAACTTCAAATGCAGGCGAATCAAACGAGTTAGCTTCAAATCCATGCCATACACACGATTTAGATTTAAATCAATGCGAAGTAGAAGGCTTATCTTCAAATCCATCCGAAACAAATGGTTTAGCTTCAAATACTTGCGATATAAATGAAACAGCTTCAAATGAAGACGAAACAAACGAGTTAGTTTCAAATCCGTGCGAAACATATGATTTAGCATCAAATCAGTGCGAAATAGACGGCTTAGCTTCAAATACATGAGAAGCAAATGATTTATCTTCAGATAATTGCGATATGAGTGGTATAAATTCAAATGCAGTCGAATCAATCCAGTTAGCTTCTAATTAATGCGAAGTAGGAGAGTTATCTTCAAATCCTTGCAAAACAAATGCTTTAGATTCAAATACTTTTGATATACATGATTTAGCTTCAACTGCAAGCGAAACTAACGAGTTAGCTTCAAAACCAAGCGAAACATATGATTTAGCTGCAAATCAATGCGAAGTAGAAGGCTTAGCTTCAAATCCATGCGAATCAAACTGTTTAGCTTCAAATACTTGTCATATACATGATTTATCTTCAAATGCAGACGAAACAAAAGAGTTAGCTTCAAATCCATGCTAAACACATCGTTTAGCTTCAAATTCATGCGAAACACATGGTTTAGCTTCATAGCTTCATATTCTTGCGAAACAGATGGGTTAGATTCAGATACTTGTGATAAACATGATTTAACTTCAACTGCATGCGAAACAAACAAGTTAGCATCAAATCCAAGAGAAACACATGACTTAACTTCCAATCAATGCGAAGTAGAAGGCTTAGCTTCAAATCCATGCGAATCAAACGGTTGAACTTCAAGTACTTGTGACATACATGATTTATCTTCAAATGCAGGCGAAACAAAAGAGTTAGCTTCATATCCATGCGATACACATCATTTAGCTGCAAATTCATGCGAAACACATGGTTTAGCTCAATAGTCATGCGACACAGATGGTTTATATTCAGATACTTGTGATGAACATGATTTAGCTTTAACTGCAAACGATACAAACGAGTTGGCTTCAAATCCAAGCGAAACTCATGATTTAGCTACAAATCAATGCGAAGTACAAGGCTTATCTTCAAATACATGAGAAACAAATGGTTTAGCTTAAAATACTTGTGATATACATGATTTAGCTTCAACTGCATGCGAAACAAACGAGTTAGCTTCAAATCCAAGAGAAACACATGATTTAACTTCAAATCAATGCGAAGTAGAAGAATTAGCTTCAAATCCACGCGAAACAAATGCTTCAGCTTCAAATACTTTTGACAAACATGATTTAACTTCAACTGCATGCGAAACAAACGAGTTAGCTTCAAAACCAAGCGAAACACATGATTTAGCTGCAAATCAATGCGAAGTAGAAGGCTTAGCTTCAAATACATGCGAATCAAACGGTTAAGCTTCAAATACTTGTGATATACATGATTTATCTTCAAATGCAGGCGAAACAAAAGAGTTAGCTTCAAATCCATGCTAAACACATCGTTTAGCTTCAAATTCATGCGAAACACATGGTTTAGCTCAATAGTCATGCGAAACACATGGTTTAGCTCAATAGTCATGCGACAAAGATGGTTTATATTCAGATACTTGTGATGAACATGATTTAGCTTCAACTGCATGCGAAACAAACGAGTTAGCTTCAAATCCAAGCGAAACGCATGATTTAGCTACAAATCAATGCGAAGTACAAGGCTTATCTTCAAATATATGAGAAACAAATGATTTATCTTCAGATAATTGCGATATAAGTGATATAGATTCATATGCAGGCGAAACAATCGTGTTAGCTTCAACTCAATGCGAAGTGGAAGGCTTAGCATCAAATACATGAGAAACAAATGGTTTAGCTTAAAATACTTGTGATATACATGATTTAGCTTCAACTGCATGCGAAACAATCGAGATAGCTTCAAAACCAAACGAAACACATGATTTAGCTGCAAATCAATGCGAAGTAGAAGGCTTAGCTTCAAATCCATGCGAATCAAACGGTTTAGCTTCAAATACTTGTGATATACATGATTTATCTTCAAATGCAGGCGAAACAAAAGAGTTAGCTTCAAATCCATGCGAAACACATCATTTAGTTTCACATTCATGCGAAATACATGGTTTAGCTTCGTAGCTTCATAGTCTTGCGAAACAGATCTTTTAGATTCAGATATTGTGATAATCATGATTTAGCTTCAACTGCATGCGAAACAAACAAGTTTGCTTAAAATCAAAGAGAACCACATGATTTATCTTCAAATACAGGCGAAGAAAACGAGTTAGCTTCAAAACCAAGCGTAACACAGGATATAGCTGCAAATCAATGCGAAGTAGAAGGCTTAGCTTCAAATCCATGCGAATCAAACGGTTTAGCTACAAATACTTGTGATGTACATGATTTATCTTCAAATGCAGGCGAAACAAAAGAGTTAGCTTCAAAACCAAGCGAAACACATGATTTAGCTGCGAATCAATGCGAAGTAGAAGGCTTATCTTCAAATCCATGCGAATCAAACGGTTTAGATTCAAATACTTGTGATATACATGATTCACCTTCAACTGCATGCGTTACAGATGAGTTAGCTTCAAAACCAAGCGAAACACATGATTTAGATTCAAATCAATGCCAAGTAGTAGGCTTAGCTTCAAATTCATGCGAAACAAATGGTTTAGCTTCAAGTACTTGTGATATACATGATTCAGCTTCAAATGCAGGCGAAACAATCGAGTTAGCTGCAAATCAATGCGAAGTAGAAGGCTTAGATTCAAATTCATGAGAAACAAATGATTCATCTTTAGATAATTGCGATATAAGTGATATAGCTTCATAAGCAGGCGAAACAATCGAGTTAGCTTCAAATCAATGCGAAGTACAAGGCTTATCTTCAAATACATGAGAAACAAATGATTTATCTTCAGATAATTGCGATATAAGTGATATAGCTTCATATGCAGGCGAAACAATCGAGTGAGATTCAAATCAATGCGAATTGGAACGCTTAGATTCTAATACATGAGAAACAAATGGTTTAGCTTCAAATACTTGTGATATACATGATTTAGATTCAACTGCATGCGAAACAAACGAGTTAGCTTCAAATCCATGAGAAACACATGATTTAGCTTCAAATCAATGCGAAATAGAAGGCTGATTTTCGAATCCATGCAAAACAAATGGATTATCTTCAAATACTTGTGATATACATGATTTAGCTACAACTGCATGCGAAACAAACAAGTTAGCTTCAAATCCAAGCGAAACACATAATTTAGCTTCAAATCAATGCGAAGTGGAAGGCTTAGCTCCAACTCCATGCGCAACGAATGATTTAGCTTCAAATCCATGCGAAATACAGGATTAAGCTACAAATCAATGCGAAGTAGAAGGTTTAGCATCAAATCCATGCGACACAAATGATTTAACTTCATATACTTGCGAATATAAGTGATAAAGCTTCTACTGCATGCGAAACAAACGAGTTATCTTCCAATCCAAGCGATACACATGATTTAATTTGAAATCAATGCGAAGTAGAACGTCTAGCTTCAAATCCATGCGAATCAAATGGATTAGTTTCAAATACTTGTGATATACATGATTTAACTTCAACTGCATGCGAAACAATCGTGTTAGCTTAAAATCCATGCGAAACACATGGTTTGGCTCCAAATCAATGCGAAGTGGAAGGCTTAGCTCCAAATCCATGGGATAAAATGGTTTAGCTTCAAATACTTGTGATATACATGATTTTGCTTCAACTGCATGCGAAACAAACGAGTTAGCATCACATCCAAGCGAAACACTTGATTTAGCTTCAAATCAATGCGAAGTAGAAGGTTTAGCTTCAACTCCGTGCGAAACGAATGATTTAGCTCCAAATACTTGCGAACATAAGTGATATAGCTTCAGCTGCATGAGAAACAAACGTGTTTGCTTCAAATCCCAGCGAAACACATGATTTAGCTGCAAATCAATGCGAAGTAGAAGGCTTAGCTTCAAATCCATGCGAATCAAACGGTTTAGCTTCAAATACTTGTGATATACATGATTTATCTTCAAATGCAGGCGAAACAAAAGAGTTAGCTTCAAATCCATGCGAAACATATGATTTAGCTTCAAATCAGTGCGAAATAGACGGCTTAGCTTCAAATACATGAGAAGCAAATGATTTATCCTCAGATAATTGCGATATAAGTGATATAGATTCAAATGCAGTCGAATCAATCGAGTTAGCTTCAAATTAATGCGAAGTACGAGGCTTATCTTCAAATCCATGCGAAACAAATGGTTTAGCTTCAAATTCTTGTGATATACATGATTTAGCTTCAACTGCATACGAAACAAACGAGTTAGCTTCAAAACCAAGCGAAACACATGATTTAGCTTCAAATCAATGCGAAGTAGCAGGCTTAGCTTCAAATTCATGCGAAACAAATGGTTTAGCTTCAAGTACTTGTGATATACATGATTCAGCTTCAAATGCAGGCGAAACAATCGAGTTAGCTGCAAATCAATGCGAAGTAGAAGGCTTAGATCCAAATTCATGCGAAACAAATGATTTATCCTTAGATAATTGCGATATAAGTGATATAGCTTCATAAGCAGGCGAAACGATCGAGTTAGATTCAAATCCATGCAAAATACATGATGTAGTTTCAAATCAATGCGAAGTAGAAGGTTTAGCTTTAATTCCATGCGAAACAAATGGTTTAGCTTCAAATCAATTGCGAAGTAAACGGATTATCTTCAAATCCATGCGAAACAAATGATTTAGCTTCAAATACTTCTGATACACATGATTTATTTTCAACTGCATGCGACACAAACGAGTTAGCTTAAAATCCATGCGAAACACATGGTTTAGCTCCAAATCAATGCGAAGTGGAAGGCTTAGCTCCAAATCCATGGGATAAAATGGTTTAGCTTCAAATACTTGTGATATACATGATTTTGCTTCAACTGTATGCGAAACAAACGAGTTAGCATCACATCCAAGCGAAACACTTGATTTAGCTTCAAATCAATGCGAAGTAGAAGGTTTAGCTTCAACTCCGTGCGAAACGAATGATTTAGCTCCAAATACTTGCGAACATAAGTGATATAGCTTCGGCTGCATGAGAAACAAACGTGTTTGCTTCAAATCCCAGCGAAACACATGATTTAGCAGCAAATCAATGCGAAGTAGAAGGCTTAGTTTCAAATTCATGCGAAACAAATGGTTGAGCTTCAAGTACTTGTGATATACATGATTTATCTTCAAATGCAGGCGAAACAAAAGAGTTAGCTTCAAAACCAAGCGTAACACATGATTTAGCTGCAAATCAATGCGAAGTAGAAGGCTTAGCTTCAAATCCATGCGAATCAAACGGTTGAGCATCAAGTACTTGTGATATACATTATTTATCTTCAAATGCAGGCGAAACAAAAGAGTTAGCTTCATATCCATGCGAAACACATCATTTAGCTTCAAATTCATGCGAAACACATGATTTAGCTTCAAATCAATGCGATGTAGAAGGCATATCTTCAAAACCATGCGAAACAAATGGTTTACCTTTAAATACTTTTGCTATGCATGATTTAGCTTCATCTGCATGCGAAGGAAACGAGTTATCTTGAAATCCATGCAAAACACATGATTTAGCATCAACTCAATGCGAAGTGGAAGGCTTAGCATCAAATACATGAGAAACAAATGGTTTAGCTTAAAATACTTGTGATATACATGATTTAGCTTCAACTGCATGCGAAACAATCGAGATAGCTTCAAAACCAAACGAAACACATGATTTAGCTGCAAATCAATGCGAAGTAGAAGGCTTAGCTTCAAATCCATGCGAATCAAACGGTTTAGCTTCAAATACTTGTCATATACATGATTTATCTTCAAATGCAGGCGAAACAAAAGAGTTAGCTTCATATCCATGCGAAACACATCATTTAGCTTCAAATTCATGCGAAACACATGGTTTAGCTCAATAGTCATGCGACACAGATGGTTTATATTCAGATACTTGTGATAAACATGATTTAGCTTCAACTGCAAACGAAACGAACGAGTTAGCTTCAAATCCAAGCGAAACACATGATTTACCTTCAAATCAATGCGAAGTACAAGGCTTATCTTCAAATACATCAGAAACAAATGATTTATCTTCAGATAATTGCGATATAAGTGATATAGATTCATATGCAGGCGAAACAATCGAGATAGCTTCAAATCAATGCGAAGTGTAAGTCTTAGCTTCAAATACATGAGAAACAAATGGTTTAGCTTAAAATACTTGTGATATACATGATTTAGCTTCAGCTGCATGCGAAACAAACGAGTTAGCTTCAAATCCAAGAGAAACACATGATTTAACTTCAAATCAATGCGAAGTAGAAGAATTAGCTTCAAATCTACGCGAAACAAATGCTTCAGCTTCAAATACTTTTGACAAACATGATTCAACTTCAACTGCATGCGAAACAAACGAGTTAGCTTCAAAACCAAGCGAAACACATGATTTAGCTGCAAATCAATGCGAAGTAGAAGGCTTAGCTTCAAATCCATGCGAATCAAACGGTTTAGCTTCAAATACTTGTGATATACATGATTTATCTTCAAATGCAGGCGAAACAAAAGAGTTAGCTTCAAATCCATGCGAAACATATGATTTAGCTTCAAATCAGTGCGAAATAGACGGCTTAGCTTCAAATACATGAGAAGCAAATGATTTATCTTCAGATAATTGCGATTTAAGTGATATAGATTCAAATGCCGTCGAATCAATCGAGTTAGCTTCAAATTAATGCGAAGTAGGAGGCTTATCTTCAAATCTATGCGAAACAAATGGTTTAGCTTCAAATTCTTGTGATATACATGATTTAGCTTCAACTGCATGCGAAACAAACGAGCTAGCTTCAAAACCAAGCGAAACACATGATTTAGCTTCAAATCAATGCGAAGTAGAAGGATTAGCTTCAAATCCACGCGAAACAAATGCTTCAGCTTCAAATACTTTTGACAAACATGATTTAACTTCAACTGCATGCGAAACAAACGAGTTAGCTTCAAAACCAAGCGAAACACATGATTTAGCTGCAAATCAATGCGAAGTAGAAGGCTTAGCTTCAAATCCATGCGAATCAAACGGTTTAGCTTCAAATACTTGTGATATACATGATTTATCTTCAAATGCAGGCGAAACAAAAGAGTTAGCTTCAAATCCATGCGAAACATATGATTTAGCTTCAAATCAGTGCGAAACACATGATTTAGCTTCAAATCAATGCGATGTAGAAGGCATATCTTCAAAACCATGCGAAACAAATGGTTTACCTTTAAATACTTTTGCTATGCATGATTTAGCTTCATCTGCATGCGAAGGAAACGAGTTATCTTGAAATCCATGCAAAACACATGATTTAGCATCAACTCAATGCGAAGTGGAAGGCTTAGCATCAAATACATGAGAAACAAATGGTTTAGCTTAAAATACTTGTGATATACATGATTTAGCTTCAACTGCATGCGAAACAATCGAGATAGCTTCAAAACCAAACGAAACACATGATTTAGCTGCAAATCAATGCGAAGTAGAAGGCTTAGCTTCAAATCCATGCGAATCAAACGGTTTAGCTTCAAATACTTGTCATATACATGATTTATCTTCAAATGCAGGCGAAACAAAAGAGTTAGCTTCATATCCATGCGAAACACATCATTTAGCTTCAAATTCATGCGAAACACATGGTTTAGCTCAATAGTCATGCGACACAGATGGTTTATATTCAGATACTTGTGATAAACATGATTTAGCTTCAACTGCAAACGAAACGAACGAGTTAGCTTCAAATCCAAGCGAAACTCATGATTTACCTTCAAATCAATGCGAAGTACAAGGCTTATCTTCAAATACATCAGAAACAAATGATTTATCTTCAGATAATTGCGATATAAGTGATATAGATTCATATGCAGGCGAAACAATCGAGATAGCTTCAAATCAATGCGAAGTGTAAGTCTTAGCTTCAAATACATGAGAAACAAATGGTTTAGCTTAAAATACTTGTGATATACATGATTTAGCTTCAGCTGCATGCGAAACAAACGAGTTAGCTTCAAATCCAAGAGAAACACATGATTTAACTTCAAATCAATGCGAAGTAGAAGAATTAGCTTCAAATCTACGCGAAACAAATGCTTCAGCTTCAAATACTTTTGACAAACATGATTTAACTTCAACTGCATGCGAAACAAACGAGTTAGCTTCAAAACCAAGCGAAACACATGATTTAGCTGCAAATCAATGCGAAGTAGAAGGCTTAGCTTCAAATCCATGCGAATCAAACGGTTTAGCTTCAAATACTTGTGATATACATGATTTATCTTCAAATGCAGGCGAAACAAAAGAGTTAGCTTCAAATCCATGCGAAACATATGATTTAGCTTCAAATCAGTGCGAAATAGACGGCTTAGCTTCAAATACATGAGAAGCAAATGATTTATCTTCAGATAATTGCGATTTAAGTGATATAGATTCAAATGCCGTCGAATCAATCGAGTTAGCTTCAAATTAATGCGAAGTAGGAGGCTTATCTTCAAATCTATGCGAAACAAATGGTTTAGCTTCAAATTCTTGTGATATACATGATTTAGCTTCAACTGCATGCGAAACAAACGAGCTAGCTTCAAAACCAAGCGAAACACATGATTTAGCTTCAAATCAATGCGAAGTAGAAGGATTAGCTTCAAATCCACGCGAAACAAATGCTTCAGCTTCAAATACTTTTGACAAACATGATTTAACTTCAACTGCATGCGAAACAAACGAGTTAGCTTCAAAACCAAGCGAAACACATGATTTAGCTGCAAATCAATGCGAAGTAGAAGGCTTAGCTTCAAATCCATGCGAATCAAACGGTTTAGCTTCAAATACTTGTGATATACATGATTTATCTTCAAATGCAGGCGAAACAAAAGAGTTAGCTTCAAATCCATGCGAAACATATGATTTAGCTTCAAATCAGTGCGAAATAGACGGCTTAGCTTCAAATTCTTGTGATATACATGATTTAGCTTCAACTGCATGCGAAACAAACGAGTTAGCTTCAAAACCAAGCGACACACATGATTTGGCTTCAAATCAATGCGAAGTAGAAGGCTTAGCTTCATATTCATGCGAAAGAAATGGTTTAGCTTCAAATACTTGTGATATACATGATTCAGCTTCAACTGCATGCGAAACAAACGAGTTAGCTTCAAATCCATGCGAAACACATGATTTAGCTTCAAATCAATGCGAAATAGACGGCTTAGCTTGAAATACATGAGAAGTAAATGATTTATCTTCTGATAATTGCGATATAAGTGATATAGATTCAAATGCAGTCGAATCAATCGAGTTAGCTTCAAATTAATGGGAAGTAGGAGGCTTATCTTCAAATCCATGCCAAACAAATGGTTTAGCTTCAAATACTTGTGATATACATGATTTAACTTCAAATGCAGGCGAATCAAACGAGTTAGCTTCAAATCCATGCCATACACACGATTTAGATTTAAATCAATGCGAAGTAGAAGGCTTATCTTCAAATCCATCCGAAACAAATGGTTTAGCTTCAAATACTTGCGATATAAATGAAACAGCTTCAAATGAAGACGAAACAAACGAGTTAGTTTCAAATCCGTGCGAAACATATGATTTAGCATCAAATCAGTGCGAAATAGACGGCTTAGCTTCAAATACATGAGAAGCAAATGATTTATCTTCAGATAATTGCGATATGAGTGGTATAAATTCAAATGCAGTCGAATCAATCCAGTTAGCTTCTAATTAATGCGAAGTAGGAGAGTTATCTTCAAATCCTTGCAAAACAAATGCTTTAGATTCAAATACTTTTGATATACATGATTTAGCTTCAACTGCAAGCGAAACTAACGAGTTAGCTTCAAAACCAAGCGAAACATATGATTTAGCTGCAAATCAATGCGAAGTAGAAGGCTTAGCTTCAAATCCATGCGAATCAAACTGTTTAGCTTCAAATACTTGTCATATATATGATTTATCTTCAAATGCAGACGAAACAAAAGAGTTAGCTTCAAATCCATGCTAAACACATCGTTTAGCTTCAAATTCATGCGAAACACATGGTTTAGCTTCATAGCTTCATATTCTTGCGAAACAGATGGGTTAGATTCAGATACTTGTGATAAACATGATTTAACTTCAACTGCATGCGAAACAAACAAGTTAGCATCAAATCCAAGAGAAACACATGACTTAACTTCCAATCAATGCGAAGTAGAAGGCTTAGCTTCAAATCCATGCGAATCAAACGGTTGAACTTCAAGTACTTGTGACATACATGATTTATCTTCAAATGCAGGCGAAACAAAAGAGTTAGCTTCATATCCATGCGATACACATCATTTAGCTGCAAATTCATGCGAAACACATGGTTTAGCTCAATAGTCATGCGACACAGATGGTTTATATTCAGATACTTGTGATGAACATGATTTAGCTTTAACTGCAAACGATACAAACGAGTTGGCTTCAAATCCAAGCGAAACTCATGATTTAGCTACAAATCAATGCGAAGTACAAGGCTTATCTTCAAATACATGAGAAACAAATGGTTTAGCTTAAAATACTTGTGATATACATGATTTAGCTTCAACTGCATGCGAAACAAACGAGTTAGCTTCAAATCCAAGAGAAACACATGATTTAACTTCAAATCAATGCGAAGTAGAAGAATTAGCTTCAAATCCACGCGAAACAAATGCTTCAGCTTCAAATACTTTTGACAAACATGATTTAACTTCAACTGCATGCGAAACAAACGAGTTAGCTTCAAAACCAAGCGAAACACATGATTTAGCTGCAAATCAATGCGAAGTAGAAGGCTTAGCTTCAAATACATGCGAATCAAACGGTTAAGCTTCAAATACTTGTGATATACATGATTTATCTTCAAATGCAGGCGAAACAAAAGAGTTAGCTTCAAATCCATGCTAAACACATCGTTTAGCTTCAAATTCATGCGAAACACATGGTTTAGCTCAATAGTCATGCGACAAAGATGGTTTATATTCAGATACTTGTGATAAACATGATTTAGCTTCAACTGCAAACGAAACGAACGAGTTAGCTTCAAATCCAAGCGAAACGCATGATTTAGCTACAAATCAATGCGAAGTACAAGGCTTATCTTCAAATATATGAGAAACAAATGATTTATCTTCAGATAATTGCGATATAAGTGATATAGATTCATATGCAGGCGAAACAATCGAGATAGCTTCAAATCAATGCGAAGTGGAAGTCTTAGCTTCAAATACATGAGAAACAAATGGTTTAGCTTAAAATACTTGTGATATACATGATTTAGCTTCAGCTGCATGCGAAACAAACGAGTTAGCTTCAAATCCAAGAGAAACACATGATTTAACTTCAAATCAATGCGAAGTAGAAGAATTAGCTTCAAATCTACGCGAAACAAATGCTTCAGCTTCAAATACTTTTGACAAACATGATTTAACTTCAACTGCATGCGAAACAAACGAGTTAGCTTCAAAACCAAGCGAAACACATGATTTAGCTGCAAATCAATGCGAAGTAGAAGGCTTAGCTTCAAATCCATGCGAATCAAACGGTTTAGCTTCAAATACTTGCGATATACATGATCTATCTTCAAATGCAGGCGAAACAAAAGAGTTAGCTTCAAATCCATGCGAAACATATGATTTAGCTTCAAATCAGTGCGAAATAGTCGGCTTAGCTTCAAATACATGAGAAGCAAATGATTTATCTTCAGATAATTGCGATTTAAGTGATATAGATTCAAATGCCGTCGAATCAATCGAGTTAGCTTCAAATTAATGCGAAGTAGGAGGCTTATCTTCAAATCTATGCGAAACAAATGGTTTAGCTTCAAATTCTTGTGATATACATGATTTAGCTTCAACTGCATGCGAAACAAACGAGCTAGCTTCAAAACCAAGCGAAACACATGATTTAGCTTCAAATCAATGCGAAGTAGAAGGATTAGCTTCAAATCCACGCGAAACAAATGCTTCAGCTTCAAATACTTTTGACAAACATGATTTAACTTCAACTGCATGCGAAACAAACGAGTTAGCTTCAAAACCAAGCGAAACACATGATTTAGCTGCAAATCAATGCGAAGTAGAAGGCTTAGCTTCAAATCCATGCGAATCAAACGGTTTAGCTTCAAATACTTGTGATATACATGATTTATCTTCAAATGCAGGCGAAACAAAAGAGTTAGCTTCAAATCCATGCGAAACATATGATTTAGCTTCAAATCAGTGCGAAATAGACGGCTTAGCTTCAAATTCTTGTGATATACATGATTTAGCTTCAACTGCATGCGAAACAAACGAGTTAGCTTCAAAACCAAGCGACACACATGATTTAGCTTCAAATCAATGCGAAGTAGAAGGCTTAGCTTCATATTCATGCGAAAGAAATGGTTTAGCTTCAAATACTTGTGATATACATGATTCAGCTTCAACTGCATGCGAAACAAACGAGTTAGCTTCAAATCCATGCGAAACACATGATTTAGCTTCAAATCAATGCGAAATAGACGGCTTAGCTTGAAATACATGAGAAGTAAATGATTTATCTTCTGATAATTGCGATATAAGTGATATAGATTCAAATGCAGTCGAATCAATCGAGTTAGCTTCAAATTAATGGGAAGTAGGAGGCTTATCTTCAAATCCATGCCAAACAAATGGTTTAGCTTCAAATACTTGTGATATACATGATTTAACTTCAAATGCAGGCGAATCAAACGAGTTAGCTTCAAATCCATGCCATACACACGATTTAGATTTAAATCAATGCGAAGTAGAAGGCTTATCTTCAAATCCATCCGAAACAAATGGTTTAGCTTCAAATACTTGCGATATAAATGAAACAGCTTCAAATGAAGACGAAACAAACGAGTTAGTTTCAAATCCGTGCGAAACATATGATTTAGCATCAAATCAGTGCGAAATAGACGGCTTAGCTTCAAATACATGAGAAGCAAATGATTTATCTTCAGATAATTGCGATATGAGTGGTATAAATTCAAATGCAGTCGAATCAATCCAGTTAGCTTCTAATTAATGCGAAGTAGGAGAGTTATCTTCAAATCCCTGCAAAACAAATGCTTTAGATTCAAATACTTTTGATATACATGATTTAGCTTCAACTGCAAGCGAAACTAACGAGTTAGCTTCAAAACCAAGCGAAACATATGATTTAGCTGCAAATCAATGCGAAGTAGAAGGCTTAGCTTCAAATCCATGCGAATCAAACTGTTTAGCTTCAAATACTTGTCATATACATGATTTATCTTCAAATGCAGACGAAACAAAAGAGTTAGCTTCAAATCCATGCTAAACACATCGTTTAGCTTCAAATTCATGCGAAACACATGGTTTAGCTTCATAGCTTCATATTCTTGCGAAACAGATGGGTTAGATTCAGATACTTGTGATAAACATGATTTAACTTCAACTGCATGCGAAACAAACAAGTTAGCATCAAATCCAAGAGAAACACATGACTTAACTTCCAATCAATGCGAAGTAGAAGGCTTAGCTTCAAATCCATGCGAATCAAACGGTTGAACTTCAAGTACTTGTGACATACATGATTTATCTTCAAATGCAGGCGAAACAAAAGAGTTAGCTTCATATCCATGCGATACACATCATTTAGCTGCAAATTCATGCGAAACACATGGTTTAGCTCAATAGTCATGCGACACAGATGGTTTATATTCAGATACTTGTGATGAACATGATTTAGCTTTAACTGCAAACGATACAAACGAGTTGGCTTCAAATCCAAGCGAAACTCATGATTTAGCTACAAATCAATGCGAAGTACAAGGCTTATCTTCAAATACATGAGAAACAAATGGTTTAGCTTAAAATACTTGTGATATACATGATTTAGCTTCAACTGCATGCGAAACAAACGAGTTAGCTTCAAATCCAAGAGAAACACATGATTTAACTTCAAATCAATGCGAAGTAGAAGAATTAGCTTCAAATCCACGCGAAACAAATGCTTCAGCTTCAAATACTTTTGACAAACATGATTTAACTTCAACTGCATGCGAAACAAACGAGTTAGCTTCAAAACCAAGCGAAACACATGATTTAGCTGCAAATCAATGCGAAGTAGAAGGCTTAGCTTCAAATACATGCGAATCAAACGGTCAAGCTTCAAATACTTGTGATATACATGATTTATCTTCAAATGCAGGCGAAACAAAAGAGTTAGCTTCAAATCCATGCTAAACACATCGTTTAGCTTCAAATTCATGCGAAACACATGGTTTAGCTCAATAGTCATGCGACAAAGATGGTTTATATTCAGATACTTGTGATAAACATGATTTAGCTTCAACTGCAAACGAAACGAACGAGTTACCTTCAAATCCAAGCGAAACGCATGATTTAGCTACAAATCAATGCGAAGTACAAGGCTTATCTTCAAATATATGAGAAACAAATGATTTATCTTCAGATAATTGCGATATAAGTGATATAGATTCATATGCAGGCGAAACAATCGAGATAGCTTCAAAACCAAGCGAAACACATGATTTAGCTGCAAATCAATGCGAAGTAGAAGGCTTAGCTTCAAATCCATGCGAATCAAACGGTTGAGCTTCAAGTACTTGTGATATACATTATTTATCTTCAAATGCAGGCGAAACAAAAGAGTTAGCTTCATATCCATGCGAAACACATCATTTAGCTTCAAATTCATGCGAAACACATGGTTTAGCTCAATAGTCATGCGACACAGATGGTTTATATTCAGATACTTGTGATAAACATGATTTAGCTTCAACTGGAAACGAAACGAACGAGTTACCTTCAAATCCAAGCGAAACGCATGATTTAGCTACAAATCAATGCGAAGTACAAGGCTTATCTTCAAATATATGAGAAACAAATGATTTATCTTCAGATAATTGCGATATAAGTGATATAGATTCATATGCAGGCGAAACAATCGAGATAGCTTCAAAACCAAGCGAAACACATGATTTAGCTGCAAATCAATGCGAAGTAGAAGGCTTAGCTTCAAATCCATGCGAATCAAACGGTTGAGCTTCAAGTACTTGTGATATACATTATTTATCTTCAAATGCAGGCGAAACAAAAGAGTTAGCTTCATATCCATGCGAAACACATCATTTAGCTTCAAATTCATGCGAAACACATGGTTTAGCTCAATAGTCATGCGACACAGATGGTTTATATTCAGATACTTGTGATAAACATGATTTAGCTTCAACTGGAAACGAAACGAACGAGTTAGCTTCAAATCCAAGCGAAACACATGATTTACCTTCAAATCAATGCGAAGTACAAGGCTTATCTTCAAATACATCAGAAACAAATGATTTATCTTCAGATAATTGCGATATAAGTGATATAGATTCATATGCAGGCGAAACAATCGAGATAGCCTCAAATCAATGCGATGTGGAAGTCTTAGCTTCAAATACATGAGAAACAAATGGTTTAGCTTAAAATACTTGTGATATACATGATTTAGCTTCAGCTGCATGCGAAACAAACGAGTTAGCTTCAAATCCAAGAGAAACACATGATTTAACTTCAAATCAATGCGAAGTAGAAGAATTAGCTTCAAATCTACGCGAAACAAATGCTTCAGCTTCAAATACTTTTGACAAACATGATTTAACTTCAACTGCATGCGAAACAAACGAGTTAGCTTCAAAACCAAGCGAAACACATGATTTAGCTGCAAATCTATGCGAAGTAGAAGGCTTAGCTTCAAATCCATGCGAATCAAACGGTTTAGCTTCAAATACTTGTGATATACATGATTTATCTTCAAATGCAGGCGAAACAAAAGAGTTATCTTCAAATCCATGCGAAACATATGATTTAGCTTCAAATCAGTGCGAAATAGACGGCTTAGCTTCAAATACATGAGAAGGAAATGATTTATCTTCAGATAATTGCGATATAAGTGATATAGATTCAAATGCCGTCGAATCAATCGAGTTAGCTTCAAATTAATGCGAAGTAGGAGGCTTATCTTCAAATCCATGCGAATCAATCGGTTTAGATTCAAATACTTGTGATATACATGATTCACCTTCAACTGCATGCGTTACATATGAGTTAGCTTCAAAACCAAGCGAAACACATGATTTAGATTCAAATCAATGCCAAGTAGAAGGCTTAGCTTCAAATTCATGCGGTCAAATGGTTTAGCTTCAAATACTTGTGATATACATGATTCAGCTTCAAATGCAGGCGAAACAATCGAGTTAGCTTCAAATCAATGCGAAGTAGAAGGCTTAGCTTCAAATTCATGCCAAAGAAATGGTTTAGCTTCAAATAATTGTGATATACATGATTCAGCTTCAACTGCATGCGAAACAAACGAGTTAGCTTCAAAAGCAAGCGAAACACATGATTTAGCTGCAAATCAATGCGAAGTAGAAGGCTTAGCTTCAAATCCATGCGAATCAAACGGTTTAGCTTCAAATACTTGTGATGTACATGATTTATCTTCAAATGTAGGCGAAACAAAAGAGTTAGCTTCAAAACCAAGCGAAACACATGATTTAGCTGCAAATCAATGCGAAGTAGAAGGCTTATCTTCAAATCCATGCGAATCAAACGGTTTAGATTCAAATACTTGTGATATACATGATTCACCTTCAACTGCATGCGTTACAGATGAGTTAGCTTCAAAACCAAGCGAAACACATGATTTGGATTCAAATCAATGCCAAGTAGAAGGCTTAGCTTCAATTTCATGCGAAACAAATGGTTTAGCTTTAAATACTTGTGATATACATGATTCAGCTTCAAATGCAGGCGAAACAATCGAGTTAGCTTCAAATCAATGCGAAGTAGAAGGCTTAGCTTCAAATTCATGCGAAAGAAATGGTTTAGCTTCAAATAATTGTGATATACATGATTCAGCTTCAACTGCATGCGAAACAAACGAGTTAGCTTCAAAACCAAGCGAAAAACATGATTTAGATTCAAACCAATGCGAAGTAGAAAGCTTAGCTTCAAATTCATGCGGAACAAATTGTTTAGCTTCAAATACTTGTGATATACATGATTCAGCTTCAAATTCAGGCGAAACAAACGAGTTAGCTTCAAAACCAAGCGAAACACATCATTTAGTTTCAAATTCATGCGAAATACATGGTTTAGCTTCATAGCTTCATAGTCTTGCGAAACAGATGGGTTAGATTCCGATACTTGTGATAAACATGATTTAACTTCAACTGCATGCGAAACAAACAAGTTAGCTTCAAATCCAAGAGAAACACATGATTTAGCTACAAATCAATGCGATGTACAAGGCTTATCTTCAAATATATGAGAAACAAATGATTTACCATCAGATAATTGCGATATAAGTGATATAGATTCATATGCAGGCGAAACAATCGAGTTAGCTTCAAATCAATGCGAAGTGGAAGTCTTAGCTTCAAATACATGAGAAACAAATGGTTTAGCTTAAAATACTTGTGATATACACGATTTAGCTTCAGCTGCATGCGAAACAAACAAGTTTGCTTAAAATCAAAGAGAAACACATGATTTAGCTTCGAATCAATGCGAAGTTGAAGTCTTTGCTTCAAATCCCTGCGAAGCGAATGGTTTAGTTTCAAATACTTGTGATACACATGATTTATCTTCAAATACAGGCGAAGAAAACGAGTAAGCTTCAAAACCAAGCGTAACACATGATTTAGCTGCAAATCAATGCGAAGTAGAAGGCTTAGCTTCAAATCCATGCGAATCAAACGGTTGAGCTTCAAGTACTTGTGATATACATTATTTGTCTTCAAATGCAGGCGAAACAATCGAGTTAGCTTCAAATCAATGCGAAGTAGAAGGCTTAGCTTCAAATTCATGCGAAAGAAATGTTTTAGCTTCAAATAATTGTGATATACATGATTCAGCTTCAACTGCATGCGAAACAAACGAGTTAGCTTCAAAACCAAGCGAAACACATGATTTAGATTCAAATCAATGCGAAGTAGAAGGCTTAGCTTCAAATTCATGCGAAACAAATGGTTTAGCTTCAAATACTTGTGATATACATGATTCAGCTTCAAATGCAGGCGAAACAAACGAGTTAGCTTCAAAACCAAGCGAAACACATCATTTAGTTTCAAATTCATGCGAAATACATGATTTAGCTTCATAGCTTCATAGTCTTGCGAAACAGATGTTTTAGATTCAGATATTGTGATAATCATGATTTAGCTTCAACTGCATGCGAAACAAACAAGTTTGCTTAAAATCAAAGAGAAACACATGATTTAGCTTCGAATCAATGCGAAGTTGAAGTCTTTGCTTCAAATCCATGCGAAGCGAATGGTTTAGTTTCAAATACTTGTGATACACATGATTCATCATCAAATAAAGGCGAAGAAAACGAGTTAGCTTCAAAACCAATCGTAACACATGATTTAGCTGCAAATCAATGCGAAGTAGAAGGCTTAGCTTCAAATCCATGCGAATCAAACTGTTGAGCTTCAAGTACTTGTGATATACATTATTTATCTTCAAATGAAGGCGAAACAAAAGAGTTAGCTTCATATCCATGCGAAACACATCATTTAGCTTCAGATTCATGCGAAACGCATGGTTTAGCTCAATAGTCATGCGACACAGATGATTTATATTCAGATACTTGTGATAAACGTGATTTAGCTTCAACTGCAAACGAAACAAACGAGTTAGCTTCAAAACCAAGCGAAACACGTGATTTAGATTCAAATCAATGCGAAGTAGAAGGCTTAGATTCAAATTAATGCGAAACAAATGATTTATCTTTAGATAATTGCGATATAAGTGATATAGCTTCATAAGTAGGCGAAACAATCGAGTTAGCTTCAAATCAATGCGAAGTACAAGGCTTATCTTCAAATACATGAGAAACAAATGATTTATCTTCAGATAATTGCGATATAAGTGATATAGATTCATATGCAGGCGAAACAATCGAGATAGCTTCAAAACCAAGCGAAACACATGATTTAGCTGCAAATCAATGCGAAGTAGAAGGCTTAGCTTCAAATCCATGCGAATCAAACGGTTGAGCTTCAAGTACTTGTGATATACATTATTTATCTTCAAATGCAGGCGAAACAAAAGAGTTAGCTTCATATCCATGCGAAACACATCATTTAGCTTCAAATTCATGCGAAACACATGGTTTAGCTCAATAGTCATGCGACACAGATGGTTTATATTCAGATACTTGTGATAAACATGATTTAGCTTCAACTGGAAACGAAACGAACGAGTTAGCTTCAAATCCAAGCGAAACACATGATTTACCTTCAAATCAATGCGAAGTACAAGGCTTATCTTCAAATACATCAGAAACAAATGATTTATCTTCAGATAATTGCGATATAAGTGATATAGATTCATATGCAGGCGAAACAATCGAGATAGCCTCAAATCAATGCGATGTGGAAGTCTTAGCTTCAAATACATGAGAAACAAATGGTTTAGCTTAAAATACTTGTGATATACATGATTTAGCTTCAGCTGCATGCGAAACAAACGAGTTAGCTTCAAATCCAAGAGAAACACATGATTTAACTTCAAATCAATGCGAAGTAGAAGAATTAGCTTCAAATCTACGCGAAACAAATGCTTCAGCTTCAAATACTTTTGACAAACATGATTTAACTTCAACTGCATGCGAAACAAACGAGTTAGCTTCAAAACCAAGCGAAACACATGATTTAGCTGCAAATCTATGCGAAGTAGAAGGCTTAGCTTCAAATCCATGCGAATCAAACGGTTTAGCTTCAAATACTTGTGATATACATGATTTATCTTCAAATGCAGGCGAAACAAAAGAGTTATCTTCAAATCCATGCGAAACATATGATTTAGCTTCAAATCAGTGCGAAATAGACGGCTTAGCTTCAAATACATGAGAAGGAAATGATTTATCTTCAGATAATTGCGATATAAGTGATATAGATTCAAATGCCGTCGAATCAATCGAGTTAGCTTCAAATTAATGCGAAGTAGGAGGCTTATCTTCAAATCCATGCGAATCAATCGGTTTAGATTCAAATACTTGTGATATACATGATTCACCTTCAACTGCATGCGTTACAGATGAGTTAGCTTCAAAACCAAGCGAAACACATGATTTAGATTCAAATCAATGCCAAGTAGAAGGCTTAGCTTCAAATTCATGCGGTCAAATGGTTTAGCTTCAAATACTTGTGATATACATGATTCAGCTTCAAATGCAGGCGAAACAATCGAGTTAGCTTCAAATCAATGCGAAGTAGAAGGCTTAGCTTCAAATTCATGCCAAAGAAATGGGTTAGCTTCAAATAATTGTGATATACATGATTCAGCTTCAACTGCATGCGAAACAAACGAGTTAGCTTCAAAAGCAAGCGAAACACATGATTTAGCTGCAAATCAATGCGAAGTAGAAGGCTTAGCTTCAAATCCATGCGAATCAAACGGTTTAGCTTCAAATACTTGTGATGTACATGATTTATCTTCAAATGTAGGCGAAACAAAAGAGTTAGCTTCAAAACCAAGCGAAACACATGATTTAGCTGCAAATCAATGCGAAGTAGAAGGCTTATCTTCAAATCCATGCGAATCAAACGGTTTAGATTCAAATACTTGTGATATACATGATTCACCTTCAACTGCATGCGTTACAGATGAGTTAGCTTCAAAACCAAGCGAAACACATGATTTGGATTCAAATCAATGCCAAGTAGAAGGCTTAGCTTCAATTTCATGCGAAACAAATGGTTTAGCTTTAAATACTTGTGATATACATGATTCAGCTTCAAATGCAGGCGAAACAATCGAGTTAGCTTCAAATCAATGCGAAGTAGAAGGCTTAGCTTCAAATTCATGCGAAAGAAATGGTTTAGCTTCAAATAATTGTGATATACATGATTCAGCTTCAACTGCATGCGAAACAAACGAGTTAGCTTCAAAACCAAGCGAAAAACATGATTTAGATTCAAACCAATGCGAAGTAGAAAGCTTAGCTTCAAATTCATGCGGAACAAATTGTTTAGCTTCAAATACTTGTGATATACATGATTCAGCTTCAAATTCAGGCGAAACAAACGAGTTAGCTTCAAAACCAAGCGAAACACATCATTTAGTTTCAAATTCATGCGAAATACATGGTTTAGCTTCATAGCTTCATAGTCTTGCGAAACAGATGGGTTAGATTCCGATACTTGTGATAAACATGATTTAACTTCAACTGCATGCGAAACAAACAAGTTAGCTTCAAATCCAAGAGAAACACATGATTTAGCTACAAATCAATGCGATGTACAAGGCTTATCTTCAAATATATGAGAAACAAATGATTTACCATCAGATAATTGCGATATAAGTGATATAGATTCATATGCAGGCGAAACAATCGAGTTAGCTTCAAATCAATGCGAAGTGGAAGTCTTAGCTTCAAATACATGAGAAACAAATGGTTTAGCTTAAAATACTTGTGATATACACGATTTAGCTTCAGCTGCATGCGAAACAAACAAGTTTGCTTAAAATCAAAGAGAAACACATGATTTAGCTTCGAATCAATGCGAAGTTGAAGTCTTTGCTTCAAATCCCTGCGAAGCGAATGGTTTAGTTTCAAATACTTGTGATACACATGATTTATCTTCAAATACAGGCGAAGAAAACGAGTAAGCTTCAAAACCAAGCGTAACACATGATTTAGCTGCAAATCAATGCGAAGTAGAAGGCTTAGCTTCAAATCCATGCGAATCAAACGGTTGAGCTTCAAGTACTTGTGATATACATTATTTGTCTTCAAATGCAGGCGAAACAATCGAGTTAGCTTCAAATCAATGCGAAGTAGAAGGCTTAGCTTCAAATTCATGCGAAAGAAATGTTTTAGCTTCAAATAATTGTGATATACATGATTCAGCTTCAACTGCATGCGAAACAAACGAGTTAGCTTCAAAACCAAGCGAAACACATGATTTAGATTCAAATCAATGCGAAGTAGAAGGCTTAGCTTCAAATTCATGCGAAACAAATGGTTTAGCTTCAAATACTTGTGATATACATGATTCAGCTTCAAATGCAGGCGAAACAAACGAGTTAGCTTCAAAACCAAGCGAAACACATCATTTAGTTTCAAATTCATGCGAAATACATGATTTAGCTTCATAGCTTCATAGTCTTGCGAAACAGATGTTTTAGATTCAGATATTGTGATAATCATGATTTAGCTTCAACTGCATGCGAAACAAACAAGTTTGCTTAAAATCAAAGAGAAACACATGATTTAGCTTCGAATCAATGCGAAGTTGAAGTCTTTGCTTCAAATCCATGCGAAGCGAATGGTTTAGTTTCAAATACTTGTGATACACATGATTCATCATCAAATAAAGGCGAAGAAAACGAGTTAGCTTCAAAACCAATCGTAACACATGATTTAGCTGCAAATCAATGCGAAGTAGAAGGCTTAGCTTCAAATCCATGCGAATCAAACTGTTGAGCTTCAAGTACTTGTGATATACATTATTTATCTTCAAATGAAGGCGAAACAAAAGAGTTAGCTTCATATCCATGCGAAACACATCATTTAGCTTCAGATTCATGCGAAACGCATGGTTTAGCTCAATAGTCATGCGACACAGATGATTTATATTCAGATACTTGTGATAAACGTGATTTAGCTTCAACTGCAAACGAAACAAACGAGTTAGCTTCAAAACCAAGCGAAACACGTGATTTAGATTCAAATCAATGCGAAGTAGAAGGCTTAGATTCAAATTAATGCGAAACAAATGATTTATCTTTAGATAATTGCGATATAAGTGATATAGCTTCATAAGTAGGCGAAACAATCGAGTTAGCTTCAAATCAATGCGAAGTACAAGGCTTATCTTCAAATACATGAGAAACAAATGATTTATCTTCAGATAATTGCGATATAAGTGATATAGCTTCATATGCAGGCGAAACAATCGAGTGAGATTCAAATCAATGCGAATTGGAACGCTTAGCTTCTAATACATGAGAAACAAATGGTTTAGCTTCAAATACTTGTGATATACATGATTTAGCTTCAACTGCATGCGAAACAAACGCTTTACCTTCAAATCCAAGCGATACACATTATTTAGGTTCAAATCAATGCGAAGTGGAAGGCTTAGCTTCAAATACATGAGAAACAAGTGATTTATCTTCAGATAATTGCGATATAAGTGATATAGCTTCAAATGCAGGCGAAACAATCGAGTTAGCTCCAAATCAATGCGAAGTAGAAGGCTTATCTTCAAATCCATGCGAAAGAAATGGTTTAGATTCAAATACTTGTGCTATACATGATTTATCTTCAAATGCAGGCGAAACAAAAGAGTTAGCTTCAAAGCCAACCGAAACACATCATTTAGCTTCAAATTCATGCGAAACACATGGTTTAGCTTAATATTCATGCGAAACAGATGGTTTATATTCAGATACTTGTGATAAACATGATTTAGCTTCAACTGCATGCGAAACAAACGAGTTATCTTCAAAACCAAGCGAAACAAATGATTTAGCTGCAAATCAATGCGAATTAGAAAGCTTATCTTCAAATCCATGCGAATCAAACGGTTTAGATTCAAATACTTGTGATATACATGATTCACCTTCAACTGCAAGCGAAACAGACGAGTTAGCTTCAAAACCAAGCGAAACACATGGTATAGCTTCAAATCAATGCGAAGTAGTAGGTTCAGCTTCAAATATATGAGAAACAAATGATTTATCTTCAGATAATTGCGATATAAGTGATATAGATTCATATGCAGGCGAAACAATCGAGATAGCTTCAAAACCAAGCGAAACACATGATTTAGCTGCAAATCAATGCGAAGTAGAAGGCTTAGCTTCAAATCCATGCGAATCAAACGGTTTAGTTTCAAATACTTGTGATATACATGATTTATCTTCAAATGCAGGCGAAACAAAAGAGTCAGTTTCAAATCCATGCGAAACACATCATTTAGCTTCAAATTCATGCGAAACACATGGTTTAGCTTAATATTCATGCGAAACAGATGGTTTATATTCAGATACTTGTGATAAACATGATTTAGCTTCAACTGCATGCGAAACAAACGAGTTATCTTCAAAACCAAGCGAAACAAATGATTTAGCTGCAAATCAATGCGAATTAGAAAGCTTATCTTCAAATCCATGCGAATCAAACGGTTTAGTTTCAAATACTTGTGATATACATGATTTATCTTCAAATGCAGGCGAAACAAAAGAGTCAGTTTCAAATCCATGCGAAACACATCATTTAGTTTCACATTCATGCGAAATACATGGTTTAGCTTCATAGCTTCATAGTCTTGCGAATCAGATCTTTTAGATTCAGATATTGTGATAATCATGATTTAGCTTCAACTGCATGCGAAACAAACAAGTTTGCTTAAAATCAAAGAGAAACACATGATTTAGCTTCGAATCAATGCGAAGTTGAAGTCTTTGCTTCAAATCCATGCGAAGCGTATGGTTTAGTTTCAAATACTTGTCATACACATGATTTATCTTCAAATACAGGCGAAGAAAACGAGTTAGCTTCAAAACCAAGCGTAACACATGATTTAGCTGCAAATCAATGCGAAGTAGAAGGCTTAGCTTCAAATCCATGCGAATCAAACGGTTGAGCTTCAAGTACTTGTGATATACATTATTTATCTTCAAATGCAGGCGAAACAAAAGAGTTAGCTTCATATCCATGCGAAACACATCATTTAGCTTCAAATTCATGCGAAACACATGGTTTAGCTCAATAGTCATGCGACACAGATGGTTTATATTCAGATACTTGTGATAAACATGATTTAGCTTCAACTGGAAACGAAACGAACGAGTTAGCTTCAAATCCAAGCGAAACACATGATTTACCTTCAAATCAATGCGAAGTACAAGGCTTATCTTCAAATACATCAGAAACAAATGATTTATCTTCAGATAATTGCGATATAAGTGATATAGATTCATATGCAGGCGAAACAATCGAGATAGCTTCAAATCAATGCGATGTGGAAGTCTTAGCTTCAAATACATGAGAAACAAATGGTTTAGCTTAAAATACTTGTGATATACATGATTTAGCTTCAGCTGCATGCGAAACAAACGAGTTAGCTTCAAATCCAAGAGAAACACATGATTTAACTTCAAATCAATGCGAAGTAGAAGAATTAGCTTCAAATCTACGCGAAACAAATGCTTCAGCTTCAAATACTTTTGACAAACATGATTTAACTTCAACTGCATGCGAAACAAACGAGTTAGCTTCAAAACCAAGCGAAACACATGATTTAGCTTCAAATTAATGCGAAGTAGGAGGCTTATCTTCAAATCCATGCGAATCAATCGGTTTAGATTCAAATACTTGTGATATACATGATTCACCTTCAACTGCATGCGTTACAGATGAGTTAGCTTCAAAACCAAGCGAAACACATGATTTAGATTCAAATCAATGCCAAGTAGAAGGCTTAGCTTCAAATTCATGCGGTCAAATGGTTTAGCTTCAAATACTTGTGATATACATGATTCAGCTTCAAATGCAGGCGAAACAATCGAGTTAGCTTCAAATCAATGCGAAGTAGAAGGCTTAGCTTCAAATTCATGCCAAAGAAATGGGTTAGCTTCAAATAATTGTGATATACATGATTCAGCTTCAACTGCATGCGAAACAAACGAGTTAGCTTAAAATCAAAGAGAAACACATGATTTAGCTTCGAATCAATGCGAAGTTGAAGTCTTTGCTTCAAATCCATGCGAAGCGAATGGTTTAGTTTCAAATACTTGTCATACACATGATTTATCTTCAAATACAGGCGAAGAAAACGAGTTAGCTTCAAAACCAAGCGTAACACATGATTTAGCTGCAAATCAATGCGAAGTAGAAGGCTTAGCTTCAAATCCATGCGAATCAAACGGTTGAGCTTCAAGTACTTGTGATATACATTATTTGTCTTCAAATGCAGGCGAAACAAAAGAGTTAGCTTCATATCCATGCGAAACACATCATTTAGCTTCAAATTCATGCGAAACACATGGTTTAGCTCAATAGTCATGCGACACAGATGGTTTATATTCAGATACTTGTGATAAACATGATTTAGCTTCAACTGGAAACGAAACGAACGAGTTAGCTTCAAATCCAAGCGAAACACATGATTTACCTTCAAATCAATGCGAAGTACAAGGCTTATCTTCAAATACATCAGAAACAAATGATTTATCTTCAGATAATTGCGATATAAGTGATATAGATTCATATGCAGGCGAAACAATCGAGATAGCTTCAAATCAATGCGATGTGGAAGTCTTAGCTTCAAATACATGAGAAACAAATGGTTTAGCTTAAAATACTTGTGATATACATGATTTAGCTTCAGCTGCATGCGAAACAAACGAGTTAGCTTCAAATCCAAGCGAAACACATGATTTAGCTGCAAATCAATGCGAAGTAGAAGGCTTAGCTTCAAATCCATGCGAATCAAACGGTTTAGCTTCAAATACTTGTGATGTACATGATTTATCTTCAAATGTAGGCGAAACAAAAGAGTTAGCTTCAAAACCAAGCGAAACACATGATTTAGCTGCAAATCAATGCGAAGTAGAAGGCTTATCTTCAAATCCATGCGAATCAAACGGTTTAGATTCAAATACTTGTGATATACATGATTCACCTTCAACTGCATGCGTTACAGATGAGTTAGCTTCAAAACCAAGCGAAACACATGATTTGGATTCAAATCAATGCCAAGTAGAAGGCTTAGCTTCAATTTCATGCGAAACAAATGGTTTAGCTTCAAATACTTGTGATATACATGATTCAGCTTCAAATGCAGGCGAAACAAAAGAGTTAGCTTCAAAACCAAGCGAAACACATGATTTAGCTGCGAATCAATGCGAAGTAGAAGGCTTATCTTCAAATCCATGCGAATCAAACGGTTTAGATTCAAATACTTGTGATATACATGATTCACCTTCAACTGCATGCGTTACAGATGAGTTAGCTTCAAAACCAAGCGAAACACATGATTTAGATTCAAATCAATGCCAAGTAGAAGGCTTAGCTTCAAATTCATGCGAAACAAATGGTTTAGCTTCAAATACTTGTGATATACATGATTCAGCTTCAAATGCAGGCGAAACAATCGAGTTAGCTTCAAATCAATGCGAAGTAGAAGGCTTAGCTTCAAATTCATGCGAAAGAAATGTTTTAGCTTCAAATAATTGTGATATACATGATTCAGCTTCAACTGCATGCGAAACAAACGAGTTAGCTTCAAAACCAAGCGAAACACATGATTTAGATTCAAATCAATGCGAAGTAGAAGGCTTAGCTTCAAATTCATGCGAAACAAATGGTTTAGCTTCAAATACTTGTGATATACATGATTCAGCTTCAAATGCAGGCGAAACAAACGAGTTAGCTTCAAAACCAAGCGAAACACATCATTTAGTTTCAAATTCATGCGAAATACATGATTTAGCTTCATAGCTTCATAGTCTTGCGAAACAGATGTTTTAGATTCAGATATTGTGATAATCATGATTTAGCTTCAACTGCATGCGAAACAAACAAGTTTGCTTAAAATCAAAGAGAAACACATGATTTAGCTTCGAATCAATGCGAAGTAGAAGGCTTAGCTTCAAATTCATGCCAAAGAAATGGGTTAGCTTCAAATAATTGTGATATACATGATTCAGCTTCAACTGCATGCGAAACAAACGAGTTAGCTTCAAAAGCAAGCGAAACACATGATTTAGCTGCAAATCAATGCGAAGTAGAAGGCTTAGCTTCAAATCCATGCGAATCAAACGGTTTAGCTTCAAATACTTGTGATGTACATGATTTATCTTCAAATGTAGGCGAAACAAAAGAGTTAGCTTCAAAACCAAGCGAAACACATGATTTAGCTGCAAATCAATGCGAAGTAGAAGGCTTATCTTCAAATCCATGCGAATCAAACGGTTTAGATTCAAATACTTGTGATATACATGATTCACCTTCAACTGCATGCGTTACAGATGAGTTAGCTTCAAAACCAAGCGAAACACATGATTTGGATTCAAATCAATGCCAAGTAGAAGGCTTAGCTTCAATTTCATGCGAAACAAATGGTTTAGCTTTAAATACTTGTGATATACATGATTCAGCTTCAAATGCAGGCGAAACAATCGAGTTAGCTTCAAATCAATGCGAAGTAGAAGGCTTAGCTTCAAATTCATGCGAAAGAAATGGTTTAGCTTCAAATAATTGTGATATACATGATTCAGCTTCAACTGCATGCGAAACAAACGAGTTAGCTTCAAAACCAAGCGAAACACATGATTTAGATTCAAACCAATGCGAAGTAGAAAGCTTAGCTTCAAATTCATGCGAAACAAATGGTTTAGCTTCAAATACTTGTGATATACATGATTCAGCTTCAAATTCAGGCGAAACAAACGAGTTAGCTTCAAAACCAAGCGAAACACATCATTTAGTTTCAAATTCATGCGAAATACATGGTTTAGCTTCATAGCTTCATAGTCTTGCGAAACAGATGGGTTAGATTCAGATACTTGTGATAAACATGATTTAACTTCAACTGCATGCGAAACAAACAAGTTAGCTTCAAATCCAAGAGAAACACATGATTTAGCTACAAATCAATGCGAAGTACAAGGCTTATCTTCAAATATATGAGAAACAAATGATTTACCATCAGATAATTGCGATATAAGTGATATAGATTCATATGCAGGCGAAACAATCGAGTTAGCTTCAAATCAATGCGAAGTGGAAGTCTTAGCTTCAAATACATGAGAAACAAATGGTTTAGCTTAAAATACTTGTGATATACAAGATTTAGCTTCAGCTGCATGCGAAACAAACAAGTTTGCTTAAAATCAAAGAGAAACACATGATTTAGCTTCGAATCAATGCGAAGCGAATGGTTTAGTTTCAAATACTTGTGATACACATGATTTATCTTCAAATACAGGCGAAGAAAACGAGTAAGCTTCAAAACCAAGCGTAACACATGATTTAGCTGCAAATCAATGCGAAGTAGAAGGCTTAGCTTCAAATCCATGCGAATCAAACGGTTGAGCTTCAAGTACTTGTGATATACATTATTTGTCTTCAAATGCAGGCGAAACAAAAGAGTTAGCTTCATATCCATGCGAAACAAATCATTTAGCTTCAAATTCATGCGAAACACATGGTTTAGCTCAATAGTGATGCGACACAGATGGTTTATATTCAGATACTTGTGATAAACATGATTTAGCTTCAACTGCAAACGAAACAAACGATTTAGCTTCAAATCCAAGCGAAACACATGATTTACCTTCAAATCAATGCGAAGTACAAGGCTTATCTTCAAATACATGAGAAACAAATGATTTATCTTCAGATAATTGCGATATAAGTGATATAGATTCATATGCAGGCGAAACAATCGAGATAGCTTCAAATCAATGCGAAGTGGAAGTCTTAGCTTCAAATACATGAGAAAAAAATGGTTTAGCTTAAAATACTTGTGATATACATGATTTACCTGCAGCTGCATGCGAATCAAACGGTTTAGCTTCAAATACTTGTGATATACATGATTTATCTTCAAATGCAGGCGAAACAAAAGAGTTAGCTACAAATCCATGCGAAACATTTGATTTAGCTTCAAATCAGTGCGAAATAGACGGCTTAGCTTCAAATACATGAGAAGCAAATGATTCATCTTCAGATAATTGCGATATAAGTGATATAGATTCAAATGCAGTCGAATCAATCAAGTTAGCTTCAAATTAATGCGAAGTACGAGGCTTATCTTCAAATCCATGCGAAACAAATGGTTTAGCTTCAAATTCTTGTGATATACATGATTCAGCTTCAACTGCATGCGAAACAAACGAGTTAGCTTCAAAAGCAATCGAAACACATGATATAGCTGCAAATCAATGCGAAGTGGAAGGCTTAGCTTCAAATCCATGCGAATCAAACGGTTTAGCTACAAATACTTGTGATGTACATGATTTATCTTCAAATGCAGGCGAAACAAAAGAGTTAGCTTCAAAACCAAGCGAAACACATGATTTAGCTGCGAATCAATGCGAAGTAGAAGGCTTATCTTCAAATCCATGCGAATCAAACGGTTTAGATTCAAATACTTGTGATATACATGATTCACCTTCAACTGCATGCGTTACAGATGAGTTAGCTTCAAAACCAAGCGAAACACATGATTTAGATTCAAATCAATGCCAAGTAGAAGGCTTTGCTTCAAATTCATGCGAAACAAATGGTTTAGCTTCAAATACTTGTGATATACATGATTCAGCTTCAAATGCAGGCGAAACAAAAGAGTTAGCTTCAAAACCAAGCGAAACACATGATTTAGCTGCGAATCAATGCGAAGTAGAAGGCTTATCTTCAAATCCATGCGAATCAAACGGTTTAGATTCAAATACTTGTGATATACATGATTCACCTTCAACTGCATGCGTTACAGATGAGTTAGCTTCAAAACCAAGCGAAACACATGATTTAGATTCAAATCAATGCCAAGTAGAAGGCTTAGCTTCAAATTCATGCGAAACAAATGGTTTAGCTTCAAATACTTGTGATATACATGATTCAGCTTCAAATGCAGGCGAAACAATCGAGTTAGCTTCAAATCAATGCGAAGTAGAAGGCTTAGCTTCAAATTCATGCGAAAGAAATGTTTTAGCTTCAAATAATTGTGATATACATGATTCAGCTTCAACTGCATGCGAAACAAACGAGTTAGCTTCAAAACCAAGCGAAACACATGATTTAGATTCAAATCAATGCGAAGTAGAAGGCTTAGCTTCAAATTCATGCGAAACAAATGGTTTAGCTTCAAATACTTGTGATATACATGATTCAGCTTCAAATGCAGGCGAAACAAACGAGTTAGCTTCAAAACCAAGCGAAACACATCATTTAGTTTCAAATTCATGCGAAATACATGATTTAGCTTCATAGCTTCATAGTCTTGCGAAACAGATGTTTTAGATTCAGATATTGTGATAATCATGATTTAGCTTCAACTGCATGCGAAACAAACAAGTTTGCTTAAAATCAAAGAGAAACACATGATTTAGCTTCGAATCAATGCGAAGTTGAAGTCTTTGCTTCAAATCCATGCGAAGCGAATGGTTTAGTTTCAAATACTTGTGATACACATGATTTATCTTCAAATAAAGGCGAAGAAAACGAGTTAGCTTCAAAACCAAGCGTAACACATGATTTAGCTGCAAATCAATGCGAAGTAGTAGGCTTAGCTTCAAATCCATGCGAATCAAACTGTTGAGCTTCAAGTACTTGTGATATACATTATTTATCTTCAAATGAAGGCGAAACAAAAGAGTTAGCTTCAAAGCCAACCGAAACACATCATTTAGCTTCAAATTCATGCGAAACACATGGTTTAGCTTAATATTCATGCGAAACAGATGGTTTATATTCAGATACTTGTGATAAACATGATTTAGCTTCAACTGCATGCGAAACAAACGAGTTATCTTCAAAACCAAGCGAAACAAATGATTTAGCTGCAAATCAATGCGAATTAGAAAGCTTATCTTCAAATCCATGCGAATCAAACGGTTTAGATTCAAATACTTGTGATATACATGATTCACCTTCAACTGCAAGCGAAACAGACGAGTTAGCTTCAAAACCAAGCGAAACACATGGTATAGCTTCAAATCAGTGCGAAGTAGTAGGTTCAGCTTCAAATACATGAGAAACAAATGATTTATATTCAGATAATTGCGATATATGTGATATAGCTATAAAAGCACGCGAAACAATCGAGTTAGATTCAAATCCATGCAAAATACATGATGTAGTTTCAAATCAATGCGAAGTAGAAGGTTTAGCTTTAATTCCATGCGAAACAAATGGTTTAGCTTGAAATCAATTGCGAAGTAAACGGATTATCTTCAAATCCATGCGAAACAAATGATTTAGCTTCAAATACTTCTGATACACATGATTTAGTTTCAACTGCATGCGACACAAACGAGTTAGCTTCAAATCCATGCGAAACAAATGGTTTAGCTTCAAATACTTGTGATATACATGATTTAACTTCAACTGCATGCGAAACAAACGAGTTAGCTTCAAATCCATGCGAAACAAATGGTTTACCTTCAAATGCTTTTGCTATGCATGATTTAGCTTCATCTGCATGCGAAGGAAACGAGTTATCTTGAAATCCATGCAAAACACATGATTTAGCATCAAATCAATGCGAAGTAGGAGGTTTATCTTCAAATCCATGCGAAACTAATGGTTTATCTTCAAATACCTGTGATATACATGATTTATCTTCAAATGCAGACGAAACAAAAGAGTTAGCTTCAAATCCATGCTAAATACATCGTTTAGCTTCAAATTCATGCGAAACACATGGTTGAGCTCAATAGTCATGCGACACAGATGGTTTATATTCAGATACTTGTGATGAACATGATTTAGCTTCAACTGCATGCGAAACAAACGAGTAGGCTTCAAATCCAAGCGAAACGCATGATTTAGCTACAAATCAATGCGAGGTAGAAGGCTTAGCTTCAAATCCATGCGAATCAAACGGTTTAGCTTCAAATACTTGTGATATACATGATTTATCTTCAAATGCAGGCGAAACAAAAGAGTTAGCTTCAAATCCATGCGAAACATATGATTTAGCTTCATATCAGTGCGAAATAGACGGCTTAGCTTCAAATACATGAGAAGCAAATGATTTATCTTCAGATAATTGCGATATAAATGATATAGATTCAAATGCCGTCGAATCAATCGAGTTAGCTTCAAATCCATGCGAAACATTTGATTTAGCTTCAAATCAGTGCGAAATAGACGGCTTAGTTTCAAATACATGAGAAGCAAATGATTTATCTTCAGATAATTGCGGTATGAGTGATATAGATTCAAATGCAGTCGAATCAATCGAGTTAGCTTCAAATTAATGCGAAGTACGAGGCTTATCTTCAAATCCATTCGAAACAAATGGTTTAGCTTCAAATTCTTGTGATACACATGATTTATCTTCAAATACAGGCGAAGAAAACGAGTTAGCTTCAAAACCAAGCGTAACACATGATTTAGCTGCAAATCAATGCGAAGTAGAAGGCTTAGCTTCAAATCCATGCGAATCAAACGGTTTAGATTCAAATACTTGTGATATACATGATTCACCTTCAAATGCAGGCGAAACAAAAGAGTTAGCTTCAAAACCAAGCGAAACACATGATTTAGCTGCAAATCAATGCGAAGTAGTAGGTTCAGCTTCAAATACATGAGAAACAAATGATTTATATTCAGATAATTGCGATATATGTGATATAGCTATAAAAGCACGCGAAACAATCGAGTTAGATTCAAATCCATGCGAAATACATGATTTAGTTTCAAATCAATGCGAAGTAGAAGGTTTAGCTTTAATTCCATGCGAAACAAATGGTTTAGCTTTAAATCAATTGCGAAGTAAACTTATTATATTCAAATCCATGCGAAACAAATGATTTAGCTTCAAATACTTGTGATATACATGATTTAGCTACAACTGCATGCGAAACAAACAAGTTAGCTTCAAATCCAAGCGAAACACATAATTTAGCTTCAAATCAATGCGAAGTGGAAGGCTTAGCTCCAACTCCATGCGCAACGAATGATTTAGCTTCAAATCCATGCGAAACACATGATTTAGCTTCAAATCAATGCGCAGTAGAAGGCTAAGCTTCAATTAGATGCGAAGCAAATGGTTTAGCTTCAAATACTTGTGATATACATTGTTTAGCTTCAACAGCGTGCCAAACAAACGAGTTAGCTTCACATCCAAGCGAAACACATGATTTAGCATCATATCAATGCGAAGTAGAAGGCTTAACTCCAAATCCATTCGAAACGAATGATTTAGCTTCAAATACTTGCGGATGTAAGTGAAACAGCTACAAGTGCATGCGAAACAAACGAGTTAGCTTCAAATCCAAGCGTAACAAATGATTTAGCTTCAAATCAATGCGAAGTTGAAGACTTAGTTTCAAATCCATGCGAAACGAATGATTTAGTTTCAAATACTTTTTTATACACGATTTAGCTCCAACTGCATGCGAAACAAGCGAGTTAGCTTCATATCCAAGCGAAACACATGATTTAGCATCAAATCAATGCTAAGTGGATGGCTTATCTTCGAAATCATGCAAAACAACTGATTTAGCTTCAAACACTTGTGATATACATGATTTAGCTTCAACTACATGCGAAACAAACGAGTTAGCTTGAAATTCATGCGAAACACATGATTTAGCTTCAAATCAATGCGAAGTAGAAGGCGTAGCATCAAATCCATGCGAAACAAATGGTTTAACTTCAAATACTTGTGATATACTAGATTTAGCTTCAACAGCATGCGAAACAAACGAGTTAGCTTTAAATCCATGCGATAGAAACGAGATAGCTTCAAATCCATGAGAAACACATGATTTAGCTTCAAATCAATGCGAAGTAGAAGGCTTAGCTTAAACTCCATGCGAAACGAATGATTTAGCTTCAAACACTTGGGACCATAAGTGATATAGCTTCAACTGCATGCGAAACGAACGAGTTTGCTTCAAATCCATGCGAAACTCATGATTTAGATTCAAATCAATGCGAAATAGAAGGCTGATTTTCGAATCCATGCGAAACAAATGGTTTAGCTTCAAATACTTGTGATATACTAGATTTAGCTTCAACAGCATGCGAAACAAACGAGTTAGCTTTAAATCCATGCGATAGAAACGAGATAGCTTCAAATCCATGAGAAACACATGATTTAGCTTCAAATCAATGCGAAGTAGAAGGCTTAGCTTAAACTCCATGCGAAACGAATGATTTAGCTTCAAACACTTGGGACCATAAGTGATATAGCTTCAACTGCATGCGAAACGAACGAGTTTGCTTCAAATCCATGCGAACCAAACGAGTTAGCTTCAAATCCATGCGAAACTCATGATTTATATTCAAATCAATGCGAAATAGAAGGCTGATTTTCGAATCCATGCGAAACTCGTGATTTAGCTCCAAATCAATGCGAAGTAGAAGGATTAGCTTAAACTCCATGCGAAACGAATGATTTAGCTTTAAACACTTGGGACCATAAGTGATATAGCTTCAACTGCATGCGAAACGAACGAGTTTGCTTCAAATCCATGCGAACCAAACGAGTTAGCTTCAAATCCATGCGAAACTCATGATTTAGATTCAAATCAATGCGAAATAGAAGGCTGATTTTCGAATCCATGCGAAACTCGTGATTTAGATTCAAATCAATGCGAAATAGAAGGCAGATTTTCGAATCCATGCGAAACAAATAGGTTAGCTTCAAATACTTGTGATATACATGATTTATCACCAAATGCAGGCGAAACAAAAGAGTTAGCTTCAAATCCATGGGAAACACATGATTTAGCTTCAAATCAATGCGATATAGAAGGCTGATTTTCGAATCCATGCGAAACAAATGGTTTAGCTTCAAATACTTGTGATATACTAGATTTAGCTACAACTGCATGCGAAAGAAATGCGTTAGCTTTAAATCCATGCGAAACACATGATTTAGCTCCAAATCAATGCGAAGTAGAAGTCTTAGCTCGAACTCCATGCGAAACGAATGATTTAGCTTCAAACACTTGGGACCATAAGTGATATAGCTTCAACTGCATGCGAAACGAACGAGTTTGCTTCAAATCCATGCGAAACTCATGATTTAGCTTCAAATCAATGCGATATAGAAGGCTGATTTTCGAATCCATGCGAAACAAATGGTTTATCTTCAAATACTTGTGATATACTAGATTTAGCATCAACTGCAGGCGAAACAAACGAGTTGGCTTCAAATCCAAGCGAAACACATGATTTAGCTTCAAATTCATGCATAACACATGGTTTAGCTTAATATTTATGCGAAACAAAAGGTTTAGCTTCAAATACTTTTGATATACATGATTTAGCTTCAACTGCATGCGAAACAATCGAGTTAGCTTCAAATACAAGCGAAACACATGATTTAGCATCAAATCAATTCGAAGTAGAAGGCTGATCTTCGAATCCATGCGAATCAAATTGTTTAGCTTCAAATACTTGTGATATACATGATTTTGCTTCAAATCCATGCGAAACAAACGAGTTAGCTTCAAGTCCATGCGAAACTCATGATTTAGCTTGAAATCAATGCGAAATAGAAGGCTGATTTTCGAATCCATGCGAAACAAATGATTCAGCTTCAAATTCCTTTGATATACATGATTTAGCTTCAACTGTATCTGAAACAAACGCGTTAGCTTCAAATCCATGCGAAACGAATGATTTAGCTTCAAATACTTGTGATATACATGATTTTGCTTCAACTGCATGCGAAACGAACGAGTTAGCTTCAAATCCATGCGAAACTCATGATTTAGCTTCAAATCAATGCGAAATAGAAGGCTGATTTTAGAATCCATACGCAACAAATTGTTTAGCTTCAAATACTTGTGATATATATGATTTAGCTTCAACTGCATGCGAAACAAAAGTGTTAGCTTTAAATCCATGCGAAACAAATGATTTAGCTCCAAATCAATGCGAAGTAGAAGGCTTAGATCCAAATCCATGGGAATCAAATGGTTTAGATTCAAATACTTGTGATATACATGATATAGCTTCAACTGCATGCGAAACAAACGAGTTAGCTTTAAATCCATGCGATAGAAACGAGTTAGCTTCAAATCCATGAGAAACACATAATTTAGCTTCAAATCATTGCGAAATAGAAGGCTCATTTTCGAAACCATACGAAACAAATGGTTTAGCTTCAAATACTTGTGATATATATGATTTAGCTTAAACTGCATGCGAAACAAATGTGTTGGCTTTAAATCCATGCGAAACACATGATTTAGATCCAAATCAATGCGAAGTAGAAGGCTTAGCTCCAAATCCATGGGAATCAAATGGTTTAGCTTCAAATACTTGTGATATACATGGTATAGCTTCAACTGCATGCGAAACAAACGAGTTAGCTTCAAATCCAAGCGAAACACTTGATTTAGCTTCAAATCAATGCGAAGTAGAAGGCTGATCTTCGAATCCAGGCGAAACAAATGGTTCACCTTCCAATACTTGTGATATACAATGATTTAGCTTCAAATCCATGCGAAACAAACGAGTTAGCTTCAAATCCATGCGTAACTCATGATTTAGCTTCAAATCAATGCGAAATAGAAGGCTGATTTTCGAATCCATGCGAATCAAACGGTTTAGATTCAAATACTTGTGATGTACATGATTCACCTTCAACTGCATGCGGTACAGATGAGTTAGTTTCAAAACCAAGCGAAACACATGATTTAGATTCAAATCAATACCAAGTAGAAGGTTTAGCTTCAAATTCATGCGAAACAAATGATTTAGCTTCAAATACTTGTGATATACATGATTCAGCTTCAAATGCAGGGGAAACAAACGAGTTAGCTTCAAATCAATGCGAAGTAGAAGGCTTAGCTTCAAATTCATGCGAAAGAAATGGTTTAGCTTCAAATAATTGAGATACACATGATTCAGCTTCAACTGCATGCGAAACATACGAGTTTGCTTCAAAACCAAGCGAAACACGTGATTTAGATTCAAATCAATGCGAAGTAGAAGGCTTAGCTTCAAATCCATGCGAAACAAATGGTTTAGCTTCAAATACTTGTGATATACATCACTTAGCTTCAACTGCATGCGAAACAAACAAGTTAGCTTCAAATCCATGCGATTCACATGATTTAGCTTCGAATCAATGCGAAGTAGAAGGCTTAGCTTCAAACACATGAGAAACAAATGATTTATCTTCAGATAATTGCGATATAAGTGATACAGCTTCAAATCCATGCGAAACACATGATTTAGCTTCAAATTCATGCGAATCACATGGATTAGCTTCATAGCTTCATATTCTTGCGAAACAGATGGATTAGATCCAGATACTTGTGATGTACATGTTTTAGCTTCAACTGCATGCGAAACAATCGTGTTAGCCTCAAATCCAAGCGAAACACATAATTCAGCTTCAAATACGTTCGAAACACATGGTTTAGCTTAATATTCACGCAAAACATATGGTTCAGCTTCAAATTCATGTGATATATATGAATTAGCTTCAAATCCATGCGAAACACATGACTTAGCTTCAAATCAATGCGAAAAAGAAGGCTGATTTTCGAATACATGCAAATCAAATGGATTATCTTCAAATACTTGTGATATACATGATTTAGATTCAACTGCATGCGAAACAAACGAGATAGCTTTAAATCCATGCGAAAGAAACGAGTTAGCTTCAAATCCATGCGAAACGAATGATTTAGCTTCAAATACTTGCGAACATAAGTGATATAGCTTCAACTGCAGGCGAAACAAACGAGTTTTCTACAAATCCAAACGAAACACTTGATTTAGCTTCAACTCAATGCGAACTAGAAGGCTTAGCATCAAATCCGTGCGAATCAAATGGTTTACCTTCAAATACTTGTGATATACATGAATATGCTTCAATTGCATGCGAAACAAACGAGTTAGCTTCAAATCCATGCGAAACAAACGAGTTAGCTTCAAATCCATGCGAAACAAACGAGTTAGCTTCAAATCTATGCGATACACTTGATTTAGCTTCAAATCAATGCGAAGTAGAAGGCTGATCTTCGAATCCATGCGAAACAAATGGTTTAGCTTCAAATACATGTGATATACATGATTTAGCTGCAACAGCGTGCGAAACAAACGAGTAGCTTCAAATCCATGCGAAACACATGATTTAGCTTCAAATTCATGCGAAACACATGGATTACATTAATATTCATGCGAAACAAATGGTTCAGCTTTATATACTTGTGATATGCATGATTTAGCCTCAACTGCACGTGAAACAAACGTGTTTGCTTCAAATTCAGGCGAAACACATGACTCAGCATCAAATCAATGCGAAGAGCAAGGCTTATCTTCGAATCCATGCAAAACAAATGGTTTAGCTTCAAATACTTGTTATATACATGATTTAGCTTCAACTGCATGCGAAACAAACGAGTTAGCTTCAAATCCAAGCGAAACACATGATTTAGCTTCAAATTCATGCGAAGTAGAAGGCTTAGCTTCAACTCCACGCGAAACGAATGATTTAGCTTCAAATACTTGCGAACATAAGTGATATAGCTTCAACTGCAGGCGAAACGAACGAGTTTTCTACAAATCCAAACAAAACACTTGATTTAGCTTCAACTCAATGCGAACTAGAAGGCTTAGCATCAAATCCATGCGAATCAAATGGTTTACCTTCAAATACTTGTGATATACATGAATTTGCTTCAACTGCATGCGAAACAAATGAGTTAGCTTCAAATCCATGCGAAACAAACGAGTTAGCTTCAAATCAATGCGAAATAGAAGGTTGATTTTCGATTCCATGCGAAACAAATGGTTTAGCTTCTAATACTTGTGATATATATGATTTAGCTTCAATTTCATGCGAAACAAATGGTTTAGCTTCAAATACTTGTGATATACATAATTTAGCTTCAAATGCATGCGAAACAAACGAGTTAGCTTCAAATCCATGCGAAACACATGATTTAGCATGAAATCAATGCGAAGTAGAAGGCTTAGCTTCAAATCCATACGATAAAAGTGAATTAGCTTCAAATGCTTGCGATATAAATGATGTACCTTCAAATGCAGGCGAAACATTCGAGTTAGCTTCAAATCATGCGAAGTAGAAAGCTTTGCTTCAAATCCACGCGAAACACATGATTTAGCTTCAAATCAATGCGAAATAGACGGCTTAGCTTCAAATACATGAGAAGCAAATGATTTATCTTCAGATAATTGCGAAATAAGTGATATAGATTCAAATGCAGTCGAATCAATCGAGGTAGCTTCAAATCCATGCGAAACACATGATTTGGCTCCAAGTTAATGCGAAGTAGAAAGCTTAGCTTCAAATCCATGTGAAACAAATGGTTTAACTTCAGATACTTGTGATAAATGTGATTTAGGTTCAACTGCATACGCAACAAACGAGTTAGCTTCAAATCCAAGAGAAACACATGATTTAGCATCAAATCAATGCGAAGTAGAAGGCTTAGCATCAAATCCATGCGATACAAATGACTTAGCTTCATATACTTGCGATATAACTGATATAGATTCAAATGCAGGCGTAACAAACGAGCTAGCTTCAAATCCAAGCGTTACACATGACTTACCTTCAAATCAATGCGAAGTAGAAGGCATAGCATCGTATCCATGCGACACATATGATTTAGCTTCAAATACTTGCGATATAAGTGATATAGCTTCAAATGCAGGTGAAACAAAAGCGTGAGCTTCAAGTCCAAGCGTAAATCATGATTTAGCTTCAAATCAGAGCGAAGTAGAAGGCTTAGTTTCAAATCCATGCGAATCAAATGGTTTAGCTTAAAATACTTGTTTTATACATGATTCAGCATAAACTGCATCGCGAAACGAACGAGCTAGCTTCAAATCCAAACTTCAAATCGATGCGAAATAGAAGGAATGCGAAACAATCGAGTTGGCTACAAATCCAGCAAAACACATGATTTAGCTTCGAATCAGTACGAAGTAGAAGGCATAGATTCAAATCCATGCGAATCAAATGGTTTAGCTTAAAATACTTGTGACATACATGATTTAGCTTCAAATGCATGCGAAACAATCGAGTTAGCTTCAAATCCAAGCGAAACACATGATTTAGATTCAAATCAATGCCATAAAGAAGGTTTAGCATCAAATCCATGAGAAACAAATGGTTTAGCTTCAAATCAATGCGAAGTAAAAGGCTTATCTTCAAATCCATGCGAAACAAATGGTTTAGCTTCAAATTCATGCGAATCACATGGATTAGCTTCATAGCTTCATATTCTTGCGAAACAGATGGATTATATTATATACTTGTGATGTACATGTTTTAGCTTCAACTGCATGCGAAACAAACGAGTTAGCTTCAAATCCATGCGAACCACATGATTTAGCTACAAATCAATGCGAAGTAGAAGGCTTATCTTCGAATCCATGCAAAACAAATGGTTTAACTTCAAAAATTTGTGATATACTTGATTTAGCTTCAAATGCAGGTGAAACAACATGTTAGCTTTAAATCCATGCGAAACACATGATTTATCTCCATATCAATGCGATGTAGAAGGCTTAGCTTCAAATCAAAGCGAAACACACGAATTAGCTTCAAATCCATGCGAAATACATGATTAAGCTTCAAATCAATGCGAAGTAGAAGGCTTAGCATCAAATCCATGCGACACAAATGATTTAGCTTCATATACTTGCGATATAAGTGATATAGCTTCAAATGCAGGAGAAACAAACGAGTGAGCTTCATATCCTAGCGTAGGACATGAATTAGCTTCAAATCAATGCGAAGTAGAAGGTTTAGCTTCAAATACTTGTGATATACATGATTGAGCTTCAACTGCATGCGAAACAATCGAGTTATCTAGAAATCCATGCGGAACACATGACTTAGCTACAAATCAATGCGAAGTCGAAGGCTTAGCTTCAAATCCATGCGAAACGAATGATCTAGCTTCAAATGCATGCGAAACAAACGAGATACCTTCATATCCATGCGAAACAAATGATTTAGCTTCAAGTAATTGAGATGTGACTGATCTAGCTTCACATGCATGCGAATCAAACGCGTTACCTTCAAATCCATGCGAAACAAAAGATTTAGCTTCAAGTAATTGAGATATAAATGATCTAGCTTCAAATGCATGCGAAACAAACGAGTTAACTTCAAATCCATGCGAAACACAAGATTAAGCTTAAAAATCATGCGAGACACATGGTTTAGCTTCAAATCCATGCGAAAAAATGATTTAGCTTCAACTCAATGCAAAATAGAAGGTTTAGCTTCAAGTACTTGCGAAGCAAATGATTTAGCTTCTAGTAATTGAGACATAAATAATCTAGCTTCAAATGCATGCGAAACAAACGAGTTTACTTCAAATCCATGCGAAACAAATGATTTAGCTTCAAGTAATTGAGATATAAATGATCTAGCTTCACATACATACGAAACAAACGAGTTTATTTCAAATCCATGAGAAACACACGATCTAGCTTCAAAATCATTCGAAACACATGGATTAGCTTCAAATCCATGCGAAAAACATGATTTAGCTACAAATTCATGCGAAACACATGATTTAGGTTTAAATTAATGCGAAACATATGATTTAGCTTCATATTCATGCGAAACAAATGATTTAGCTTCGAGTAATTGAGATATAAATGATCTAGCTTCAAATGCATGCGAAACAAACGAGTTGCCTTGAAATCCATGCTATACATTATTTTCACGTCGTTTTATATTGTCTTGCATTGCTTTACGTTGTGTTACGTTGTTTTACTTTGTTTCGCATTTACGATTTACGTTATTTTAAGGTGCTTTACATTGTTTGGTTTGTTTGGCGTTGTTTTGAAAACAGTAGTACGTAGTTCTACGTTGTTATACCTTGTTTTCACATTGTTTTATAGTGTTTCACATTGCTTTACGTTGTGTTACGTTGTTTTACTTTGGTTCACATTGATGATTTACATTGTTTACGTTGTTTTACCGCGTTTTTCTTTGTTTCGCATTGCTGATTTACGTTGTTTTACGTTGTTTTACTTTCTTTTTACGTAATTTTGCGGTGTTTTACGTTGTCTCATGTTGTTCTTTAAAACAGTGTTACGTTGTTCTACATTGTTATACGTTGTTCTTACATTGTTAGAGGTACATGCGTAGAGGTAGTGGTTGAGGTAAAGGCATGGAAGTAGCGGCAGAGGTAGAGGTAGAAGTAGAGATAGAGGTAGAGGTAGAGGCACATGTGTAGAGGTAGATGTAGATGTACAGGCGCAGAGTTAGAGGTACGGTCGTAGAGGCAGAGGTACAGGTGTAGTGGTAGAGGTACAGGCGTAGAGGTAGTGGTAGAGGTGGTGGTACAGGCGTAGAGGTAGAGGTAGAGATAGTGGTGGAGGTAGAGATAGAGGTAGAGGTAAATACGGAGAGGTAGAGGTCGAGTCACAGGCGCAAAGGTAGAGGTATAGGTAGAGGTAGAGGCACATGCGTAGAAGTAGAGGTAGAGGTAGAGGTAGAGGTAGAGGTACAGGCGCAAAGGTAGAGGTAGAGGTAGAGGTAGAAGTACAGGCGGAAAGGTAGAGGTAGAGGTGGAGGTAGAGGTAGATGTGGAGGTAGAGGTAGAGGTAGAGGTACAGACGTAGAGGTAGAGGTACTGACGTAGAGGTAGAGGTCGAGGTACATGCGTAGAGGTAGAGGTTGAGGTACAGGCGTAGAGGTAGAGGTAGAGGTAGAAGTATAGGTTGAGGTAGTGGTCGAGGTAGAGGTACATGCGTAGGGGTAGAGTTAGAGCAACGTGCGTAGAGGTAGAAGTAGAGGTACAGACGTAGAGGTAGAGGTAGAGCTAGACGTACAGACGTAGAGGTAGAGGTAGAGGTATCAGGCACAAGGGTAGAGATAGAGGTGGTGATAGAGGTACAGGCGTAGAGGTAGAGGTAGAGCTACAGGCGTAGTCGTAGAGGTAGAGGTAGAGGTACAGGTAGAGGTAGAATGGAGGCAGAGGTCGAGGTAGAGGTAGAGTCATAGGTAGAGATAGAGGTAGGGGTACATGCGTATATGTAGAGGCAGAGGTAGATGTACAGGCGTAAAGATAGAGGTAGAGGTAGAGGTAGAGGTAGAGGTAGAGGTAGACGTATAGGCGTAGACGTAGAGGTAGTGGTAGAGGTAGAGGTACAGACAGTGGTAGTAGATGTAGAGGTAGATGTAGAGGTAGAGGTAGAGATACATGCGTAGAGGTAGAAGTAGATGTACATGCATAGAGGTGGAGGTAGAGGTACATTTGTAGATGTAGAGGTAGAGGTACATGCGTAGAGGTAGAGGCAGCGGAAGAAGTACAATGGTAGAGGTAGAGGTAGAGGTAGAGGTAGAGGCAGAGGTAGAGGTAGAGGTAGGGGTACATGCGTATATGTAGAGGCAGAGGTAGATGTACAGGCGTAAAGATAGAGGTAGAGGTAGAGGTAGAGGTAGAGGTAGAGGTAGACGTATAGGCGTAGACGTAGAGGTAGTGGTAGAGGTAGAGGTACAGACAGTGGTAGTAGATGTAGAGGTAGATGTAGAGGTAGAGGTAGAGATACATGCGTAGAGGTAGAAGTAGATGTACATGCATAGAGGTGGAGGTAGAGGTACATTTGTAGATGTAGAGGTAGAGGTACATGCGTAGAGGTAGAGGCAGCGGAAGAAGTACAATGGTAGAGGTAGAGGTAGAGGTAGAGGTAGAGGCAGAGGTAGAGGTAGAGGTAAAGGTAGAGGTAGAGGTAGAGGTAGAGGTAGAGGTAGAGGCAGAGGTAGAGGTAGAGGTAAAGGTAGAGGTAGAGGTAGAGGTAGAGGTAGAGGTAGAGGTAGAGGTAGAGGTAGAGGTAGAGGTACATACGCAGAGGTAGAGGTAGACTTACAGGCGCAAAGGTAGAGGTAGAGGTATAGGTAGAGTTGGAGGCGTAAAGGTAGAGGTAGTGGTAGAGGTAGAAGTACAGGCGTAGAAGTAGAGGTAGAGGTACAGGCGTAGAGGTAGAGGCATTGGCGTAGAGGTAGTGGTAGATATAGTAGGTACAGGCGTAGCGTTAGAGGTACAGGTAGAGGTAGAGGTAGAGGTTGATGTAGAGATACAGGCGTAGAGGTAGAGATAGAGGTACAGGTAGAGATAGATGTATAGGTTAAACTATGGTGAAGCGTGCGTATGCTCCTGAAGGGAATAATCCAGCCACAAATTGCAGATTTTATGGACCCATAGATTACGTTCCGCACGAACCCTGCTTATCTTCATTTTTGCTTCCAACTTGTCTCTCGTTAAACGTTCGTTAATCGTGCACGGCGGAGCTAAATATGCATTCGGTATAAATCGATAACTTTCGCGGCAACACGTGCATGATTTTCTGCATCTTTGGAAAAATGTAAATGAGAGGAGAGTTTACGGAAGGAACGATGACAGGGCGTCAGCGTAATTGCCAATCCAACGTTTACGTCAACAATTGATCGAATGCACGGTGGTTCTCGTTTTTTTTTAACCATCTACTTCTTTATAATATTTCATTTTTATTTGATTTTGACACACTCGTTTCAGATCCCGTCGCAAAATTCATCTACCATTTCAGGATTGTGATTTGGTAACACGCTGGTCTTTTTTTCGAACTTCAAAAGTGGTAGATAAATTTTACGATTTGAAATGAGCGCGTAAAAATCTGCATGTCACTAAAAAATGCAACACGGTACTGAATAAATCACAATTTCGATGGAATATTTCAAGTTTAACATAAATTTTCGAGATCAAAAAATAGTGGATTCTCTCTTTTTTCGTTTATTCTGCAACACTTCAGTTTTTTTCGCGTAAAAGAAAACGTCGCTTTATCTAATTTTTATCAAAAGTTCTTCGAATTTGACAGGCAACTTTGCCACTTTGCCCACCGTGCGTCATTTTGGAGAAGATTTGCAACATTGGTGCATTTTACCAATATCCTTGTTCCCGTCTTAATCGTTTGCCCGCTGTCGTGGATAGCACGGTGGTTCGCCAGGTGTTCGTTAAACACGCGCGGCGCCACGCGAATCACCCTGGATGATCCAACTTTGATAACCGATAACTAGTTTCTTTCGTGGATTCCTCAGTTTCGCGTTGGCCGATAAGTTTCCGTGTATCGACAACACTTAGCAACTTTCCCCGTAAAAACCGTCGTTTTGATTGATTGAACAAAGCTCTGATCCACTTATGTGAGTTAGAAACACAACGTCCTCTTACACGGAATGGCAACACATAATACAAACGAGCAATGCGCGCCACGGAACGTTACTTAACGTTATTGCTTTAACGTTGCTTCGCTGTTTAGCAATAAACGTTCGCCGGCTCGACGCGTAGTCCGACAGCCCGGAGAGTTGTGCTAAAAATCGCAGCGTACTCTGATTTTCGAAAAAAAGCTGAAAAGAAAACGGCAGGCCAGAATAGACCTCCAGCATCGCCGTTGGTTGGTTAAAGGGGAACCGTATTTCCCTTTTGATATTCTATGACATCGCAGTCACATAGCGGGCAAACAAAAAATGCCTGCACTCTTTTTTCATTTATTATAACGTATTTCGCATTATCCTAGCTCGACCGGCGCTGTCTAGAATAGGAAACACTATGCCGGAACAAAAATGTAAAATATGTCAAGATATAGCGAACGACGGCTTTGCCCCGCGTCAAAAGGGAACCCTGTTCCGAATGATTGAGCAGAACCTGTGTGTATGAAAACATTTTGCACTTTGATGTTGAACGTTGTTTTTCTCTCGTGACACGAATCGGAAAAAAAATATTTTCATAACACTCTATGAATAATCCATTACTCAAATTAAATGCGACAAATGATACCTTCCGGCCCGGGTCGTTCGTTATTATATCGTTTCCTTTCTTTTTCTCTTATTTTCTTGAAATTCTTCTCGTCGAAATTATCGATAAATTCGATACAACGAACCGCGATAGAACGGACGCAGCGCGAACCAGAAATAGTTTTCATATTTCAAAAAATCGGGCATTCCGTTTCGTATAAGTTCGCATTGTTTGCTCACCGAAACGCGGTCCGATTTTATAAATTAAATTCGGCAACGCGAATTAATGTTGACATATCGGGAAACCGTGCCGCCAGCAAAATTTACTTTTATCCTGTAAAACACCGGACTCACAATAATTATCCATTATTGCAGACTAATAAATATCCGCAGAGCTAATAAAAGTGTGTGTCGTGCCGACCTATGTATCGTTTCGTCCCATTAAATTATGCGTATCCGTTTCCGGTTCATTGTGCACCCTCGCACCGAGAGCGTCGCTGTGTAAGTGTACGCACCGGTGGCAACATTTTTATTAGTTTTTTCTGGCGAGTTGTGATTCTGTTTCGCGTTTGACGCACTTCCGTAAATCCTTCGCATTCCTCAGCCGGCTCGCGTAATACTGAAACAACGCCCGCCACCACCGATCGATACACGAATGTATACATTAATCTTTGACCTTCCCTCCGTCCCGTCGCCGTATTATTATGCAAAACGGTCTTATTTCGAATTTGCCTATCAGCCCTGCGGAAATGTCTGCAATGGGAGTTATGAGATTGCGGCAAGGGACCTTGAACGCTGGTCAACGTTCTTTTTAGTATTTCCGTGACTTCAGCCAGCAATTTCCTCTTAAAGGAATGCTTTTCTTTTTACGTTCTACAGCGAATTCCCTTCTTCGTGAAACGTTCAACCACTAACACCTGTTCCCGCGCAATTAGCTCTAATTCTATGCTTCTCTTGAGGCTAGCTTTTCAGTTGTGCTTAGATTTTACAGTTATCGTATTATAGACCGCGGAATACCTCTTCAGGTTCTTAGTCTTGCTGAGGATTTTTAGGAGACTTGAGATAGTGCAATTTGATTTTGCGCAACAGTTTCGGAGTAATCATTGCACCGTGGATCTTTATGATAATGAAAAATTATGTGTGATAACTGTAGAGAATATAGATCAGGCGGAAATGTCGTTCATGATTTAATCATTTTAATAAATCGTGCAGAATTGAAAGAGATTTTCGAATTCTTCTAATGTCTGCACAGTTTTGCTTCTGTGTTAGTCTTTCTTTGTAAAAAAGTGCATAAAATCCACTGTTTAGTTATCATTGCTTAAATATATTCTTGCATTTATAATGTGAATTAGATTATAGTATCTTGTTCAGGAGAGTACTCAGTACAATTTTATTTTAGTCAATAATTTTTTCATTATTTCATAAAAATAAATAATCGGTAAATTAGAACGATTTTTCAAGGTTTGTAATTTTGTGTCGAAAAACTGGAATATTCTGTTCACATTAAGCATAGTTTTCTTCGAACACCTACTTTGGTAAATAAGAAGAGACACTGAAATTGAAAAAATTTTAATATTTTTCACAGAGAAATCATAACTGCTCACATTGCTAATAGAATACGTAAGGTTAAATAATTGAAAGAAATAAGAACTGAGCTCGCAAAGATTCAAAAGAAAATAGCAAAACGCAGCTAAATGCGACCCTTGCGCGTAAAATTAATCATGAAATGTTCAACTCAATCGCATAGAGTACCTTTCCATGTATCAATGCAGTGGTTTGTATGAAAATCGCTTTTCGAGGGTAACTTATAAACGATCTGTTCTCAAACGAGGGTCTCTGGAATCTACTTTCTCCGATCAGCGAAAACCGGAGGGCGCTCCTCGTTAGCAGGTTCTCTGAGCAGTTAGTTCGGCGATGGACTAAATCTAAAATATGATGGCTGAAATCTGCTCGAGGATTATGGTGCGTCGAGTATTTCGATCTAATGTCCATCTCACTCTCTCTTTCACGCCCTCGCTCTCTCCTTATCTCTTATTCTCTCTTTCTTTCTCATTTCATATATCACTATTTCTATCTCTATTTCTATCTCTTATTCTATCTCCATCTTTCTATCTCTCTAACTCGCTAATTCTATATCTCTCTAACTCTCTAATTTTTTTTTTATATCTCTCTATCTCTCTATCTCTCTCTATCTCTCTATCTCTCTATCTCTCTCTCTCTCCCTGATCTGACTATCTCTGCCTCCCTCTTTCTATTTCTCCCTATCCAGCCGAGTTTCTTCGTATTCCTTTTGCGTGACTTAATTACTCGTCGTTCTAATCCCTGTCCGTTAATATTTGCGCTATCGTAAAGGCGAATCAGAGCACTGACGGCTCTGTTTTCCTTATTTCCAGTTCTGCTTCTGGTAATTGGATCCGCCGGGCTTCCGTGATTACGCGTCAGTCAGGATTAACTCGGCACGCGCGTTACGTTGCGCAGGTGCGGCCCGTGCGAGCAGCAACCGGGCCTGTGGTTGCACGGCTGATTAAAGTAAATGTTCGGCCGTTGATAGAATCGCGCGATCTTCCAGCAACGTGTGTATCGCTTATTAACCTTTTTCAGTTAGATATCGGTAAATATGTCATCGGGAGTATCAGGACGCCGTGCGGGGTTTATGCGCGATAAAGCTCGCAGATTTTTAATTAAACTCCCCCCGACGAGGAAATCCCTTTGACTTTCGTCGATGTATCTAATATTTATTGTTTACGCGATGCGATTTAGCGGTGACTGGCGGTTCCAAGTTGAGTAGACGACGCAGTTGCGATTCACTCCGAGGAATTTTTATCGGGAATGTCTGTAAAGTGTTATTGTTCCCGACGAGAGATTGTTAGCTTCGAATTAGCAGATTATTGTTAAGTAGAAAAAACATCAGAATATACATAATCATATTGTGTCCAAGTTATTAATAATTTCTAATGAGAGTTTGTTAGCTTCGAATCAGAAAATTATAGTTATCGTTGGACCTTTACGCAAAATCGGATCGTTATACAAAATAAAAATTGTCTAAATGAATTGTAAAAAATATAAATTAGCTGAAGCTCACTTTCCTCTTTTAGTGATTGTAATAAGTTGAAGATAACGTAACGCTATCCTTAATTAAATTTATTTAAATTCACTTAAAACTTTCACTTGAAAATTCACTCAAATTCACTAAATTCGCTATCCTTAAATTCCTTAAATTCATCCGATGTCTTTATTATAAAATTCTTTTTAACTGATTACAAATGTTACGAGGTGCGATATATCGATATTCAATAGCCTTTTGTCGAACTAACTGCGGATAAGTTTTATTCTGCCCAAAGATTCGTTATATTTGCATAAATAGTTCAGTTATCGTTCGTTCTCCGAAGAAAGTTCGAAACAATAATACATAGATGTGCGGCATATTTTGTATTTCGAAATTTATACTGGACCATTGTTCAGAAGTTCTATTATCCAAAACAGGTACTCAGAACCCGTCAGGAGGCTGAACTCGCGACACGAAATATTGGAATGGTTTTTGGGCGTAATCTCATGTTAGCGCTACAATAGAATCATATTTAAAGCTCCTTCAAAAAGGGTGGTTTCAATAGGATATCGAGCACAAAACAGAGCAACGCTCGAAGCCGGAGATTTACGACGGTTTGTTGCTGGTTTTCATGAATGTGTAGGCAGCTGTTCGCTAGGCTCGTGGGATGTTCGCTATAGCTCGCATAAGCTCTCTTTTACTGCCTTGGGCTTCTGATGGCCAATGCTCTAAACGAGTGTAAACACTATCGCGGATAAGTATATGGTCGCTTTCTATACTTACACGATAGTAACGCATAAGCAGTGGCACATTACTGGCCGGAAAAATCGTGCGATGTGTTTCGATACGTTTTTGTAATAAATATAGAGTCTATTGTACTCTTAATAAATAATGGAAAATTTTTGTAACATATGAGGCGTTAAAAAAATGGTTTAAGTCAAAACACTTAATTTGTGGATGATGAAAAAAAATTAAAAACTCTGTAAAATGCAATAACGTATGATATTGTTACCAACTCATTTATGAAAGCCCCTTTGAAGCTTCAACGTAAAATATTAAAGAAGAATCGCAGAAAATATGAAATTCGATATGATTTAATAATATTAAATCACTCTAGCACAAAATTGACTTACTAAATTGTATCAGTCAAACGCACTTTTGTTTAAACAGCGAACAAAATAATACAAGTAATATTTCACTTGCAGTAACTTTATCTTCATTTATTTGCAGTGAAACGTGAAAAAATAAATTACAATAAAGTCTCTGTTAAGAATCCATTAAATTTATGATTATTTCGTCGATCGGAAAGTTTAAAGAAATGATTAAAAAGCAATGACGATTCCAAAGGTAGAATTTTAAAAATGTTTCGCATTTCGTACGAGAGATATATTATAAGAAAGATTCGACGGTGAATAAAAAGATAATTACAATGTAACAGACATGTATTTGCCAATATCTGTGCCAGGAATACGACATCCTTGATATCGTGTTCTACAGGGCTGGGATTGCCGCTATTGATTTCCATAGCTACTGAATCTACAGCCCCCACCCGTTATTCCGGGCACGCAGTATATCGAATAATCGCTCACGGAGCTTCGCGAATGACGGCGACGAAGTTATTTATTATTTCGCGATATTGTTTGCCCGTTGTTCCAAGATTCGCGTCAATAATATTGGCAAGCCGTCCCACGGCGACACCGCGGTTTTCGTTAACTCGCCGCGAGAGCGACGCGCGAACGTCGCGACGCGACGCTCCGATAAAAAAAGAAAAACACTCTCTGTCCAGCGCTATTTCATTTTCATACCTGCGCGGCCAGCCCTTCCCGCGCAGCTCTGTAATTACGTTGTTCGCAGTTTGAACCGGGCGTCCGCGTTTATTTCGTTACAGCACCTCGGAACGCTCTAATTCAGCCGGGGATAGTTCCCTTCGCGGCTCGCTCCGCCGCGCCGGAAGGAGGAAAAGAATCGCAGGTGTTGTAAGTGAAGTGCAAGTGCGGTGGACGGTTCAGCTTTTTCAGCTGGTCGTAGCCTGCGCGCGGCCGTGATGGAGCAGCGTGCAGGATGGTGTGGGTGGGGGGCAGCGTTAAGGATAAAGTTGTCCGAAAAAAGTGGAATTTTTGAAAAGCCTGGCGGGAGAATATTTCGTGGCCGGCTGAGCTGGCCGTTATAAATCCCGGAATAAAAATAGCGTCTCGCTGTGGCGGGGCTCGAGGTAATAAAACTGAAACGGGCGAGAAGGAAACGCGGACGCTGCGCGTCGCTCGAAAAAAATTCCATAATCAGGAACAAAGGCGTCAGCCGTGATACGTTTATTTGGCCTGCTTCGACGCGGCGGGCTTGACTCCTTTTATCGAGCGGAACGGTCGCCGCGCGATCAAAGCCGGATATATCCGTGCATAAGTTGACCCCGGAGTTCGGCCGGGCTCGAACCAACTTTTCCGGAGGGAAATCCTTCGAACACACCACTGCCGCCGCCGCCGGTTTTTCCTAAATTCACGGCGTCACGCGAGAAATGGGTAGTAATAACGCAGTAATAACGCGTAGTAATAACGCGAGCTGAAGATAATCATTATCGTGACAAGAAATTGTTTGACACGCGCCTCGGTTAACGAGCGCAATTTTAAATTCATAAAGCTTAATTAGCGTGTATCAGGGGTCGCTTGTGCTCAAGCTGGCCTGTGTCCGAAACATGCGAATGCCTGCCCTCGCACCAAATCCCCTCTGATCCCTTTCCAGATTATATTGGTTCGGTCTTCCCCCGCCGGCGATTATGCTAGCATACAAAGTATTCGTCTACGGTAGACTTTGCTGCATAGAGTAGCAGCGGTCTTAATTTTAAGACGACGGATTTTAATTTCAGTTCGAAGCATGCAACTGATACTTGTTTCTTCGATTTGTTTCCTTCCTCAATCTGAAAATATGTGTCTCACTTATATAACATTAACAATTTTTCAGCTGGAAATATTTTTCGCGAAATTCTTCAGAGATCATTATCGTTTTAGATGATGTCAGCTTCCAGAAGACACAGGAACCGCGTGATCACGTCCGTCAGACGAGGCACCCTTTGTTCATTTCACAGTTGAAGCTCTCAAACATTGAACATTATTTCGGCAAATAGTTTTTGTCGGATGTTGTTAATTATTCTGTTGCAACCATCGCTCCCACGGATTGTCGTTATTGTTACATGAATATGCGTATGAAATTACCAAACTGGAAGGAAAATTACAGATGCGGCTAAATTTACTGTTAAACGAGCATTTCATGTTCCTTGTTCTATGTAAATGTTATTTTCATTTGAATAGTTTCAGAAAACAACGTAGAAGAACTTTATTTGCAAAAGCTGAGGTTAACGAAAGTGAATTTAATTTGTGGGAGGGTGAGTATCGATTGCAAAACAGCGAGTGTCGCTTGTAAAAGGGTGAATTTGATTCGAACGAAAAAATGAATTCCACTGACTTCCAATCGTAAACATTATATAAAAATATTCTATAAAAATATTACATCAAAATATATACATATAATTTAAATATTAAATATTATTCTTGGACGATTCGATGTTTGCTCGTATTTCGTATGACGAATTGCTCTTCAAATGACGGACGTCATTTTGTGGAAGATCTGCAAGCACGGCGCGTTCCACCGATCTTTTTCTTCTCTCTTGATGCCTCAATCGTTTGTCCGTTACTGTACGAGGCAAACAGGAAACGTCACTCGACGCCAATTTGCCGCTTCTGCTTAGGCCAACGCTTGTCCCCGCGACGCGCCGCGACGATTCCTATGCACGCATGAAGCACCAGATTTATTCAGTGTCGTTTGCGTAACGACGACGCACGCCCCTGGCCGATCGTAACGAGTGTCATCATCATCTTCTGTTAAGGGACACAATCTTTCCAACAATTTTTCCATTTTCTCTGTCGCGCCCGACGAGAGAGAGAGAGAGGGAGAGAGAGAGGGAGAGACAGAGAGAGACTGCAATTTCAACGAGGAAATGGTTAATACCGCACCGCCTTCTTTGATAAGGTGATTTCACGGGCCCTTCTTCATTCAACTTTTACGCTGCGGCGATGGGTTTTGTTAGGGAATATTGAATGTCCAAGTATTTTGATGGCGCCTGTTTTCTTTGCGATCCAAATTTATTCTGTCCAGGGAGAACAACGAAGGTATTTGCACGGGACGACACGGTTCGCAGCTGCACTTAACCCGAGAGCTCGTCGGTCTAGCGAGAGCGATCGAAGCCTCTCTCGACGATTACTGAAATTACAAGAGACCTTCCGGGATGGCTCGTTTATTCAAATATTATCCGATTTATACCAAGTTTTCTCGTTCGTTTGCACGCGGCATATTCCGGCATCGATAAAAAATTCATTTCAAATTTCTCAACGGTGAAAAAAGTTATGGGCATTGTTGGTGGATCGGTATTAACCCGTTCGCGTTTTATTTTCATTGTCTTCGATAAATCTCCTGCATTGTGCATTCATTTGTGCGCTTCCTTTTCATTATTCCACTTAACCGACCTTCTTCTTATCGTGATCATTTTTTAGTTTGAAAAGAGACCATATTTTCATTTGTCGTATATTCGTGTTTATTTTCGTTCCGTAATTTTGATCATTGTCGTACACGCGATCGAAGAAGCTGCGTGGAAAAAAACATTGAAATATCTTTGTTGTTTCTAAGTGCACGACGAAAGCTGTTTCGTGCCTTTGAGAAGTCACCGAACGCCATCGTGCAATGTTGACGCCTCGAGACGCCCGACGGCAAGCTTAGCAATTATGGCTACTTGTGCGCAGAGCAAGCGTCATGTTTCTCAGCAAACCACAGTCAAAGGTGCGCAGTAACTAAACTGTTCGACAGGGCGAGCAAAATGGTTGCAAGGGAAAAATGTTTTTCGCCTCGCTTTTCTCACAGAATTTCTCGTACGCGTACAGCGGTCCACACGCTTCCCGATAAAATTTCGCCTTTTACTTTCTGAAAGTGGTATTCGAAATATTTTCCACGAGGCGAAGCAATAAACAACATTTTTCCTTCCATATCACATCTTTAATATCACAATATTCAGTGTGTAATTAAATTTTTTGTACGCTGATGTATCTACAAATAATGGAGACATTTAAATGTTACTATTCAGCTATTTTATCCTGTATATAATAATAATAATAACATAATATAATAGCGAATTTATTTATTCCCGTAAACGCGTAACTCGGAGATTTCGATGTTCCAGAATAAATAAATGATTAAAATTATTATAATTTTCCAGGAACATCGGCAGAGTAATCTGCTATATCAACAAAGAACGAACTTAAAAAAAAAATAACAGTCGTCAAATAAAAATTAAACTGATCGAGAGAATAAAATTAAATTTAAAGTAAAAAGTAGTTTAAAAGTAGGCTTTCCATAGAAATGTTTAAAAGTTAACAAATTTCAGGCGAAGGGAACTTTAGAACTTGGCGATGGAAGATAAGACTGTCCATTATTCCAGTTTAGTGTTAATGGCTTTTTAGATTTCTTTTTGCGGAAAAGTGCAAGAAAGAATAGGATGAGGTCCGTTCTGGAGAACTGCATTAGTCCGTAAATTTTTACGGTCAGGAGACTCGGGGCTGCAGAATAGTAAACATCATTTTTAAGACTACTAACTCGGTTATCAAACGCTCGTTGCTATCGAAATAAAAATTCCGAGCACCCCGGGTTACAGTTGATTGTCGCAAACGTAAAATTACATCCCTCGTTAAACCGATTGTGTGTGTGTCAGTTTTAACGAAAATCGCCACGTGAATGAACGGAAGTCACAAAATTCCAAAAAGCGTTAACACGGTTAAACACGCGAATGCTACGAATCCACTGCAAATCCACGCCAAATTATTTGGTCAAGCTTTAATTGACAGCGAAAAAACGTTCGGCAGGCACAGTGTCCGTGGAAAGGGCAATAGTTGGACAAACGTTGGGAAGAAAGGTGGTGCGCATGTAGTAGTTAATTGGCGAAGAAATATGTGAACGGCCCGTAAACGCCCGTAAACCGACGGGGCAGCCCATGAAAAATAAATATAAGTGTATTTAAAACGAAAATATTGGAGCCTTACGCCACTCCTGCGACACATAATAGCGTCGACTCATAAATATCCTGAGAACGGTGTTTTCACGGCAACGAACGTAGTCACGTACTCAATTTACGACAGGACATTCTACGCCGGTGGATTTTCCATCGTTGTCAGACTCGGCTTGAAGAGCCATCCACACATTCCCGGCGACAAACTGCGCGGGTTCGCGCGCGCTCGTAAAAAGCTTAAAAACAAAATCAATGACGGAGAAAAAAAACCGAACGCGAAGCAGCTCGCAATTACTTTGTTTTCCTGTCCCGTGAAAAAAGGCGTGTCTCCGATAGCGCCGATATTAACCTTACCCATGGGAAGACTTTAAAAGTTGTGCGTGCGACATGGACGGGGCATTTACGGCGTCCAGGAACATTTCGGATTTAATACTTCAACTTCTTTTGTTATCACTGCGGAGTTGCTCGGCTGAAGCAGCTGTTGGACTTTGTCTATAAAACGCCGTCCCTTATTAGCTCTTTTATGCCGACTTTGCAGACACTTGGCCGCGATGATGAATTTTTGACTTTTAATGCCTCTGTGCGTTCAACCACCCTCCCTCCCTCTCTTCGCCGGGACTTAGTTCGTTGTTCTTCGCGACATGTCCGCCGGCACGCTATTCCCAATTCCGAGGTTTACGGCGAAAGTTCCTTCGTTACGAGCAGGCAATCGAGTAATAATTGTTACTAATGATTTGTAAGCAGTGTTCCAGGAATGCGGAGTCAGTGCGTAAAAAATTCGGCGGAAACTTCGGCGGAGGATCGCTGTTTCACGACGGTGCCGACCTCGTTTCTCGCAAACGCTGCCCGGGAGCCGCACGAATTAAAATGTCAGGTTCGATCCCATTCTCTCAGCTCGCTTGTTACCAACAGATCTCTCTGTTTATTTAGAAGCGCCCGGTAATTGATTAATGCTCTCGATACCGCGTCGACGGTCACGCATGGATGACACTAATATATTTCGGTTTGCGTTGCGGTACGTTCGAATGAATCGAACATTTCTACGATTTTTAGAGCGTGATGGAGTTGATATAAATCGTGATCTTTCGTTTTACTTTTTTGGATTCGTCTGTGAAATTACTTTGTTTCGGGGAATTTTTGAGGTTAGTGTTAGGCAAAAAGACTAAGGAGGCAAAATATTTGCAAGAAATATTCCCTCTGAAATCACAAACGAATTCACGCAACCCGGTCGAATTTTGAAAAATTTCTATTCTAATACTTCATTATACACACATATTTAACAATTAATATATTTATTTTCGAAATATATTCAATATTTCTGTAGTATCGTAATTTAGTGGGTACGTTTAGGACGAGGAGGAGTGTTAGGCTTAGTTTTAAGACCGTAGTTTTAAGACTTTGTATTTATGGTAGGCAATAGAAGAGAAATGTTGGCGAAGGCCGGGTCAGATGGGAAAAACACTTGGCGACAGGGAGCCGGCCGATGCGATTATCACGTTTTTGGAAAAGGCAGGCGTTGTGTCGAAGGAGCGTGTTTGGAGTGGACAGGGTGTGTTCGAGAGTCGTCGAGTGAGGAGCGTTGCGAGTTGTAGAATTAAGTGAAGTAGTTGTAATCCTAGTTGCAGATACGGTACGCGATATTTCCTGTTTTCACCACGTTTAGTTCTTTCCTAATCAATACATATTCTATATTGTTTAAATATTGAACAAATTTCTACATCATTTTGGGGGCTCGTCCGAGATTTGAGGAAAACGTAGCGCTGAATGATAACAGTGATATCGTGACTGTAGGAGTTGAGAGTTGAACTCTAGTTGTTGTGTTGTGCATTTAAAAACCTTTTAAGATGTCTGCAGGAAACGATACCGTTGTCGAAGTGTCACAAGCATGCCTATCTGCTGACAAATTAGAGGAATTTCTAACAATGAAGTTAACCGATTTGAAGGAAGAATTGAAGAGTCGCAAGCTGAGAACGTCGGGAAATAAGAAGCAATTACAAGATCGGCTTAAAGTAGCCATAATGTTGCAAATAGAACATGGCGAAGAGGAAGACTATACTGATGGCAGTGAAGATGAAGAAGAAGGAAGCAATGTGAGACGATGCGTGTGACGGATGCAGGCATTAACATTCAGAGATGTTGAGGAGTCCATGCGTACATTTAGCGGAGACGATAAAGCAAACATTCGTTGTTGGCTCGAAGAGTTTGAAGACATGGCGGAGCTATGTGAATGGAGTGAAGTACAAAAAGTTATTTATGCGAAGCGTTTATTGCGTGGATCGGCGAGATTGTTCGTCGACTATGAAAAATGTTGTCGCAAATGGATCGAGATGAAGCGAGCATTGGAATCTGAATTTGCTAAAACTGCAGATAGGTACAAGATACATACAGAGTTGTCACGTAAAATTAAAAGATCGAACGAGTCGTATCAAGAATACATTTATCAAATGTTGAAGATTGCGAAGCAAGCGGACATGGAAGTATCAACAGTTATTAAGTATATTATTGACGGAGTTCAGGATTTCGAGACAAACAAAACGATATTGTACGGTGCTAGAAATATACGTGAGTTGAAAGAAAAATTCGAAATTTACGAAGACATGAAGGAAAAATCAGGAACGAAAAACAGGTGACCTGAGGAGAAGAAGAAGACGACCGTCCATGGAACCTCATCACAAGGTGAATCACAGCAAGTGGCACAGCAAGAAATACGGCGATGTTTTTTGTGTGGAAACCGATACCATACGGCTGCAAACTGCCCGACGAAAGAAAGAGGACCCAAGTGTGTCTGAAGCGTCGAGAAAGAAGCGAGTTAAAGAGGTGCAGGTTGGAAATTGTAAGTTGACAGCGTTAATAGATTCTGGAAGCGAACTGAATTTGATGCGAGCGGATTATTATGTTAAAATTGGTGCTCCTAGATTGAATAATAAGATTTTGCAATATTGTGGTGTCGGAGCAGAGAGCAACCACACATTAGGGGAATTTTCAACAACTATTGCAATAGATCAGATAACATATCGAATAAATATACACGTTCTACCCAATACCTTGTAGTCCCATAGTTTAATAATCGGTACAGAATTTTTAGATTCCGTAGAACTAAGTACGAAAGGAGGAGAAATTTTTATTAAAAAAATAGATTTGCCGGAAATATTTAATGTCAATGTCGAGGCTATAGTTGACAATGTAGATTTATCACACATTGCGATTCCTGAACATAGAAAACTTATAGAAGATTGTGTTGCAAGTTATAAACCATCTAAAACGAAAGAAGTAGGGATTAAAATGAGCTTGATACTGCAAGACGAGATCCCAGTGTACGAGAGACCGCGAAGATTGTCTCCCGGGGATAAATCTGAAGTTGATAAACAAATAACGTCATGGTTGAAAGATGAAATAATTCGAGAGTCTTGTTCAGATTACGCAAATCGAATTGTACTAGTAAAGAAGAAGGATGGTTCAACTAGAATTTGTGTTGACTACAGATAGCTTAATAAAAATATTGTAAAAGATAGATATCCCCTACCTCCCCCCGTGTCCGCTACCTTGTCGTGGTGGGGTGGCTTCGTGCCGCAATGATCCTCAAGGCTGTGCCGGCGGGGATTTTATTCCCTGGCAGGTCCTACCTAGCCGGAGTGGCTTGAGGTGAGGGGCCAACTAAAGTCGGACACATACCGTAAACCTGTGGTCATGTTTTACAGGAACGGGGGTCTTGCCTTAGCCGGCTGGACCGCGAGGATGACAACCTCTCTAAAAAAATCCCTAGCCCCAAGCAGCGTTGCGCGGTGAAGAGGGCGTAGCTGGAGTCAGCGCCAGCTATGGTTGGTGGGTGCACCAATCGTTAGCGGACAACCCCGGGGTACCTGGCGATCCCCCGGGCGTATTAGCCTTCCCCGGGTATGGCGGCTCTACCCGGGGTGACCTCCTTTCCGACCACACTCGTGGGATTTATCATGGATAGTTCACAAATAAAAAAAACCGGGGAGGGGGGAAACGAGAGGGAGGAGGAGGCGCGCGTAGCTAGCGTGCGCCTCGAGCGCATGGATGGGTCGGTCTTGCGGGAACTTCCCGCAACACGCGGCAGAGAGAGGTCCGCTTTGGACCTTGGCGAATGCGATGCGGGAGAGGAGTCCGACCACTCGGTCTCCTCTCACCGCTCTTCGCAGAGCGCCCCTGGCTCCTCAATAGGGAGGAAGCGGGGAAGGCCGCCAACTACTGGGCAGTACGTTGGCCTCTATGAGGCCAAACGTAAGTTGACGGAGGCCAACAAGGGCCTCATCGCGGCGATCTTCGACCCGGTGGCCCCGGGGCCGCAGCCCGGGAGATCGGTCGACCCACTTCCGGACGAGGTGGAGGTCGCCGCGAATCTTCGCAGTCGTCCGACGCGGGACGTGGCGGCGTCAATAATGGAGAGCCTGGCCGAAGTGGCCAGGATCTCCAGCGCAACAAGGGAGTTGCGGCCGGCCACGGTGCGGGTCCTGCAGGCGGCGGCCCTGAACAGCCGGGCGGGCGTTGCGGAGCTGGCCATGAGGTCAGCTTCCGACGCCACCCGGCTGTTGGAAGCAGAGAACGCTCTCCTCAGAGAGCAGATGGCGGAGTTGCGGACCGAGGTGGCCCGACTCCGTCATGCGGTGGAGGCGAAGCCGGCAGCAGCCGAGATGCCTCCGCCGCCGGCTCCTGAGGGGGGCACGGGGCCGCTGGTAGGCGCCGGCGCCCGAGGGCCCCAACGCCCTGGGCGAGGGAAGCCCTTGCCGGCGTCCGCAGCGGCGCCGGCAAACTTGCTACAACAGATCGGCTCCCTGATCGATGCCAAGCTGGCATCGTTCAGGAGGGAGCTGATCCCACGGATGCAGGATCCGCGGTCGGTGCCGCCCGTGCCGCCCGCCCCCAGCCCGTCGATAGGCAAGAAAGGGGGGAGAAAGGGTGGCAGTGGAGGAGGGGCTGCGTCCGCTAAGGCGGCGCAGATGCAGCCCCCACAGCAGAGGGCTGCCTCTGCTGTTGTGCCGCCCTCCACCACACCTCCTACTGAGCTGTGGTCGAGGGTAGTTGGCCGAAGGGCCAAAAAGGCGGCTGCCGCAGCTAAACCTGCGGCGGCTGCCAAGGCCTCTTCGGCCGGGAGGGCGGCGAAACGGGTGGCACCGGCTGCCCCGAAGAGGGCTCCCCTGCCGCCGCGTCCGCCCCGCACGGCTGCCGTTACGATAACGGTACCGGCCGGCGGGGCGATGACGTACGCCGAGGCGATGGCCACTGCCAGGTCGAAGGTTGACCTGGCAGAGATTGGCATCGCCTCGTTAAAGCCCAGGAGAGCGGTGACGGGGGGAATCATTTTGGAGGTCCCCGGGGCTGATGGGGCAGCTAAGGCCACTGCCCTAGCTGCGAAGATGGCGGACGCGCTGGCGGGAACCGGCGTGAAGGTCGCGCGCCCAATTAAGAAGGCCGATCTAAGGGTGCGCGGCCTGGTCGACTCGACCACGCCGGAGGAGGTTGCCGTGGCCGTCGCCCATGTAGGAGGGTGCGACCGAGGGGATGTTAAGACCGGCGAAATCCGGTCTTCCCCCTCCGGTTTGGGCACCCTCTGGGTCCAGTGCCCTGCTGCGGCCGCGCGTAAAGTTGCGGTCGCGGGCAAGCTCACGGTCGGCTGGACCCGGGCGACGGTGGAGGCCCTTAGCGCCCGGCCCCTGCAGTGCTATCGCTGCCTTGGCCTAGGCCACACAACTCAGCGATGCACTGCGGCCGAGGATCGTTCCGACTGCTGCTTTGGGTGCGGCAGTCGGGACCACAAGGTGGCCGGCTGTACGGCGAAGCCCAACTGCCCGCTCTGTGCGGGAGCGGGCAAGCCGGCCGGCCACCGCCTCGGTAGCCGGGCGTGCCCCGCCAGCGCGAAACGCGGCAGGGGCAGTAGGGGGAGAAAATCCGCGGTGGCCAAGGCGACGGCCACCGTGGCTACTAAGCCAAAGGTGGCACCCAAAGGTGCCACCGTCGCGCCCGCGGGGGCGGATGGGGCCAAAGAGGCCCCAGACGCCACCGCTCCCGCGGCGGCGATGGAGGTGGAGGCCTGCCCGTAATGGGGCCCAAGGGCCCTATAATACAGGCCAACCTGAACCGCTCGGCCAGGGCACAGGACCTCCTGGTGCAATTCCTGGCCGAGCGGGGTGCCGGGTTGGCCGTAGCGGCGGAGCCGTACAGGATTCCCGATCATCCACATTGGATGGGGGACCTGAGCGGCTCCGCCGTTATAATATGGGTAGGCCGGCCGGGGTCCCCGGCGTGCTCCGTTATCGAGCGCGGCCGGGGATACCTGGCCGTTGACTGGGGCGGCACCGCGGTTGTGGCGATCTATGCACCTCCAAGGTGGTCCCTCGAGGAGTTTGTGCAGTATCTGGACGGGGTGGGGAGATGCGTCTCCCGCTGCCAGCCCCGTCCGGTGCTGGTCCTGGGGGACTTCAACGCCAAGTCGCCGGCTTGGGGTTCCCCCAGGACGAACCCGAGGGGCCGGGAGGTGCTTGACTGGGCGGCGGGACTCGAGCTCCGTCTTTTAAACACGGGCTCGGTCCATACGTGCGTGCGGCATAATGGGGGGTCCATCGTTGACCTTTCATGGGCAACGCCCCCCGCCGCGCGCCGTATTACGGGGTGGAGGGTGGCGGAGGAGGTCGAGACGCTGTCTGACCACAGGTACATTGTTCTCGGCCACTCCGCCGCCCCATCGACGCCCCGACGTCGCCCCGCTGATGAGGGATCGCCTCAGCCGCGGTGGGCGCTAAAGCGCCTCGACCAGGACGCCCTGATGGCGGCAGCCCACGTCGTGGCCTGGCCAGCAACACCGGCCGGGCCAGTCGACGGGACAAGGGAGGCCCAATGGTTCCGGGGCGCAATGACGTCCATTTGCGACGTCGCCATGCCCCGGGCCAGGGTTTTCCCGAGGAAGGCGGTGTACTGGTGGTCGCGCGCGATAGCGGATTTGCGCACAGAGTGCGTTCGCGCGCGACGCCAGTACGCCCGCGCCCGTCGACGACGGCGTTCCGACGTGGAGCTGGCTATCCAGCTGTATGGGCGATACAGGGAGAAGGTGGTCGCCCTGCAGCTGGCCATCAGGCAAGCAAAGAGCCAGGCCTGGCGCGACCTTCTCGGCACTATCAACCGAGATCCATGGGGGCGCCCATATAAAATGGCGATGGGACGATTACGTCCCTGGGCGCCCCCTCTGACGGAGAGCCTGGATCCGGGGATGCTCGGACGGGTCGTGGACGCGCTATTCCCCGTCAGCGGGGAGGCGTCCCGGCCCGTCCCTCAGCTAGAGGGACACGAGTGGTCCCCGGATCTGGAGGTCGCGCCGGAGGAAATGGCCGGGGTAGTCAAATGGCTCCGGGGCAAGAATACTGCCCCGGGGCCGGACGGTATCCCCGGCCGGGTCTGGCTGCTTGCCATGGGCGTCCTGGGCGAGAGGCTTAGAGGCCTCTACTCCGGGCTCCTGAGGTCCGGGGTGTTCCCGGACCTTTGGAGGAGAAGTCGGATGGTCCTCTTAAGGAAGGATGGGAGGCCTGCGGATTCTCCCTCCGCGTACCGGCCCATTTGCCTCCTGGACGAGGTGGGCAAGATCTTTGAAAAGATCATTGCTGCCCGCCTCGCCAGGCACCTGTCCCGCGTTGGCCCCGATCTGGCGGACTGCCAGTTCGGCTTCCGGGAGGGGCGATCGACGGTCGATGCAATCGACCGTCTAAAGTCCCTCTCGGACAATGCCGTGGCACGGGGCGGGGTGTGCTTGGCGGTGTCGATAGACATCGTCAATGCGTTTAACACCCTGCCCTGGTCCGCCATTAGGGAGGCCCTGGTTGAACACCAGGTGCCTCCCTATCTGAGGCGGGTAATCGGGGCCTACCTGCGGGGCAGGTGGGTGGAATACCCGGGCCGGTACGGGACGATACGGAGGGAAGTGGACTGCGGGGTCCCACAGGGGTCCGTGTTAGGACCACTCCTGTGGGACCTGGGATATAACGCAGTCCTGAAGGCCTCCCTACCCGACGGTGCCACCCTCATCTGCTATGCAGATGACACATTGGTGGTCGCCGTCGGGGACACCTTCGAGAGGACCATCCGACGAGCGGAAGTTGCGGTGGCAGCCGTCGTCGCGAGGATCCACGGTCTGGGGCTGAAGGTGGCCCCGGAGAAGGCCGAGGCCGTCTGGTTTGGACGGCCTTGGTCTCGGCCACGGGCCAGATCGTGGATCTGGGTTGGAGGAGCCTGCGTCGAGGTGAAGTCCGAGATCAAGTATCTCGGACTGATCCTCGACAGCCACTGGAGGTTCGGAGCACATTTCGGCCGCCTCGTCCCCCGAGTTGAGAGGGCGGCGGCCGCGTTAGGCCGCCTGTTGCCCAATATCGGGGGACCGGGCGATATGGTGCGCCGCCTATACCTAGGCGTGGTGCGGTCAATGGTATTATACGGCGCCCCGATTTGGGCGCCGTCCGTGAGGGCAAGCCGGCGCAGCACATTGTTGTTGCGCCGGCTTCAGAGGCAAATGGCCCTTCGCCTCATACGGGGGTACCGCACCACGTCTACCGTGGCGGCGCTTGCTCTGGCGGGAGAAATTCCCTTCGAGCTGCAGGCGGCGATGCGCGCCTATGTCTATAGGCGCATATGCATCGCTGGCCGGGCTCGGGGGGACCCACCGGAGCAAGAGGCGGTCGAGGGCTTCGAGCTCCAGGCCCGGGGACTAGCGCTCGCCAGGTGGCATGCGGAGCTTTGTTCCCATGCCGCCGAGCGCGTCCCCGGGGCTCTCCTGCCGCACTTCACCACGTGGCGGGAGAGGCGGTTTGGCAGGCTCTCCTACCGTGCGACGCAGGTATTCACCGGGCATGGCTGCTTCGGTGTCTACCTGTGTCGCATCGGTCGGGAAGCGACGACGGTGTGCCACCACTGTGGCGCGGAGGAGGACTCGGCGCAGCATACACTGGAGGTGTGCCCCGCCTTTTCAGTGCTGCGCCGAGTCCTAACTAGGGAAGTTGGTGGCGACCTCGCTCTCTCCAGCTTAGTTGGGGCCATGCTGGAGAGCCCGACAAAATGGGCGGCAGCCATAGCCTTCTGCGAACAGGTAATGTTGCAGAAGGAGGCTGCCGAGCGGGGTCGCCGTGAGCGGGGGGTGCGGCGTGTGCGCCCACGCCAAGAGCCCCCCCCGAGTAGCTGATACTAGGCGGGCGGCGGGTGTACCGGACCATGCCGGTTTAATTGCCCGCCGCCCGCCAACCGAGGATGCCCTATTTTAAAGTGGGGGCGACAAAACCGTCGCCCCCGACGGCCGCTGGTGCGGCCGTCGTGAAGAGGCGGTGTGGGGTGCGGTCCCCCGCACCGCCGAATCAAGATGATTCATGGGGGGGAGGATTAATCTCCCCCCGGGACGCGGCCGGCCACCGCTCCATCCTGGTGGCCGGCCAGGCGAGGGGGAGCTGCGGTCGTGTTCTTGAAGAGTTCCCGTGGCTCCCCCGTTAATCGCCAGCGCCCTAGGCCGCCGTGGGGGTTTTAGCGGGTCGAACCCCGCACTACCCCCCCTCCGCCCTTCGGGCGGAGCGGGGGTGTCTGACCTGCAGATTTCCCCCACGTTAAAAAAAAAAAAAAAAAAAAAAAAAAGATATCCCCTACCTTTGATAGGGGATCAATTGGATTTATTAGAAGGCGCGAAAGTATTTAGTACGTTGGATCTCAGAAATGGATTTTTTCATGTTCCTATTGATGAGAGTAGCAGAAAATACACCGCCTTCGTGACTCCCACCGGTCATTATGAATTTCTAAAGGTACCGTTTGTGTTATGTAATTCGCCAGCCGTCTTTCAAAAGTTTATAAATGCACTGTTCAAAGATATAATTGCAACCGGGGTCGTTTTGACATACATGGACGATTTAATAATACCTTCATCTGATTTCTCACGCGGTATCGAGAATCTCAAATTAATATTAAATGTTGCTAGTGAGAATATGGATTATTGATTAATTGGAGCAAGTGTTGTTTTTTGCACACAACAGTAGAATATTTAGGTCACATTGTTGTAAACGGTAGCATTCGACCGTCAGAACGAAAGAGTAGTGCTGTTACGAATTTTCCGAGACCTAGATGTGCTAGAGATGTTCAGAGTTTCCTTGGTTTAGCGGGAAATTTCAGAAAGTTTGTGTACCAATACTCTGTTATTGCGAGACCATCGTCGAATTTATTAAGAAAAGATATCAAGTTCAAGTTTGAAGCGAGTGAACAAGAAGCTTTCGATAGGCTAAGATTAGCTCTAAGCGGAAAATCTGTACTAAAGTTGTATTGTGTGGGTGCAGAGACAGAAGTACATACAGACGCATGTAGTATGGGATATGGTATGATATTGTTGCAGCGCGATAGCGAAGCGAGTGGTAAAACTACTCCAGCCGAAGAAAAGTATACAAGCTACGAGCTTGAAGTTTTGGCAATTGTAAAGGCGTTGATGAAATTTCGTGTTTATCTATTCGGCATTTCATTTAAAATTGTGACGGATTGTCAAACGTTTGCGTTAACGATGAGGAAAAAGGACTTATGTGAGCGTGTGGCCAGGTGGGCGCTTCTCTTAGAAGAGTTCGACTACAGCGTGGAGCATAGAACGGGAAGAAATATGGCACATGTTGACGCGCTATGCCGAAACCCACTACCTACAATTATGCTAGTGGGAGAAAACGAACTGGGGATTATCGCAAATTTGAGAAGAGCGCAGGTACAGGACGACAACTTGAGGAAAATTCGAGATAATATTGAGCGGTTCGAAGGCGATGCGTACCCGTTGCGAAATGATATTCTGTATAGAGAGGTTGATGATACGCCGTTGGTAGTTGTGCTGAGGACAACGCACATCCAGATAGTTCGACAGGCGCACGAGCACGGTCATTTCGGTATTTCCAAAACAGAGGCGCTCGTAAAGAGAGATTACTGGTTTAAGGAGATACAGAAAAAGGAAGCAGCACGATATAGAGAGGGAGTGAAAAGGACACAGGCTCTCTGATCCGGGGTTAAAATTCTACCCGAAGTTTCTTGGACCATACCGTGTGACAAGAATACTGCGGAATGACCGCTACGAAGTGCAGAAGGTGGGTAATCATGAAGGGCCGCAGGAAACATCCACTGCAGCCGATTACATGAAGCTATGTGTGCCGACGAAGAGGACGATTTTTCCGGTGAAAGTGAAAGTTCGTACAGTGGCGATGAGAACATCTGTGGGCAGATGTCCGGTCAGGACGACCGAGTGTAGTATCGTAATTTAGTGGGTACGTTTAGGATGAGGAGGAGTGTTAGGCTTAGGAGACCGTAGTTTTAAGACTTTGTATTTATGGTAGGAAATAGAAGAGAAACGTTGGCGAAGGCCGGGTCAGATAGGAAAAACCCTTGGCGACGGAGTGCCGGCGGATGCGATTGTCACGTTTTAGGAAAAGACAGGCGTTGTGTCGAAGGAGCGTGTTTGGAGTGGACAGGGTGTGTTCGAGAGTCGTCGAGTGAGGTGCGTTGCGAGTTGTAGAATTAACTGAAGTAGTTGTAATCCTAGTTGTAGATACGGTACGCGATATTTCCTGTTTTCATCACGTTTAGTTCTTTCCTAATCAATACATATTCTATATTGTTTAAATATTGAACAAATTTCTACATTTCAATATTTTCTTCTTCTGAGACCGGAAACGGCGTCTGCTCCGCACAGATTCAAGAAAATTCACGCGTTTTCACCGCCGGTTTCCCGCATCTGCATCGCAAATGCGGGTCGATGGACACTTTTCCGTGGCCGCGACACGGCGGTCGATGGAACTCCGATGGCGGCGCTAATTAGTTATCGCTCGAAATATTCGAAATAAGGAACGTCGCCGAGAATTCTCTATTTTCATCGGAAATTTTGTTGCGCTTTTATTTTATTCGCACGGTAGAATCTGGATTATCCGAAGCTGCAATATCTGATTATTCTAAATACGACTGCATATTCGAGCCTGCACTACGATTTCTTTCTGCACTGAATTAACACTTCTTCGTTTTCATAATTTGTCTGATACTAATAATCTGTCATTCGTAAACTTTGATCACAGATGAATCAAATTTCGTTTCGATTTGCAAGAAATGAATAGCACAGTAGAGACTCTCTTATCTGAAGGTTTCTGTTTGTAATATTTGCATTTATGACAAAAGCAACTAGGTCGAATACAGCACGTTGTAAATGCAATACAAAAATTCAACAGTATTTATAATAACGTTCTCGTTAATATCAACTGAATGGAACTGTTGAGAATGAAAATAAATTTTTATTTAACTCCTGCTCGTTGCGATCGAGGTGGAGAATTTCTATTTTGCATTAAGATCCGCGGTCTACTCGTAATACAACCGGTGAATTTCCTCTGCGAGCAATCTGTGAGTCTTGACAATAACATTTTCCAGCGTTGCAGAATCTAATTCTAAAGGACGGTATGCAGGTTGATAGCCATTTCTCCCGGTTTCCGCCGTGAACGCATTACAGTAAAATTTCCCCAATTTTTCATCAGCTTGTGAACAAATGTGAAGGATTTGGAAAAAGGAGATTCGATTATTCGAGCCTCGTGGCTCGTTTTTGTAACAATAATAATATTTACATAATTATAAAAACGAGGTACAAGGCTCGAATAATCGTATCTTGCCTTCCCAAATTGTCCATTTTTGTTTACAAGACGAAGGAAAATTAGGGAGAATTTACTGCAATAATCGGACGATCGTCCGCACTTGAATTACGGGAATCAATGAAACGTCATTGGGGCTTTTAATTGGGTGCCATAAAATAGCAAGTACGGGGACAGTATTGCAATATTTTCGTCGGATTTTTATCTGCGATATTTCGGCAAATTAGTCGTTACACTGTCGGGCGTTCTGTTGCGCGTGATGAACGCGGAGACGGATAATGAAACGGGCAACGAACAGTTGCGCAACGTGCACGTTGCGCGATCGTTATCCGCGTTCCTACGAAAATAAAGAAAATTCAGATATGATAGAGCGATTGTTTGAAAAATTTCGCGGGATGTGCGCGTTAATGCTTGTCAGGACTTATGGACACGCGGACGCCGTTGGATCAGCATCGACGTATGCAAATTTATTATATACGGTGTAATTATAAACACGTCCACTTAACCATAACTGCACAGAGTATCGACACTTCTCAATGTCGTTTCGACAATGCTGAACTTTCCTGGCACGAATGTTTTACCGATAAATCAGCGATTGCATTGAACGCAATGCATTTCGTGCTGCTTGCATTTTGATAATTTATAGCATTGCTATCTACAGTGTTTACACTAGAAGTCAACTTCTACATAAGTCTCACTTCACTGCATAATTAAATCGCTGTATCTTCTTTACTAGATATCAGTTGTTATTAAATATATTAAGGTTTTAATTTCTGTCAAAAATATATAAGTTAAAATTTCTAATTGAACTTCTATTAAAAATTTATTATAATTTAAAATCTCTAATTATATTTCCATTGTAAATGTACCAAGATATTAAATTTCTATTAAATTCTATTACAATTTAAATCTATATTAAAAATTCGTTATAATTAAATTTTATATTCATAATTTATTATAATTCGTATCACCCCTATTTAAAATTAATTATTCTGAATCTGTGTTAAGAAACTAATGAAGCTTAATTTGCGAATTTGATGTGTCTGTGATAAGTACACCGATTGTGTTATTTTACGTTGCCACGCTCGGTTACTACGGGAAGCAAGCGACCACAAATGCATTTGTCGCTCAACGCACTCCTCTTTTTTCAATTTCGAACCGCCCGTTGTAACATGTGACAACTCGTTTAGATGTTATGAGGATGCTTCCCATTGTCCCATTTTCAACAGCAATTAAAGTATCGTGAATTTCCTTGCAATACGAGGATCGAAATTTACGGGCTTGTTTTTCCCGAACTGGGAGCACTATACCTGCGAATCGCCCTAACGTATTTACTGTGTATATGAGACTATGCATCATGTGTCTAGGCGTTGCCGGCCCGAGAATAACGCCCGCAGTTTCCCATTGATGTTTTCATGTTCGCACTTTATTTTCTTCTTTTCCATTGTGTGCTTAGCAGCGTCGGAGAACTGCATGTTGACGATTTCCCGAACTCACGGCAGATTTTTCATACCCACTAAATCACGTATACTGCTTCCGGTGCGGTCTTTTTGCATTTCACCGGTCACACAACTCCGTTCGAAATGTTACCCGGCGGATCTGACTTTTGTGAGTTTGTAGCTCGCGGTGCAGCATTATTATGATGCGGTTTTCAAGCAACTGTCACTCAAACACTAACAGCATTATCGAGACCTAAAAATTCGAGAATATAATTTGGACATTCTAGAACATTGTTTTCTTCGTTAAAATTTGATATCCGATATGCAAGTATATTAAATTAATTATTAATTTCTTTCGTTAATATTTACCATTTCGATGGAATATTTCCTACCCTTGATTTATAATTATTGAACAGCGAATATTTGTGCATATTTTCATTATAATTATTTCATGAAAATCGGAAGAAGAAAATTTTCTTTGGGAAAACAGAGAGCACAGAATAATAGAACAGTGCATATTCGTTAATATGCCCGGATTGCGTCATAAATACATAAAGATTCGCCGGCTACCAATTAAATCTCACAGATACAACATAATTATATTTGAGCTTGATATATCTGTTGAGCCGTTGAAGATCGCCGAAAACGTCTGACGACAGCGATGAGTCCGTGCACCTCGAACCAATATTTGCTCCCTTTTACTGGTTTCGCCAGGTATCTTTGCCGAAATATTGGAAGTCGGGACGTGAGATCCAGGCCACCGATACAGACGGTCTAGGTTTATTCGCGGATGTATTCCTACATTCGTATGCCGAATGCTGCATAAGTCTCGCGGTTGAAATTCCCGTGGGATGCCTTTTGGCTATTTTACCGATTTCCTAAAAATCGCGCAAGAATACAGTTTTCGCCGGGTGTAAGTAGACACCGGGCATGAGCATCGGCTGGTTGTCGTTCCAGTATGCAGAAATTGCAATTCGTTTGTGCGAAATCTAAAGCCGGATACCATCAATTTATTCATTTAGAACTGAAGTTTTTTGCGCATTTTTGTCACGTACCGTCGGCGTTGGCATTTCCAGATGATTGATAGGACATCAAGAAACAGTGTAGAAAATGATTGAAAACATTCTATTTAGTTTTCATCCAATTTCCTACCCTGAGATATTTTTTATTTTGCACGTGATTTGATTTTGCACCTCTTTCCAGGAGTCTGACATATGGGGTTTGGTTACTTTAAAGTGCTGCAACTTCGCGAGAAAAAAATTAGAGATGAAAGATCAAACTTTACTCTACTCTAAACGGCATCCCCGGAAAAAATTTGACAAAGTCCGTGCACTTCGTCAAACTTGGCAATTTTCAATATGATAAACAGGGATTCAGATTTAAATAGTTACAGTGGCGAGAGTGCGTAGAATATAAAATTGAGAAATATCGTCTTAAACTAGAGGTTTCAAGCTTTAATTTGAAATAAAAATCAATGATTTTTCGCGAAGTTATCGTCAGTCAAAGTTGACCAATTCTCATCCGATATGTGCCTATGCTGTAATCTTTCGGAGCAGTTTATTACCATAAATCTCAGTTATTAGTATCAAATTCTACGAGCCAAAATTTTTGCAATTAGCACAAGTACATAAATACTAATTTCAGAACCTAATATTTCAAGATTGCCCGCCATTATACATACATTATCGCATTTTGTTTCGTGTTTATTTCATCGGGACTTCGGAATCGGTTCTCCCAGCCAACGATTGAATATCGAGTCGGGCAATCGTGGTATCCTTTAAATTTAAATTTGACGCTTAAGATGGGGATCGGAGGTAATAGAGATGGAGTTCGGGTGAAGTATGCGTTATGGAGGGCGGGGGAAGGGAGAAGTACGAGTAGGAAAACTGGCTGATTCATAATCGGGAATGGACTGCGGAACAGCTAATTCCGAAAAGTAGTTGCTCTCGTCGCGGCGGGAGCAATAAAGCTGTTGCGCGCAACTATTCCTCAGTTCTGCTTTACACAGTTGCCTATGCGATAACACGACCACGATAAATAAATGCTGGAATGATCGTTTCTGGGCTTTCGAATTCAGATATAATCGCGGTCTATAAATTCTCTAACTCGCCGCTTCGTTCCGCAGGATCCTTGCCAGAGGAAAAGGAACGCAACAGAAACTAGAGACTCTGTTCGGGACGTTATTTTCGATTATTTGTGGCCGAACCGTGCTTAAATAAGCAAACGGAAAGCGGTCGTACTTGAAAAGCGAGCTTCGGAATTATTCAAGGAAATCTCTTCAACGAACAATCGTTAAATTAATACACGGACTGTAGATTTTATGTGAAACGAGTCTGCGAGAACGTTTAAGGAATTTAATCATTAAAAATGATTTTTACACTGGGGTCATGATAGACCCGACGGAAAAACTGTAAGAACGCTTTATTGGTATTATATTCTTAGCTAATGAAATCATGTGAATTTAATTAAACTTTTACTACAATGGGAAATAAAAATACAATGACGGGATTATTCATCACTTCGATATTTCAGATAGAAAGTACTATTGAACTATTTTCAACCTGTTAGTATTATTAAGAAATTAAGTGAATATCTATTTAGCTCCTGTATTATGAAATTAGTGCAGACAATTTTTATCTGCATAAAATCTGCATTAAAATCTGCAGTCTAGTAATATATTATCTTATTTGCATACATGTTATTTGACAAAATTATTTGCTATTTTATGTTAATATATAACTAGTCTTTCTCTAGATTATTTCATTATTGGAGAGAGAGAGCGAGAGAGAAAGTAAGAAAGAAAGAAAGTGAAAGAGAGAGAAAGAGAAAGAAATCCATTTGAAATAACGTTCCATTTAATAAAATAGATATCATCGAAGCTATTGATATCGATTTCTCGCAGCAGAGGTTCGAGATACTGTTTCTCGTCTGAGGTACTGTCTATTTAGCTGGTTCCGTGTGGTTTTACAGGAATCCCTTAGGAGCGAGCCAGGTTCATGTCAGGCAAACTTGGAGCTAAGTTCGCGGAACTTGATCCCGCCAGCGAATATTCATTAGGACCGTATTAATTATGGTCAGCAAAGTGTTTAACTAATTAGCGCTTGTTCGGATGCGGAACTGGGAAGATGAAATTGTACCGCCACCGTCGATATCAATTATCCTGCTGGAGACAGAATTCTTGATAAGATCATCGACACGTAACCGGTTTCATGTAACGCGCGGCGCGAAGATGTATCCGAAATTGAGGTGTTCGGAGAGCCTGCGTTGTTCAAGGGAGACTACGTTACACTCTGAAATGTCTTTATTCCACGTGGAATATCATTGGATCTATCGTCTACAAAGAGACGAGAAAACGGATTGCTGGATGTCGATGATTATTAACGGTAGAAGGTTTACGGGTGATTCTAATACGGAAGCATAATGAACGGTGGCAGTTTTTTTCTCGTTGCAGCGAATGACGAAAGTAGTGTAGAAAGTAAATTAATTCAACATCTGTCTGCATATTGGATCATTTTTTATTGCGTCAGTAGAAATCGACTTGCAAACAAAGGATGAAGAATATGTTCAAAAAAATATGACTGAACGAATTACACTGCGAATTTTCTGCATTCGTGAATTACATTTTCAAACTAATATTAATTTTTATATCAATATAGCCATTAATTATATTAATATTAATATATGCTATATTGATATAAAAATTAATATTAGTTTGAGTAGTAGTATATTACTAGTATATTAATATAAATATATTATATACTATATATAAATTTACTCATATATTAATATGTACTAGTTAATATATGAAAATCTTACTTTATACGTTAAATAGTTATCTAACTTAAATAGTTAACTAGGAATAGTTAATTAAGTCGGTAAGTGAGCTGTGAATTTTACTCGAACACAAAAGTGCATTATCAAAGGACAAACGCTTTGGTTTGGAAACAGCGAGGCAACTAGATGTATTCAACCCCTATACAGAAGTTTCGGGAAGTTTAAATACTTTATAACAGGGCTATCGATTAATTCTCTTTCAAATCCATGTTTCATTTCACCGTATTTCGAGAGACACGACCTTTTAAGAGTAACCAATCCTTTTCAACGGATTGTGTCGAGAGCAATGAAAACTGGAGTGCTTGATCTGTAGTGTGGTTCCAAAGAGGTCAATTGAATGACCTCTTGATGACAGTCGCAGGAATGATACCGTAGGATATCAACTGCGGAGAAGTGGCAAACTTCATCAATATACATATTTGAGGATTCGTAGGAGACTCTTTCACTGCGTTAGAAACGCCGAGCATTGCCCGGGAAAAGCTAGGAATTCATCGGTATCATTTCGCTTACTCTCGACTATTCTCACGTCGTATCATTTGTGCCATAAATAACCGGAAAAATAATAACTGTATAATATATAATTAATAAATAATAAATACAATTAATAATAATAATATAATTAGTAATAAATAATATATCGAATTAACTGTATATCAATAATAAAACACATTACATTTTCTAATTGCAAAATAAACAAAATAAAACTGTATAAAAATTGAATACATCTCATTCGACAAATATAAATTTAATTGTGCCCGAAAACGAACCAAATGCACAGCAAGTGGTCACCCACCGCACAGTAACCGGTTCCGCTAGCCTCCGAATATTTAAAATAGCGTTCACGTTCGCAAACCGATGCGTGAAATATCCGATGGTCAATCACCGTAATCCAATGAAAGCCCGCAACTTCATCAGCCGGCATTTTAAGCGTCATAACTACCTCCGTTAAAAAAGAAGAATTGACGTAACTCGCGGACGATGGGTAAGACCTTTTCGTGTACGGATGATACGTTGGCCGTAATCTATCCCGTTGAAACGGGTCTGTTCCAAAGCGTCGACGAGCTCAAAGGTAGCCGCGCTCTCGGATCGGTCACGTAATTAAAATGGCACATAGACCGAGGCCGGACGAGAAAAGCCAGCGAAAGTAGGCTGGCCGCAGCAGTCCGATAACGATATTCGCATCCGGTTCCGTTCTACCCTCAAAGCAAGTAGGTTGCACCTGGCAGCGACCATCGACGCGAACGAGCTGGAAGCGGTTCCGCAATGCTTCTCGCGGCGACCTATCGCGATCATAAGCTGACTCCCTCGGTTGTCGCTACACGTGGAATCAAGTAGGCGCATACACTGTCGTTCATACCTATTTGGATCCTTTTTATAAGCTTCGCTATTTTTGCCAGTGTTATTTGAATTTATTATACAAAAACTGTCGGTTAGAATGTAATGATTTACATAGACTTAGGATTAGCACAGGGTAATTCACAGCAACCCGAAAATTGGCATTTTCAGGAGAAATTACTGTAGTTATGACGACTGTTTAGCGGTTTTAGCATACTAACCTTGACAATTCAATGTTAATTAGTTTATCACTGCTAGATTACTGTAGGATTAGCCCAGGGAAATTCACAGCAACCCGAAATTTGGCATTTTCAGGAGAAATTACTGTAGTTATGATGACTCTCTTCAGCGGTCTTACCATAATAACCTTGTCAATTCGATGTTATTTAGTTCATCACCGCTAGATTACTGCTAAACGAAATTTGCAACCTCGAAACTCGAGTTTCCAGCACCAAAAACAGATTTCCGCTTCGCAATGCGACGTTTCGCGACTCACGGCTCGTGCTGGTTATAATAAGTTCAGGGGCGTAAATTATGTCAAGTTGCGGGATCTCGGCAATCAGCCACAAAGCGTATTACAGGCGCGTTTATCTTCCGGATAAACTCGCGGATGTCAAGCGGGATCGGCGACGGTAAATATTGTACGGCCGCGTTTTCGGTGGAGCGCGCAACGTCTAATTGCGAGCGCGAATGTTGGATAATGCCGCGGATCCGGCCTTTTTGTTTCGCATCGGCTCGTTCCCGCTTCAATTCACCTTCATCCGCATCGATGCGCCCGACACCGGGATTTACAGTTAAACTAGCGAGCAGCCCGTTGTCTATGGGGGAGAGAAGAATGGAAAGCCCCGTCCCCTCTCGCTGTCAACCCTTGGGAATCGTTGAATTTTGCTTTTATTTTTCACGCTCCCGTACGATTTCGGCCAAAGGTGAACTTATCCGTTAATACCTGCGGAATAATGCGTCGAGTTCGTGCGAAAATGATTGCGGTTTACGAACGGTTTTTATCGACTTCTGTTGGTTTTTGCCGGTTTTTATCGGGCTCCGTTTGTTTTCGCCTTTTTTTAGCGATTCGAACTCCTAGCGGTTATTTTGAAGCGACGTTTTATCTGATTACCTTCGTAGCACGTTGATTTAAAGCGCGAAAAGTTCTAGCCAGTAGCAGCGTTTTGCTTTTCGATTCGACTGTCGGTATTAGATTGTCCTTGTAATTCTAGCGAAAATGGTGGAAGAGTTTATTTTTGCACGAGTTTGTTACATCGGTTTGGATTGGGGTGAAAAGCTGCAGAAACTGCTGGAAGTAATAACAAAGCGTTTGTTCGGTAAAAAAATCAAAGACATTTTTGTATTATTCGTCTAACAAATGATGCTGTTGTAAATGTTGTGTCATACTTAAACGAAACCAAATTGTTTAGCGAAATTATATAGTAATTTGAGAAGCCTTAATGAAGAAAATAATGTAAAAATGTAATGCGGGACTATTGTATATATTGCGTTATATGTAACCCTACACATATTATCCAATAAATTATCGCTAATTGATATTAAGCAGATGCGACATTAAATTAAAAAACAATGATTCCGTTGATAGCAAATACGTGTCTCTACTTCGAACAATATCAACTTTTTATTCTGATAATTTTCGGAATGTACGGTGTTAGAATTGTAAAGTGTTTTGCCTATTAGTGTTCGTTTAAATAAACCATCAATGCTTCGAATCTGTTAATTGTCTAGGAACCGTTTTTATTCAACGCTGATTTGATTTCCATCGTGGAGAGCATTGGCACCGTAGTTGGTTTAAAAATGTCTCTGATCATTCTTTTCCCCAATTCGCGTGGCCATTGCGATATGTGCGCGTGTCGGAGAAAAATCGGTGAGAGCTAAATTTGCGAGAGAAGTTCAGTTGTTCGAGGAGCTCGGGAGAAAATATGCTGGTCGTAGTCGCGATAAGTCTGAGACTCGAAATACAATGAATCAGCGGTCGACGCGTCCGAGGCTGTCTTCGGGGAAGTTTTGAAATGCAGGTACTCGCTATTAGGGAATGTTTTCGAAGAGAAGTACATCGATGGAAGTTTAAGTTAAAGCGGTACAGCGATTACATGTACCGCCGTAAACAATGTCAAGAATTGAGTCCCGAGATTGTCCGAACGTTGAAGAAACATCCGTAAAAGTTTCTAGCGCTCTGGCGAAACAATTTTATCGAAAGTAGATCATCATCATCGTTAGTAGATCCATTTATATTCTTCTGTCATTATTGCTAGACTGTCGATTTTGTGCATCTACATAATAATAATAATAGTAATGAGTAACCGCAATTTGAAACTGTAAAATAATTGAAAGCATTTAACAGTATCGTAATACAATCGATTTACTAAAACAATCAAACGGAAAGGAATTGCTAAGTAATTACAATTTGTTGCGACAAATGCGGAAAGTTTTTATCGTGCATAACAATCCCCAGCAAAATTATTGTACATTATATATCTTTCCCACTTATCAAATAGATTCGATTTGATATGACGAGTGCCTCTTTTTGCCACAGATATAAATTAATAATATATCAAGTTTTAATATGAATGACCAAGGAAAGTTATTATGCATTGAAGTTCTCGGCAACGTCAGAGAAAGTAGTTCAGAGAGAAAACGCCTGTACCAGAAAAAAGCTGTTCACAGCAAAGAAAAGCTGCACAAATAACCTCCGATAATTGCCAGCGGAAAGAACTTGTAAAATATTCATTCGACACTTCTCGGCCATTATTATCGTTCGGTTTATTCCTCTGTTAGGCCTGTAATTTTACCGGGCCCGGTTGACCCCGGGGATCATACTATTAAAACCATTTATCTGCTCTCCTCGAAAAGTTCTCCGGGGATGAGTATTGTACTTTCCCAAAGTTATCTGGAGTTACCAGCGGGGTCTTTCGACGGTCTCCTTTCTTTCATCTCGGTCGCATTTTTCAACGACTCTTATCAGTATTAAGTCGCGTTACTAATATCCCACGGTTCCTAGCTGTTATTCTTATGCAGTTACCGTTCGTATCTTCTTCACGAGTAAAATACTCCGTTTACGTGAGGACTCGCGACACCGTTGATTTATGGCGTTATCTTTTGCCAAGGAATTTTCAACACGGGTCGTGCGTTAAATCCGTAAGAATCCTCGGCCTGGGTATTTAATATTGATGTAATTTCTCTTTGCAAGTTGGTCTTGCGAAGTCTAGAGTCAGATTACAACTCTCGGTTTCGGCTAGTATTCTAAAAACTCGGTTAAGTTACATTCGGCTGTAGCGTTGTATAATTTAGTAAAATGGCAATTCTAATATACTGGCGGTAATGGAATTGTAGTTAAATCTTATTTTTAATGATTAAATTATTCGTTGAAGTATATTTTGACTTCTAAATTCTTCTACAAACTGTCTCAAAATTAGGCGGTGGCGGTCTGTGGCCACCCAGGGTTGAGAGGCGACCCCCGAACTAGTCCTCGCGAAGGTTGTTGCTACTACCGAGTCGATGGGTGCGTCGACGATGAAGGCATTTTAGACCGTCAGTGCGTCGTACATGTAGTACTTCGCATAATGGCGAGGCCCGAGATTAAGCATGCGGGCTGTGGCGTGTTCGTGTACAGCATTGAATATGCTGTACTACTCCCTAGCGGGGGACTGTTGTCACTTGTGGCTGCAGTCCCCCGCGTTACGTTATGCGGTTTTTCTGGTCTAATTGGAATGCCGCATTTTCGTTGTCTGAACACGCCACGAAGCAACACGCCGTCGGATTGAATGTTGCTGCTGAGTCGATAGGTGCATCGGCGATGAAGGCACTTGAGACCGTCAGTGCGTTGTACATGTAGTGCTTCGCATAATGACGAGGCCCGTGATTAAGCAAGCGGGCTGTGGCGTGTTCTTGTGCAGTATTGAACATGCTGTACTACTCCCATCCGGGGGACTGTTGTCACTTGTGGCTTCAGTCCCCCGCGTTACGTTATGCGGTTTTTCTGGTCTGACTAGAATGCCGAATTTTCGTTATCTGAACACGCCACAAAGCAACACGCCGACGGAGTGAATGCTGCCGAGTTGACGGATGCATCAGATGCATCGGCGATGAGGGTATTTGAGACCGCCAGTGCGTTGTACATGTAGTACTTCGCATAATGGCGAGGCCCCTGAACTAAGCATACGGGCTGTGGCGTGTTCATGTACAGCATTGAATATGCTGTACTACTCCCTACCGGGGGACTGTTGTCACTTGTGGCTGCAGTCCCCCGCGTCACGTTATGCGGTTTTTCTGGTCTGACCGGAATGCCGCATTTTCGTTGTCTGAACGTGCCACGTAGCAACATGCCGCTGGATCTAGAAATCGGGATGCAACCAATCACCTGGGCAACCCAGGCCGCAAGGGGCAAACGTGCCCTAGCCACACTTGAACCTCCACGAGGCTCGACGAGTGAGCTGCGGTATTCAGCTCGGGAACCGACCTGCTGAGCCGGTAGAGCATAGAAAGGGCTCGGCACCACCAGTTGTCTGCTGACGAGAGTCCGCGTCCTCGTAGTAACTGGTAGCTCCTGCATGGCTTGGCATGTGGGAGCGCGCTTATTGAGCGTATCTCAATTCCGCGCCCATGGGGGCCGTGTGGATAAGCCTTTGGGCAGGTGCTGCACGTTAAATCACTCGAGACTTCTGTCTCAAAATTATTGTACAAGCGGGAAATAAGGGGTTCGCGTCATTTGAAACAACTTCTTCCTTAGCGAAAATTCAATCCACGGCTTGGTTTATGAGTTATTATCAAAAAACACTGACCAATCGGAGAGCGAGTGTGACCGCCGATCCGCCCTTGCGCAGCGGCAGTGGTCGTGAGAGTGGGGCGTCAGCCGTACGCGATCTCTCATTGGCCAGCGTTTTTCGTTAATAACTCGTAAACGAAGTCGCAGATTGCATTTTCGTTAAGGAAAAAGTTGCTTCAAATGACCCCAGGAATCCCTCATTTCTCGATTGTGCAATAATTTTGACATAACCTTGTACATGATCGTATGCAGAAAGTTCCTTCATTTAAACGCGGCGTTGAAAAGATTAGCAGAGTGATTATATGAATAGAAATAGAAACGTGATAGACAGAAATAAAGTAGAAATAAAGTAGAAATAAAATGAGAAAATGCTATTGTAACTAAGACAATTTACAGGTTCCCTCGCGTTTGAAAAGTGTGCGCATGCCATAAAGGCATAAAGATCCGCGGTCCAGTTGTAAGATGAAATATGAGCTCGTTTATATTGGCTCCGATTACGGTTTCTGTAGATGCCAATTATTACATCGGGACTCTATATCGATTCCATATCGGATTAAACATTCTATCTTCTAGTTCGGTTCTTTCCGCGTGAAACGAACTGTAACGAAGGAAATTAGCTTTCGCGTGCTAGTTTCATTTAACGCATTAATTTATAAACAGAAGGGGGAGCGCAGCTTAAAATTATTGAGTCGGAGCAATTTCGATTCGAAAGAGAATTATAATCCACAAAGGTGGGAACGGTTATTTTCTGGATTCCGGTTCATTTTGTTCCCGCATCGTTCAGAACGGAATTCAAACGTGATTGGCAATACAGTAATTACTCATTGGAGTTACAATAAAATTACAAGAGACGATAAGCGATGATAATTAACAAAGTTAATCGTTGAACAGAACCGGCGACGCATTATCGCTGCGACGAACAAAAATATTCTACGGTCGACCGCCAGAACCGTTGCAAAATTGATAAATATAATGTTGCATTTACATCAAAATGTAAATGGAGAGACAGGTCAAAATATTTTGCACGCGTCGTCGTAAACATGTCACCAGGGTTCTTTCTATCTTTCACGTCGAATCGAAAATAGCAATGATTTTTGCAAAATGCGTAAAGAGCGAAACAATATATTAAGAGCATATACCGTAAATGAGCATATAACGTAATGTTGTTCTACTTGTTGCAACGTATTTATAATGACGAAACAATTTCGTGGTTAAACATTTGTATATTTTATTAAATTGAATCAAAAATATTATAAAATATTAAATTCAGTTCTATGGAAAAATGCAGCTACTTATTTCTTGAAAGCGATATTATTCTTTAATTTTCATTTGATTCCAGCGATCGTCGTTATTCGATCATTTCGCGACAATTAAATATTCGCGCGAGTCGAATTATTTTCCCATTAACGTTCCCGAAGCAAGTATGTCATTCCCGTATACACCGTGCCTCGGGAAGCCCGGATTGCTTTAACGTGCTATTTCTTTACGTGAAGTTATTACGAAAAAACTGAGTGTGCCTTTTTGAAGCACTATAAATCTCTGTCCGTGTGAGCAGAACAGTAAAACGGCCCTCTATCAACGATTAATTGCAATAATGGCGTGTCGAGTGTAAGAGATTTTGCCAGAATCTGTGCTGTACCTGCGAGAAGATTAAATGACAATCCCCGGTTGATTAGGTCCAAAATATTGCAACGAAGTTTACATTTTGTCACAATTATGCCTTATCAATGAACAGTCGAGCCGACTCTCATCGCTTCTCCGAGAAGAAATATTTCCAGTATTCCGATAAATCCTGGCCCGCGAAGGATTACCAACCATTAATAACGGTACTAATCACTGCTCCCGCAGACTCTATCGCGTTGCCGAAAAGTGAAGGATGGTGTAGCCCCTGTAAGCTCGGCAAATGGAGGCACGTACTACACAATCGTGTTTACTATCTAGGTTGGATCACGATTTCGCGCATGAATCGCAGCATCTGGCGCATTTTAAATGCGGATCACTAATCTAGCTGGGCATACGAATTCATGATAATTAATTTTCGATTATACAAACATAGCCGGCATACGGGCCGGCGCAATGGCAGGCTTACATCCCGCGCGAGTCTCTGCCCTCGGAGGAATCATCGGACCGCGCATATTTGTGAATATTCAGCCGGCGCGATGCGCGCGGTCAATCGATAATAGGAAACAGGCACGAGAACGGCTTTCCGTGTGGATATCAATCCGTCGCGGCCACGCAAATATTTATCAGAATTGCCTAGTAAAATAAATTCCGGCGCCGGACCGTGCACACATGCGTCACCGACTACCGAACTGCCATAAATCCGTAGCTCTCGTCGTCCAAGTATCAACCATTCACGGTGTTCGGGTTAACGACACGGCGAAAGAATCGTTCGGACGGCAAACCGTCGGCTAAAATATTCTATGGATCGTGCCGTGTACGCTCGTTTTTATAATCGGCTTCGAATACTCGATGTAGCGTCTTCGTTTGCAGTAGCAACGGACCACGTTTCTTTTTATTGGGTCTTCCGGAAAGTTCTGTCCGATAGTGTCACTTCAAGTTTCAATCCATATGCACATGTTGATTTGAGACATATATGACTATCTCTCATTATCATTGCATTTACACACATGTACTCTCCTAAATAAACTGAAACAAAGATGTCTCATGTCATTATTAAGCGAGACGCGATCGTGAAAACATGGCTACCGATGATACTGCCAGACCACATGCTGCTTTGGCGACTCGTTAGAAAATCGCAGAGCTAGGCAAATTCTGTCACATCTACCATACTCCCCAGACCTAGCACCCTCTGATTGTCACTTGTTTCTCTCTTTGCAAAACTTTTTACAGGAAAAAAATTCAAAAATGTAGCTGATGTCAACCAAGCACTAGTTGAGTTCTTCGCCTCTAAAAATAAATCATTTTTCAAAACTGGCATTTACAAGTTGCCATCGCGCTGGCAAGAAGTCATAAGTAACGATGGAAAGTATATTCTACAACTTTCCGGTAGACCTAATAATCATTTCGCGCGAACTTGTTAGACGTTTGACGACCGTTTCGAATTCAGATCGATAGTTTGACGATATTTTTGTGACTGAGAACGATAATAGGATAGTTTAAAAAGATTCGCGCGTTATTTGTAACTAACTAAAGTTATCGACGAAGATACTTTGTTGTAAGACGTGTTTTCTGAGAGATATTTATTTCGCATAAAAGTCTGCAAACATTGTATGCGTGCGAGAAGCGTTCTCCTACATTTTTTTTCTCCTCAGACACATCTAAATCGTACATCATGTATAAACACATTGTGTAACGCGAAACACAGCGTAAATCGCCTGTCCGCCGGAATGCATGCCGGTTACACGTCCCCGTAAAAATACGAGATATACGGAAAGATACAAATTGCGCTGCCCTGTTTCTCGGTGGATTAATCGCAAAGAGTCGGCGTAATGCGCGGATATGACTCGTGTAGCCGTTACAGCTGCACGGCACGTAGTTTCCGAGTAAATCGAGTTTTAATGTTCGAACATGAGCTTTTTTATTTTTTCTTTTGTCATTCCAAGCAATAGCAAAATCATTTAAATAAAATTCGAGTCGATTGGTCCAGTTCTAAAAAAGTTATTGTGTTTTAAAAGTTGTACGAACGTTAATGGCGATACAGTGACTGCCGTTAATGTTTGGAGAACTCTTCCGAAAGTTCTGATTGTTCTGATTGTCGCGAATGTTCTACACCAGACGTCTTTAAGACGTCTTAAAGACGTCTCTGTGCTTTTCTGGGCTGGAGTCCACTTGTACACCATTTTTCATGGACACTCTGTATGTACGTATGAAATGCGGATAAGTGAACTTTCATTTTGTCGGTGTAGAGATCTGCTATAGTTGTTCTTTACTCGCATTGGCTGCAGAGATCGTCAAATATGATGCCAAGTTATTCTTAGTTACGTCATATTAGAACTAATTAGAAAAAAAAATTGTTACTATAGAAGCAGCTGGTCAAAATACAACTATACAAGATACAATTTATTATTAATAGTCCTATGATAAACCTAAAAAAATATTGCTACTATTAAAGAAACTGGTCAAGATACATCAAAAAATTAAAAGTTATATACACTTACTTAACTAAATAATAATAATAATATTTATTTGCTGAAAGGAGCAAATGTCAGGTTAAACAATTTATTAATACAAAAAACACTACAATATAATAGACCTGCCACGCATTCGAGCACACATCGAATTTGTCAAAGCTGGCCGAGCTTGTACATGAGGTGCGACCATTCTCACCTGAGTAGGAAATGGAACTGCTCTATGTACCGTCGCCCTCGGTTCTTTAACAGCAGCCGCAGCAAAACGTTCTCTCTTTCTCTGCACTATGCGCTGCTTGTAGTGTCTCGCGGTTCGTCTGAGTATAGGATCATCCTTACAGACATTCAACCACTTACCTGACACTCGAGCAGCGCAAAGCAGAGATCGAGGATCCAACGTGCGTACGATCAACTACGACACCTCCGGCGGAAGTTCGGAAATAAAATCCACCTTGGTAGGGTCGAGCCATCCGACCACATTAAGGAATTTCCTGAAGTACTCCATGTTGCTGATGCAGATACAAGGCGTATATATAGGTACATATATATCCCTGGTCACGCTTCACGCTTCGCGTGGTGGACTGGACATACACTTTCCACATAATTCTATCGAATTGTACTTAATTTAGGAGAAACTTGCATTCAGGCATACTGTGAAATGAGAATGCAATTTTTGTAGGGTTACTGTTACTATTGGTAAAAAGTATTCTATTCGATAGAACGGACGTCTGGCTTTATAATTACTATAATTATACAGTGTTTAATAGCTTATTATATTATTATAATATAGTATATTATTATATATATATAAGTATAATATATTATATTACAGTATATTATTATAATAATTATAAAGATATATACTAAATTTTATACTAACTTTGTTTGTACATATATACAATATTATTATAATTATTATAATAATATACTGTTTAATAACTATATATATAAAGACAATATTAATATGAAATTATATATATTTTTATAAGATACGGAATAAAGAAATTATGTGATATAGTTTCTGACGTATAAACAAAAGAGCATCGAATATTTTGTACCGTTTGCTTTATTCTTGAATCATTTTTCCATTCATTTTTTATTCGCGTCGATCAACGTTAGAAACTTTCACAGTGACAGTAATTATTTCTATGTTAAAATTAAAAATAATCTTCGTTTTCAACGAAGACTGTAATAATTTACTTCAACAATCGCGTTTAAGCATTCTGCTGAAATATTTTCCCCGAAGAGTGGTACAACATTCTGATGCATTTTGTACGTATTACTACTAAGGAGCTTATGATATCCTAAATCCGTTTTGGCAGATTTCGAGGAATTGTCGGAAGCACTGCCTTGGCTTCGTACCTCATATGTAGCGCAACTTATCGCACCTGCGCGGAGCTCAGCAGTTTCCACTGCGCCCCGACCACATAGAACTTGACCGAAGGTGAAACTCAGCTCCGTAAGTTGTGTTCTACGATTGTGGCTTCGAAGCTCTCAATATCACGAGTGCATGCGAGCTGGGACCGTGATACGTAGCTATACAAATTCCTTATTATTTCCGGGCGTATAATTGTAGAAATGATTTCGACAGTTCCATGTCAAACATGTGGGGATATATAGAACTGACACGGAATTATTTCGTCAAGCTTGAAAAGCCGATTTTAGTTAGAAAGATCGTCAATGTAAAATAAATGCATCGTGGCGTATGAAGCTTTTGCATTTTATGCAAAACTTCTGTAACAGAAATATTAAAAATAATACGAATACTTGTTCGCTGCAAGCTCGACAAATTAAAATTTTCAGTAACATTATTTTATAAAGGGTAAAATTGGTATTTTTGAACGCGTGTCCTGATTTTGTACAATATGCTACAATAAGCTTGAAATATTCTTCCTTTTAGACAATAAATTGGAGATGATAGAAAAAGTTGTCTCGAGCAAATCAAAATAAAACTGGTGAAAAGTGCTCTTTGCTCCACGTTACGGAACAGCAAAATCTGTGTTTTTACTACAATTGAACTGATTTTTACCCATTAAAATTCACATAAACGTGCATAACAAAAATTGATTCATTATCTTTCTGTAGCAATTCAAAGATTAATTCATAATATCTTTGTAATATTGTCGCACGTTGACCAGAAAGCATTTTATAGTTGACGTAAGAAATTTCGCCTTTCTTTTACCATTTTTGTACAAAAATTCACGAAAGTTTCCATAAAGATTCGCAGTCTACTTATTGGAACTAAATAATAAGCTTGCTACCGCAAGCTTGTCAAAATAGGATATTCTATTGTACGCCATTCTAATATATCTGCCGCGTCTTATTGCAACAGTCTTCACCCCATTCCTATTGTCAGCATGGTTTGAAAAACCTCGCGGAATTCGTCGAAATACCACCTCGGCTTTGATCCAAGCGTGAGCCGCAATTCTTTGCACTACCGCGGGATTAGGTAGATTCCTTCGAACCGTCACTCTCAGCTCCTCAATACCTTCACCAAGGAAACGTTCTTTCATTTTCCTCTCCGCGCGTTCTTTGTAACGCATTGCAGTTCGTCCCAGGTTCGGATCTGACCTACAGACATTCAACTATTCCTGCGATACTTGAGCTGCGCCGAGAAGAGGTTCAGGATCCAAATTGCGCAGAATCAGCTGTGATACTACTGCAGGGAGTTCGGAAATGAAATCTACTATTTGCGAGCTGCTGCAGTCCAATCACGCGAAGGAAAGGTCCTGAGGCATTCCATGTTGTCGCTGTTTATTCAGGATTTCGAATGATTTGTTTTGTTAAAATCTCGAGAATTTTATACGGTCATTTTGAAACAGCCATTTTCCTTGGCACATCTGTATGTGAAAACTGAGCAATTACTAGCCTAGCAACGAATTTAAATCAGCAGACAAATTAAAAGTATTTATGAATGTCAATGTATTATAGTTTTAGCTTATTAGATTTTTTAACACTAAACCTACCGAGCACTAAAAGCGACGAATTTCTGTTGCCCTGTAAGAACGATAAAACCGAATCTATTTAGACTTCCCATAATTTTTATTACAACGAATACTCGGACTGTGAAATTCATTTAATAATTTCTTATGAAAAAGTCTCTATAATTTCAGCAATTTTAAAATATAAAATCTAAAACCGGTCATCCTGACCGTCTTGGTAGGTTTAGTTTAGAAAAAATATAATCATTCGATTTCGACTCTCTTGCAATTGATACGAACAATTTTTATTTCGCGTGAAGATCCGCAGTCTAACAATAATGTACGAGCTACAGCAAATAAAAATTCGTTTATTTTCCTGTCGTCTGGAAAGTAAACGAATCATTCTATAAATTGAATATTATTGGCATTCCTGTTTCGATGGAATTTCATCTGTTGCGCGGTAGAGCCCCGATAGTTGCACGAAAGCACATGAAATCTGCAAGTGACCAAGTTCCTGGAATTATCGAGGCGATCAATCAACTATACGGAATCACTCATCTCCACTATATACCATCGATGCTACTATATTAGACAACGTAGTACCTTGTGCTACGTGTTTCCCGTAATTACACAACAGCCACCGACGTATTTTGATCACATTCAACCCAGGCGTGTCACGTGCCGGTATCGAAACTGCAACTAGTGAGGTTCCAATGCAATTATGTTACAATATACAGCAGCGATTGTTTCTTTTTACACGATTCACTGCTATGTAAAAATGGAATAATAAATTATGCTGCATAAGTATCGGCGATCAGTTGTTATCAATTTCGTTTATTTATCATTTATTACTAATTCTGTTTATACTATATGGAATATATATTATAGTGTATATTTTATGATATATATTATATAGTATAATATTATAATATTGTAATATATATAATATTTTATTATATATTATAGTATACATTTTAATTATTTCAAGTATTATTTATTATGTATTATATATATATATATATAATACATAATAAATAATATATATATATAATACAAAATAAATAATACTTGAAGTAATTTATACCGTACCATTTACACTCTGCAGAAATAATGGTCAAAGTATTGCACTTTATGTTTTTTACCCAATATATTTTTGTCGTTTTCTACACAAAGTATTTAAGACATATTTTTATATGACAATAATAATAATAACAACAACAATAATAAAAATAGAAATAAAAAATATAGTAGCCAAGTAAAAATAAAAATTTTAGTATTTGAAGCTTACTAATATTTTTGTTCCTACCTATACAAAATATTCGAATCATATTTATGTATACTATACATATGTTAAATTTATATTACTGTATTTATATATTATTATATTTATACTGCTGTATTTATATATTATTATATTTATATTACATTTATATTATATTGTTTTTATATTTATATCATTAAAAAAACAACAAATAATGATTAAATATCTAATACAGTGACGTAGAATAATTATTTGAATTTCAGGTTATTCAATGTTACTGAATTTAAATTTTTTCTTATGAATATAACATTAATTCGCGCTACTGAAGTATCATTTTGCATCCAATTGTCCAAATTTGAATTTCTTACCCAATGAAAATTAGAGTCGAGCGTTGCACGAGGATTACAATATGGTGGCGTGTAATTATTTCGTACCAGTGAATCGACCGGCGAACAATTAAGAAATAAGTAGCAGCATTGCCGAGTTGTTCGAGGTATTCTTACAACAAGAGAGAGAGAGGGTGGGGGGAAGAGAGATGCCGGACGGACTCGACATACCCCAGGTTTTCTTTGATAAGCTGCAAGAGAAAGCACTTAAATATTCGTGCCAGCGGAAGCTTATTTAACGGAACCGGAAAGTGGCCGATTCTTTAAATAAATACATTCATTCCTTTAAACGGAAAAGAACGTTCCCTGTGAAATACTTCGATGGCGGATACTATTTCAAGAGTAAATGCCTTTAATTAATCATCATCTTGCTAGAGATTACAGAAATCTTCTTTACTGATATTTCTGATAACGTTATGGTATCAAGGATTTAATTAAACATTTTATTTTAAACGGTTTAGTTGAACATTTTTTTGTAAACGTGTTTTCGTTGAACATTTTATTTCAAACGTTTCAATTGACAATTCTATCCTAAACATTTTAATTGAAAATTTTATCTTAAACGTTTCAATTGACAACTTTATTCTAAACAGTTTAGTTTAACATTTTCTTTTAAACATTTTACATAAACATTTTTGTTGAACATTTAATTTTAAACATTTCAGTTGTACATTTTCTTTGGTATCTTGTTTTAAACATTTTAGTTGTACATTTCAATTGATAATTTTATTTTTAACGTTTCAGTTGAATGTTTTATTTCAAACATTTTAGTTCAACATTTAATTTTAAACATTTCAGTTCAACATTTTCATTGATAATCTTTTTTCAAACATTTTAGACGAATGATTCATTTCAAACATTTAATTGTAAACATTTTAGTTGTGTGTGTGTGTGTGATTATTTTAGATGATCATTTTAGTTAAACATTTTATTTGAAACGCTTAAATAGAATGTCCTTTTGAAATGAATTTATAAACGCGTCTGAAAATATTATAGAAATTAAAATTTCAGAAAAATTAGAAGTCAGTGATGTTTTTGATGAAGCCGACTTACAATTAGAGAGTTTAATGATCCCTTCGAATGCCCGAAATATCTCTCTTAAGATGGAATTTTGCGGATCGGCATAATGGCTGATCTAATTTCACCGAATTACTCGCGCGACGGATTCTGGGACGATATGGGATTACCAAATCGCGTAATAACCTAATATTTCACCAGACTTCCCTCAGTCACGATGACAGTTTTCCATTTTCCTGGGCGCTTATGCCGCGAGAAAATACACGGGGTCGACACCAGCGCGAATGTTTAAATAAAAAGCGAGCAACGAACGCTTTCGGATCGCTTGTTGCTGATCGAGTATGTATAATTACCCCGACGTTATTGATACTTTTGGACCACGTTCGTAGTGTGCAATTCATTTTATTATTTACTTTATTAACGTCGATCACAGAAGTTACTAGGTAAACTGAAAAGTCACTAGCGAGGCACGACAAAATTGTCCATCAACTTTTAAAATATTTTGACCAGAAGTTTGCATAAAAATGGTTTAGTGATTATGAATAATATAATTTATATTAAATTTTTTAACGACGACCGCAGAAGTTACTAAATCAACCGAAAAACCACTAGCAAAATGCTGAAAAATTATCACAATCAACTACCAAGAATATTCGATTATTTTGCATAAAAATGGTTTCGAGACAGTGATTAATAATTTCTTAATTTTACTAATGCTGACCACGTAAGTTACTTGTTAGATAAACTAAAAAGTTAATAGCCAATGTTATGTTAAGAAATTAGCATAATATTAAGATGATTTATGGGAAGAGCGAATGTTTCAGAAAGTAAGATTTGCCTTTATACATGTACTCACGACTACTCTCGAAAATAGTCTGAGCACGAAAATGGGCACCGGATACATTACGATGACAGTCAGCTCCATCAACCGTGTTACGGCAGCGAGAGAGAACAGGAATGCGGTTAGAATCAGAAGTATCACCAGCTTCAACAGACCTATGATTGCCTAGAATTATAGTTCTGGTCATTACAACGTCATGAAAATTACTGGCTACCACATAAACGTACCCGCATAAAAATAGAGTCTACGATCTCCTCGGAAACTACGTAAACCCTCGCACCCTAAATTCACCCTTCTAGTAACTGATGCCTTAAACATACCGCACTCAACCCTTGCACGCATATTGGGAAGCTAATTTACGACACATTTAGTCAATTAATTTTTCTAAGAACGAAGAAATATCTTGGAATAGTTTAGACCGTAGTCTTTCTACCCCTAATTCACCCTTTCGGCAATCAACATTTGAAGCTTCAACCCTCAATCCCCCGATTTATATTAAAAGGGAAGTACAACATGAACTTACATAATAAAGATATGTAAGTATCTGCGAGCTTCCGAAAATTATGTGAATTTTCCACCCCAAAATTCGTCCCTACTGTAAATTAGATGTACAACACCGCCCCGCAACCAGCTGATTTACATTAAAAAGAGGAGAACCCAGCCGAAATTTACATGACATAAATAATATTAGTATCAACAAACTTTCCAAAATAATACAAACTGCCAACTTTGCACCCCAAACTCACCCCTTTGGGTAACTTGTGTACAAGAGGGGAACCTCGAACCCTTGCTTACAGAATACGTGTAGACAAGAAAATATTATCAGAGCGCAGGGAGTGTCTTAGAATAATCTTAACTGTCAATTTTGCACCTCAAAATCACCCTTTCAATAGTTGATATCTTTATCATCAAGCCTCGGCGCCCTGATTCAGAAAATAAAGGAAAGCTAACTTAAATTTATTTAACGTATTTAATAGAAATGTATTAGCAAACCTGGTCTAAGTCGATTTTATAAAAATACGTCGGCATGCAGAAATATTCCGGAATGATTGTAAATGTTCACTTTGCCCACGATCAATCGGTCATTAACCCTCGACCATTCCATTCACATCGAAAAGGGAAGCCGGACCTTTATTGACTGAAATCAGCATTCGTGAATATTTCACAGTAATTTAAAATACTCACCTTACACCCCAAATTTACTTCAGCAGTAACTAATACACGTCAGTCATTAACCCTGGACCTTTAAATTTATAAGGAAATGGAGTTCTAGCTTAAATCTATTGACAAAAATAAATCAATACTCATCAATATTTCGAAATTATTTTAAATATTAACTATGCACTCCGAATTCACCCCTTCAGTAATTATCACCTTGGTCAACAACCCTTAATTTACATTAGAAAGAAAATCTAGCCAAAATCTATTTATTGAATACATAGGAGCATGTAGACATAAGCAGAAGTGTAACTTAATATTTAAATTAAAATTAAAAAAATTAAAATTTTGAGATTTAAATAATTGAAACTTTGTAATACAAATTCAATTCTTTAGTAATTGATATATTGGAACTCAAGTTCCAACCCTTTAATTTACATTATCCTAAATTTATTCACTAAGTATACATATGTATATCAGCGCAAATAGTATTCTAAATCTTTTCGTCCCTCTCTAAAACCCAAATGAAAAATAACATTTTATTTGCATAATAAATATTTTTTTTATCATTTGCAATAATAAATAAATAATTTGTCGAATTATTTGAATGATTTTTTAATGAAATAAAAAATTTTATTATTACTAGCAATATAAAATATCAATTCAATTTGCAATCTTTTTTTTTCACTACACCCCGAACCCTCCATTTCATACGCCATCCACCAAGCTCCATAAAAACCCGTCCACCTAACCTAAACCTTCGACCCTAAAATCCGCAAGAAAAAAAATCGTGACCACTTCCGTCTGCGAGAAATCTTTGCTATCGATGGGCGAACGACTTTTCCAACGGAATTTTTCGGGGACCGAGCGATCTCAGCGACTCTGCGAGATATCTGGAAGCGGCTTACGCAAAAGATCGGCATCGTTCGTTGCCCGGAGCACGAAGGCCAGGAAAATATTTTTCTGGCGTCGATTTTCACGGTCGGGGCACGATCCTCCAATTCATTTCACTGGGTTAGGTCGCGGAGGCTTGAGACTGCATTCTTCCAGTTCACCCACCTCCCCATTTTTTCGTCGACGAAATAAGGGACCCGATAGGAGCCGCGCCAGAAATGGCGGTTAGAGTGTGCGATGGGATCGGCGAGAGTGTGGAGGGGAGAATTTTTGTATTCCGACGTTTGCACGTTCCTTCGACAGATGACACCCGACGCCACACGTCGCACTTTTCGCTCAAAGAGTTGGCCACAATCCACAACTTCGTGCGACTTTTATGAAAATCGGTGTTTTCATGTTTTCGAGGTTTCCTGAATTTGAATGCGCTGTCGATACGAAATGCGACACCAGACGCTATCGACGTACACAAGCATTGTTTCGAACTTATTTTTCGTAGATGTTAATTTTAGTTGAACATTTTATTTTGAACACTTCATTTTAAACATATTGGTTGTGAATACTTTATTTTACACATTTTAGTTGAACATTTTATTTTAAGCATGTTTATCGAACAGTTTGTTTGAACATTTTATTCTAAACATTTTAGTTGTACATTTTACTTTATATATTTTCATTGACCAAGTACTTATTTTTTGTGGATGTCAATATTTTTCTATTTTAGCTACAATATTTGCCTACGATTTTTTACTACAATTATATGATTGGAATATAAAATTTCATACGACGATCTTCGTGTTAAGTAATTTTTGTATTTAATTGTGATAAAAATGTTTACTTAACCAATTTTTTTTAAATAATATTATAGGTCACGTAGTACAAATATATTGTCTAAAGTAGTAATAAAGAATATTATCAGTTATGAACAATATGATTATAGACAATGTAATAAGAAAAACATAATCAATTATAAATATTGTTTAAATTATTGTTACATATGTATTGTTAACTAGGGATATGTCTTTTTCTATCGCTCCATTGTGTGGTTTTCGTATGTACAACAGATCCGACGTCCATTTTTTCGGTTTTTTTTCGTAATCCGCTTGATATTTGTATCTGAAAAAAAGATACTACTCCTGAGGACTACTCCTGTTTCCAGCACACTTTTATACAACACTCTGTATATTGTTACCGATATTCTTGTAGAGCATCGAAAGACAAATGCAACGAGTATAATGAATATATACAGTGACTCGCATTAATATTCGGACACGATATTGATACAAGAACAATTGCTCCTTTTTATTGTTTATGATAGTATTATTGAATCAATTGTTTTCTCATACAAAGTAAGTAGAAACATAAATTTTGTTTATTTATTGCACATGTTCTTTTGTATAATAAGCGATGAACAAGATTGTGAGGAAATTTAACGTCACAAAAATATTCGGACAGTGAATGAATTACATTAATTTTATATAAAATGAAAATCTTTTTAATCACGTTATCATAATATTAATATTTTGTCGGTTGACCCTTTTGTTTTATTACTTCATGTAATCGCTTGGGCATGTTACAGATGACTTTATTTAAATAATCCGACGAAATTCGTTTCCATTCGTCTAACAAACGTTGTTTTATCTTTGTTGTTGTCTTTGTAAGTATTGTACGAATTTTGTGGTCCAGTTGATCCCATAAATTTTTAATTGGATTTAAATCAGGCGATTGAGGAGAAGGATGCAGTACTTTTGGACAATTGTTTAACAAATATTCCTGTACAATTCTGACCTTGTGTTTAGGATCACTGTCCTAATAAAACTTAAAACTGTACGTACACCCATATTTATAACACTTGTAATTAAATTTTCTTAAAAAAATGTCCAAATATTTCATTTTATCCATAATACCATCGATAAAAACTAGTTCACCTATACCTACGGACTGTCCGATTATTTTTGTGACGTTAAATTTCGTCACTATCTTGTTTATCGCTTATTATACAAAAGGACATGTGCAATAAATAAACAAAATTTATGTTTCTACTTACATTAAGGAGTGCTTTATTATATGAGAAAACAATTGATTCAATAATATTGTTGCGAATTACTGCATTTCTTTCGCGTCGCGGCATTTTATTTACAATAAAGTACATAAACTATAATACAACTCAATTCAATTATGTTTGAGATCTTTGGACCGCTCGACGGTCCGATCCCGACTCTTCGATTGTCCGTTGATAACACACCTCCGTGACAACCCCTCTCTTCTATTATTCTTTAAGGAGGTGTTCACAACAGGGCTGTTTCACATTACAGCCACTTGATTTGGACAAGTCGCCGTAACAATATTATCATAAACATTAAAAAAGAGATATAATTCTTGTAACAATATCGTGTCCGAAACATTAAGTAATCAACTTTCAAACGCAAACATATCGAGGTTAAACAATCGAAAGTATTCAATCATTATACTTGTTGGATTCGTTTCTTCGCCCTTCATCAAAACACGTACGATTCTATTTAAAATTAAACGAAAATAATTTATCAAAAATATTTAAGTTCCTCTGCTTTCAGACGCTACTATCTCAGGATTAAATGACCACAATACTACTCGTCTTATCATGCTCTTGTTACGAGCCGAGGGCCAGGCAGTTTGGGTGGCCGGAGGTTGCATGTAATTGGAATTTTTGGATGAGGTGCGTAGACCAGCCGATGTTTATTTCGACACGGGTAGCTACCTTTAAAATTAGGATAAGGTGTTTGGAGAAATTGATATTAGGGTTAGAAAAGAAATAAAGATATACCTCGAGCGGTTAAGATATATCTTGGTGGGTTATACCAACTACTGGTTTGAAACAGGAGGTGGAAATGATTAAACTTGAAACCAAAGAAAACTGGTAAAAACTAAATTATTACGCGTTGGGTTTTACAACTGTAAGTAAGTTTTCGCGGAAGAAGAATTGAAACTCGATGTTACTAATGTTTCCGCGTCGACGAATGACTCGAAACTAGCCCAATTCCCGGTCGCGTTTGGGCCCTTTATATAGTCAGTTTTTCTGTGGAAAAATGGTAGTGGGGATGATCCTATGTGGTCCGACTCCAGAAATGTTCGTCGTCGTACTCTCTCGGAGGTACTCGACTCGCGATATACAAATGAATCCCCGGCTGACTGGCGCCAGCCTGGCGTATGCCTTCAGGAGGGAATATAAAAAATTCGTGGGAAGATTCTCCGTACGTTACACTCTAAAAGGCTCTTGAAAGCAAGCTACGAAATTCTTTTATTTCCGAATACCATAATCTGCGAAGCTTCAGAAAATTGGGTCTGCTTTATTCTACGTCCACCGAGATGGATATCCGGCGATCGTAATCCGCCGTTCGCAGAAGTCAGGAGACCAGAAACATAAAAACAACCGTGTCGCTGAAATTTCGCAACTCCATGTATCGGATTAACCGTCGGAAGACGGTTTCGATGGTCGCGGGCAACGTCTTACGACCGTTAGTCTATACGTACTCCGAATATCGCTTTCCGGCAAATTTTTTTTTTGGGGGGGGGGATAGTACTGCTATGCTCCATAAGGTACGGAAGAAAGCGGTGGAGGGGGACGGAACTAAAGGAAACCAGAAATCCTGCTGGATGATTGGCTTCTATCTTCAGTACGATCGGGTCGCGCCGTTTATTTACAACACAGAGGCAACCTTTAGCGAACACCAACGACGACCCCTCACCCCACCCCGATCCAGCACCTAAAGGTGTCGGTGATGCAGCCACGTAGTGTTTGCACTCGTGGTTGGAGTGGCGAAAGCGACGATTCGTTACCGGGAAACACGCGAGTGTCGATCGAGTTTTCCTTCTTCGGTTTCGGCGGCGCTGTTGGTGCGGCGAGTTTATTGGAAATTTGTGGCGACGGCGGGGAATATCAATTTTGGTGGGACGTGACTGGGAACAGGTTTTTGGCAGCGTTAAAAGGAACGCATTGAAATTGCGTATCGCTTCTAACGGTTAAGATTCGAATTAAAAAATGCGATCAATTAGGAAGAATATTATTTTTGGTTTATGGACCGTCGAGGTCATTTCAATCCGTGGCGTTTGGATCATTGCTTAACACGTTCGCCCGCAGCATAAAGAACGTCATATTAATGTTCTGAATATAATTATTTAAAATTATAGCACATAGCATGATATTTAGAGAATTGATGCCTTCACTTTGGCGGCATTTTCATCATGTCGCGTAAGATGATACAATGTATTTAATGCAATAAATACAATAAATATAACTATGCTGATAGCGAACGTAATATAATTTAATTACTCAGCTTTTGGCAATTATGTAAAATACTAGAAATAGTATTTAATGTATTACATTATATTATATATAATGTACAGTTTTTAGTATAAATGTATTTAATTATACTATATAATACACGATATAATAATTTAGTATAATATACAGTATAATATATATATATATATATATTTATATACCATATATATATTATACTGTATATTATACTAAATTATTATATTGTATATTATATAGTATAATTATATATATATATATATATATATATATATATATATATATACATAATTATAATTATATATTATAAAATATAAAAAATGTTAATTTAATAATATTTTATTAATTATATATATATATTTATATATAAAATATATATAATTAATAATATTATCAAATTTACATTTTTTATATTTTTTTATTGCTGCAGCATTTAATACATTATTACCGTATTAAATTATGCATTAACCTAATAAGAATGGTTTAGTACGATTACATTGTGTATAATGTTATTGATCCTGGAATTCCTAATAAATTAAACATTATTTAAAATCATGGAAATTTGAGTTCCTCGTTGTATTATTCAAATATTTTAATGATGCAACAATCTAGTTATCGTTATTTATGCGATAGTAATTATTGATATCTAAATTCCTCATAAATGTGATATCAATAAATAATCATTGTACGTCATATAACAAACATTGTTAAAAAGAACAATATGAGACAATTTTAAACAATATCATATGAAAATATAACATTGAGCATCATATATCCCATAAATTTAATATAAAATTCGTATCGATGTTATTATAATTCCGTTCAATATTATTGGAGCTTTAATACCTGAACAAAAAATATTATTTAATAGCATGAGAGTTGAAGTTCTGTACAAAAAATATTATTAAATTATTATTATATATGTTATTATATATATTAAAATATTATATTCTCGAACTTAAAATTCATATTATCCTAACATTAATTAGTGTCGTTAAAATTCAAATTGCTGTTAAATTGACATAAACTAATATGATGAGAGGTATTATTGTTTCCTGTTGTCGAAATATAAATTTCTTATAAGCTAATATTGATTTCGTGAGAGACTGGATGTGGTTTGTGGTGAGTGGACGGTGACAAGGTGACTATGTACATATAATATTATACGATATTGGCTGTAATGTAATTAGAACTCGCCATTTGTGATTGTGATTGGAGTATGATGAATATTGTAATGCGACTGTAATTACATGCTATTAGGAGAAGATGATTGATTAAAACCATCAACCCAATTATATGTATATTAAATATAGAAAATAGTATAATACACACACAATAATTTTTTTTTTGTTAAGTTACACAATTTTGCTTCGTGTAATGCTTAAAAGTGTAAAATGATGATAACGATAATTTTATCATTTATAATATTGTTTGTTATATTCCCCGCCTATTTTATATCTTCTACACTTTCTAAAATTTTTGGTATTTCTATATTTGATCATTGGTAATTAGTTATTAATTTTATTTGTTATTTATATTAGTACTACCACGATTTACAGCGGGTATTTTTTATAGTTTTCCCCCAGTTTACATATCTTACAATTTTTAAATTTCTAGTACTTGTATATTTGACTATTGCATTTTCTGTAGACTCTATATTTTTCGTAATCACAACTTACACCGGTCTTTTTTTATAGTTTTCCCCTATTTTGCATCTTTCATAATTTTTAAATTTTTAGTTCTTGTGTATTTGACTATTCCATTTACGTAGTTTCTATATTTTAGTGTTTCTATATTCGCCAGTTGCATTTTAGTGGTTTCTATGGCTTTAGTATTACTATATTTGATTATTACATTCGTGCAGTTTTTATATTTTTAATATTTCTTTATTTATTATGTATACTCTATTTATATTGTTTATACATATAGCCAAATATAAAAATACTAAAATGTAGAAGCTACATGAATTCAAAAATTCAGTAAATTTTATATTTGTTGTATATTAATAATCTATATTATAATATAATAATATAATAAATATAATATATATAGTAATATATAATAAATAGTATCCATATTTGAATATATCTACATTTGATTACTGAATTTATATAGTTTCTACATTTTACTATCTTTATATTTGATTATTGTATTTCGTCAAGTTTCTAATATTTCTATCATTTTCTTCTTAATTGTATTTTGCATGTATCGGAATTCTTCCATGTATTACAACGATTCTTACAATCATTGAGCTTCTGCTGTGATTTTTTAATGTATAGTATTTCTACAGTCGACGACATTTATCATTTGATGGATCGTGCGAAATCATTCGGCTCGAATTCACATTTAACTAAACTCGAATAGCGGAATTATGTTTGATGCGAGATTTTCGCGGAAAATTTTGCGAAACTCTCAACGGTATTGATCGACGAGAAAGAGAATGATCGACTTTCGAGTTCACGTCGTATTTGTTGCATAGGGGATTATGGATTTGATGGATTGATAATGAGCCAGCTATCAGCGCAAGGATTATTTCGTACTGGTTTCGTGAATGTTTGATAAGCTTCGATTAGGCCACTGATTTTACATGTCTATATAAAATATACATTTGTTGTTGTAATAATCTCTGTGCAATTCGTCAGGAGAAATTCATTATCGAACGTATTCTCCTTTTAATAATTGGGAACCATTTTAATGAAATTTGTTCATAATAATAATTATTATTATTATTATTTCCTCTGCAGTTCGATGAAAATTAACGAGAGAAAATCACCTTCTATAAACAAATACAACCGCGTATTATTCTTACGATTATTTCAACATTCATTTAAATTGAATTTATGTGTAATGATAATTAAATATTACATTGGTTGAAGTTACGTGAAAATCAAGAACAGAAAACATTTTCCATAAATAAATATATTTATTTTAATTATAATATTTATTTTAGTTACGAACTTATATGAAATAATTATTAAAACCTATTTTCAAAGAAGTTTCATGAAGATCGTGGAGAATAAAATCATTAGTAATAAATGGATATGTACACGTACATTTTTGTTAAAGATTGTCTCAATGTTTATTTAATTTTCAAATCATTCATAATTGATAATTATTTCATTGGTAATTAAGTAGAAATCTTCAGAATTAAAGTTTTCTTGTACATATATACATAAATATAAAGTTTAAAAAATTGTGTCTAAAAATATAGCAGTAATTTTCTTTCGAAAAGAAAACTTTCGAAATCATAATTAATATTGCTTGGTCATCTCTCGGCTCGCTAATGTGCTTCAATAATCAAACACAGCTATAATTCCCAAGAGTTCCATGCCATAATTATCACGTTCGAAAATTCAATTATTGTATAATATGAGAATCAATTCTATTTAGTATTTCACGAAACCGAAATATGGATGTATATAAATTCCATAATTGATATACAAGGAAATTCATTTATTTAATAACGAGAAAGCTACGTATTTAGTGTATCACGAATGAAAACAATAATTGAAACAATTTTTAATTAGTTATATAATATTTTCGGGATTATTTTTATTAAAATTGTATAATTGATATAACTGCGGAATCGAATGATGCGAGATAAGTGAAAATCAATGTATTCAATGATCGGCTGATGATTGAGAAGTGAGAGGCGATTGAGATTGTTATTTACATATGTCGAGAATATAGTGCGTGAAATTAGCGTAAATATTCGCGTTTATATTTTAATTTTGTGTACAATCAATTGACAATATAAATTGATGAAATTTGATTATCAACAGTATACAACAACTCTGAAAATTCTTCGACATTTTGCTTTTATTGAAATTCCTTAATAACATATCATTTAATATCATCGAAATTCAAATTGCTGTAAATTTTCGCATTAGCATTGCTGAAATTAAAATTCGTATTAATCTAACATTAACTGGTGTCGTTCAAATTGTAATTGCTATAAAATTAACATAAGCTATGTGGTCTGGCTAGAACTTACTATTGTTATAATTTATATTATTTACCATTATAAATTGATAAAATATGATTATCAACAATGTTGAACAATATAAAATTCTTATGATATTTCAATTTTTATTTTAAATTTCGTTCGAAGAATCGCTGTTCCTGTCAACAACCAAACTTCGTCTGAGGAATAATTACCCTTCCACAAAATTCAACTATTCCGATCCCTTCATTATAAAGTTTTTAATATTCGTATAGCCTCGGGCTATTTATAAATTCCTCGGAGAAAAAATTTTACAGATTCTCCGACGTAATTAACCCCTTGAAATACGATTTCTTTCATTGTCATGTTGATTAGCATACTCTGTCGTTAATAAATTCTACACGAGACAGAAAATTTATATTTGTTACATTATATGACTGCATTGTTTTAAATGACAACATATTCAATTTTTATTGTAACATATTTTTGAACATTTAGTACATATCGAATATATATCATTCGAGCAAGGAGGGGATAGTTTTACCCTTAAAAATATAAACGAAGGAAAGAAATTCAATTTTTTAATATCTTTAAATTTTTATCTTAAATTTGTTTAATATCTGGTGCAATTTTAAAAATATGGAAGTTCTATCTCAAAGAAAATAAAAAGGGGTGCAAAATCTAATTTTCGCTGGAAGTAATTTCTTAATATCCAATAAAATTGTAGAAATAATTATGCAGAGAGGGAAACATCTACAAGATACCACATTCATTCAGGGGGTAGTTTCGTACTACGAAAAATAAAAAGGGATGAAACATTTAATTTTCACTGCAAATATTTTATTAATATACGGTAAAATTTTAGAAATAAACATGGAGATAGGTAATATCTAGACATCGTTATTAAGGCGGTAGTTTCACCCTGAAGAAAGTAAGGAAGGCATGAAAAATTTAATTTATGTTATAAACAGCTTTTTAATGTCATGAGAATTTTGATAACATATACAAAAATAGGGTAACATCTACATATCGCAATTAAAAAGGGGCTGTTCCGCTCTAAAAAAAAATAGGTAAAGGGGATAAAAAGTTCAAATTTTATTATACGCATTATTTTAATACCTGATAAATTTGCAAAATATACAAGAAAATGGGATAACATCAGGATGTCATTGTTAAAGGGGCAGTTTCATCGTGCAGAAAATAAAAAGGGGATGAAAATTTTTTGTTCAGGAGAAATTAAAATTATGAAATAAAATTGTCCGACATTCATAATTTCGACATAAATATCATCGAAAAATCGTAAATTATCCGTCGCGACGCGTGCTCACGAGCCAGAATCAGCGTAATCGTTTAACTCCTGCGAAATTTGCCCTAATCGCGATCATCTGAAGCTGTAGTGACTCCGTGTCATTGTTACAAGTGCGCCAACGATATTTCACCAAATTCTGATTCGCTGGATCAACCGAAACTTGCTGGACCAATTGAATTTCGGCGGCCGGGGGTGGCCAGCCGCCTTCGTAAAGGTCGCGCGAACATGATAATCACATTTCCGACTCAGCGCGAATATTTTTGGCTCTACGCACGGCCGGCACTACACCATAAATCGCACGAAACGAAAAATGGTTCGATGGAACTCGAGCGATAAGCGAAAATGAAACTTTGTTGGTCATTTTTCAAATTCGCGTGCTTCTGATAAGTTCGAAACGTTTCTCCGGCGTATGAAATCACCGTGATTCTGTGGAACGAAGTATTCCCTTTCCAACGAATCCAAGAACGCTGATCTGCGATACTTTGTTGCAAATTTATAGCAGTTTTGAAAAAAAGTATACAAGATTAATGTGATTTCTGAGGTCGTGGAATTCTAGGCGAACATTTTTCGAAATTCAGAATACCATAACTTCGTTAAAAAATATCGTAGGGTGGTGTTTTTCTACTCATTTTAGAAGTCCAATTTCCCAGTTTCGTAGCATCTTAATTCTCCTGTTTTATAAATTTTATTTCGTTAATACCCTGCACTGTAAATAAAAATGGTTCCGTCCTGTCGATTTCTCATATTCGCATAGATCTGAGTGGTTCAAAAAATTGTTTGGCAAACGCAATCACAATTATTTTAACGAACGAAGTCTCCCCTTTCGAATGAGCCCGAAAGTATTGATCTATGATTTTTGTTTGCCATCGTATAGCACCTTGGATTCTCTTCCGAATGAAATTCTGAAATTCAAAATACCGTAACTTTGTTAACAAAAAAAACTGTAGAATGGTGTTCTTAGATACATTTCAAAGGGTGAAATCTTCGCTTTCGCGCCGTTTGGATTATTTAGTATTAGTGTCCGATCGCGAGTGCCTGATCTCCGTTCCTTCATGAAGTGGCTGAAACGACGAGAAACCTGGCAGAAAAGTATAAATTTCATTGTTTTGTTTCTACACTTTTCATTGATAAGTGTTACATCGACGAGATTGCATAGCGAATATATTTTGGCCAATTGGTGTTATTTCAATCATTTCGATGATAATTTTAATGACAATAATTTCAAGGATAATAATTTCAAAGATAATAATTTCGAGAATTATATTTCCAAAGACAACAATTTCGGAGACAACACTTTCTAGAATAACAATTACAAAGATAGTAATTTCTAGGACAACAATTTCAAAAATAATAATTTCTAGAATAATTTCTGGGATAATTTCGAAGGTAATAATTTCGAAGATAGTAATTTCGAAGATAATGATTTCGAAGATATCAATGTCGAAGATAACAATTTTGAAGATAACAATTTCGAAAATGATAATTTCAGAATTAATAATTTCAAAGATGATAATTTCGAAGATAATAATTGACAATTTCGGTCGAAATTATAGAAATCCTGTTAAATACAAGCAAATACTAAATAAAATATAATTTTCTTGACATTGCGATATCTTCTGAACCGTCGATTAGTTCTTTATTTTCTTGGCTACAACAGTGAAGTCACGATGCTCCTTCCCTATTCTCTTGCGGAACGATACGTCACTATAACGAAAGCCCCTGTAATTAATCCTTTCCAAGACCTTTAAGCGGCACCTCCTCGCGATGATCTGCGCGTAATTGGAAGTCATGATTGCAGTCACTAACTTCGGTATGCTCAGAAAATTATGGATCACGCTATTAATTCCAGTGTCAGATATCGGTACTTTCACTTGCTGTCCATTATTCAGCGCATTGGCAACCTCCACGGACACGGACACTAAGCCCTCGCCAATTTTTCGCTGCTGCATCTCCGGCAGCGTAGCCAGGAACATCAACTCCATAATACAATCAATATTATAATATTTGAATAAATTTATCTTGCTGTGTATAGCAATCAGAAAATCTACGTAGCCCCTGGCCCGGTGATGTACGCAATTATCCTTGAATCTTTCAAGCCAACTCTTTTGGCAAGGTCGCCAGAGGACCGGGCGATGTCGACGAAACGGTGGGCGCCCACACGGACTTCGCGGGTTAGTTACAGGATCTCTCGGCATCGGATGATCTCTCAATATCTTAATTTTATTGAGAACAACACCAACAACTTCCCCAGTCTTGACGTCGACTGCAACAATGCTGACACCGTCTTTAGCAATTTCCACACAGAGCTCCTCGAGCGCTCTGACGCTACAAGGCGCCGATATCAGATTTACGGCTTTGCAGATGCTCTCGTTGGGGAAAAAGCTTTTCCTTATTACTTGTAATGCTCCCTCCAAAGTATCCTCCGTCAGAGACTCGAACTCGATTTCTCCACCTTCTATGGAGCCCCACTCAATGCAGGATTCAGTATTAGTTCTGGAACTGAACGAAAAGAAACAATTAATTAGTATGCACGTAATATTAAACGGTATATTAAACGACGGAAGCTTTAATCGAATCAAGTTTCCAGAAACGTTTGGAGATACAGTAATGTCTCCCTAACTGACGCTCGGATTACGCACAGAAATGGACAATCTGGGAAGAGGAGACACGATTACTCGAGCCTCGCGGCTCGTTTTTATAGTTATCGGTGAATCGACAACTTTGTAGACGACTCGTTTTTATAAGCGAATAGATTGGAAATATCTATACGCCAGGATTAAACACATTTTTCCGTTCCGAAAAACTTGCAATTTCTCGATCCATCCGTTTCGAATGGCACGATGTTTCAATGCGCATACTTCTAAATTCATAATTTCGAAATTATCTGGTTTCTGTAGTTTCTGATTTTTAAGATTCCAATTCCAATTCAAATCAAATTGACGGTTTTTAAATTCTCTGATTTATAAATTTACAATTTCGAAGTCAGCTGATTTCTATATGATCAAATTTTTAAGATTTCAATTTCTAAATTCTTTGATTTATAAATTCACGATTTTTCAGTTTTCTGAAATTTTAATTGTTATCAACTGGTTTCTAAATGTTCTAGTTCTTACCGTTTCGATTTCTGAATTGTTTGATTTCTGCATTTACGCTTTTTAAGATTTCCGACTCTTAAATTTACAAATTTTTAAATCATCTGCTTCCCAAATTTTCTAAATCTTATCATTTTAATTTCTAAATTCTTTGATTTACAAATTCACGATTTTTAAGTTCTCCGATTTCTATATATATAAATGTACATTTTATAAATTATCTAGTATTTAAATTTTCTAATTTTCAAGATTTCAATTTACAAATTTGAATAATCGTATCTCCTCTTCCGAACTTGTCCATCTTCGTGCACTATCCGAGCGTCAATTAGGGAGAATTCTCCATATCCGGCCAAAATAGAGGTTGACTCATATCTCGATGAAAAATATATTTTATTTATAAATATTTAAATTCGTAAAAATAAATTGTCTTTCTTATACCCGACACACGGAAAACATTAGTCAAAACAAGTGACTGAAGAATGTTCGCGGAAGAATATAGCAAAAATGTACGTATCATTCCATTTTAGTTCACTAAGAAATTCTCACTATACTTCACTGGGAAAATTAACTGAGAAAATTCGCCGAGGTCTTCGCACTGATCACTGCTGCACTGATCACAGAATGAGTGTTTCCGTTGACATCGGCAGGGTATTTATACTGTCCTTGCTAAAGGACAGAACGTCCTAATCAGCAAAGACGAACAATGACAAAAGGATACTACCCGAAAAAAATGCGCCAGGTATGAAAACGTCTCCCGTGGAGAACCATTAGCCACCGCGGCCGGCTATCAGGTAAGCACATGTACCTGCGATGACCGGTCGTGTCATACGGATTTTACAAGGATCGGTTCGTTCGGTTAAATTAAAAGAAAAAGAACAGCGGCGGATTAGGCCGAGCTAGTGGAAATGAGTCAATTGAAGGAACCATCGTAAACGGGCTCGCACCGAGCCTTGATGAAAATTATGATTTGCAAGGGAAAGCAGAACCTACGGGGACTAATTAGGGCCTGGTTATTTACAGTACCTTTGTTATTGGATATATTTACAGGGTGAAGTTATCGAAAACATGTTCCTACAAAAGTTGTTTAGCATGAAAGGGGGCATTCGATGGTATGAAGAATTTTCCTGCAGGTATAGTGATGCGGGAGATATCCAAGTGGAATTAATGTTTTCAGATGTCATCTTTGTATAGCGATGCCGAGAGATCTGTTACATACGAAAAATATAAGGATATGAAACAGTTATTACATTATGTAACGCCTGTGCATCATGACTATTTCAAAACACCGCCACATGAAGAGAGTAAATAAATAATAACAATATCTTATTTTAAGTTTAACAATATATAAATATATTTAACGTTCAAAATAAGAAACGAGACTCCTATTTTATTTATTGTAATTATTAATAAACAAAATTATATGGATTAATAGAAAATATATTTCGAATGATATTTAAAATTTCATAATTGAAATTAAATGATTATTACAATTGACTAATTATGAAAATGATGTAAGTCCATTTAAAGCCAGCAAACATGTATTACTTTGGTTAAATTACATATTGATAAATTAGTAGTATTTTATTTTTTTATACATAATATAACAGCTGTCTGTTGAAACGAACAACGTGATATTATTTCATGTAGTAAAATGATATAAATGCAATGCATATGCGACAAATGAACGCAAGTCGCTAGCTGAAATCTACACATGCATTCGACTGTGCACTAGCAAAAGTCCAGAAAAGCTGTTATTGAAATTAATTTCTCAATGCCATAAATAAAGTTTTTATTTTCAAATAAAACTTTTTTTAATAATCGCTCTATTTGTCATAGCGTGTCATAGCGTATTAGGGATTTCAATTTTGTATCGCGCCTCGGGCACCAGTACGCATTAATCCGCCAATGCTTGGGAGGGCTCTTTATTTCGCCCTTGCTGAAGAACAGAGAACTCGTATTCGTCAAGGACGAACAATGCCGGCGAAAAAGATGCCGGGCGTGAAAATGCCTCGCGAATACAACCCTTGGTCGCCGAGACCGGCCATCAGCTATATGTATACAGTGAGTCCCACTGACATTCGAACACTTCTCAAGGCGCAATTTTAACTTTTTTAAAATTAGAGTAGACGATTTGAATTTTTTTTTAGATCATAGAGGGACCTGTATAATAGACAATGTTACAATTTTGCTATTACATGCTTGGAATGACAAAACAAAGTAAAAGTCTCTCGTTGTTTAACTTTCTTATCTGAGGAAGCTATTTTTGATCACTTTTAGGCTAATTTTGCCGATTTTGCCGATTTTTCGAACTTCGAGATATTTAACTAATGAATGTTTAATAAAATATTTATAAATAATTTCAATATATATCATTAGTTAATTATATTTATTAATAATGATAAAATCTATAAATTTCGAATACTTCTTTTGAAATATGAAGGTTAATTATTTAAAAATAAAAAAGGATGTTTATATTATGAAATCTAACGAAAATGTAAAAAATGCATCTTGTTGATCTCGGTAAGTTATACGCATGCTGAAAATTTCATTGAAATCGTTTAACGCAATGGTAAGTTACAGACGTTAAAAGATTGTAAAAATTGCAAATTTCTCACACTTCTTGATAAAAAGTGCGATTTTTGCGATCATTAATTATTTACAGCTCGTACGAAGGTCAACCGATTTCAGTGAAATTTTTAGCATGTACATAACTTATCGTTATCTAAATAATAAATGTATAATTATAATTATTAATATTATACAAATAATAAATTAAATTTTTTAAAATAAAAAAAACACCATTTTCAAAATAAACCAATGAGAAACGATTAAGATTTCCGAATGATTCAATTTGTATTGCGCTTGTCCTCCCGATGATGAATTGTAGACAATATCGATCTATCCGTGCGAAGCAGTATTTTCGTGAAAACGTTACTCTCCCTTATACATTTTAGTATTTTACAGTATTATATATCGTCCGCATCTGTTCACCAAAAGTCGAGTCGCAGGCGAGTTTTCGTCGAGTCCCTCATTTCAAGAAATATATTTCGCTACCAATAATTTAGCGCATCGTTGGTCAGAATTAAAATTTTTCGTTGAAGATTGTCTCAATTTTTGTTTCATTATCTATTAATTAATAATTGATGATTATTTCATTGGAAATTCCATAGAAATCTTTAGAATACAAATTTTATTTTACATATAAATAAATATAAATTTGAAATGATTATGTCTAAAAATATAGCAGCAATTTTCTTTCAAAAAGAATGCTTTCGTTGCCTCGCGGCTCGTTTTTATAGTTGGTGGCAATCGTTAACTATAAAAACGAACCGCAAAGCTCGAATAATTGTATCTCCTCTTCCCAAATTGTCCATTTTTGTTTCTAAGGCTGAGCATCAATTAGGGAGAATTTACTGTACACATAACAATTCCATACTTGATATATAAGGAAATTCATTTATTTAATAATAAGAAAGCTATGTATTTAATGTATCAAGAATGAAAAAAATAATTGAAATAATTTTTAATTATTTATTTAATATTTTCGGGGTTATTTTTATTAAAATTGTATAATTGGTATAACTGCGGAATCGAATGATGCGTGAGCAGTGAAAATCAATGTATTCGATGATCGGATGATGAATGAGAAGTGAGAGGCGATTGAAATTGTTATTTACATATATAGAATTTTGAGCGTGAAATTAGCGTAAATATTCGCGTGTATATTTTAATCTTTTGTATAATCAATTGACAATATAAATTTATCAAATTTGATTATCAACAGTATACAACAATTCTGAAATTTCTTCGACATTTTGTTTTTATTGAAAATTCCTTAATAACATATTATTTAATATCATCGAAATTGAAATTGCTGTCAATTTTCGCATTAGCATTGCTGAAATTAACATTCGTATTAATTACTATAAAATTAACACATAAGCTATGTAGTCCGGCTAGAATTTACTATTGTTATAATTTATAGTATTTACTATTATAAATCGATAAAATATGATTATCAACAATATTGAACAATTATAATTAACAACACCGAAAGTTTTTCGACGGCTCGATTTTTATTTCGAACATCATGAATTTCACTGGTAAATCGATATATGTATAGCTGTGTAAACAGAATTCGTGCACAATCTGAGCGTCAATTAGGGTGGATTTACTGCACCGTACGGTAAATTGCACGGGAGACCGAGCGGCCGGGCACGGTCATTAGCCAAGAAAACGTAGATTGTTGCGTACATTGTTTTCTTGTTCATTTACAAGAATGCGTACAGTCCGCGGACCTTCCAGCGGATTGGGCAGAGGAAACGTTCACCCCTTAAGGTACCGTTACGGCCATTCACGATCGAAGAGAATACAAATAAGAATTTCTTGGTTAATCTCCCCCACCATTATTCACCCGTAATCAATAGACTAGAATGCCGTGCTGATGATGGGCAGAACATTGTCCGATGGGGGAAGGGGCAAGCAGAAATTAAAATCAGAAATTCTAGCATACCCAAATACGTGACATGAACGGTCGGTTCTTAGGACCGGTTGTAAAATTATAAGGACTTTCGAGGGGCCAGACCCAGGATCTCGACTTTGATACTTTTACGACCGGTCCTCGAGTTTATGGCACGCATTATATTATTATATATATATTTAATGATAAAAGTTCTTTCTTTTTCACTTAAAAATCGATGTAAATATCGACATTAAGATGCGATCCTTTGCGATCATCGAGAACGAATCTTTAACCCAGGCACGGTTGTTCTAGTCGACGACTTTTCGAATTGTATTGTAAAAGTGTTTACATACCTCACTGATTAATATCTATACGATGGAACTTGAAAAATCGATGATTATATCGAGAAATAACGAATAGTATAAACAAATAGTTTTGTTGAATAGCATGTACAAAGCATCGAATCTGATCATCGATATCTTATAATATTCGTTTTAAAACATTGTTCGTATCACCCATATTTTTTAGATATTTCCACGTTTCCATATACATTCATAGTACATTGTATATTAAATTCTTCCCAATTTTCTTTCGGCTTCTAAAGAAAAATGGGCAATTTGGAAAAAGGAGATACGGTTATTCGAGCCTTGCAGCTCCTTTTTATAGATACCGATTGTCAGCAACTATAAAAACCAGTTGCAAGGCTCGATTAATCGTATCTTCTCTTCCCAAATTATCCATTTTTGTTTCTAAGCTGAGCATCAATTAGGGAGAATTTACTGTACACATAACAATTCCATACCTGATATATAAGGAAATTCATTTATTTAATAATAAGAAAGCTATGTATTGAGTGTGTTAAGAATGAAAAAAATAATTGAAATAATTTTTAATTATTTATTTAATATTTTCGGGATTATTTTTATTAAAATTGTATAATTAGTATAAATGCGGAAACGAATGATGCGTGATCAATGTATTCAATGATCGGATGATGAATGAGAAGTGAGAGGCGATTGAGATTGTTATTTACATATGTCGAGAATTTTGTGCGTAAAATTAGCGTAAATATTCGCTTGTATATTTCAAGTTTTTGTATAATCAATTGACAAAATAAATTGATGAAATTTGATTATCAACAGTATTGAACAACTCTGAAAATTCTTCGACATTTTGCTTTTATTGAAAATTCCTTAATAACATATAATTTAATATTATTTTTTTTAAAACATATAAAAAAATAAGGTAACATCTACATATCGCAATTAAAAAAGGGCTGTTCCGCTCTAAAAGAAAATAGGAAAAGGGGATAAAGAGTTCACGTTTTATTATACACATTATTTTAATATCTGATAAATTTGATGAATATACAAGAAAATAGAATAACATCAGGATGTCGTTGTTAAAGGGGCAGTTTCACAGTGCAGAAAATAAAAAGGAGAATATTTTGTCCAGGAGCAATTAAAATTATGAAATAAAATTGTCCGACATTCGTACCGGCGATTCTTGTCAACCAGCGCTAAAAATCATCGAAAAATCGTAAATTATCCGTCGCGACGCGTGCTCTTATTATCCGTTTTATTATCCGTCGACGACAAGCCAGAACTAGCGTAATCGTCTAACTCCTGCGAAATTTGCCCTAATCGCTATCATCTGAAGCTCTAGTGACTCCGTGTCATTGTTACAAGTGCGCCAACGATATTTCACCAAGTTCTGATTTGCTGGATCAACCGAAACTTGCTGGACCAATTGAATTTCGGCGGCTGGGGGTCGCGCGAACATGATAATCACATTTCCGATTCGGCGCGTATATTTTTGGCTCTGTGCACTGCCGGCACTACACCATAAATCGCACGAAACGAAAAATGGTTCGATGGAACTCGAGCGATAAGCGAAAATGGAACATTGTTGGTCGTTTTTCAAATTCGCGTGCTTCTAATATGTTCGAAACGTTTCTCCGGCGTACGAAATCACCGTGATTCTGTGGAACGAAGTATTCCCTTTCCAACGAGTCCAAGAACATTGATCTGCGATATTTTGTTGCCAATTCATGGCAGTTTTGAAAAAAAGTGTCCAAGGTTAGTGTGATTTCTGAGGTCGTGGAATTCTAGGCGAACATTTTTTAGGGTGGTGTTCTTCGACTCATTTTAAAAGTCCAAGTTTCCAGTTTCGTAGCATCTTAATTCTTCTGTTTAGTAAATTTTATTTCGTTAATACCCTGCACTGTAAATACAAATGTTTCCGTCTTGTCGATTTCTCATATTCGCATACGTCTGAGTGGTTCAAAAAATTGTTTAGTTCACAATTATTTTAACGAACGAAGTCTCCCCTTTCGAATGAGCCCGAAAATATTGATCTATGATTTTTGTTTGCCATCGTATAGCACCTTGGATTCTCTTCCGAATGAAATCCTGAAATTCAAAATATCGTAACTTTGTTAACAAAAAAAACTATAAAATGGTGTCCTTAGATACATTTCAAAGGGTGAAATCTTAGCTTTCGCGCCGTTTGGATTATTCAGTATTAGTGCCTTTGTATCTTTAAGACCCCCAATTCTAAGTAGAGATGGTAATTTTTTGGTTATTTTCAAATTCACATTTCTCTCATAATTTAAACTTTTCATAGCGATTGAAATGACTATGATCTGATAGAATGAAGTCTCCTCTTTCCATTGGGACCAAAAACAGTAATCTACTAGCTTTCCTTGCCATTTTCTGCCATTTTACACCATTTTATGCTACTTTATCCCATTTTATGCAATTTTAGGCAATTTTATGCTATTTTATACCATTTGATGCCATTTTCTGTGTACGGAAATTATTCAAAATTCAAGCAATGGATTTTCAAAAACATGTAATTCGCTATCCTCTCTACAATGATTGCAACTCTGTTACATAACGAATGTATTAGAGGCTGAGCAAAGCCGCTAATAGGATTCACGTCTGCATGCAATTCTGTTAAAGGGGTTTAATTGATTATTTTAGTTGCAGTCTGTTAATATCCGTTTTAACACGAGACCGCAAGCTTCTGTTAATCCATTAGATCGCGACGCGGATCGGAAATTACAGTGAGAACGCAGCAGTCAATCGGATGTGTGCACCACTTTGATTATTCCTCTATTGTAACTACATATCCGTATTTACAAACTTCCCTTTTTATTTATCATCGTATTATATTCATAAAATTCTGAACATTTCTTTATCGTTGCGTCAATATTTATTTTTAAAGAAATCGAAAACATACTGCAAAATTTGTTATCAATGAAGCAGACTGAGAATTTATTAATTGCTCAAGAATTTGTATACATTTGTCTACGACAAATGATACAAATTATTAACATTATATTTACAATGAATTATGAACAATTTTATTACAGCAACAATTGTTGACAATATATTTACAATGAATTACGAACAATTTTATCACAACAACAATTGTTAACAAGCCACAATTATTAATAGCGAGAACTTTGTATAATTATGATATTTGCATATTTTGAAAGCGTACGTTGCTAAACAGTAATTGTCGATTTTGGGTTAGCTTTCGTCACAGAGCATTTATTAGGCGATAAAGTCGTTCCAAATCCTGTTCTTTTAATAATAATCTACGAAAAGTAAGATCAATTGTTAATAATGGCAATAGAATTTTATAAATTTATGACGAAACATCATTATTCAAATGCAAAATGGTGGAATCATCGGAAGCCAAATTCGGTCATATTATAGAGTTTGTATTTGTATGTCGCGATCGACGTAGACAATTTGTATTTAACACAACCAAGCTGTGGATAATAACACAAGATAATCACAATAGCTAATAACGAAAAGAAAAGTGCTAATCGTGCGAACCGTTCGGTTTCCCTTTGGAGCGGCTTCGCGGATTGAATCCATTGAATCTAAATCGTCTAAACAAACTGCAGTCAACCGAATTGTTACTGCTAATCAAATCGGACGCACCAAAACCGCCGTCGCGCCGGTGTAAATGAAATTCAACGTGGCAGGCGAATTGGATTGGAATTATACGTTTCTAATTCCGCGTGTACGCGGGACATTACCAAGGTTCGATTAACCGCTGGCTAGTTCGAACGTGAAAACGACAAACCTCCGGACAGTGTTAATAACGGCGTCGTTTAAACCACTCTACAATAATCCATAGATCGCCGATTGGAATACAAACTGTTCCGAAATAACAATCAAGATATCGCATTTCAAAAATCGAAACATTTAGGTACCATAATCTGAAAAATTAAAAATTACAAATTCGAAAATCGAAGAATTTAGAAATCGGAATCTCAAAAATTAAAACATTTAGGAATCAGATGACTTCAAAATTCTAAATTTAAAAATCAAATGACATAAAAATCGTGAATTTAAAAATCAAAGAATTTATAAATTGCAATCTTAAAAATCAAATAACATAAAAATCGAAGAATTTATAAATTGAAATCTTAAAAATCAGGAAATTTAGAAACCAAATGATTTCAAAGTTGTTAATTTAGATATCAGAAGACTTAAAAATCGTGAATTTATAAATCGGACAATTCAGAAATTGAAATCTTAAAAATCGGAAACTACAGAAACCAGATAATTTCGAAATTGTGAATTTAGAAGTATGCGCATTGAAACATCGTACCTTTCAAAACGGCTGGATCGAGAAACTGCAAGTTTCTCGGAAAGGAAGAATGTGTTTAATCCCGGCGTATAAATATTTCCAATTTGTTTCTACGGCGGCATCGTTCCGCTGATATTTCACAGAAAAAGATGTTGGTTCCGAAGGAACGGACGCGACTTATTCATCACGACCATGAATAATAATCAGAAAAGAATAACTGCGATTCCGTGCGAACTTTATGAATTCCGGAATTCTCGGCGATTTGCTTTATTTATTTTACGTCGGCGTTGCGCCGCAACAATGCAAATGTTGATGCAAATGCGCGAGTGCCTGATCTCCGTTCCTTCATGAAGTGGCTTAAACGACGAGTAACCAGGCAGAAAAGTATAAATTTCATTGTTTTATTTCTACACTTTTCATTGATAAGTCGATTGATAAATCGACGAGATTCCAATAGCAATGCATAGCGAATATATTTTGGTCAATTGGTGTTATTTTAATCATTTCGATGATAATTCTAAAGATAATAATTTGAAGGATAATAATTTCAAGGATAATAATTTCAAGGATAATAATTTCAAGGATAATAATTTCGAGATCTATATTTCCAAAGATAACAATTTCGGAGATAACACTTTATAGAATAACAATTTCAAAGATAATAATTTCTAGGATAACAATTTCAAAGATAATTATTTCTAGGATCACTTCGAAGATAATAATTTCGAAGATAATAATTTCGAAGATGATCACAATGTCGAAGATAACAATTTCGAAGATGATAAGTTCAAAATTAATAATTCCAAAGATAATTTCGAGGATAATAATTGACAACTTCGGTCAAAATTATATTATCGTAATCGTGCTAAACACACGTAAATACTAAATAAAATATAATTTTCTTGATATCGCGATATCTTCTTTAAGAATCGTACAAGTTCTTTATTTTCTTGACTACTACAGTGAAGTCACGATGCTCATGCCCGATTCTCTCGCGGAACGGTACGTTATCCCAGCCAAAGTTCCTGTAATTGATCCTTTTAAAGACCTTAAAGCGGCACCTCCTCGCGATGATCTGCGCGTAATTGCAAGTCATGACGGCAGTCACTAACTTCGGTACGCCCAGGTAATGACGGATTATACTATCACCTCCAGTATCGGCTAATGGTACTTTCACATCTTCTCCACTACCCAGCGCATTGGCAACATCCACGGACAAGCACACTAAGCTCTCGCCAATATTTTGCTGCTGCATCTCCGGCAGCGTAGCCAGGAACATACACTCCATAATACAATCAACATCATAATATTCGAATAAATTTATCTGGTCGTTTATAGCAATCATCAAATCTAGGTAGGCATTGGCCGTGTGATGTTCACAATCTTCTCTGAAGCTCTCAAGCCAAGTCATTTCAGGAGGATGCCTGATGATCGGGGGAAGTCGATCGTACGGTGGTTGCCCCCACAACCACCGCGGGTCAATTTCATCTCTTTTTATTTTCTTAATTTTATTGAGAACGACACCAACAACTTTCTGAGTCTTGACTTCGATTGCGACAAGGCTGACACCGTCTCTAGTAACTGCCAAACACACCTCCTCGAGCGCTTTGACGCTACAAGGATCCGATAACAGATTTATGCCTTTGCAGATGCTCTCGTTGGGGAAAAAGCTTTTCCTTATTACTTCTAATGCTCCCTCCAAAGTATTCTCCGTCAGAGACTCGAACTCGATTTCTCCACCATTTATGGAGCCCCACTGAATGCAGGATTCAGTTGTAGTTCTGGAACTGAACGAAAAGAAACAATTAATTAGTATGCACGTATCTTGCAGCTTCTGATGGCGTGTGGTATAGTAATATTAAACGGTATATTAAACGACGGAAGCTTTAATCGAATCAAGTTTGCAGAAACGTTTGGAGATACAGTAATGTCTCCCTAACTGACGCTCGGATTACGCACAGAAATGGACAATCTGGGAAGAGGAGACACGATTACTCGAGCCTCGCTGCTCGTTTTTATAGTTATCGGTGAATCGACAACTTTGTAGACGACTCGTTTTTATAAGCGAATAAATTGGAAATATTTATACGCCAGGATTAAACACATTCTTCCTTTCCGAGAAACTTGCAGTTTCTCGATCCAACCGTTTTGAAAGGTACGATGTTTCAATGCGCATACTTCTAAATTCATAATTTCGAAATTATCTGGTTTCTGTACTTTCTGATTTTTAAGATTCCAATTTCTGAATCGTCCGATTTTCAAATTGACGGTTTTTAAATTCTCTGATTTATAAATTTACAATTTCGAAGTTAGCTGATTTCTATATGATCTAATTTTTAAGATTTCAATCTCTAAATTCTTTGATTTACAAATTCACGATTTTTAAGTTCTCCGATTTCTAAATGTACATTTTTTAAATTATCTAGTATTTAAATGTTATAATTTTCAAGATTTCAATTTACAAAAATTTGAATAATCGTATCTCCTCTTCCCGACTTGTCCATCTTCGTGCACTATCCGAGCGTCAATTAGGGAGAATTCTCCGTATCCGGCCAAACTAGAGGTTGATTCGTGTCTCGATGAAAAATATATTTTATTTATAAATATTTAAATTCGTAAAAATAAATTGTTCTTTCTTATACCCGACACACGGAAAACATTAGTCAAAACAAGTGACTGAAGAATGTTCGCGGAAAAATATAGCAAAAATGTACGTACCATGCCATTTTAGTTCACTAAGAAATTGTCACTATACTTCACTGGGAAAATTAACTGAGAAAATTCGCCGAAGTCTTCGCACTGATCACTGCTGTTTGCTGATTGCTGGTTGTTGCTGCACTGATCGCAGAATAAGTGTTTCCGTTGACATCGGCAGGCTATTTATACTGTCCTTGCTAAAGGACAGAACGTCCTAATCAGCAAGGACGAACAATGACAAAAGGATACTACCGGAAAAGATGCGCCAGGTATAAAAACGTCTGCCGTGGAAAACCATTAGCCACCGCTGCCGGCTATCAGGTAAGCACATGTACCTGCGATGACCGGTCGTGTCATACGGATTTTGCAAGGATTGGCTCGTTCAGTTAAATTAAAAAAAAAAAGAGAAGCGGCGGATTAGGCCGAGCCAGTGCAAATGAGTCAATTGAAGGAACCATTGTAAACAGGCTCGCACCGAGCCTTGATGAAAATTATGATTTGCAAGGGAAAGCAGAACCTACCGGGAGTAAACAGGGTCTGGTTATTTACGGTAAATAAATAATAACAATATCTTATTTTAAGTTTAACAATATATAAATATATTTGACGTTCAAAATAAGAAACGAGACTCCTATTTTATTTATTGTTATTATTAATAAACAAAATTATATGGATTAATAGAAAATATATTTCAAATGATATTTAAAATTTCATAACTGAAATTAAATGATTATTACAATTGACTAATTATGAAAATGATGTAAGTCCATTTAAAGCCAGCAAACATGTATTATTTTGATTAAATTACATATTGATAAATTAGTAGTATTTTATTTTTTTTGTACATAATATAACAGCTGTCTGTTGAAACGAACGACGTGATATTATTTCATGTAGTAAAATGATATAAATGCAATGCATATGCGACAAATGAACGCAAGTTGCTAGCTGAAATCTACACATGCATTCGACTGTGCACTAGCAAAAGTCCCGAAAAGCTGTTATTGAAATTAATTTCTCAATGCCATAAATAAAGTTTTTATTTTCAAATAAAACTTTTTTTAATAATCGCTCTATTTGTCATAGCGTGTCATAGCGTATTGGGGATCTCAATTTTGTATCGCGCCTCGGGCACCAGTACGCATTAATCCGCCAATGCTTCGGAGGACTGTTCATTTCGCCCTTGCTGAAGAACAGAGAACCTCGTATTCGTCAAGGACGAACAATGCCGGCGAAAAAGATGCCGGGCATGAAAATGCCTCGCGAATACAACCCTTGGTCGCCGAGGCCGGCCATCAGCTATATGTATACAGTGACTCCCACTGACATTCGAACACTTCTCAAGGCGCAATTTTAACTTTTTTAAAATTAGAGTAGACGATTTGAATTTTTTTTAGATCATAGAGGGACCTGTATAATAGATAATGTTACAATTTTGCTATTACATACTTGGAATGACAAAACGAAGTAAAAAACTCTCGTTGTTTAACTTTCTTATCTGAGGAAGCTACTTTTGATCACTTTTGGGCTAATTTTGCCGATTTTTCGAACTTCGAGATATTTAACTAATAAATGTTCAATAAAATATATATAAATGATTTAAATATACAGGGTGTTCCACAAATTATTCTAACAGCCGAAAATGAGGGGTAGCTGAGGTCATTTGAAGTAACTTTTTCCTTTGCGAAAATGCAATCTGCGTCTTTGTTTACGAGTTATTAACGGAAATCACTGACCAATGGGAGGTGACGGCGCGAAGTTCGAGAGCCCGCAGAAAGAGGCTTTGACAGATGGTCGGGACGGACTCGAGCCGCGTTCGAAGTATTGAACAAATCACGAAGCGAGAACTTTCCGGATTTTTTTTACAGTGATATTTTTAAGAAAAACGCTGTTCACCTTTACTTTAGAACGCCTGAAGAATATTTACTAATTTTTCGGACCCGAAATAGTAAGTAATTTAACCGTGACGGCCGTTTTAATTTTCTAGTGTGCATGACACCTTGTGTGTAACGTATGAAATTTTTAAACATGTGGTGTACAGTGAAGATTAACAAAGTACGTAAATGTGGTCAATGCACTATCCCCCACACATTTCCGTGCATAAAGTGGATTTTACAACTAAATGGGTGAGTATCTTATTGATAATATTCTTCATATTTCTCTAACAAACATATCCCTCACGTCCTTTAACACGATTATTATTTATTAAATTAGCTTTGAGAATCATTCGAGCCATTGCTGCATCAAATAACCGTACTAAAAACCATACAACATAAAAACAACATTAAATACATAAATAACAATCGACGAATAAAACCTGGGAAATAGAAAAGAACGGACTAAAAATTCTACGAAAACGTTAAAATTTTCCAAAAGAAGGATACGTGGCGATCATATTTCACGGCATATTCTGGCCGCATGACGTACCGCCAAATTTCCAGAAGAATTCATGTTCGTCCCGATGCGCGCATCAACCAAAAAACTAATCTCGTTTCGAATGGAATCGAGCGAATTGTTTCACGTCGGGGAGAATGATTCTCGGCTGGCAGGGCGCGATGAATTTAAAGTTGATTTGTCTATTGTCTATACTGTCCCATTATTTCACGGCAGCCATATTGGTTTCATGGGGGTCCACGGGGGTCCACGGGAGCTAGCGGGAAATCGAAAAATCGGTGACGATCGGCCGGCCGCGGCCGGTTCGGTATCGGTGTTTCTATTACGCTCCTGTCCCGGTGCCGTTCGCGGAATCACGTTATTTTAATAGCGACAGTGGAACAAAAGACTGTATCGAACGGTCCTCTCGATTTGTACACGCGTGCGTGCTGCGCATCGTGGGAAATCTGGTCGTTAAGCGGATAGGTTCGCGTCGATGACGGAAATATAGTCGCGATCCGCGTCGTAACCTACCGTTACCTACCGTGGACCCTTAAATTATTCGGTTGATTGCTGTTGCCGCACCGCGGACGCGCTGGAACCCCGTTCGAATTTCCCGCCAATCGGCCGTGATCGCCGCGATGGGCGCGCAGAGCTCCAAAAGGTGAGCGAAACCACCCGCTCGAGGACACTTATTAGGCCGCGGTCACGCTTCCGGCCGTGATGATAACCGACGATGAATTTTATCTCGTAAATTCCGATCTCATTTACACATCGCGAGACGATCTTTTCTCGATCTCTTTGTCGGTTCTTCGAAGATTTCAGTTTGAAACTCGAATTGCTGGGAGATGAGTTTCTTTTTCAGCAGACAAATTATCGCGTTTGAGAATTTTTCCCGGTGTAACTTGTGACGCTAGAGGCACGAATTTTTCGTAGAACGATTCTGTAGACTCTCGCGATCGTAACCGTATATTTTTTTACTATATCATGGAGCAATAAACATTTTTAAATGACGCTCGAAGAATGCCAGACACCGCTGACGTACGATTGATTTTAAAACCTAACCCTTTGCACTCGAATGGCGACTCCGAGGCGCCAACAAAATTTACCGTACCGCTACCAATATTTTAGGGCATCGTTGGTCACAATTAAAATTTTTCGTTGAAGATGGTCTCAATTTTTATTTCATTTTCAATTCATTAATAATTGATGATTATTTCATTGAAAATTCAATAGAAATCTTTAGAATACAAATTTCTTTTTACATATAAATAAATATAAATTTGAAATGATTATGTCTAAAAATATAGCAGCAATTTTCTTCCAAAAAGAATGCTTTCGTGGCCTTGAGGCTCGCTTTTATAGTTGGTGACGATCGTTAACTATAAAAACGAGCCGCAAAGCTCGAATAATTGTATCTCTTCTTCCCAAATTGTCTATTTTTGTTTCTAAGCTGAGCATCAATTAGGGAGAATTTACTGTACCTATTACGGAACGCTTTTCAGAGGGTATAATATTATCATCGATTTTACGACGATTAAAAATGTTATTGTTGAATATTTATACTACTGTTCGATGAATTGATGTTTGTAGATAAGATTATACATTTTGGAATATTTATTTAATACTAGATTTCTAGACAAAAAACAGCTGTTTTAAATGAGTTTATAAAAGTAACAATAAGACGTTTATTCTGATTCTCAACAAGTGTTGTTGTAACATTTGCCGTAATTGTAAATTAAAAAATTGGTGACACGCCGTTTTAACGGGTTCCGTAAATCTAATGTTAATATGAATAAAAAATAGTCGGAATAATGCGGTATAAAAAGTTTCAGAAATAAGTGTTTTATTCCAAAAAATTAAGGTCATCTTCATTTTCTTAAATTGCATCTTATATTTTTTACTTCATATCATTGTAGCTTGTGCCTAGACGAATCCAACGATATGTTACACCATATCCTACGGACAACCTTGACGCACAAAAAATGCGATCAACGAAGTGATATGTTGTCATTGAAAACTGTGTTACGTCAAGGTCATCCGAAGGTCGTGGTATAACAGGTCATCGAATTCGTCTTGTGCAACTTAAAAAAAAATGAAAGTGACCTTGATTTCTTCACGTAAATTATTTCTTTCTGAAGCTTTTTATATCGCAATCCGTAGCCGGCTAAAAACCGAGTAACATTTGTTCGAAACGTTTATTTGTTAGACCGCCGGAGATGCTGGAAAAAATCGTGGCAACGGTTACGTGGAACACCCTGTACACGCTGAAAATTTCATTGAAATCGGTCGATTGAAATTGGTTATAAAACGGTTCCAAGTGGGAAGACAGCCTAAGTCCTCCCCCAGCATCGCCGCGAATCCCGTGGACGACGCGTCATAAAATAATTAACGGGCGCGCCCGGTTCGGATGGCTCGTCAACTTGCAAAAAGTCCTCTATTAGTGCCCGGTACGCGGCTGAATTTTTCAAAGCAGCGCGCCGCTCGGAAACGGTTCCTCACAGGAGAATCCATCCGATAAAGCCGCGCCGGTGTGCATAAGCGATCAATGATTCAGCGACGCTTTAACCCTGATAGATTTTTCATACGGCCCCCGTAAAAAGCTAAGCTGACCGATCATCACGAGATTCGAACCTCGAGAATCCTCTTCCTATAACCCCCGGGATTCTTCTCGTCTCTTATGGAGAGGGGCGGGGAGGAACGGCTGCCGAGTCAAACGGGGGGTTGAACGTAGCCAGATACTAATTCTAGGTGGAAAAACCGATATCGCGCTCGCGCGTGGATGGGCCATCGATCGCAAATGGCCGGCCGCCATTCGAAACTCTTTAACAATCGTTCCCGGGAGAGGATCGCGGATGATAGATCGCCGGGTGCTCGGTCTTTGCCGGCTGACAGCGGTCCTACGGTGCTATCTGCTCGATTCCGAAGAGCCTCTCCGTCGCTTTCCGAGGCCAGACAGCCGTGACGCATTATGAGCCAGACTGGTGGCACCGCGGTTTTATGGATTGAGATCGAACGTCTCGATCTAGGGACCGCGCTCTTATTGAGAGATTGTGTCGCGTGGGCGTTACGTCCTTAGACCGTATATACATGTATAGTAGTGTCTCTCTTCCTGGCGCGACTTAAGTATGCCACTTCTGACACCGAGATATTGCGCGACCCTGTAATTTATCGATTTTCTCGCTATGCGAGTCGGTGAACACGTGTGCTGCGGCACGCGCCCCGGCTCCTTTGACTCGAATTCCCGGAAGACAACTCATAATACAATGACATAGATTTTTTTTAATTTTAACATTTTAATACTGATTTTTTTTTAACATATTGCTGATGGATTTCTGATTCAAATGAGACCAAACGTGATATAGTTTGGACAGATATTTGTGTTGCCAATAGAATCAAAGACGATAGACGTTGTGCGTAATGCGCTGCCAAGATGCACGTGGTGTGCGATGGTGAAAAGTTTAGGCAATGATGTTTATTTGATTCTCCCAAAAAATTCAAATTTGTAGCCTTAAATGCTATTTTCCGATGGTTTGGTACAATCGATCAGATGCAAATTAGTGCGCTGCTGTCACAGTTTTCGCAGGTACGAAGGGTGGTCAGAGAGTTCGCGATCGCTGGTACCACCCTGGCTATGGCAATCGGGATGCGTCGCATAGTCACCGGGTACACCTTAAATACTAAAACTTTCACCTTTTCACAATAAAATAATTTCGTTCTTTCGGATCTTCTTCCTGGATACGGAAAGAAACCGAAACAGATTTCCAGCCTTGCAATGAGACTGAACAACATTTATTTACTTGATACTTAATCTGTAATTCATTTTATTTTAGCAAATTACGTAATAAATAAAATACGTCGTTATAACAAGGTGGTGTTTTTCCTCTATTTTCTCATAACAAATAATGTAAAAAAAAACATTAATTTGTAAATAATTCATATTCAAATTGGCTGCAAATTTTTACCATTGTATATGAATACGTATGATGTTTACTGTAAGATGTCAATAACTTAAGGGCCGCATGTAATTTATTGTGGTTGTTTGGTTCATTTTGCAGTTCTGTATTTTCGTTTTCGTTCCTTCTTTCTTCCTCCTCACAGTCTAATAAAAATTGTGTGGCATGTATCAGGGTGCATTGCTCTCCTGTAATTGCACTCATTATCTCTGGCCAATCAGGTTCAAACTCTCCCATGTGTGATTGAATTGGAGGGCCAGCAGGATTACTATTATGTAGCAGTTTATTCCATGCATTTTTTATGTTCTTTGTTGTAACTTTGAACCACGAATCCGATAAAATGTCAATACAGGTTTTTAATGTGTAATCGTCATAAAATTCATTTATTCCTTGATCATATGTTAAAACAATTTGCAAAAGCTTGTGCCGGAAAATTCTTTTTGTTTTTCCTATGATCCCTTGATCCATTGGTTCCAGAATAAATGCTGTATTAGGTGGTAAATATATAATTTTAAAATGTTCCTCTTCTTGTAGCGAAATTTTGTAGGCTTCGCAATCATTTAACATCATTTTACTTTCTCCGATATTTGTTTTCCTCCTGATATTGTTTTACTGATGGTTCGAAATGGTTTTCAAATCAATCTGAAAATAACGTTCTACTCATCCGTGCATTTGACTGCGATTTAAAAATTACAGGTAATGAAAGTACATGTTTCAAAGCTCTTAGGTTTTTATATTTATAAATTACAATAGGCATAATCCTATGTGTGCCTAACGCATTTGCACATAAGCCAATTGTAATTCTATCTTTCTTCGCCCCATGTCCACTAAGACTTTTTGTTCAATGACACAATGACACAAGAAACGAAGAATAGAAATTGATTGACCAGTGACGCGATGAAAGGGGATGTAAAAGTGACGTAGCACGCAGTGCCGCAGGTAGCAAGAAACCCTGGACGGGCGACCGAAGCGGTGCGTGCTAATGACCCTATTATAAAAAATGCTGCCGATGAGGCGTGCATTACTCGAAAATGCAGAAATGACTTTATTGCCGGAAAGAAGACGGCTCGAAAAAACCATCAACTTAGAAACTGCAATTGTTCCGCGTTAAAAGTATTATAGAAGCTATCTATTAATTAATAAAGCATATGTGGCTCGACCGCTCGATCCAACACCGTCCCTACCATACAATAGATTCCGAAAATTACCAAACGACTCTATCTGTACTGCAAGCGTCTTTCCACAAACAAATAAGCGACCGTAATAATAGTATCTAATTATACCGAAAAGCCGTTATTTCCTGCCTGTAATATTTCCTTCAACGCTGCCTACATCTGGTCGCCAAAATTCTCTCACCGTCACGTATTCCCCTTACCTTCTGCACAACACCAATTACCCAATTACCCACTTTTTCCCCAGTCTTATTACCTGCGCCACGGTTAACGGTTTGACTACAAAATGTGTAAAATCGTTTAAAATTGAAGACTGATTTAAAATTGTCTAAAATCGCAGACTGACTTAAAATTGTTTATGATCAAAGGCTAATTTAAAATTCCTTAAAATGGAAAACTGATTTAATATTGTTTGTGATCAAAGGCTAATTTAAAATTGTTTAAAATGGAAGACTGATCTAAAATTGTTTAAAATCTATTGAATAAATTAGTTTGTTTGCTAACATAATCTTCTTACTACATATTACGTACTATCATTTATTTTATTAAAATTTTTGCTCGATACGATCCACGAATTCTCATAAATTAATTCTCAAGAACCTCATAAATGAAGAAATAATTCTGTAACATTTCATAAATGTATTCCGGTTTTATCAGCGGATAAAAATGGCTCGCGACTAGCTCGTCGATCTGCGCGGATTTAATTACAAAATCAACGCGCTGCGAAAGGTTATAGGTGCAATTAGGATCATTAAGATCGGCGATCACACGCCCGGCAACACAGTAAAGTAAGAATTATAATTGCCTGCCGAACAATAATTATCTCGGGACTAACAAGTCGGCCGACGCGGCCGAGCTTGCGTTTAATTATCGCTACCATGAATCAGTTAAAGCGAACGTGACACGAACACGCTCTTGATTGTTTTTTCTTAGCCCGAACGCTTTGATTTCTTTCCGTTGTTTTATGCGTTTCATTTTTTCTTTTTAATAAACTACCTGACGGAATTCGGAATGGAAACGAGTCGGTCGGTCCTATCGCGTTTTTAAAAATGGCGGAGGATAATGGAGATCCGCGCCGTGCACCGCGTCCACAATGAAATATTATTTTTAATTAACCCGGCTGAATATTATTTTGCGTTATTTATGGCCACGGATCTACCCGGTTCTCAGCTTCCGCCGGGTTCCTCATTTGATCGCGGACACGCGGACTTTAATGAAATTTATTGTATTAGTTTCATTGGAATTTTATAATTATGTGCTCCCCGATGAAATTTATTGTGATCGGTTGAATGAAATTATTGACTGTTCTGAAGTACTACATTCGATTTTACTGGATTTCTTGTTATTTTATAAAATTCTAACAAATATCACTTGTATTTATGTCCAAATAGACTAATTAATAAAACTCAAAGAAATCGTCAAATGTATTTAGGTTTATTGTTGTACGATTTATTTGGTTAAAATCAGTGAGAAATTAAATATTTCGTTATTTTAGTTAGTTTATTTTATTTTACCCTGTATAATAAAATATTTTCGTATTTTTGCTGATATCAAAAATATGTGCCAACTTTCTTTAGTTCAGAGCTAAGAATATTACGATTGATGTTCTTCTTCTCTTTCGAGATCATTTTCTTCCAAGTATGGAAGATCATCGCTATTTTGTGCATATTTACACATATTTTTTCAAAGGTCATTGTAATGTTTGGCTATCAAAAATCAAAAAATTTTGTAATTTTGTGAAATTCAGTTTCTGATATGTTTCTTGGCAGACAGGACGCAGACGACGATATAATATCGAAGAAATCGCTGCAGTCGGTCAGGGAGACCATAATCTTCCTCAAGGAGCGTACGTAACGATTTTTACGATTTTACCACAAATTTAGAAATCATTATAATCTAAAATTTGTTTTAGATTATAAAAATTCATTTTAAAACGAAACGTCAAACTGTCGACTACAACTTCTTTTAGCTTCTTAATTGAAAATTTTTCATTTTTCTTTAACCGTGAATGCCACACGCATGATATTTGCGTAGAATAATTCTACAGATTCTCCTGATTACGACGATACACTGTTTTACAATATTACGAACATTTAAACATGTTTAAATAATTCTTAAAGAGAGGGAGGCATTTTCCACAGTCCTTTTGTAATTTATTTTCAAAATTAAGTATCCGAAGGAAGATCCGACTAGAAAATATAAATGGCGTTTTCTAGGGTTTAAGCTAGATTTGGTAAATTCTAAAGTAACCGGAAGTTAGGTCTCCATCTTAAACCACAATTAGAAAACTATTCAAACTCCAATTTTTTAAAATACAAGTTTAGATTTCGCTATCCAATGTTAATGAAATAGCAAAAAAGTTGTGGGTCAGAACAGACAGATTATTATTTTATGCTAAGTCCGCCATTTTTATTTCCTACCTTCTCTACTTTCAATTTTCCTCCCTAATTGGCAATTGTTATTTCGTTTCATATCTTGAGTCATATTCTCTGTTCACCTTTGGTGCTCTCATTTATATTTTTTAGTTGACAATTCTCAGAATCAGTTCTCTACTTTGTGCAAATACTAACGAAAGTTTTTATTTCTATTTTCCATTCGGCATTTTTTCATTTCAGTTCGTGTTACTGTAATTTATCAGTTTCCATTTTTATATTTTATTTGGCAATATTTAATTTCCGTTTCTACACACACACGCACCAGTACTTCCATTTTTATTTTTTAATTGGCAATTTTTACTTTTATTTCTTATTTGATATTTTAATTTGTAGTATCTATTTGGCAATTTTTCATGTTAGATTCCACTAGATGTTTTAATGTCTGTATTCTATTTGACAATTTTTAATTTCAGTTTCCAAATCAGTACTTTCATTTTTATATTTTCTAATTGACAATTTTTACTTTCATTTTCTATAATATTTGGCATTTCAATTTCTGCTATCTGTTTGGCAATTTTTTATGTAAGCTTCCACTCGGAGTTTTAATTTCTATAATCTATTTGGCAATTTTTAATTTCAGTTTTTACTCAGAACTTTCATTTCTATTTTCTGGTAGACAGTTTTGTATATTATGTTGTATTTGTTATTCCAATTTTTATTTTTTCATTTGGTAATTTTTCAATTTGGTATTTACTATTAGTTTCGATTTTTATACTCTGTTCAGCAATTTTTCATTTCAGCTTCTAGTTATTACTTTCATTTTTATTTTCTAATTAGTCACTTTTTATTTTGTTCTTATTTTATTTACTGCTTCATACTTTTATTTTTACTTTCAAATTGACAATCTTTTGTTTTAATTATCATTTGATATTTTTCATTTCTATTTTCTAGGTAGCAATTTATATTTTTGTTTATCACTTGCTACGTTCATTTTTATTTTTTAATAGGCAATATTTATGTCTAGTTTCCATTTGGTATTTTCATTTTCTAATATTATTAATTTTAATGGCACGTATAAGTTATTTTTCATAATATTATGCTAATTACGGTATTTTTTGTCCTATTTGTTACTTTCAATTTCATTTTCTAATTAGCAATTTTTAGTATTTGTTTCTATTTCTTTATTTCTATATTCCAATATTGCTAATACTAACAATATTATTCTTAATAATTTCACATATATTTCTCAGAAGAATGTAGTTCATTATTCACAAGAATAATATTATTATTGTCGCACCTAAAACAGACCATTCTATTAACCTTCCTAGCTGCCATGTAAGAAATATTTCTGGAACATTAAATTTTATCCAATATACGCTTCATGCTAATGAAAAACAATATAACTAAAGATGCTTTAATGGTCATACTATTATGGTAAAAAAATAGAATGAAGGAGATAAGTTTAAGGTTTCTTTTATATGGAGCACCCTGTATGTACACGCGTACACATTATTTCACTTGCACTGGTTGCAAATACATGTTTAAGGAAAAATATTAATTTTATTGCATTTGTTAAATCGTATATGTACATATATTTTTGAGAAAAATGTTTCGAGAATTCTTATCGATAATATTATTATAAAGTATAATAAAATACAGTCAATACACACACAGTCAATATGCATAATTTAAATAATATATGCACCCCTCCCCTAATTTTCTTCTGCAACATTTCACTTTGTCGAAATGAATTTTTCACCTTTTGATAGAAATTCGATTCGATAGAAAATGGCCTGCGTTTATTATCAAAGCGTATAATATAAAAAAGTATAAAATATGAAATGTATAATATAAAAACGTATAAAATATAAAATATATAATATAAAAAAGTATAAAATATAAAATATATAATATAAAAAAGTATAAAATATAAAATTTATAATATAAAAAAGTATAAAATATAAAATATATAATATAAATATATAAAGACATATACAAATCTTCGTTTTTATATTTTGTTTAACAAGATTTGAATCGAATGAATTCGCAACGACTAAAGAAATTCATTGCTGCAAGTCTGCGCATTTAACTGAATGGCGAATCAAAGTTGACGGGAACGCGGAACAACGCGAGGTTGCCGGAAAAGTGTTAACGTGTTTTTAATTCGGTCGTTCGCGAGGATAACAACGCATTCTTTTCGATTGCACGCGCACGCTGATGAAATGAACAAGTAAACGACGAACGCTGAGTTAAGCAATAATTCCGCCATGTTGCTCAATCGTTGATTCGAAACGGTGCCCGATAATTAAAAGGGGTCACGCTGTGTCAGACAGTTTGTAAAATTTCATTTTCGTACTTCGACGTGTTCTTTGATGCGCACCGCTTTTGGAAAAAATCCTTGCAAGCTCCATGCTAACGAAGAGTAATTAAAATAGGGTCCGACGCTGCATTGGTACTTTTGAATCAAATTCACGCACCCGAGATCGATTTTGCGACATTTTTCAAACGCCATTCTCAATGTTGCTTCAGAAAGTATTATAGTAATTTCAGTTAATTTCCGTATTCCTTAATTTGTTTGTTTCTTCGTTGCTTCATTTATCACGTCGTTTCTCCAGTTTTTCATTTCTTAATAGGTTAATTTTTGTTTTCGTCAGTTTGTGAATCATTTAATTTTTTTTGCCATTATTTCTTAATTTATTTAATTCATCATTTCATCAATTTCTGAATTGTTTTGTATCCTCATTCCAGACTTTGTTTATTCAATGCTTGTAATTTGTTAATTTATGTGTTTCTTCAATTGTTCATTCTGGTTTCCACCAATTTCTTGTTTCTCTTCATTTATTTATTTATTTTGCCATCTCTTATTTCGTTTATTCTGTCATGTCCTATCTCCCTTATTTCACATATCTTTGACTTCCTAATTTATTTATTTCATCAATCCTGATTTTGTTTATTCAACTTCTTAATTTACTAATTTGTCAATTTACTTATTTCTGGCACTCCATATTCATCACGAAAGCATCCAGTCCTCGAACTGGACAGGATTGGGAATTTGGTTTTTTAATTTGTTGATAGCACTGGTCGAGGAAAGTAAACGAACAGCAGTCGTTCACAGAAACTTTCGCACATTTGTACCGTTATTTGTTAACGTAAGTCATCAATTTCCGTCGCAGCTAATTAATCGTTTTACGCTGCCTGTCCCTATCTGCAATATAAATATCGACTTCCATAAATAAAGTAGCATTTCCTCGTTTTTGTCATTTATAAACTCGAATCAATGAACGCTGAGACCCAATAATTTCCAATTCGACGCATGGTGTACCTTCCTTTCGATTGTTTTTTTGCAAATTCTCCTACATTATATCTGCTCAGAAAAAATTGCACCCTTTAAATCGAACAAAAACCAAGTTTTTCAGATTTTACATTTCATTTCTGCCTACAAAACAATTTTATTTGAAAAATCGCTTTAAGCAATAATATTTCAGCATTTCTTATTTTCATGTAGAAAGTTCTCCACTTTAACCATTGTTTAAATAATCCTACAGCAACAACAAAGTTAAAAAATAATTCCATATTGAAACACTACTAATTAAATCTCCAAAAAATAACTAGACATTGGCACCATAACCTAACTGTCCGCCATGTTGCACAAACGGTCCCAATTGAGTCAGCAGTCGTCAGAAAACTGAATATCGAATAGTTCCAAAGTCAAATTTCCCTTATTGACTTACAAAATCATCAAGAACGGACAAGTGTCACACACCTAACCTCCAAAGCGTTCTTTAACAGCTTTTCAAACAATTCTATAGCAATAACAATTTCAAAGAACAATGTTACATCGAAACAATTGCATAAATACAATTTTCTACAGGCATTTACAAAAACGTTCTAAACAGAACAATCAAAAACTAACGCTACTAGTTAAATCACCAAAAAGTAACTAGACATTGGCACCATAACCCAACCATCCGCCATGTTGCACTAACGGTCGCAATTGTATATCGAGTCGTTCCGAAGTCAAAGTTCCCCTTATTAGCTCGGAACATCATCACCATCGACAACGGATAAGTTCCACTAACCTAACCTCAATAGCATTTAGCACGATCAACTAGGAAAGTAGCGCACGCAGCGCAGGCCAATGGTTACCATAAATCCGACGCCATCCGTCCCCGCACGACTATAACTACCGGCGGGGGGCCAAGAATCGTAAGAGCGGTGATTAAATGGTAATTTCGCATCGACCAGCTGACAATCCGGGGGTGACCGCCGATGTGATTGTGAGGGCCGCCCTGGGCTTAATACGGCAGGACGTCGGCGGCCGTCACGGAGAGCTGCTGGGCAAGCTTCTTGATTTACCAAGACATCCCCGACCGAGAGATCGGAACTACGCGGTTCGCTGCTTCCGATAGCGCTGCTCTGTCTTTTTCACTTTAACGGTAAGCCCCGGGACTTAACCTCACCCATTCCTGTTCTATGACCGCGAAGCTTAAACGTTCCCCTATCCGACTATCTGCCTTTGACACAACCCGAAATTCCCCCCGACTGTCTCACTCTTCAATCCTGGACTAATCCTGTGCGCGAATAGATCGTTTTCGCGCCACGTTGTTTAAGAATGATGGATTTTGGTACCTCAGACTTCACAATCGCAGGTTTTGATGTTGCAGATCACGGTGTGATAGATTCTGGGACACTAGACCACAGTAACGTTGATTTAGGGAGCCTAAATCATGGTAACATAGATTTTGGAACACTGGATCATAGTAACATGGATTACAGAATACTAGATCATAATAACATAGATTTAGGAGCACTAGATCATGGTAACATAGATTTCGGAACACTAGATCATAGCAACATAGATTTTGGAACACTAGATCATAATAACATAGATTACGGAACACTAGATCATAGCAACATTTTTGGAACACTTGATTATAGTAACATAGATTTTGGAACACTGAATCATACTAACATAGATTTTGGAATACTTGATCATAGTAACATGGATTACAGAACACTAGACTATAGTTACATATATTTTGGAACACTGGATCATAGTAACATAGATTTTGGAATACTAGATCATAGTAACATGGATTACAGAACACTAGATTATAGCAACATAGATTTTGGAGCACTAGATCATAGTAACATAGATTATGGAACAGTAGATCATAGCAACATAGATTTTGGAACACTAGATTATAGTAACATAGATTGTTGAACATTGCATCATAGTAACATAGATTTAGGGGCCGTAGATGGTGGTAGCTCAGTTTTAAAGACCCTAGACGATATCATCCCAGTTTTTAAGCATCCTAGACGGTGACATCTCATTTTTAGGGATCCTGGATAGTGACATTCCAGTTATAGGGACCCTAGATGGTAGCATCCCAGATTTAGGGGCCTTAGATGAGGTGACATCCCACATTTTGGGTCTCTCTTTTGTGAATCCCCAGGAAAACATATACTTCCAAAGAATACTCTAGAATACTAGCTTAAGCTTTAACACCCCTAGATCTTAGTTTCAATGCGTCGGTAAACTAGCTTTAAGGGGCATAGACTTTGTCATCCTAAATTTTATTACTCTAGGTTTTAACATCCTAGAATTTGGCAGTGCGTATATTGGTACCATTGATACTGCATTACCACATTAGAGTTTTGTTCCCTATATTTATGAATCCAGATTAGATTGCTTTAAATCATTTTCTCCCGATTTGAGCTATAAATAATTCTATGATATAATATCGTCCCTGGGAATTTAATATTTCAGGTTTAATAGCCCTCTCTAGCACAAACGATCTAGAATCCCAGAAATATAACCGTAAAGGTTAAAGGTTGCTTTAAATTATCTTCCTTTTAGTATAAATTCTGCATTTGTGGAATACTCTACTTCTATGATATAATGGTCTCCCCAAGGGCTTAACATTTGGGGTATGGTACCTGACCAGCGAACGAGGTAGAATCCCAGAAATATAACCATAAAGGTTAAAGATTGCTTTATATCACCTTCCTTTTCATGTAAATTCTGCACTTGCGGAATCCTCTAATTCTGCGATACAATAGTCCCACTAAGGATTTAATATTTGGATCGCGGTACCACCGACTCTGTTCGGGCTATTTCCTAATTCTAGCACATTATAATAGCCCCCTACGGCTTTAATATTTGAGTTTTGACTCACTTAACTAGCAGATGACGTAGAATCCCAGAAATACGGCCACGGAGGTTACACGTTGCTTCGAAATTATCTTACCCCCAGATGGGGTTGAGCTAAATTTTCAGATTGTGTTATTCTTTAATTTTACACTGCTTCTCCTAGGGCTTCAATAGTTTAATTTTGGCATGCCTGTAGGGTTCCAAATATTTACTATGATATGACGTTCTGCTAAGTTTCTAATGGCCTTTTTCTTCTAGTAAGATATACAAACCTTAATTTGTATCTAGTTCTTTAGTATATAACTCTCTTCTATAAATAATTTCTTCGTTATTTCTAAATTTTTATTGAATGAGTTTAGGTTAGAATTAGGATTATTCTACTCACATTCTAGTGACCTTTTCCTTCTAGTGAGATGTACAAATCTTAGTTTGTATATAGCCTTCTTCTATAAATAATGTCTTTGTTATTTCTAAATTTCTAGTGAATGAGTTTAGGTTATGTATAACATCATTAATCACTCCAGTCTTGGTACTGCAGAAGATTCTTCTATTATTATCAGTATGACTTTGTAGAGGCCATTTTAAATTAAGCCAGTAAGAAACCCTTTTACTGGATCCTCTTTTTTATAAGAATCTGTTCTTTTAACCCAGGAGCCCTGCTTGGTCGATTCAGGTTAAGTGTTAATGGAATTTCTTATTTTCGTCGTCCGCTAGCGAGGTAACCAACCTGAATCCATTAATCACTCCAGACTAGGTGCTACACGAGGTTCCAAAAACATCGCTATATCTTTTCGATCGGTACCTTTTAGTGAATTGTCCAGTTAGTGAATTAGTCCAGTTGGTCTAATAACATGTGTAAGCATTCAGCTGAAATTTGCATAAAACATACACAAATGTTCTCTTGCATACAATTACTAATATTCAAGATATTACTATTAAATAAAAACATTTATCGCGTCAGTATTATTACGATTTTAAAATTTATCGACATTAATGGACATTTAAATATAAAAATTACATATAAAAATCTGTATAAAAATGTAATTTTTCTTAGCGAATTTACTAGCGAGTTTTCTAGTGACTTTCCCAGTGAAGTTTCTAGAAAAATCATCCGTCAAAGATTTTCAACTGATTAAACATTGATGGAAATTTATACATAAAATACATAAATCTTAATAGACCTAGTAATCATGTGTAGTAAATTTCTTAGTATATCTCCTAGTTAGTTTCTCATGATTTTTCTACATAACTTTATATCGAAAATTTAAAAAATACGGAAACATCGATGGAAAATTATACATAAAATACATAAATCTGAACATAACAAATAATTTTTTCTAGTGATATTCCTAGTCAATTTTCTGATGTACTTAATACCGAAGATTCTAAAACATATTAAAATTGTTAGATATTTGTACGTAAAATACAACCAAGTTATTTTTTCTAGCAAAATTCCTAACGAATTTCCTACTGAATTTTCTCTTGTCGTTAAAGAGCCAAAGACAAAAATTGCCCAACGGTGAAATCCGAATGGAAATCTCGGAATTTCATACCAAAACTGTTCAAAACAGATCTATTTCTTTCGCTGATGTCATCTGGCCCAGAGCGTTGCTCTCCGGGGCAAGTTAATGAACGGATGTAGGTCGGGCAGATTCTATTTTTATTTATCGTTGCCGAATTCGATCAGTCCGGGCTCTTGTTAATTAATATTCGAGACCGGGAGGATTATACTTTGTCGGGTTGTAGAAACGCTCACGATGTAACGGGCTCGCAAGACTGATTCCTCGAATCGAAGGAGAACAAATCGTGGTCTAAATTACATAGATTTTCCCGGGGATTGATCGATCGTCTACCATTGCAGCCAGCTGACCTGCTGAAATGGAAGCAAGTAGCGACCAGATTCAGCGAATTAATTACCGAAGCCCCTGACCAACTGCAGCTGAATGAAGATCGATCGCACGACATGGTAACCGTGGACGACAACGCCGGAAATGCGACCACCGGCTTAAGAAGCCGGAACCGCGTGTTGGCGGCGTAAAGAAGGACAAATGGGAGCGTCAAAGTTCAGATAAATCAGGATCAAGATCGAAAGAAAGCACGGCGTTAAGTCTCCCCCCTCCCTCGCTCTCGCTGGAAGAACAACGAGATTACAAAAACTTTGTGCGCGCTTCGGCGACCGGTTTGCTTTTTAACTTAAAAATACGACTTCACCTGCTTCCGTAATCCGACATTTTTGCCCATTAAATGGAAGATCGTTCTATTAACGAACGTGCTTATATAGAAGAGCAAAAACAATGACAGCGTTGTTCGCCATGGCACCGCTCGCTGTCTACGACAAGGATTCTGAAAGGACAACTCAACATCCTACTTCTAAAAGACCTGAATTGTTATTGTATCGAATTGTGTTATAGTTAATATCCTTTATTGTAAATAAAATGCCGCGACGCGAGAGAAATTGTGTACTTCGCAACAATATTATAATCGTATAATAATAAGTTGAACATGACAAAATTATCATATTTGAAGCATGACATTTTTGGTTCGGATTTTATATTATAATTAAATACCATACATAAATATGTAATGTAGAGCTTATAGTAACTATGTATTACTTAATCGGTCTTTTGTTTTTTACACAATAAAAAAAAATGTTTTTCTTTCTTTGTATTCATGCAACCTGTCGCAATCCCCTTTTCGGACTTTTTAAAAAATATAAAATATTTTAACAACGAAACATAATTTGTATATAATCATATTGTTACACAATTTTTTGTGTATATACATAACTTTTGCCGTCAAAAATTTCAAAAAAAAATTTTGCAGTTGGTCGAAAAAATGCAACGGAGACCGCAGCTCGCGAGTTCATTTCTCGCGCAGCTGAAATATCATCCTTTGAACCTTCCCGGTCATGGCGGAGCGAGAACGTAAAACCGAAACGGCGGCCCGGAGTATTTTCATTTTAATAACGAATTTATACAAATGCTCGTCGGCGATCTCGGATATCAGGAATTTCGCCGTTTTCAATTCCAATCGATAGAGATATTAACCGCCATTACGTTGTACGAGAGTTCCGACGCAGTGCCAAGCAACGCTGTTCGCATAATCAGCCGCCATCCCACGGGAACCGTCGAGTTTCCGGAAGCTTTACGCATTTATTTTCACTGTGCGCGGTTTCTTTAATCACACGCCATTAAATATGTAAACTGCTCTCTGCCAGTGGTTTGAATTCGATTCTCATCGCCGGCAGCTTTTGAATTTCCCGCGCTCGATCGCGGCATCCATCGGACATTTTCGTTTGAAACTTAATTTTCTTGGAATCGTTGATCCAGGAACGATCTTTTGACGCGTTTCCTACGAATTGGTTCATTTAGCTCGTCAGCTGAATAGCAAATTAATTTGCAACGTTGTAGACACTTGATTTAATTGTTTAATAAAGAATTGTCTAGTTTTCATTTTTACTTATTTATATTTGTAACAATGTCGTGGCTGATTCGGCAGTACGTGTGCTAAAAATATGTATAATAATGTGATATTATTTATAATATTTATTAACTTGCGACATTTTAGCGATATGATTAAATTATTTAATAAAGAAGTTTGGCGACGGTCGTTGTGTGTGTTTGGTCGAGAAAAGGAGAGGGGAGACGTTTCGTCCGGGGCCCGCTAGAGGACTCATCAGTAAGGCTATCCTAGCGTGCCCTTGCCTTAGACGTGGGGGTAGGACGAAGTCTCTGTATATATAGGGATCGAGGCGGCTTGGTTACTAGCGGGAAGAAGAGCCCTCTGCTGGCGGGTCTGGAGGTAGCCGCCACAGAAGTTTCTATTTTCAATCGATATTTGTCCATATCTGCAATAGTGTTACTATTGTCCTCAGTAATAAAAGATCTCGTAGCTTGAATTGGTATTTATTCATGTTTATAATACTGTTAATATTGTTTCTAATATTGTTAATCTGCAACATTCTATATATCTAATTAAATTATCAAATAAATAATTTCTTAGTTTTGGTTATTACTTATTTATATCGATAATAATGTTAATATTGCATTTAAATGTTGTGATCAATTTTTCCATATTTACATACTTAGAATTTTGATTAAAATTATTATTAATTTAATAACATCAGTAGAAAAATTTATTTCTAAAATTCTTAAATTATCGAAAATCGATGAAATTTATATTTAAAGTAGCTTCACCTATTTGTTCAACATTAATTACCAGTATATCAATCGAATTCAGTCAAATTCCATTTTATTTAATTGCAGAAGAATCAGAAATAGTTTCTGGACGTATTAGAAGATTATTTGGATGAATTTTTCTAGGTGCATATTTAACAATTATTTCTGTCTTCGATAGTTATTATATTTTTTTAAAATCCTATTACTAAATAAGTTTGAAAACCGAGATTTCTAATACATTAAAAAAAAGATGTCGTCTGTTAAGTGCTGTTTCTAAAGGAATTCTTTCAATTTTATCGAAATAATTTTTATCGAAATAATTTTCTTCGTTTTTGAGACTCGAATTAAATCACAGAGAGCACGCGGCATTCCAGTGGATGGTAATTAATTAGGCTTTTATTCTGCAGCAAGTACACAGCATTTAAAAGCCTCGAGAAAATTTCGTTATTGCGGACACACGGACGGAGGAGGGTAGTAACAGAGGCGCCGGTGCGCTCGAAACGTGTTTGAAACTAATTTGCTACACTTCAGCTCATTAAAATAATTATTCGACGTAACGGTAATTATGCAACCGTTACAGCTTGATGCTTGCGCTTTTCCCGTGCTGTCGACGCTATCAATCTTCCAATGAAACAAACGTGTCCAATCTTTCTCCGGTTTCAATCAAGTATAAAATTTCATAAAACAAATTTTCATCAGGCAATTAAGTTTTTAAAGCATTCGAAACTTGTTTTCGAATATACCTGTAAATAAGTTCCCAAATAGATGGGGAACATTTCTGTACATAATTTCTAAAATAAATGACGAAAATAGTTTTCTACAATTGTCGAAAAAATGGAGAAAATAATTTTGCACAATTTACAAAATAAATGTAGAAAATAGTTTTGAATAATTGTCAAAATAAATGAAGAAAATGATGATATATACTTTTTTTTTTTTTTTATTTATCGTGGGGGAAATCTGCTGGTCAGACACCCCCGTCCCGCCCGAAGGGCGGGGCGGGGGTAGTGCGGGGTTCGACCCGCTAAAACCCCCACGGAGGCCTAGGGCGCTGGCGATTAGCGGGGGAGCCACGGGAACTCTCAAGAACACGACCGCGGCTCCCCCTCGCCTGGCCGGCCACCAGGATGGAGCGGTGGCTGGCCGCATCCCGGGGGGAGATTAATCCTCCCCCCATGAATCATCTTGATTCGGCGGAGCGGGGGACCGCACTCCACACCGCCTCGTCATGACGGCCGCACCGGCGGCCGTCGGGGGCGACGACTTTTCGTCGCCCCCACTTCTAAAAGGACATCCTCGGTTGGCGGGCGGCGGGCAATTGAACCAGAGATCTGGTACACCCGCCGCCCGCCTATTCTCAGCTGCTCGGCGACCCCGCTCGGCAGCCTCCTTCTGCAACATTACCTGTTCGCAGAAGGCTATGGCTGCCGCCCATTTTGTCGGGCTCTCCAGCATGGCCCCAACTAAGCTGGAGAGAGCGAGGTCGCGACCAACTTCCCTTCTTAGGACTCGGCGCAGCACTGAAAAGGCGGGGCATACCTCCAGTGTATGCTGCGCCGAGTCCTCCTCCGCGCCACAGTGGTGGCACCCCTTCGTCGCTTCCCGACCGATGCGACACAGGTAAACACCGAAGCAGCCATGCCCGGTGAACACCTGCGTTGCACGGTAGGAGAGCCTGCCAAACCGCCTCTCCCGCAACGAGGTGAAGTGTGGCAGGAGAGCCCCAGGGACGCGCTCGCCGGCATGGGAGCAAAGCTCCGCATGCCATCTGGCGAGCGCTAATCCCCGGGCCTGGAGCTCGAAGCACTCGACCGCCTCCCGCTCCGGCGGGTAAATGATGATATATACTGTAAGATATTTTAATGATTTTTAACGAATTCTGTACTATTTTATACAATTCTATACTATTGTAGTATCGTAATTTAGTGGGTACGTTTAGGACGAGGAGGAGTGTTAGGCTTAGGGGACCGTAGTTTTAAGTCTTTGTAATTATGGTAGGCAATAGAAGAGAAACTTTGGCGAAGGCCGGGTCAGATGAAAAAAATCCCTTGGCGACGGAGTGCCGGCGGATGCGATTGGCACGTTTTTAGAAAAGGCAGGCATTGTGTCGGAGGAGCGTGTTTGGAGTGGACAAAGAGTGTACGAGAGTCGTCGAGTGAGGAGTGTTGCAAGTTGTAAAATTAAGTGAAGTAGTTGTAATCCTAGTTGAAGGTACGGTACGCGATATTTTCTGTCTTCACCACGTTTTGTCCTTTCCTAATCGATACAGATTCTATATTGTTTAAATATTAGACAATTTCTACATAATTTTGAGGGCTCAGCCGGGATTTGAGGAAAAGGTAGCGTTGAATGATAACAATGATATTGTGACTGTAGGAGTTGAGAGTTGAACTTTAGTTGTTGTGTTGTGCATTGAAAAACCTTTCAAGATGTCTGAAGGAAACGATACCGTTGTCGAAGTATCACAAGCAAGCCTATCTGCTGACAAATTAGAGGAAATTCTAACAATGAAGTTAACCGGTTTAAAGGAAGAATTGAAGAGCCGCAAGCTGAGGACGTCGGGAAATAAAAAGCAACTACAAGATCGGCTTAAAGCAGCCATAATGTTGCAAATCGAACATGCCGAAGAAGAAGATGATATTGATGGCAGTGAAGATGAAGAAGAAGGAAGCGATGTGAGACGATGCGTGCGTCGGATGCAGGCGTTAACATTCAGGGATGTTGTGGAGTCCATGCGTACATTTAGCGGAGACGATAAAGCAAACATTCGTTGTTGGCTCGAAGAGTTTGAAGACATGGCGGAGCTATGTGAATGGAGTGAAGTACAAAAAGTTATTTATGCGAAGCGGTTATTGCGTGCAACGGCGAGATTGTCCGTCGACTGTGAAAAATGTTGTCGCAAATGGGTCGAGATGAAGCGAGCATTGGAGTCCGAATTTGGTAAAACTGCAGATACGTACAAGATACATAAAGAGTTGTCACGTAAAATTAAAAGATCGAACGAGTCGTATCAAGAATACATTTATCAAATGTTGGAGATTGCGAAGCAAGCAGACGTGGAAGTCTCAACAGTTATTAAGTATATTATTGACGGAGTTCAGGATTTCGAGACAAACAAAACGATATTGTACGGTGCTAGAAATATACGTGAGTTGAAAGAAACATTCAAAATTTACGAAGACATGAAGGAAAAATCAAGAACGAAAAACAGGCGACCTGAGGAGAAGAAGAAGACGACCGTCCATGGAACCTCGTCACAAGGTGAATCACAGCAAGTGGCACGGTAAGAATTAAGGCGATATTTTTTGTGTGGAAACCGATACCATACGGCTGCAAACTGCCCGACGAAAGAAAGAGGACCCAAGTGTTTTAAGTGTCAAGGCTATGGGCATGTTGCGTCAAGCTGTAACGGTGCGAATGGGCCAGCAAGGGTTGTGAGTAGTGTGTCTGAAGCGTCGAGAAAGAAGCGAGTTAAAGAGGTGCAAGTCGAAAATTGTAAGTTGACAGCGTTAATAGATTCTGGAAGCGATCTGAATTTGATGCGAGCGGATTATTATGTTAAAATTGATGCTCCTTGATTGAATAATAAGATTTTGCAATTTCGTGGTGTCGGAGCAGAGAACAACCACACATTAGGGGAATTTTCAACAACTATTGCAATAAATCAGATAACATATCCAATAAATATACACGTTCTACCCAATACTTGTCGTCCCATAGTTTAATAATCAGTACAGAATTTTTACATTCCGTAGAACTAAGTATGAAAGGAGAAGAAATTTCTATTAAATAAATAGATTTGCCGGAAATTTTTAATGTCAATGTCGAGGCTATAGTTGACAATGTAGATTTATCACACGTTGCGGTTCCTGAACACAGAAATGTTATAGAAGATTGTGTTGCAAATGATAAACCATCTAAAACGAAAGAAGTAGGGATTAAAATGAGCTTGATACTGCAAGACGAGATCCCAGTGTACGAGAGACCGCGATAAATCTGAAGTTGATAAACAAATAACGTCATGGTTGAAAGATGAAATAATTCGAGAGTCTTGTTCAGATTACGCAAGTCCAATTGTACTAGTAAAGAAGAAGGATGGCACAACTAGAATTTGTATTGGCTACACACAGCTTAATAAAAAAAAAATGGTAAATGATAGATATCCCCTACCTTTGATAGAGGATCAATTGGATTTATTAGAAGGCGCGAAAGTATTTAGTTCGTTGGATCTCAGAAATGGATTTTTTCATGTTCCCATTAATGAGAATAGCAGAAAATATACCGCCCCCGTAACTCCCACCGGTCATTATGAATTTTTAAAGGTTCCGTTTGGGTTATGTAATTCGTCAGCCGTCTTTCAAAAGTATATAAATGCAGCCTTCAAAGAGTTAATTGCAACCGGGGTCGTTTTGACATACATGTGTTTCGTTTAAATTTGAATCTAAATCACGTGTTTCGTATCAATTTGAAGTTAAATCGTTTGTTTGGTATGCATTTGAAGCTACATCATGTACTTCGCATGGATTTTAAGCTAAATCATGTGTTCCAAATGAATTTGAATTTAAATCGTTTGTTTCGCATGAATTTGAAGCCAAGTCTTCTGTGGCGGCTACCTCCAGACCCGCCAGTAGAGGGCTCCTCTTCCCGCTAGTAGCCGATCAGCCTCGATTCCTATATATACACAGAGACTTCGTCCTACCCCTACGTCTAAGGCAAGGGCCCGCTAGGATAGCCTTACTGATGAGTCCTCTAGCGGGCCCCGGACGAAACGTGTCCCCTCTCCTTTCCACGACAACGACACTTTGAACCGCCGCCAAACTTCTATTTCTCGTAGATTTGAAGCTAGATCGTTTGTTTCGCATGGATTTGTAGCTTAATCATTTGTGTCGCATAGATTTGAAACTAAATATTCTATTTCGCATGGATAAATCGTTTGTTTCGCATGGATTTGAACCTATATCGTTTGTATCGCGTATGCATTTGAAGCTAAATCGTTTATTTCTCATGAATTTGAAGATAAATCTTCTATTTCTCATGGGTTTGAAGCTAATCATGTGTTCCGCATGAATTTGAAACTAAATCGTTTGTGTCGCATGAATTTGAAGCCAAGTCATCTATTTCGCAAAGATTTGAAGGTAGATCGTTTGTTTCGCTTGGATTTGCAGCTAAATCGTCTATTTCGCATGGATTTGAATCTAAACCTTCCATTTGGCATGGATTTTGAGCTAAATCATGTGTTTTGCATGAATTTGAAGAGAAATCATGTGTTTCGCTTAAATGTGAATCTAAATCACGTGTTTCGTATCAATTTGAAGTTAAACCGTTTGTTTGGTATGCATTTGAAGCTACATCATGTATTTCGCATGGATTTTAAGCTATATCATGTGTTTCGCATGGATTTGAAGCTAAATCGTATGTTTCGCATGAATTTGAAACTATATCGTGTGTTTTGCGTGGAATTGAATCTTAATCTTTTGATTCGCATGGATTGGAAGCTAAATCTTCTATTTCGCATGGATTTGTAGCTAAATCGTATGTTCCGCATGAATTTGAAACTAAATCGTTTGTGTCGCATCAATTTGAAGAGAAATCTTTTATTTCGCATAGATTTGAAGCAAAATTTTCTATTTTGCATAGATTTGAAGCTAAATCGTGTATGTCGCCTGAGTTTGAAGCGAAGATATCTATGTCGCATAGATTTGACCCTAGATCGTTTGTTTCGCATGGATTTGAACCTATATCATTTATATTGTATGCATTTGAAGCTAAATCGTTTATTCGGATGAATTTGAAGATAAATCTTCTATTTCGCATGCATTTGAAGCTAATCGTTTGGTCCGTATGGATTTGTAGATAAATCGTTTATTTCGCATGGATTTGTAGCTTAATCGTTTCTTTCCATAGATTTGAAGATAAATCTTCAGGTTTCGCATGAATTTGAAGCTAAATCATGTGTTTTGCATGAATTTGAATCTAAATCACGTGTTTCGCATCAATTTGAAGTTAAATTCGTTTGTCTGGTATGCATTTGAAGCTACATCATATATTTCGCATTGATTTGTAGCTAAATCACGTGTTCTGCGTAAATTTGTAGATAAATATTCTAATTCGCATAGCTTTGAAACTAGATCGTTTGATCACGTGGGTTGTTTCTTAATCGTATGTTTCGCATTACGTTGTTGTACGTTGCATTACTTTGTTTTTACGTTGTTTTGTGTTGTTTTACCTTGATTTACGTTGTTTCCCGTTGTCTCACGTAGTTGTTTAAAAGAGTATTAGGTTGTTTTACGTTTCTATACATTGTTTTTACGTTATTTTATATTGTTTTACATTGCTTTACGTTGTGTTACGTTGATTTACTTTGTTTTGCATTGACGATTTAAAATGTTTGACGATGCTTTACGTAGTTTGCTTTGTTTCGCGTTGTGGTTTAAAACAGTATTACGTTGCTGTACATTGTTTTTACATTGTTTTATACTGTTTTACATTACTTTACGTGTTACGTTGTTTTACTTTGTTTCGCATAGATGATTTACGTTCTTTTACGTTGTTTTGCTTTGTTTTGACGTTGGTTCACGTTGTTTTACCTTGCTGTACGTTGTTTTACACTGTCTCACGTTGTTGTTCAAAACCGTATTACGTTGTTCTACGTTGTTGTACATTGTTTTTACGTTGTTTTATATTGTTTTACATTACTTTACGCTATGTTACGTTGTTTTACCTTGTCTTACGTTGTTTTACGTTGCCTCACGCTGTTGCTTAAACCAATATTACGTTGTTCTACGTTGTTATACGTTGTTTTTACAATGTTTTATAGAGTTTCACATTGCTTGTCGTTGTGTTGAGTTGTTTTACTTTGTTTCGCATAGATGATTTACATTGTTTTACGTTGTTTTATCTTGCTTTCGTTTGTTTCGCACTGATGATTTACATTAATTCACGTTGTTTTACTTTGTTTTCCTGTTGTTTTATGTTGTTTTACCTTCTTTACGTTGTTTTACGTTGTCTCACGTTGATGTTTAAAACCGTATTACATTGAGCTACATTGTTATACATTATTCTTATGTTGTTTTATATCATTTTACATTGCTTTGCGTTGCGTTACGTTGTTTTGCTCGCCTCGCATTGATGATTTACGTTGATTTACGTTGTTTTACTTTGTTTTATCTTGTTTTAAGTTTTTTTACGTTGTCTCACGTTGTTTTTTAAAACCGTATTACGTTGTTCTACGTTGTTATACATTGTTGTTACGTTGTTTTATATTGTTTTACATTGCTCTACGTTGTTTTACTAACTTTTTCTTTGTTTTGCATTGATAATTTACGTTGATTTACGTTGTTTTATTTTGTTTTTACGACGTTTTTATGTTATTTTAGCTTGTTTTACGTAATAATCGAGGTTGTTTAATCAACAACGTGAGAAAGCGTAAATAAACGTAAAGGAAGGTAAAATAATGTACTACAACGTAAAAACAAAGTAAAACAACGTAAATCATTATAGCGAAACAAAGAAAAACAAGCAAAACAACGTAGAAAACGATAATCATTAACGCGAAACAAAGAAAAACAAGGTAAAACGACGTGAAAAACATAAATCATATATGCGAAACAAAGTAAAACAACGTCACACAACGTAAAGCTATGTAAAACAAAATAAAACAACGTAAAGCAATGATAGAACAACGTAATACTGTTTTAAACAACATCTTGAGACAACGTAAAACAACGTAAAGCAAGGTAAAACAACGTAAAACAACGTAAAACAACGTAAAACATAGAACAACGTAAAAGCAATGTATAACAACGTAAAACACAGCAATATGGTTTTAAAAACAACGCCAAACAAAGAAAACAACGTAAATCATCGTAAAACAACGTAAATCATGAATGCGAAACAAAGTAAAAGTACGAAACACAACATAAACCAATGTAAAACAGTATAAGTCGACGTAAAAACAATGTATAACAACGTAGAACAACGTAATACTATTTAAAAAACACCGTGAGACAACTTAAAACAACGTATAGCAAGGTGAAGCAACGTAAACCAATATAAAATCAAAGTAAAATAATGTAAATCGTCAATGCGAAACAAAAAAAACAACTTGACGCAACGTACAGCAACGTAAAACAATATAAAACAACCTAAAAACAAAGCATAAGAACGCAGAAGAACATAAAACTGTAATAAATAACAACGTGAGACAAGACGAAATAACGTAAAGCAAAGTAAAACACGTAAAATAACGTAAATGATGAATGCGAAACGAAGTGAAACAACGTAAAGGTGGAGGTTGGTAAGGTGGATGGAGGTAACAGGTGGAGGTAGAGATAGAGATAGAGGCACATACGTAGCGGTAGAGGTAGAGGTACATGCGTAGAGGTAGCGTTTGAGGTACATGCATAGAGGTAGAGGTACATGCGTCGGTTTAGAGTTAGAGGTACATGCGTAGAAGTAGAGTTAGAGGTACAGGTGTATAGGTAGAGGTATAGGCATAGAGGTAGTGGTAGAGGTAGAGGTACAGCCGTAGCGGTAGAGGTAGAGTAGAGATAGACGTAGAGGTAGAGGTAGAGCTAGAGGTAGAGGTAGAGGTAGACGTACAGACGTAGAGGTAGAGGTAGAGGTACCGGGCGCAAGGGTAGAGGTAGATGTATAGGTAGTGGTACAGGCGTAGAAGTAGAGGTACAGGTACATGCATAGAGGTAGAGGTACATGCGTAGAGGTAGAGGTACTTGCGTAGAGGTAGTGGTACGTGCGTCGGGTTAGAGTTAGGGGTACATGCGTCGGGGTAGAGTAAGAGGTACATGTGTAGAGGTAGTGGTAGAGTTACATGCGTAGAGGTAGAAGTAGAGGTACATGCACAGAGCTCGAGGTAGAGGTAGAGGTAGTGGTAGACGCACATACGTAGAGGTAGAGGTAGAGGTACCAGGCGCAAGGGTAGAGATAGAGATGGAGGTAGAGGTATAGGTGTAGAGGTAGAGGTACGTGCGTCGGGGTAGAGTTAGAGGTACATGCGTCGGTAGAGGTACATGCGTACAGGTAGAGATAGAGGTTCATGTACTCTACCACTACGCCTCTACCTCTACCTCTTTGCATGTACCTCTACCTCTAACTCTACGCCTGTATCACTACCTGTACCACTACGTATGTTCCTCTATCTCTACTTCTATGCGTGTACCTCTACCTACACCTCGACTTCAGCGCATGTACCTCTACCTCTACCTCTACGCATGTACCTCTACATCTACCTCTACGCTTGTATCTCTATCTTCTCCTCTACGCATGTACATCTACCCGTCCAAGTTGAACGTAAATGGCTTTTACAGAGCCCCGACGGCACAGACGACGACGACGGAAATGTTGCACGATACTATTTTCTCTGATGCAAAGTGTCTTTACCTTATGTTCTTCCTGCTGCACGTTTATTTCTTTGCTCTCTGCTTTTTAAAGAAATCTGTTGTTTTCTGCTCGTTTACGTTTGCCTGAGTGGTCCTTACCTTAGCGACACTGTGAGTGACACGTCCCTTAAAATTCTCCCTTGAATTTTGCTCCAGTTTTCAATGGGAAACGTTGTGTTGCCCGCGACTTCCGATTTGTTTAACCATGGTGTTTCCTCCGTGCCGCAGGAATGTTACCCCGGAACTTTGTAATATTGAATGTATGCTTTATCCCGCTTCATTTTCCCCACCAGGGATTTCGCCCGACTGCATACCTTCAATTCTCACGTACTCCGTCCAGGTTTCTGTTGTTAAAAGCAAATATAGCAGGAAAGTTAAGTGATACTTGAATTCGAGAGGGTTGAAACAACCCTCTGGAATGTGCGGCGTCTCGAAAATTATCTTCGAAACTAATTAGATTCTTATGTTTAGTTGTTTTTGTAGTTGTAATGTTTCCATTTTCAATTACACAACGCTATACTTACTGAGTATACTAATCCGACCAAAAATTATATGCAAGATTTTACGAAATCTCCGTATTCGACTCTACAGCTTCCAAGAGCGATTATCGTAGACACGAGAAAGCAAAATTTTTAGGTTTATCGTTTCGATTGTTGCGTCTGACTTCTGAAACACTAACAGATAGAGGCGGTCATTCCTACGATTTACGCGTTGCGGAGATTCCAAGAATAGCGAACGTCCGGACGGTGTCACTTTAATGCCAACGGTTTCGGAAGTCCATTATTCATTTACGCCATCCTTCGATTAATTATTATCCTGATAAACGTCACCCGGTGCGCAATCCGCCGATAAATCGTTATTCCGCAAACGGGCGCAACCGATGAAACGAGCAATTGATCTCGCCAACATCACGCGAGATAATTGACCCGACGACAATTTTTTTACCGGAGATCAACGATTATACTGGATCGAGCATATTGCTACTTTGTTTGATATGCAAACCGAGCCGTTATTCGCTTACAACTATCCGAACAATTCGATTATAAATGGTTAATACATGTGAGCTTAATTGAACGAAGCGCCATTAAATAAATAGAAAAAAATATTGGCGAAAGACGCCGTTAAATGCACGCAATAAATTATCACCATATCTTCATTTGCTATTAGTTCATTAGGATTTCGCGTATTTCTGTAAACCCTCTGTTCGCTCGAATTTTGTGCACCATTATACAAGAACTGGAAACTCGAAACTAGGAAATATGAATCTCTAGATGCAAAATAATGACGAAACTACAATGTTATTTTCTCGTGTTTTTTAATAATACCGATTGCCTTTTACCATCGTATTATTAAAGCTGTTTAAAAAAGCAGCCTTAAAAATAACTCCGCGCAGAAAATTCGAAATAATTCCAAGGGAACTACGAAATTGAAAATTGTCTAAATTTTCCCAAAAATTTGCACCAACAACTATTTTCGTACATTTTTTCCACATCAGGAAATAACAGAGATAAATCGCAGAGCGCGAAAACAGAAATTTGTCAAGCGACAATGGGTATAAAATGTAATTTGTCATTTTCGTGCAAAGCTGCAAATGAAATCGTATAGAACGACTCGCAGGCCTAGTTAAAATCCGTATTCAATTGAGCAATATGAAGGGATTCTGGGAAATATTCTATTCAGAATTTCCCACTTATTTCTCCACGTTGGTTCGCTACTGTTCTCGTATATATGGTTCATTATGGTATTTACCCTGCCCACATTCGCGGAACCGTTGTCAATACGTTTAATATATTTGTGCGAGCGGAGCTGTTATTGTTGAACCGGCTTTTAGCGCTAATAAAAATATTTTCTGCAACCGATACGTTGATAATTAATTTTGCAAATGCACGGTTTGTTTCATCGAATGTTTTTCCAGAGGTTTGCCAGAGATGAGCAGTACAAGGTGGCTCAAGCGTTTCATTTTATTGCAATATTTTAATTTTGCAATATTTTAATATTGCGTTTACTAATTCATCAATTTGTAATGTGAAATTCTTCTAAATTGTACAAGTTCAAGAATAATTTACTTTATTGTTCTTTGCCTGCTTTATATCATGGTGAACTATTAATAATAATTATATACACAAGTAACGTACTAACATATAAGTGTGGATCTGTGGCATCAACAGTAATAAAAAAAGACACTCACCATCTTAGCTTGATCTCTGAAATCACGTTTTAACACTAAATCTATCAAACCCTGTTCATAGTAATAATAATCGGTTTCTCACTTTTCCTTTTAAAAACGTAGAAAATCTATTTTACTTTCGCAGAAAATAATTAACTACATTTTCTTTAGTAAGTTTAAATAAATGCAGTAATGTCATTTTTTTTAAATAACGCAGGTCAGTCACTTCGAGTGCTCTATTTAGTGTGAATAATTTCCGAACTAACATGGTTCTCGGTCATCGATCCCATAGACAGTATTCTCGCTTCGTTTTCACGAGACACCCTATATGAACAGTCGACGTTTGTAAGACAGGATACACGTGACGTGCAGGCTCTAATGCAGCACTCGTAAAAAACATTGTAAAAGTGTGTCAAGTTGTAATGACTTTCCGGATCTGCAACCGCGGCGAGATATACCGTTTCGCAAGTGATCATCAACCGTTGCCAGGTTGACGTCGATTTTTAATGAAAAGCGTTAACGCGAATTCCGGGATCCCCGCTTTCGTCAAACACACAGACTTTTATTTGGTCACGTTTCGAGGACCGGAGCCGTCGAACTTTCGCTGACGGTTGCAGTTTCCGCGAAATTTCGGAACGTAAATCTGTTCCCGCGCGCACGCGATGGGGAGTTCCGAGACGAGATGGGAACTTCGCCGGCTGAACTTTGATGTACGAACTATGAACAGCCTAATTTAGGTGTCAGAATACACACTTTCAAATGCAAATCCCTTTCGATATACGTTTCCTCGGGTGAACATCTTGATTGTAAATTTTACGGTATCTTCGGCGAACTGAACGTGATCCCGCCACCGCCTCCAACAAAAACTGTTTGCCGGGACCAAGTAGCTGAGAAAGTCAGTCAAGAGATACGTTGTGTGTGGTTTTAGTGTAATTTAGAGCGTGCTGGGCTCGCTCGATTCGTGTTCTTGAAAACAAAAGGAACGAACCGGAATGAAAGAACGCTTCTGCGTGACGTCACTAGTTCATTTAGGTGTAGGTTAACGTACAACTTGTACAGTTACGAGCAGCAATAGTTAACTAACAAACTCACTAGAAAGTATAAACAATGATACATTGGAAACAAGGATCAATTGCAATCAAGGATCATTAATTAAATATTACACATACATGTGAAAGGAAGAACAGTAAAACAAAGGGAAATAGTATACCCTTCTTATATTAGTAAATTACAAACTTTGCTCTTATTTATCGAACGAATTAATTGATAAGTTAAATATCTTTTGTCAATTTTTCTCTTAAAAATTCTTTTTTGTACTTTAACACTTTGACAGCCGCGTCGTCTACATATGGGCGATCGAAAATGATTGAATTATCAGATTTGAAAATTGATTTTCACGCTAATCCGTCATAATTTCCTAATTTTATTAATACCCGCGAAACGTAATAATATTGGAAATGCGAGTCACGAGATACAAGTTTGCTTGGCAATTCGTAATTTAATGAAATGAAATACTTTAATTTCGTGAAATTTTAGTCAGTAATAAATGAGAAAAGGTGTTTAATGTCGAAAGAAACTGGCAGAAAGTCGGAGCCTAATACGACGTTTAATTAGTTATGGCGGAAATCGCGCGGAACCGTAAAATACGGGCTGCCACGTGCAGTCCGCACGTTTAGGATTAACCATGTCAAGTTCAAATTAACCGGGCGGAGCTTCTGATAAGGGGGATTTCATGAGATCCATTCTTTCCGGTGAATTATGTATCATATGATTACATATCGTTTTCATAATCGTCGACAACAGGCAGCTATAAAAATGATCCGCGAGGCTCGATTAAGCGTATCTCTTCCCAAATTGCCCATATTTTTTAGGTTAACTTAATTATTGACTGATCCTCGCAAGTGTACAGGACGTTGCAAAAGTGAAATGATCGAGGGAGAAACTGATGTACGAGCACCGGAATGGGTACCGCGTAAATCACGAATGAAAAGGGTCCAGCAGAATCTATTCGTACATGATCGAGTTCACATCGACTTCGCGCAGCAAGAAAGAATTACATCCATATGACAATAACACGAGGTTCAGTCAGCGCTGGAAAGTGCTCGAAACCCCTGAGGACTTGCCCGGAAAGTTTAAGCAGAACGGATAGATGTAGGAAGAGAACTGAAAAAGAGTCCGAAAGAGGAAAAGTAACTCATCCCAGGGACGAACAGATAGGTTACGTCCGCTAATAAGTGGAGTTCGCTCTGTTCCTGGTATAACTCGGAACATTTGAAAACTTTTAGAATCTCTTTATTTTCCATTTTTTTTTCGCCGTCGTAATCGTAATCGCAGTCGTCGCGCGAATACCAAATGAACACTAATTTCGACGGTGTTCTCAAATTTGGCTTGTCGGTTCGAATAATTGTGGAGTAAGATAGCATAAATGTACAATAGAACCAATATCTTTTATTCTACAATATATTGTCTAAATACATTTCACATGAAATATTTCCATGTAAGAGATGTCATTTGAATATAAATACACGCGTTTTAGGAAGAATTATTTGTTTGAACCATTTGCAATACTATATGCAGCACAGAATTTCACAGACGACGTTTAATATTAACGTTATGAAATTACAAGTATAAAAATGCCAACAACAAATATTTCGTTCGTTTGTTCAACAATTAATTGCATTATTTTAGCAAATGAAATGTTTGTAATTACCGGTGAAATTAGAGTAACAGTTTTTATAACCACCGCATTGTTCCATCGATTGATTTTTGCAGTGCACAAAAATTGATTGACTAAACGGCATCATGTAAATTCTAATAATATAATATTATATTATAATATAAGCTTTATATTATTATATAATATATATAAATTTAAATTTTATTATATAAATTATTATATTATATCGGATATTATAATATCCGAAGCTTATATAATAATATAAGCTTCAGATATTCAATGTGTTTCTGAATTGATTCCAGTTTCGAGGAATTCCTCGCAACAGCAAATAGAGCCGGAGCAAAATCTGTTTCCAGTACCACGGATATTGTTCGCAGGAGTAATAAGCCACTTCGGAGACAATATTGAAGTCCTAAAAGTCTTAAAAGACTGTGCGGAAACTTTTCCTGATTCTGTTCGTTTCCGAACAACAAGGACAAGGGAACCAGATAAAGCCCAAGCGGCAGGAAGCGCTAGAAGTGCGAAATAAAGTAGAACGAAAGGGCACCTCGGGGAAACACGTCGTACTACCAGCGAAACGTAATATTAATAAATTTTCGAACGCGATATTACAGTCTTGATTTCGTGCAATCCTTAAAGCTCACTTATTTGCGAGATTGTATTCGCGTGTCATTATATAAGAATATGAATTTATGAAAACGCAAATAAATCGAACAATTCGATTAACTCTACTTTTTACCAAAATAGTGAAAAGCACTGTGGCGGCTACCTCCAGACCCGCCAGCAGAGGGCTCCTCTTCCCGCTAGTAACCGATCCGCCTCGATCCCTATATATACAGAGACTTCGTCCTACTACCACGTGTAAGGCAAGGGCCCGTTAGGATAGCCTTACTGATGAATCCTCTAGCGGGCTCCGGACGAAACGCCTCCCCTCTCCTTTTCTCACCCAAGCACACACACTACGACCGCCGCCAAAGCACATTTAAAAATCTGAATTTTAATTTATTTTTTTACAGAAGCGTCAAAAATATCTTTCAAAGTTTTCGTTTCGCCTAATTTCTGAGAAAGGAGTCGAGAGAGGGGTCAAAATGAGATTTTAATTTAACAGTATTTCTACATAAGGGGTTAAAGACGACACTTCATCAAATTTTCGTTTAGCATTATTTCTACGGAATGGGTGAAACGACACTTTATACAACGTTAATTTAATAGTATCTCTACGAAAGGGGAGAAAAGACACCTCTCAAAATTTCCGTTTAACATTATTTCTACGAAATGGGTCAGAGGACACTTTTTAAAATTTCTATCCGAAACAATTTTCTAAGTTAAATCACTTTTCCTCAGCCGGCTTCTCAACTTTCCCTAGAACGATTAGAAAAGTGACGTGGTAAAAATAGGTATACACAGACCAAAGTATAGTGAAAGTATGATCGATGATGTTCAATCTTCGATTAACGCGAATTATCAATACCCTCTTTCCCGGCGCTGCGGAAGAGTGTTGAAACTTCAGATTCAATTTGAACTAACTACTCCGACATCAATTTGGAGAGCGGTTGGCGCGTTAAACGCGTGAAAAATTCAAGTTTGCTGGTGCAATTTCCAAGGAATATTATGTTACACGCTTGCCGGAATCTGAAGGCAAATGGTACATTACATCCTTCGGGTAAGGCACGCCACTTGGCCGTAAGCTTAATGGCTCAAACAATCGGGCGCAAAATTCTCAGGTTTGACTCGCGGTGTCGCGAAACTTCGACGTCAAATTTCCGACACATTCGTTTATAATTATCGCAGCTGCGACCGCGCTTTTCGTCGCCGAGGGACACGCAATCGCGCAACAGTTTGCGCGACAAAGAGGCGACTCCAACGCCGATGTCGCGTCAAATGCTCGCCTAAAAAACTCAAATTTCGGTAGCGACAAGAAAAAGGATACATAGATCACCGAGTTGATCGATTCATCGGCGACACAGCGTACGCCTTATTTAGCGCGGACGAACGATAACTGCTGATCTAGGAGGAACAGCCCCAAGGACTCGGAAAAGGGGCCGAGCGGAAGAAGAATTCCATTCGTAAAACGCGGGAGGGCTAAGGAGTATGGGTGCAAAAGCAATGATCACATATTATCCGTGGACATATATCTCCCGGTTTTAGGTGCCGCGCGATTTTTTCGTCCGATCTACGGCAATATTTCGGCGACCTCACGGGTCCCCGAGGGCCACTTGCGACTCGTCCAACTGCGAGGCCGAGGGGGGCCTCGCTAATTGAACGTGTAGGACACTGGAGCCAATTACTGTGAGCTAGCCAATTACTGCGTCTTTTGTATATTTTCAAGCATAAATAACATAATCGAAAAAGATATACCAAACATTTCTACTTAAATTCAAATTAATTTCTTCTAATACTATAAAATTTGTTTGAACTTTTTTATATCGATTTTGTGAATTTTTCAGCAAAACTCGAGAAAATAGTGAACGAATTGTGTTGGTGAAACGAATTAAAATTACCGGAGAACAAAACAGTGGTTATTTGTTCAAATAACCTACATAACCTGAAAATTTTAATCATCTCTGAATCATCATCAAATCGTATTTTCGAGAAGAAGAAACGTAAACAGGAAATTTTGTTGATACAGTTATCTCTATTGAGAAACTCTGTACCTTTGAGTTCTTCAAAACTGTTCATTAAATTGCTGGATTTGTTTTTAGCAGTGGGAACGCCAGGAGTCCGCTAACGAGGCACAGTAATTGGCTCATCTGACCTACAACAGCATTAGAGAGGCTCCAATTATGTCTGTATATCGTTATGCAAATTTTCTAAGCTGCGACACCGAAAGGCGAAACGCGTGCACCGGCACGCCGTCCGGATTTTAACCGTGCGTGGAAAGCTCGATTACTTCGTTCGAATAATAAGCATGTCTTTAATCGACCAGGATACGATACACGAAATCCCAATTGAGTTTGTTGGAAAGTTCGGTGCCGGGCTCGGCGTCGCCTCCCCCCCTCGCCGCGGAAATCCGATTCGCGCGTTTCGAATGGTTCGCGAAAAGTGGATACGCGTAAAGAGAAACAGATGCAAATTGGATTGCGCGACGCGAAATAAATGTCGCGGGTGCTGCGGCATGCATTCGGCGCCGCGGTATTTAATGCGGCTGAAATTTAGTATGCGACTCTGTCGCGTTGCATTTCTGTTGTAAATCGTCTGCGACCGCTGGAAATATTGTCGCGGAATCATTCGATGGATAAATGCTTGCACGTACGAGATGGAAATGCGATAACTACGCGAGTCGAGAACAGATTTCGATGGTATTTTCAGCCGTCCGTGTTACCGGGATCTACGACAAGTATTCTCTAAATTTTCATGAGCTTTTAACCTTATTCATTATTCCAATCTTTTTCATCATTTCAATCGATTGCTAGATTTGCCCAATATTTTAAAGTTTAATGACTTTAGTAAATTGGTTAGTTTTTAAAATATTATTCCGATTTACCAAGAATGTTTTTAACCATTTGCAGTGCAGTAAATGAGTCAGTCACGAGTTGAAACAAAATTCGATTCTTCCATTATCAGTATCTAGGAATTAAAGTAAATAAAGTCAGAAGAAAAAAAATTATCTCGTTTTATAGAGAAATGATTCGAAGGAAAGATACCAAGAAAAATATCAGTTTCATAGACATTTTCAGCTTATTAACCGTGAGACATCTGTTAATAATATTTTTTCATATTAAAAAAGAAACAGAGGTATTCCAGTGCTAGTTTTGTACTGTATGGAGTACTGTCTTTAGAAAAGTATGTCGAGAGTTTCACCCAACTTGATAACGAACATAATACCCACGCAATAAAAATACAAACGTTATACTTGTTATTCGTTTAGTACAGCCTGCTTAAAAAGACAAAGAAAGTAGTAATGTCTACTACATTATGTATACTTGCTATTAAATACCATGCTCTTTCATATACTTGACTGGGCAAATTATTTCACTAACGCACGTGTGTTTCTATCAATAACCAAGTCTGGTAATTCGGCTGGCAATCCGAACTGCTGCTCCACTCCGCTTTTGTGTACTTTCAGTAAAGACCGCCGCGATACCATTCGAACCGGGAAATAATAGCACAATCTGACACATGTGGGGTCTGAGCAAAGTCTTATGGACCTCGACTTCCGGGGTTTCGTGTATCGAACAGGTCTAATCGAGTATCAGGGATTTCAAGGATTTCGCAAGTTGGGGACTCCATAGAAGCTTCGAAGACCTCGGGACCATCCTGGACAGGGAATACTAGGATATCCAGAATATCCTGAAATCCCTAAGATGCTCTACGACTTCGCGCATGCGAGGTAACTCTTGAAAGTTCGCTAAAAAAAATCTGGGCACTCTAGGATCGTCATAAATAGCAGCCAGGTCGATGGTATAGAATCTACATATTCTATGCTATAGGCTATAGATTATGCAGTTCTGTGTTGGTCCGAACGAACGGTTGCGTTTGTCGGCTCCTTCTGTGTCCCCAATGAACTACGCATATCGAATAACAATACCTTACCTGAATCGTATCGGATGAATGCACGGGGCTGAGAGTAAATAATATCGGATGACTCTGTAATTATATCTGTATCAAGATTCGGTGTACCATGCCCCGAACAGTCTGAATAGTACCCGGTAACTCTGATCTTAGTTAGTCGCGATCAGTTTCTGGTCCGCGATTATTTGTTTCCTTGAAGCTGTTACTTACTTTATCATTTTTTAAGTATATCGGTTCTTGATAATTCTTATAACCTAGTGGTCAAATATAGTACTTCCTTATTTGAAGGTTTACTTTTGTTATATTCTGACACAAAAATAGATTATTATCTAAGCATTTCATTCGACTTCTCTGCTAGATGATAATATATTTGAATAATATAATGATTATGTGATAAAACGTTTGGATAGCCGAATATTGCAAAAATAAATGGTCTGATAAGACAGTACGAGATATATAAATTATTAAAGAGGTAAAAATCTTTTTGGAACCTTTGTGCTCACTATTTTTATTTTCTATATATATCGTCAGTATGCTAATAAAAACCAGTAATTATTATCGTTCAAGTATGGATATCCAATGGATATTTACTTATTTTTGTAATATACTGACACAAAAATAGTTTATGATGGAAGAATTTCATTCGAGTTCTCTGCTGTATGGTAATATATTTAAATAATACAATGATTAGATGATGAAACGTTTGGATAGCAGAATATTGCAAAAATAAGTGGTCTGATAAGACAATACAAGATGTATAAATTATAAAAGAGTAAAAAATCTATTCGGTATCTTTGTGCACACCATTTCTATTTCCTATAAATATCGTCAGTATGTCAATAAAACCAGTAATTATTATCGTTCAAGCTTGACTATACTGATGATATTTATATAATAGAAAATTAAAATGGTGTGCACAGAGATACCAAATATATATTTTACTCTTTTATAATTTATACATCTTGTATTGTCTTATCAGACCATTTATTATTCCAATATTCTGCTATCGAAACGTTTTATCATCTAATCATTGTATTATTTAAATATATTATCATCCATCAGAGAACTCAATATGAAATTCTTAGATAATAAACTATTTTTATATCAGAATATTACAAAAGTAAACCTTTTCGTCCTAAATGGACCTCTTGTCGATTTTTAGCCGAAGGAAGATACGTCGTTATGGCATTTCCCTGGCCGGAAGTCACGGCGTGAACACCAGAACGCAAAAATATTTGGCCTTTCGTTCGACCAAACGTGTCGATGAACTTTCATAGTCAGAGATACGGTATAAATCGAATGACTGTACGCGAGCAAAAGAGTCGAGCACGAAAATTTATTGAGATCGTTATTTGTACCGTGTCTGACAGTCACTGGATATTTCTACTTCCAGGGAGCATCGATCCTAGTACGTACATATTTCGTTTCACTGTTTGCTAACAGCTGAAATGAAATTTATGTGAAGAACAAAGAATGCAAGCAGTCAATAAGAGTTTACAAATTATAATTGAGCCGCTTATTTTGAAAGTGGCATAAGTCACTTTTTTTTTAATGAAAAGATACCGTTCAATTGTAATTAGTGTTGCCATTAACTCGATTTTTTTGAAAAAGTAACTTGTGCCACTTTCAAAATAAACGGCTCAATTGTAGCTGGAGCAATTATTTGTTCGTATCGAATAAAAAAAGATCAACGACAGCGCCAGTTCCGTCCAATACTTACAAATATCTTTCTTAATATCTTACTAGTTCCATAAAGTGGTCTATTTGAATCTTCAATATGTTTCTAGGTTGACCTCGAGACATTGGACATTTCAGAAATCGCTTGGACCGATGAATTTTGTATTTTTATCAATTTTAAAAATTTTTTTAATTTCGAACTTCGTTTTCGTCTACCTCCGATGGCAGTCCTGAACGCGAATGATCCGTAAGCACCTTTATAAAAGCAATGAAACCATTTTCTGTACGAACGGAATGATCAAAGATCTACCTAAACGGCGCGAGCACAGTTTGTGCAACGACAATTGCTTTATTTCCACCGCGAAACACGTTCGCCGGAAGGTATCGGGAGCTTGTACACGTGTCACTCAACATTTTCCACAGTGCAAAAGATAAAATGCTTATCGTTCCCTTCCCTTTCCACCCCGAATGCCGCTTTTAGACTTAACTCGATCATCTCGACCTAGTTACCTTAGCGACTAACACTCTGCGCTCGTTAAACACATTGTGAGTAGCGGGGAACGCGTTCCGCCGAGCATCCGGTACAAGAAAAATGTGTCGAAAACGTTGAATAAATCTCACCGGGGATACTCAGCGTCCAACGGATCCACTGCAATTACCTCGAGCAACGTAAGAATCGTATTATTGCCCGACTGCGAGACCGACGTCCGTGATTACAATTTTATTGCTTCCGTCGTAGACGTAGCTCCGCGACGGTGAGCTTGGAGTCGCGGCAGGCACGCGTAATTAACGGGAAAACTATAAAGGATGGACGACCGCCGAGGACGATACGCACAAAGGTGTCCCACGATGCCATTCTTAATTACTGTTCCGGATTGATTCGTCGGATGCGGTGCCGTTAGAACTTCAGTCAAAGCGAAACGTCTGGCTCTAATTGCGTTCGAGCCGTTTACGGCGATTGCGTATACGCGCGGAATTTGTCCCAGCAAAACTCGGGACCGCGCGTACGCCACGGAATTCCATCATCTCGAGAAAGTTTGGCTCGCCTCTGTCTCTTCTTCGACCAGGTTTATGTCGCGAACATGACGAAAACGCTGTTTCCGAGATTCAGACGATTCTCACATTCCGCGATCATTCCGCATCCTTCGCGGATGATACCGAAATACCAGTCGCGCATTCCGGCCTCGAAAGTACCAGTAAACACACTCGGTATCGCGTGGGGAAATAGAGGAATGGCTCAGGGATAAAAAAGAAATAATAGCTAACTTCGGTGAGTGTAACCGCGTCACGTTCACAGTTTCCAGACGCTATCCGCCGAATGTTAGGGAAGTGGAGCCGGTTACTGTGGGGTGACCGATTGCTGTGCCTTTGGTTCGTTGACAGGGATAATTCATTTTATATTTATCGAATTAGACGCGTTACATTTTTTCTATTGGAAATTGAACAAAATAAGAAAAATACGAATATTTAATATGACATATTCGGTAAATAGAAAATTAATTATCCTACACTAATTGACAGGTATATTTAATTCCGTATTTATCCAATAAGATGCGTTACATTTTTGTTATTGGAAATTGAACAAAATAAAAGAATGCGAGAATTTAATATGATTTATTCGACAAATACAAACATAATTATCACGCAGTAGTTAACTGCTTAGTGGACACGGTAGTTCGCTCGAAAACTCTTTTGTGTATTTTGCCAAACATCTTGTGTTCCTTCTATATTTCAATAATGATCAAATTTGTACTAATGCAAAAGACACCAACGAATAATTTAAATGTATCAAAAAGTGAGATATAGGTAAAAAAACCGTTCAATTTGTCGAAAACTTCGAACATCACTTTGATGGACACAGTACCTCGCTCAAAAACTGTCTTGCATATTTTATTAAATATTTCGCGTTCTCTCTATACTTGAATCGATATATGTACATATACAAAAGACATCGATGTACAATCGAAATGTTCAAGACGAGCAACACAGATAAAAAGTACTGCGGATTTTTTAGAACATCGGTCGTCGCTGTAATAGGCTCAGTGAATGACGTACTTACCCTAAAAAACAAAAACGTAAAAAAGGGGGGGGAGACGAATGTATCGGCAGAGGAAAAAAGTCATCCGTATGCCTCTTTCCGTAAAGCTCCGAAACGGCCGTTTCGTTACCAACAGTAATCCTAGTCGTCGAAGACCCTGCACGTTCCATGTTCCTGGAGCGGAACAGCTGAGCTGCGCGCTGCGTGTACGAGAATAGATATCCGCGGCAGGTCGATAAACGGCGTGGAAACAAAAGGGAAACAGAATAGAATCGGCGGGGAACCCCGAAGCCGCCTTGGTATAAGGGATGATAAGCTTTGCGAGACGGCGTCACCAAACCGGAATATCGGTTCCGTTCGCTTTGGTTCTCGCTGGCGCGGCGAACGGCCATTTACATCGACACGATAATAAGCCGCGCTCGAAAGTACCGTCGAAACCTCTCGAGATTCTGGAAGGAACATTGTCGTGGAATTTGGTCTCCAAAGACCAGCCCCGCCTCCTCGCGGCGGAGACTGGGCAACGCACATCAGTATGGGCGGCAAAACAGGGCAATGGCATCCCTCTGCGTTAGCGGCGAGCGTTTCTTTTGCTAGGACCTGCGCGCAGAGGAGTAACTTGTTGGAATTGGACATGGATCTCGTTAAGTTCATGTGCGCGCTAACAGGTGACAAGAGAGGCAAGAGCAGGGGCCAATGATAGATATAAACATGGTGGTGCATGACATGATTACAATTGACTTCCCTACTACAGGTCTGTGACGCTGGGTCGACGCGGTGCTTGCGTGTGGCGCTTGGCGCCCGCTACCGTGGTCGACGGTATTATTGCTACTACCACCCGCGGCCCTCGGGCTTGTCGGTGGTGTATTTCCTACCCGCGGCCTTCGGGCTTGTCTGGGTAGAATGCATCTGCAGCCCTTTGGTTTGTCGAGCGGTGCCAAAATTACTTCAATGACACGGGCTGGCTGTGTTGGGTTCAGCAGTCAGCTCTATAAATTTATCAGAAGCAAATACGTAAATAGCCGCCCGCTGGCCTAGCACGCTGCACTATTGCTGTCGTGTGGTATCTTGGGGGCGGCAAGACGGCAAGAAATGCCGTTGTAGCGGTTGGCGTGCGGTGCCGAGCACCCGCCGCCGCGGTCGCCTGGCAGAACGACCATCACTACTTTCATATTATTATCGCCGGCATTATAGCCGGCGAAATACTTAAAACAAACATACAACTCCTTGCAGCCGACAGATGAGTTAAGACCGGGTCTTCTGACTCCCCGGTCCAATGAACTTAACAGCGAGGGCGCGATGGATCCAAGTCCCGGTTCCTTCGCAGCTGTTCACCGCTGATTATCCATCGACCGGCATAAGTGAGCACCACTTCGCCCGGTCAGAGCAGGCTTCGGCCTCGTTAATGCTCTAGTCTAGACAATAACTGTCGTGGAATTTACCGCGAAATCCCGCGTACAACGGCGTGAATGGAGGTAACCGCGCAGCCGGCAAAAAAAGACCGCGAGGTAAAAAGAGGCCACGTTTCGCGGCCTGGCACTGGGAAAAGTGGAAAGTGCAGTCGGGCAAACGAAGGCAGAGGAACGGGTGGAGGGGCGGGTGGGGAGACGGCGATTAAACGAGGCACTTCTTTACATTACGCTTGACGCGATGAGACGAGCGAATTAAATGAGACCGGCGCGGCGTTCACGCATCGTTTTCCTTCAAATCTCGCGGAATCCGCCGCCGGTTTCAAATTAGTTCTTGATGTCGCACGACCAACGTGGATGCTCGCAAAGTCTCTTAATGAATGGTATAACGAGGGTGTGTCGCGAATTCTGCTCGGCGCGTCGAGCCCGCGAAATAGTCTGCCGCTGATGATGCACGGGGTGTCTCAGCCCGGATAAGCCATCGAGATGTCACCTTAAGCTTCCGACGATCACAGCCTAGACGATTTTCTAGTGGCTCCGCCAGCAACCGCTCTTAACGCTCTCTCACCTGGCCCCGCTTGCACTCGGAACCTCGAGTTGTGTTTTTTATCGGTTTTAACCATAAAACTGCTGAGCACTTCGCGCGATCGACGGATGTATGGTTTTTTTGACAAGATTGCGTTTAGTCGCAGGTTGTACAAATTCCATTCAGATTCATATTTGCAATATTTACATCCTTGTTTGAGCATTAATTTCTATTCAGATTTATCATATTTGTGATGTCTTTATTCATATTTACATGGTGATTTCTATTCACATTTATTCATATTTGTGATATTTATATTCACACTTACATATTAATTAATATTCACGTTTATTTATATTTGTGATATTTATGTTCATATTTACATATTAATTAATATTCACGTTTATTCATATTTGTGATATTTATGTTCATATTTACATATTAATTAATATTCACGTTTATTCATATTTGTGATATTTATATTCATATTTACATATTAAATCCGATTCGCATTTGTTCATATGTGTGATATTTATATACATATTTACATATTTAATTCCTATTCATATTTATTCATATTTGCAATATGTGCTTCAAGCAAGAAGTTCATTCGAATTTCACGAAGAAATATTTTAGTAATTTCAATAATCGTCCCCCATTTTCCGAATTTAATTTCTGACAAAAAGTCAGTCTAATGAAAACATTGATTGAATGGAAAGAAATACATTTTACAACATTATCAGTGAAACAGTGAAACTATTTCATTTAAACAAGAATGAATAAATAATTGTTTCATTAGACGTCTCATTAACAACCACAACTGTTCAATTCTCCAATGTGAAAGTTTTCCATTAAGTTGAAATTGTAACAAACATTTTTATTATTCTCACTCATCCAATTTTAACACGTTGTTGATTGTGGGTTGCAGATAGAATTTCAATTCCATTTTCGACGACACCCGGAACAAATGAAATAAAACGAACGAGTACGTGCGGTAAAAATAAATGTTCAGCAAACCTTGTCGCGTACAATATAATGACCGTTTCCTAATTTATTTAAATTAATTGCAAAACTTCACTCGTACACAGGTCTGTCTCAATGTATTCTTTCGCTTCTGACGGTTTTCGATTTCTCAAATGTCTTCTTAATTCCGTAAAATTCTTAGTTTCTTAATAAAAATTAAATTAGAATATTTCAGACACTCGTAAAGAGAAAGCTAAGTGCAGTCTTCCGACAAAAAGAATAACGAAGCAAAACGATTCGGATAAGTAGAGAAAGTCCAAGTGTATTGTTGCTGTCAAGTGGCCAGGATTTATGGCAGGGGCCATGTGCTTGGGTATCCCGACGGTATGGGTCTGTCTTTGGCCGTTCCGGGGCACGTGCGACCCCGTCATAGCGTCTCCTGGTCCTTGATTACGGTCCAGTCAATTACGGTTGGGTCTCGCACTGTTTGGGCACGTAGGCCCATCAGCGCGGGATGTTTAGCAGGTGTTAGTTTGCCATTCTCGCTGCTAACTCCCGGCCCACCGCTTTGGGGCAATCTCAATGGATCTGTGATTGCAGTGATTGGACCGTAATTCCTTGCCGCCCACCCTAGGTCAAGAAGAGTAGGGAGGACCGAGGTAATATTAGGGATGACCCCGTTCCTCTAACGAGAGACATTCGTGAGACCACAAGGGACTCACTGGACACGAAACCACAAGGGACTCGGGAGATACACGAGAGTCAGGAGAGACCACAAGAGACTCTAGAGACATCGTGAGAGATACGCGAGACCATAAGGGACTCACGAGATACCTAAGAGACTTAGTAATCGGACGGCACACCACGTACAAAATTCTACAGAGCTCGAAGCTCACAAGGAGCACCAACGAGCATTTTAACATGTATTGTACTTAAATCTCGGGGAACTTGTTAGCAAAGGATCAAAACGTTCCGCTCATGCCTTTGATATTTTCGCGCGTTTACCCGCGGTTAATGCGGGAACATTCAAAATCAGGTTAAGATACACGATCTATTAAGAGCTGAAATTTAATATTTGCTTTACTTTCTTTTTTGTTTTTTTTTCTTTTTTTACTGAAAGTAACTTCACTGTGCCGCTAAAAAGAAGCGAATCGACGTCGAATTCGCAGTTCTGCTCGCCCCGAAATGTGTAACCGAACTTTCCGATGGAAAAAATTACACCGCCGTGGTTGCAACGTTTTCAGAGAAAATATCTTGGACGCGAATTTTCTTTTCTATTGTGAGCAAATTCTCGCCAGCCTCTAATCCGGGTTTTCATCGACTAGATATTTCGCTGGTAAAAATTAGGCAGCGATAAAAAGAAGTCTGCTTAATTAGTACATTTACTATCCAAGTAAATTCAAGGTGCATTATAATTACAGATTAACTGACTGCAGTTTTTCGTGCATTTATTATAAAAGTTAATAGCTACAATTTAAAATAGTACGACAATTAATGGGATTATAAAATATAAAATATAATTGAATATTTTAATGTACTTTAAATACGCCTTAATTTGTTGAAATTATTAAAAATATATATATATATATACATGAAAAGTCCATAAGCGGTTCTTATTACTTACAATAGATGCAACAAATTTTTATTTTGTATAAAGTAAGTTTCCTTTCTTTACGAATTTATTTATAGGTTCCTGTGTCTTTCTAAATTTCTAGTATGCTTCTGAAAAAATTTATTTACGTCCTTCAAATGACGTCGAAGATGACAGAACTTTCATATAACGTTCAATAGTTGCGTTTTCTTATTTCAATAAAATTGGATTTACAACACAAATGAGACACCGTGCAATACTTCACGATAGCAGCAAGAAGGACTGTAGCTTAATAAGCCCCATTAATAATACGGCCACAGGGAATGGTGCAATGCGTATTTGGATTCATTCGGAGTCCGAAAAAGCTGCTGAAGTAAATGGTGTAGGAATGAATAATTTCTTCGAGAAACATATGGCACGTCTTTCCATCTTCACGTCGGCGACTTGCGAATGCTAATTAAGCGGATAAGAGTTTTTCCTCCAACAACAGATTTATTGGAAACGTGAAAATAACTTCCCCAGTCATTCGTTACAGTGGATGTTCGGACACTTTTTAATACGGAGAAAATGTAATGACATTGAATCGTGAAGAGGCTCAATTTAGCAGACAATCGCCGAAACAATATTTACATAAATTAAAATTGGTTGAAATTATGTCACGACGAGTATTCTCGTCACGAAGAAGTAGCAAAAATTTATGTCACGAGTATACACGTTACGAAGAACTAGCAAGCATTTATGTTACGACGAGTATACTCGTCACGAAGAAATAGCAAGAATTTATGTCACAATGAGTACGTTTGTCATGAAGAAATCACAAAAATTTATGTTACGACGAGTATACTCGTCATAAAGAAAGAACAAGAATTTAGGTTACGAGTATACTCGTCACAAACAAGTAACCGATTAACAGTGCTGTTAGATTGCTTTCAACGTACCAAAAATCGCAAAAATGAAAACGAACGTCTAGTTAACTCTTGTTTGTTGCTCTCAAGATAGTGAATGTTTATACCGCATAAATAAAATATTGCATAAAATTCTCTGCATTTAGTGTTTCATATTCCGCCGATCGCTCTCGCCACACACGCATAAAATCCGCAGCCCGCTCGTTACACTGTCAGCCATATTGAATCTTCGTCTATTCCGCCGATTCCCTCGACGCTAATGTATTAAACGTTTAAATATTTTAATGCGGCAAGTGGACATTCTCGATAACGGAAACCGAACTGTAACAAGGTGTTATTAGACGCCGAGGGGGATTCGCGAGCGCTGAAAACGTGGAACGACGATGATGCTAATCTTTAAGTACCGTGCTTCTTCCCGGGCCAGCTCGGCTACGTTGGAATTGTCATGTTGCAGGCTGAAATCGCGCTCCCCTGTCTGCGACAGAAGCGTCTCTCGTTTGGATGCTGCCGAAGGGGCCGGATATATTAATTGAATCTGTTAGTAAAACGGACCGAATCCAACTGTTTCCGGGGAAGTCGTTTGCCGCTGTTACCCGCGGAAAAAAGATCGCCTCGCCAGCGTTAACCGAGTCAAAAAAGAAACGGAACGACGGAGATTAGAGTCTTCTAAGGGTCGCGTAAAAGTCGTGGAATTTCGCCGAGTTATCCCGACTCGAAGGGATAACACCCAACGGAAATCGTCGACTTTTAAAGCGTCCGATAAAATGGGAAAATAGAATGCATCGAACGGACGAAATTCTTATCAATTATCTCAACATTAAATTAATTTCTCCGGCTGTGTTTCACTCGATTATTATGTCTGCCCGCTTCGCCGGACACAGATGCAACTAATTTTACATAATTAAATTGTACTTAGCATTACTCGTGTGATACGAATTCATTTGATAATTAACCAACCGGCACGGAAATAATCAACGATCTAATTGTACGAAATTCTTTTCTTTTCTGTTTTGCAATTATGTGGAGCGTATTGGTTAAACTCACTAATTATTTTAATTGTGCACACTCGTTACACGACTACGATAAATTGACTGAAAATTTTATGAAAAATTGAAATTGTCAGCATTAATTGCAAGATTTTGGAGCTACGTAGAGATTTCATTCTTTTTCGAATTATTTTATTCTGTTGAAAATAAAATAACGGTATTTTTGTATCGTTTAATTTATTTTTCTTCTTCGTTTTCCGTTTGACCTACTCATTTTTGTCACAAATGCATAAAATCCGCGCTCTAATGATAAGAGCACACGTTCCACCCGGCGTAAAATAACTTTTGATCGTCGTCGCTGTATCCTTCGTTTTATCAGTTTATAAAAGTAACAATGAGACATTTGTTCTGATTTTTAACAAATATTATTGCAACGTTTGCCGCAAGTAACATATAAATTGAATAAATAACTCGTAAATGTATCTCTATACGATAAAAATAATCGTAAATTAAAGAATTAGAGACCCATTATTTTGACAGGTTCCGTAAATCTAATGTTAACCCTTTGCACTCGAAACTATTTAAACTGTAAATATAATCATTTTTCTCACTTATAGTATTTTTTATTTTATACGATAAAATGCATTTTATGCATATGAAATTGATTCTTGGAACTCACACAACAGTTATTGTTATTATATAATTATTATATAATTATTATATAATTATTATATATTATATAATTTTTTAAATCTAAACTTTATTAATATAAACATTATCTTAAAACGTGATGTAACAAATTTTAGTGGTGCCTCTGAGTCACTCGAGTGCTAAGGGTTAATCAAATAAATTTACTAGCAGCGTCAATTTTGTCACGAAGTATTATTTCCGTTCCGTTGCCTACGTGACGGAAGAGAGACCATTCTGGCCGAACATGATAATGTGATTATCAGACAGTGGCTTCTTATACTATCGCAGCGTGTTTAGGGCAACCTGTTATGCAACTAGACGGAACAGTTGACGCAGAAAGTTGGCCAGATTTGTGCCGGCGGAGATTTTGTTCGATGGCAGTGTCGCAGAAAATGTATTATGGTGGACGACTGTTTCCTGGAAACTGCGCCACTCCAGGATCTCGTCTCTACGGTTTGCTTAGAAACACATTGCCGGCTAGTAGCCACTAATGGATGAGTTTAAACTGCGCCATACCTACCAAACTACCATATCCTGTCGCGATGTTGGCCAACCCCGTATCTCCATGAAAGCAAGATCCGATACTCATCGTGCTACAGAGTTACAATCTGTGCACCCCTTCGGAGACATGTTTCTACTCCGGAACTGCCTTAAGGAAAGAACCCGCCGTGTAAATGGCACTACAGTACTATCTACGGAGTGTTCGCGTGTCTACAGAGTGGCCCGAAAGTAACGATAATATTTTCTACTAAATCTTGAAGTTATATCGAAGTTATATATATATATATATATATATATATATATATATATATATATATATATATATATATATTACTATCGAGCCCAGAATCTTGAATCACTCAGGGTGTCCCGAATATGTCTCGTAATCCGGATATTGGAGGTTCCTGAGGTCATTTGAAGCAACTTTTTCCTTTGCGAAAATTTTCTCCGAAGCTTCGTTTACGAGTTATTAACGAAAACAAAGATCAATGTTCGAAAGTTTAACGTTGTCAATAAATATAACGGGATAAATCGAAATTTTCTTCTTTATTAACATGTGTGCCATCAACATTATAAATCGATAACGATTCCGTATTTTCTGCAAAGGGAATTAAATTAATTTTACGAAGGCAGTTAATTACAGTCACATAAACCCTACCGTTAATAATCAGAAAATTTGCGATTCTACTTTGTTCCATATTTTCCATATTTTGTGCAACGGACGTGGCGCATTTAATAAAATATTGTATCCCATGCTTCTACTAACTTTGTTTTTTTTTTTAAAACGATGACTCGACGAGAGAAACTGCAGATATGTAAATTACTCTCTTCGTGCACAAAGGAGAGAGGGAATACGTGTATTTTTATTTTTACTAGGAAACATTTCAATCACGCAACACGGTGCACGGAGAAGTTATGAAACAATACTGAAGTTATTCTTTTATTGTGCTCAGCATTGCAGAATATATTGCAATGCCCGAAACGCGTGTATAAACTTTTATTCAGGAATATGCATCACTTTTGATCCGCATGAGACAACAACTTTTATCAAGATCAGTGAAACGAAATGAATACTCTTTTGATAATCACTTCGGAATCAATGCAAAACTGTATGAAAAGTTTGTACTGTTGCACTGAACAACAAGGTTCAAATGGATATTTTATAAGGAATATAGACAAAAGGCATTATTAAAAAATATTGGATAAAAAACATAAAGTGCAATACTTTGACCATTATTTCTGCAGAGTGGAAATGGTACGGTATAAATTACTTCAAGTATTATTTATTTTGTATTATATATATATATATATATATATATATATATTATTTATTATGTATTATATATATATATATATATATATATATATATATATATATATATATATATATATATATATATATAATACATAATAAATAATACTTGAAATAATTAAAATGTATACTATAATATATAATAAAATATTATATATATTACAATATTATAATATTATACTATATAATATATATCATAAAATATACACTATAATATATATTCCATATAGTATAAACAGAATTAGTAATAAATGATAAATAAACGAAATTGATAACAACTGATCGCCGATACTTATGCAGCATAATTTATTATTCCATTTTTACATAGCAGTGAATCGTGTAAAAAGAAACAATCGCTGCTGTATATTGTAACATAATTGCATTGGAACCTCACTAGTTGCAGTTTCGATACCGGCACGTGACACGCCTCGGTTGAATGTGATCAAAATACGTCGGTGGCTGTTGTGTAATTACGGGAAACACGTAGCACAAGGTACTACGTTGTCTAATATAGTAGCATCGATGGTATATAGTGGAGATGAGTGATTCCGTATAGTAGATTGATCGCCTCGATAATTCCAGGAACTTGGTCACTTGCAGCTTTCATGTGCTTTCGTGCAACTATCGGGGCTCTACCGCGCAAAAGATGAAATTCGATCGAAACAGGAATGCCAATAATGTTCAATTTATAGAATGATTCGTTTACTTTCCAGACGACAGGAAAATAAACGAATTTTTATTTGCTGTAGCTCGTACATTATTGTTAGACTGCGGATCTTCACGCGAAATAAAAATTGTTCGTATCAATTGCAAGAGAGTCGAAATCGAATGATTATATTTTTTCTAAACTAAACCTACCAAGACGGTCAGGATGACCGGTTTTAGATTTTATATTTTAAAATTGCTGAAATTATAGAGACTTTTTCATAAGAAATTATTAAATGAATTTCACAGTCCGAGTATTCGTTGTAATAAAAATTATGGGAAGTCTAAATAGATTCGGTTTTATCGTTCTTACAGGGCAACAGAAATTCGTCGCTTTTAGTGCTCGGTAGGTTTAGTGTTAAAAAATCTAATAAGCTAAAACTATAATACATTGACATTCATAAATACTTTTAATTTGTCTGCTGATTTAAATTCGTTGCTAGGCTAGTAATTGCTCAGTTTTCACATACAGATGTACCAAGGAAAATGGCTGTTTCAAAATGACCGTATAAAATTCTCGAGATTTTAACAAAACAAATCATTCGAAATCCTGAATAAACAGCGACAACATGGAATGCCTCAGGACCTTCCCTTCGCGTGATTGGACTGCAGCAGCTCGCAAATAGTAGATTTCATTTCCGAACTCCCTGCAGTAGTATCACAGCTGATTCTGCGCAATTTGGATCCTGAACCTCTTCTCGGCGCAGCTCAAGTATCGCAGGAATAGTTGAATGTCTGTAGGTCAGATCCGAACCTGGGACGAACTGTAATGCGTTTCAAAGAACGCGCTGAGAGGAAAATGAAAGAACGTTTCCTTGGTGAAGGTATTGAGGAGCTGAGAGTGACGGTTCGAAGGAATCTACCTAATCCCGCGGTAGTGCAAAGAATTGCGGCTCACGCTTGGATCAAAGCCGAGGTGGTATTTCGACGAATTCCGCGAGCTTTTTCAAACCATGCTGACAATATGAATGGGGTGAAGACTGTTGCAATAAGACGCGGCAGATATATTAGAATGGCGTACAATAGAATATCCTATTTTGACAAGCTTGCGGTAGCAAGCTTATTATTTAGTTCCAATAAGTAGACTGCGAATCTTTATGGAAACTTTCGTGAATTTTTGTACAAAAATGGTAAAAGAAAGGCGAAATTTCTTACGTCAACTATAAAATGCTTTCTGGTCAACGTGCGACAATATTACAAAGATATTATGAATTAATCTTTGAATTGCTACAGAAAGATAATGAATCAATTTTTGTTATGCACGTTTATGTGAATTTTAATGGGTAAAAATCAGTTCAATAGTAGTAAAAACACAGATTTTGCTGTTCTGTAACGTGGAGCAAAGAGAACTTTTCACCAGTTTTATTTTGATTTGCTCGAGACAACTTTTTCTATCATCTCCAATTTATTGTCTAAAAGGAAGAATATTTCAAGCTTATTGTAGCATATTGTACAAAATCAGGACACGCGTTCAAAAATACCAATTTTACCCTTTATAAAATAATGTTACTGAAAATTTTAATTTGTCGAGCTTGCAGCGAACAAGTATTCGTATTATTTTTAATATTTCTGTTACAGAAGTTTTGCATAAAATGCAAAAGCTTCATACGCCACGATGCATTTATTTTACATTGACGATCTTTCTAACTAAAATCGGCTTTTCAAGCTTGACGAAATAATTCCGTGTCAGTTCTATATATCCCCACATGTTTGACATGGAACTGTCGAAATCATTTCTACAATTATACGCCCGGAAATAATAAGGAATTTGTATAGCTACGTATCACGGTCCCAGCTCGCATGCACTCGTGATATTGAGAGCTTCGAAGCCACAATCGTAGAACACAACTTACGGAGCTGAGTTTCACCTTCGGTCAAGTTCTATGTGGTCGGGGCGCAGTGGAAACTGCTGAGCTCCGCGCAGGTGCGATAAGTTGCGCTACATATGAGGTACGAAGCCAAGGCAGTGCTTCCGACAATTCCTCGAAATCTGCCAAAACGGATTTAGGATATCATAAGCTCCTTAGTAGTAATACGTACAAAATGCATCAGAATGTTGTACCACTCTTCGGGGAAAATATTTCAGCAGAATGCTTAAACGCGATTGTTGAAGTAAATTATTACAGTCTTCGTTGAAAACGAAGATTATTTTTAATTTTAACATAGAAATAATTACTGTCACTGTGAAAGTTTCTAACGTTGATCGACGCGAATAAAAAATGAATGGAAAAATGATTCAAGAATAAAGCAAACGGTACAAAATATTCGATGCTCTTTTGTTTATACGTCAGAAACTATATCACATAATTTCTTTATTCCGTATCTTATAAAAATATATATAATTTCATATTAATATTGTCTTTATATATATAGTTATTAAACAGTATATTATTATAATAATTATAATAATATTGTATATATGTACAAACAAAGTTAGTATAAAATTTAATATATATCTTTATAATTATTATAATAATATACTGTAATATAATATATTATACTTATATATATATAATAATATACTATATTATAATAATATAATAAGCTATTAAACACTGTATAATTATAGTAATTATAAAGCCAGACGTCCGTTCTATCGAATAGAATACTTTTTACCAATAGTAACAGTAACCCTGCAAAAATTGCATTCTCATTTCACAGTATGCCTGAATGCAAGTTTCTCCTAAATTAAGTACAATTCGATAGAATTATGTGGAAAGTGTATGTCCAGTCCACCACGCGAAGCGTGAAGCGTGACCAGGGATATATATGTACCTATATATACGCCTTGTATCTGCATCAGCAACATGGAGTACTTCAGGAAATTCCTTAATGTGGTCGGATGGCTCGACCCTACCAAGGTGGATTTTATTTCCGAACTTCCGCCGGAGGTGTCGTAGTTGATCGTACGCACGTTGGATCCTCGATCTCTGCTTTGCGCTGCTCGAGTGTCAGGTAAGTGGTTGAATGTCTGTAAGGATGATCCTATACTCAGACGAACCGCGAGACACTACAAGCAGCGCATAGTGCAGAGAAAGAGAGAACGTTTTGCTGCGGCTGCCGTTAAAGAACCGAGGGCGACGGTACATAGAGCAGTTCCATTTCCTACTCAGGTGAGAATGGTCGCACCTCATGTACAAGCTCGGCCAGCTTTGACAAATTCGACGTGTGCTCGAATGCGTGGCAGGTCTATTATATTGTAGTGTTTTTTGTATTAATAAATTGTTTAACCTGACATTTGCTCCTTTCAGCAAATAAATATTATTATTATTATTTAGTTAAGTAAGTGTATATAACTTTTAATTTTTTGATGTATCTTGACCAGTTTCTTTAATAGTAGCAATATTTTTTTAGGTTTATCATAGGACTATTAATAATAAATTGTATCTTGTATAGTTGTATTTTGACCAGCTGCTTCTATAGTAACAATTTTTTTTTCTAATTAGTTCTAATATGACGTAACTAAGAATAACTTGGCATCATATTTGACGATCTCTGCAGCCAATGCGAGTAAAGAACAACTATAGCAGATCTCTACACCGACAAAATGAAAGTTCACTTATCCGCATTTCATACGTACATACAGAGTGTCCATGAAAAATGGTGTACAAGTGGACTCCAGCCCAGACAAGCACAGAGACGTCTTTAAGACGTCTTAAAGACGTCTGGTGTAGAACATTCGCGACAATCAGAACAATCAGAACTTTCGGAAGAGTTCTCCAAACATTAACGGCAGTCACTGTATCGCCATTAACGTTCGTACAACTTTTAAAACACAATAACTTTTTTAGAACTGGACCAATCGACTCGAATTTTATTTAAATGATTTTGCTATTGCTTGGAATGACAAAAGAAAAAAGAAAAAAGCTCATGTTCGAACATTAAAACTCGATTTACTCGGAAACTACGTGCCGTGCAGCTGTAACGGCTACACGAGTCATATCCGCGCATTACGCCGACTCTTTGCGATTAATCCACCGAGAAACAGGGCAGCGCAATTTGTATCTTTCCGTATATCTCGTATTTTTACGGGGACGTGTAACCGGCATGCATTCCGGCGGACAGGCGATTTACGCTGTGTTTCGCGTTACACAATGTGTTTATACATGATGTACGATTTAGATGTGTCTGAGGAGAAAAAAAATGTAGGAGAACGCTTCTCGCACGCATACAATGTTTGCAGACTTTTATGCGAAATAAATATCTCTCAGAAAACACGTCTTACAACAAAGTATCTTCGTCGATAACTTTAGTTAGGTACAAATAACGCGCGAATCTTTTTAAACTATCCTATTATCGTTCTCAGTCACAAAAATATCGTGAAACTATCGATCTGAATTCGAAACGGTCGTAAAACGTCTAACAAGTTCGCGCGAAATGATTATTAGGTCTACCGGAAAGTTGTAGAATATACTTTCCATCGTTACTTATGACTTCTTGCCAGCGCGATGGCAACTTGTAAATGCCAGTTTTGAAAAATGATTTATTTTTAGAGGCGAAGAACTCAACTAGTGCTTGGTTGACATCAGCTACATTTTTGAATTTTTTTCCTGTACAAAGTTTTGCAAAGAGAGAAACAAGTGACAATCAGAGGGTGCTAGGTCTGGGGAGTATGGTAGATGTGACAGAATTTGCCTAGCTCTGCGATTTTCTAACGAGTCGCCAAAGCAGCATGTGGTCTGGCAGTATCATCGGTAGCCATGTTTTCACGATCGCGTCTCGCTTAATAATGACATGAGACATCTTTGTTTCAGTTTATTTAGGAGAGTACATGTGTGTAAATGCAATGATAATGAGAGATAGTCATATATGTCTCAAATCAACATGTGCATATGGATTGAAACTTGAAGTGACACTATCGGACAGAACTTTCCGGAAGACCCAATAAAAAGAAACGTGGTCCGTTGCTACTGCAAACGAAGACGCTACATCGAGTATTCGAAGCCGATTATAAAAACGAGCGTACACGGCACGATCCATAGAATATTTTAGCCGACGGTTTGCCGTCCGAACGATTCTTTCGCCGTGTCGTTAACCCGAACACCGTGAATGGTTGATACTTGGACGACGAGAGCTACGGATTTATGGCGGTTCGGTAGTCGGTGACGCATGTGTGCACGGTCCGGCGCCGGAATTTATTTTACTAGGCAATTCTGATAAATATTTGCGTGGCCGCGACGGATTGATATCCACACGGAAAGCCGTTCTCGTGCCTGTTTCCTATTATCGATTGACCGCGCGCATCGCGCCGGCTGAATATTCACAAATATGCGCGGTCCGATGATTCCTCCGAGGGCAGAGACTCGCGCGGGATGTAAGCCTGCCATTGCGCCGGCCCGTATGCCGGCTATGTTTGTATAATCGAAAATTAATTACCATGAATTCGCATGCCCAGCTAGATTAGTGATCCGCATTTAAAATGCGCCAGATGCTGCGATTCATGCGCGAAATCGTGATCCAACCTAGATAGTAAACACGATTGTGTAGTACGTGCCTCCATTTGCCGAGCTTACAGGGGCTACACCATCCTTCACTTTTCGGCAACGCGATAGAGTCTGCGGGAGCAGTGATTAGTACCGTTATTAATGGTTGGTAAACCTTCGCGGGCCAGGATTTATCGGAATACTGGAAATATTTCTTCTCGGAGTAGCGATGAGAGTCGGCTCGACTGTTCATTGATAAGGCATAATTGTGACAAAATGTAAACTTCGTTGCAATATTTTGGACCTAATCAACCGGGGATTGTCATTTAATCTTCTCGCAGGTACAGCACAGATTCCGGCAAAATCTCTTACACTCGACACGCCATTATTGCAATTAATCGTTGATAGAGGGCCGTTTTACTGTTCTGCTCACACGGACAGAGATTTATAGTGCTTCAAAAAGGCACACTCAGTTTTTTCGTAATAACTTCACGTAAAGAAATGGCACGTTAAAGCAATCCGGGCTTCCCGAGGCACGGTGTATACGGGAATGACATACTTGCTTCGGGAACGTTAATGGGAAAATAATTCGACTCGCGCGAATATTTAATTGTCGCGAAATGATCGAATAACGACGATCGCTGGAATCAAATGAAAATTAAAGAATAATATCGCTTTCAAGAAATAAGTAGCTGCATTTTTCCATAGAACTGAATTTAATATTTTATAATATTTTTGATTCAATTTAATAAAATATACAAATGTTTAACCACGAAATTGTTTCGTCATTATAAATACGTTGCAACAAGTAGAACAACATTACGTTATATGCTCATTTACGGTATATGCTCTTAATATATTGTTTCGCTCTTTACGCATTTTGCAAAAATCATTGCTATTTTCGATTCGACGTGAAAGATAGAAAGAACCCTGGTGACATGTTTACGACGACGCGTGCAAAATATTTTGACCTGTCTCTCCATTTACATTTTGATGTAAATGCAACATTATATTTATCAATTTTGCAACGGTTCTGGCGGTCGACCGTAGAATATTTTTGTTCGTCGCAGCGATAATGCGTCGCCGGTTCTGTTCAACGATTAACTTTGTTAATTATCATCGCTTATCGTCTCTTGTAATTTTATTGTAACTCCAATGAGTAATTACTGTATTGCCAATCACGTTTGAATTCCGTTCTGAACGATGCGGGAACAAAATGAACCGGAATCCAGAAAATAACCGTTCCCACCTTTGTGGATTATAATTCTCTTTCGAATCGAAATTGCTCCGACTCAATAATTTTAAGCTGCGCTCCCCCTTCTGTTTATAAATTAATGCGTTAAATGAAACTAGCACGCGAAAGCTAATTTCCTTCGTTACAGTTCGTTTCACGCGGAAAGAACCGAACTGGAAGATAGAATGTTTAATCCGATATGGAATCGATATAGAGTCCCGATGTAATAATTGGCATCTACAGAAACCGTAATCGGAGCCAATATAAACGAGCTCATATTTCATCTTACAACTGGACCGCGGATCTTTATGCCTTTATGGCATGCGCACACTTTTCAAACGCGAGGGAACCTGTAAATTGTCTTAGTTACAATAGCATTTTCTCATTTTATTTCTACTTTATTTCTACTTTATTTCTGTCTATCACGTTTCTATTTCTATTGATATAATCACTCTGCTAATCTTTTCAACGCCGCGTTTAAATGAAGGAACTTTCTGCATACGATCATGTACAAGGTTATGTCAAAATTATTGCACAATCGAGAAATGAGGGATTCCGGGGGTCATTTGAAGCAACTTTTTCCTTAACGAAAATGCAATCTGCGACTTCGTTTACGAGTTATTAACGAAAAACGCTGGCCAATGAGAGATCGCGTACGGCTGACGCCCCACTCTCACGACCACTGCCGCTGCGCAAGGGCGGATCGGCGGTCACACTCGCTCTCCGATTGGTCAGTGTTTTTTGATAATAACTCATAAACCAAGCCGTGGATTGAATTTTCGCTAAGGAAGAAGTTGTTTCAAATGACGCGAACCCCTTATTTCCCGCTTGTACAATAATTTTGAGACAGAAGTCTCGAGTGATTTAACGTGCAGCACCTGCCCAAAGGCTTATCCACACGGCCCCCATGGGCGCGGAATTGAGATACGCTCAATAAGCGCGCTCCCACATGCCAAGCCATGCAGGAGCTACCAGTTACTACGAGGATGCGGACTCTCGTCAGCAGACAACTGGTGGTGCCGAGCCCTTTCTATGCTCTACCGGCTCAGCAGGTCGGTTCCCGAGCTGAATACCGCAGCTCACTCGTCGAGCCTCGTGGTGGTTCAAGTGTGGCTAGGGCACGTTTGCCCCTTGCGGCCTGGGTTGCCCAGGTGATTGGTTGCATCCCGATTTCTAGATCCAGCGGCATGTTGCTACGTGGCGCGTTCAGACAACGAAAATGCGGCATTCCGGTCAGACCAGAAAAACCGCATAACGTGACGCGGGGGACTGCAGCCACAAGTGACAACAGTCCCCCGGTAGGGAGTAGTACAGCATATTCAATGCTGTACATGAACACGCCACAGCCCGTATGCTTAGTTCAGGGGCCTCGCCATTATGCGAAGTACTACATGTACAACGCACTGGCGGTCTCAAATACCCTCATCGCCGATGCATCTGATGCATCCGTCAACTCGGCAGCATTCACTCCGTCGGCGTGTTGCTTTGTGGCGTGTTCAGATAACGAAAATTCGGCATTCTAGTCAGACCAGAAAAACCGCATAACGTAACGCGGGGGACTGAAGCCACAAGTGACAACAGTCCCCCGGATGGGAGTAGTATAGCATGTTCAATACTGCACAAGAACACGCCACAGCCCGCTTGCTTAATCACGGGCCTCGTCATTATGCGAAGCACTACATGTACAACGCACTGACGGTCTCAAGTGCCTTCATCGCCGATGCACCTATCGACTCAGCAGCAACATTCAATCCGACGGCGTGTTGCTTCGTGGCGTGTTCAGACAACGAAAATGCGGCATTCCAATTAGACCAGAAAAACCGCATAACGTAACGCGGGGGACTGCAGCCACAAGTGACAACAGTCCCCCGCTAGGGAGTAGTACAGCATATTCAATGCTGTACACGAACACGCCACAGCCCGCATGCTTAATCTCGGGCCTCGCCATTATGCGAAGTACTACATGTACGACGCACTGACGGTCTAAAATGCCTTCATCGTCGACGCACCCATCGACTCGGTAGTAGCAACAACCTTCGCGAGGACTAGTTCGGGGGTCGCCTCTCAACCCTGGGTGGCCACAGACCGCCACCGCCTAATTTTGAGACAGTTTGTAGAAGAATTTAGAAGTCAAAATATACTTCAACGAATAATTTAATCATTAAAAATAAGATTTAACTACAATTCCATTACCGCCAGTATATTAGAATTGCCATTTTACTAAATTATACAACGCTACAGCCGAATGTAACTTAACCGAGTTTTTAGAATACTAGCCGAAACCGTGAGTTGTAATCTGACTCTAGACTTCGCAAGACCAACTTGCAAAGAGAAATTACATCAATATTAAATACCCAGGCCGAGGATTCTTACGGATTTAACGCACGACCCGTGTTGAAAATTCCTTGGCAAAAGATAACGCCATAAATCAACGGTGTCGCGAGTCCTCACGTAAACGGAGTATTTTACTCGTGAAGAAGATACGAACGGTAACTGCATAAGAATAACAGCTAGGAACCGTGGGATATTAGTAACGCGACTTAATACTGATAAGAGTCGTTGAAAAATGCGACCGAGATGAAAGAAAGGAGACCGTCGAAAGACCCCGCTGGAAACTCCAGATAACTTTGGGAAAGTACAATACTCATCCCCGGAGAACTTTTCGAGGAGAGCAGATAAATAGTTTTAATAGTATGATCCCCGGGGTCAACCGGGCCCGGTAAAATTACAGGCCTAACAGAGGAATAAACCGAACGATAATAATGGCCGAGAAGTGTCGAATGAATATTTTACAAGTTCTTTCTGCTGGCAATTATCGGAGGTTATTTGTGCAGCTTTTCTTTGCTGTGAACAGCTTTTTTCTGGTACAGGCGTTTTCTCTCTGAACTACTTTCTCTGACGTTGCCGAGAACTTCAATGCATAATAACTTTCCTTGGTCATTCATATTAAAACTTGATATATTATTAATTTATATCTGTGGCAAAAAGAGGCACTCGTCATATCAAATCGAATCTATTTGATAAGTGGGAAAGATATATAATGTACAATAATTTTGCTGGGGATTGTTATGCACGATAAAAACTTTCCGCATTTGTCGCAACAAATTGTAATTACTTAGCAATTCCTTTCCGTTTGATTGTTTTAGTAAATCGATTGTATTACGATACTGTTAAATGCTTTCAATTATTTTACAGTTTCAAATTGCGGTTACTCATTACTATTATTATTATTATGTAGATGCACAAAATCGACAGTCTAGCAATAATGACAGAAGAATATAAATGGATCTACTAACGATGATGATGATCTACTTTCGATAAAATTGTTTCGCCAGAGCGCTAGAAACTTTTACGGATGTTTCTTCAACGTTCGGACAATCTCGGGACTCAATTCTTGACATTGTTTACGGCGGTACATGTAATCGCTGTACCGCTTTAACTTAAACTTCCATCGATGTACTTCTCTTCGAAAACATTCCCTAATAGCGAGTACCTGCATTTCAAAACTTCCCCGAAGACTGCCTCGGACGCGTCGACCGCTGATTCATTGTATTTCGAGTCTCAGACTTATCGCGACTACGACCAGCATATTTTCTCCCGAGCTCCTCGAACAACTGAACTTCTCTCGCAAATTTAGCTCTCACCGTTTTTTCTCCGACACGCGCACATATCGCAATGGCCACGCGAATTGGGGAAAAGAATGATCAGAGACATTTTTAAACCAACTACGGTGCCAATGCTTTCCACGATGGAAATCAAATCAGCGTTGAATAAAAACGGTTCCTAGACAATTAACAGATTCGAAGCATTGATGGTTTATTTAAACGAACACTAATAGGCAAAACGGAATGCTTGTTTTGTTGCAAAACGGATTGCTATCAACGGAATCATTGTTTTTTAATTTAATGTCGCATCTGCTTAATATCAATTAGCGATAATTTATTGGATAATATGTGTAGGGTTACATATAACGCAATATATACAATAGTCTCGCATTACATTTTTACATTATTTTCTTCATTAAGGCTTCTCAAATTACTATATAATTTCGCTAAACAATTTGGTTTCGTTTAAGTATGACACAACATTTACAACAGCATCATTTGTTAGACGAATAATACAAAAATGTCTTTGATTTTTTTACCGAACAAACGCTTTGTTATTACTTCCAGCAGTTTCTGCAGCTTTTCACCCCAATCCAAACCGATGTAACAAACTCGTGCAAAAATAAACTCTTCCACCATTTTCGCTAGAATTACAAGGACAATCTAATACCGACAGTCGAATCGAAAAGCAAAACGCTGCTACTGGCTAGAACTTTTCGCGCTTTAAATCAACGTGCTACGAAGGTAATCAGATAAAACGTCGCTTCAAAATAACCGCTAGGAGTTCGAATCGCTAAAAAAAGGCGAAAACAAACGGAGCCCGATAAAAACCGGCAAAAACCAACAGAAGTCGATAAAAACCGTTCGTAAACCGCAATCATTTTCGCACGAACTCGACGCATTATTCCGCAGGTATTAACGGATAAGTTCACCTTTGGCCGAAATCGTACGGGAGCGTGAAAAATAAAAGCAAAATTCAACGATTCCCAAGGGTTGACAGCGAGAGGGGACGGGGCTTTCCATTCTTCTCTCCCCCATAGACAACGGGCTGCTCGCTAGTTTAACTGTAAATCCCGGTGTCGGGCGCATCGATGCGGATGAAGGTGAATTAAAGCGGGAACGAGCCGATGCGAAACAAAAAGGCCGGATCCGCGGCATTATCCAACATTCGCGCTCGCAATTAGACGTTGCGCGCTCCACCGAAAACGCGGCCGTACAATATTTACCGTCGCCGATCCCGCTTGACATCCGCGAGTTTATCCGGAAGATAAACGCGCCTGTAATACGCTTTGTGGCTGATTGCCGAGATCCCGCAACTTGACATAATTTACGCCCCTGAACTTATTATAACCAGCACGAGCCGCGAGTCGCGAAACGTCGCATTGCGAAGCGGAAATCTGTTTTTGGTGCTGGAAACTCGAGTTTCGAGGTTGCAAATTTCGTTTAGCAGTAATCTAGCAGTGATGAACTAAATAACATCGAATTGACAAGGTTATTATGGTAAGACCGCTGAAGAGAGTCATCATAACTACAGTAATTTCTCCTGAAAATGCCAAATTTCGGGTTGCTCTGAATTTCCCTGGGCTAATCCTACAGTAATCTAGCAGTGATAAACTAATTAACATTGAATTGTCAAGGTTAGTATGCTAAAACCGCTAAACAGTCGTCATAACTACAGTAATTTCTCCTGAAAATGCCAATTTTCGGGTTGCTGTGAATTACCCTGTGCTAATCCTAAGTCTACGTAAATCATTACATTCTAACCGACAGTTTTTGTATAATAAATTCAAATAACACTGGCAAAAATAGCGAAGCTTATAAAAAGGATCCAAATAGGTATGAACGACAGTGTATGCGCCTACTTGATTCCACGTGTAGCGACAACCGAGGGAGTCAGCTTATGATCGCGATAGGTCGCCGCGAGAAGCATTGCGGAACCGCTTCCAGCTCGTTCGCGTCGATGGTCGCTGCCAGGTGCAACCTACTTGCTTTGAGGGTAGAACGGAACCGGATGCGAATATCGTTATCGGACTGCTGCGGCCAGCCTACTTTCGCTGGCTTTTCTCGTCCGGCCTCGGTCTATGTGCCATTTTAATTACGTGACCGATCCGAGAGCGCGGCTACCTTTGAGCTCGTCGACGCTTTGGAACAGACCCGTTTCAACGGGATAGATTACGGCCAACGTATCATCCGTACACGAAAAGGTCTTACCCATCGTCCGCGAGTTACGTCAATTCTTCTTTTTTAACGGAGGTAGTTATGACGCTTAAAATGCCGGCTGATGAAGTTGCGGGCTTTCATTGGATTACGGTGATTGACCATCGGATATTTCACGCATCGGTTTGCGAACGTGAACGCTATTTTAAATATTCGGAGGCTAGCGGAACCGGTTACTGTGCGGTGGGTGACCACTTGCTGTGCCTTTGGTTCGTTTTCAGGCACAATTAAATTTATATTTGTCGAATGAGATGTATTCAATTTTTATACAGTTTTATTTTGTTTATTTTGCAATTAGAAAATGTAATGTGTTTTATTATTGATATACAGTTAATTCGATATATTATTTATTACTAATTATATTATTATTATTAATTGTATTTATTATTTATTAATTATATATTATACAGTTATTATTTTTCCGGTTATTTATGGCACAAATGATACGACGTGAGAATAGTCGAGAGTAAGCGAAATGATACCGATGAATTCCTAGCTTTTCCCGGGCAATGCTCGGCGTTTCTAACGCAGTGAAAGAGTCTCCTACGAATCCTCAAATATGTATATTGATGAAGCTTGCCACTTCTCCGCAGTTGATATCCTACGGTATCATTCCTGCGACTGTCATCAAGAGGTCATTCAATTGACCTCTTTGGAACCACACTACAGATCAATCACTCCAGTTTTCATTGCTCTCGACACAATCCGTTGAAAAGGATTGGTTACTCTTAAAAGGGCGTGTCTCTCGAAATACGGTGAAATGAAACATGGATTTGAAAGAGAATTAATCGATAGCCCTGTTATAAAGTATTTAAACTTCCCGAAACTTCTGTATAGGGGTTGAATACATCTAGTTGCCTCGCTGTTTCCAAACCAAAGCGTTTGTCCTTTGATAATGCACTTTTGTGTTCGAGTAAAATTCACAGCTCACTTACCGACTTAATTAACTATTCCTAGTTAACTATTTAAGTTAGATAACTATTTAACGTATAAAGTAAGATTTTTATATATTAACTAGTATATATTAATATATGAGTAAATTTATATATAGTATATAATATATTTATATTAATATACTAGTAATATACTACTACTCAAACTAATATTAGTTTTTATATCAATATAGCATATATTAATATTAATATAATTAATGGCTATATTGATATAAAAATTAATATTAGTTTGAAAATGTAATTCACGAATGCAGAAAATTCGCAGTGTAATTAGTTCAGTCATATTTTTTTGAACATATTCTTCATCCTTTGTTTGCAAGTCGATTTCTACTGACGCAATAAAAAATGATCCAATATGCAGACAGATGTTGAATTAATTTACTTTCTACACTACTTTCGTCATTCGCTGCAACGAGAAAAAAACTGCCACCGTTCATTATGCTTCCGTATTAGAATCACCCGTAAACCTTCTACCGTTAATAATCATCGACATCCAGCAATCCGTTTGCTCGTCTCTTTGTAGACGATAGATCCAATGATATTCCACGTGGAATAAAGACATTTCAGAGTGTAACGTAGTCTCCCTTGAACAACGCAGGCTCTCCGAACACCTCAATTTCGGATACATCTTCGCGCCGCGCGTTACATGAAACCGGTTACGTGTCGATGATCTTATCAACAATTCTGTCTCCAGCAGGATAATTGATATCGACGGTGGCGGTACAATTTCATCTTCCCAGTTCCGCATCCGAACAAGCGCTAATTAGTTAAACACTTTGCTGACCATAATTAATACGGTCCTAATGAATATTCGCTGGCGGGATCGAGTTCCGCGAACTTAGCTCCAAGTTTGCCTGACATGAACCTGGCTCGCTCCTAAGGGATTCCTGTAAAACCACACGGAACCAGCTAAATAGACAGTACCTCGGACGAGAAACAGTATCTCGAACCTCTGCTGCGAGAAATCGATATCAATAGCTTCGATGATATCTATTTTATTAAATGGAACGTTATTTCAAATGGATTTCTTTCTCTTTCTCTCTCTTTCACTTTCTTTCTTTCTTACTTTCTCTCTCGCTCTCTCTCTCTCTCTCTCTCTCTCTCTCTCCAATAATGAAATAATCTAGAGAAAGACTAGTTATATATTAACATAAAATAGCAAATAATTTTGTCAAATAACATGTATGCAAATAAGATAATATATTACTAGACTGCAGATTTTAATGCAGATTTTATGCAGATAAATTTGTCTGCACTAATTTCATAATACAGGAGCTAAATAGATATTCACTTAATTTCTTAATAATACTAACAGGTTGAAAATAGTTCAATAGTACTTTCTATCTGAAATATCGAAGTGATGAATAATCCCGTCATTGTATTTTTATTTCTCATTGTAGTAAAAGTTTAATTAAATTCACATGATTTCATTAGCTAAGAATATAATACCAATAAAGCGTTTTTACAGTTTTTCCGTCGGGTCTATCATGACCCCAGTGTAAAAATCATTTTTAATGATTAAATTCCTTAAACGTTCTCGCAGACTCGTTTCACATAAAATCTACAGTCCGTGTATTAATTTAACGATTGTTCGTTGAAGAGATTTCCTTGAATAATTCCGAAGCTCGCTTTTCAAGTACGACCGCTTTCCGTTTGCTTATTTAAGCACGGTTCGGCCACAAATAATCGAAAATAACGTCCCGAACAGAGTCTCTAGTTTCTGTTGCGTTCCTTTTCCTCTGGCAAGGATCCTGCGGAACGAAGCGGCGACTTAGAGAATTTATAGACCGCGATTATATCTGAATTCGAAAGCCCAGAAACGATCATTCCAGCATTTATTTATCGTGGTCGTGTTATCGCATAGGCAACTGTGTAAAGCAGAACTGAGGAATAGTTGCGCGCAACAGCTTTATTGCTCCCGCCGCGACGAGAGCAACTACTTTTCGGAATTAGCTGTTCCGCAGTCCATTCCCGATTATGAATCAGCCAGTTTTCCTACTCGTACTTCTCCCTTCCCCCGCCCTCCATAACGCATACTTCACCCGAACTCCATCTCTATTACCTCCGATCCCCATCTTAAGCGTCAAATTTAAATTTAAAGGATACCACGATTGCCCGACTCGATATTCAATCGTTGGCTGGGAGAACCGATTCCGAAGTCCCGATGAAATAAACACGAAACAAAATGCGATAATGTATGTATAATGGCGGGCAATCTTGAAATATTAGGTTCTGAAATTAGTATTTATGTACTTGTGCTAATTGCAAAAATTTTGGCTCGTAGAATTTGATACTAATAACTGAGATTTATGGTAATAAACTGCTCCGAAAGATTACAGCATAGGCACATATCGGATGAGAATTGGTCAACTTTGACTGACGATAACTTCGCGAAAAATCATTGATTTTTATTTCAAATTAAAGCTTGAAACCTCTAGTTTAAGACGATATTTCTCAATTTTATATTCTACGCACTCTCGCCACTGTAACTATTTAAATCTGAATCCCTGTTTATCATATTGAAAATTGCCAAGTTTGACGAAGTGCACGGACTTTGTCAAATTTTTTCCGGGGATGCCGTTTAGAGTAGAGTAAAGTTTGATCTTTCATCTCTAATTTTTTTCTCGCGAAGTTGCAGCACTTTAAAGTAACCAAACCCCATATGTCAGACTCCTGGAAAGAGGTGCAAAATCAAATCACGTGCAAAATAAAAAATATCTCAGGGTAGGAAATTGGATGAAAACTAAATAGAATGTTTTCAATCATTTTCTACACTGTTTCTTGATGTCCTATCAATCATCTGGAAATGCCAACGCCGACGGTACGTGACAAAAATGCGCAAAAAACTTCAGTTCTAAATGAATAAATTGATGGTATCCGGCTTTAGATTTCGCACAAACGAATTGCAATTTCTGCATACTGGAACGACAACCAGCCGATGCTCATGCCCGGTGTCTACTTACACCCGGCGAAAACTGTATTCTTGCGCGATTTTTAGGAAATCGGTAAAATAGCCAAAAGGCATCCCACGGGAATTTCAACCGCGAGACTTATGCAGCATTCGGCATACGAATGTAGGAATACATCCGCGAATAAACCTAGACCGTCTGTATCGGTGGCCTGGATCTCACGTCCCGACTTCCAATATTTCGGCAAAGATACCTGGCGAAACCAGTAAAAGGGAGCAAATATTGGTTCGAGGTGCACGGACTCATCGCTGTCGTCAGACGTTTTCGGCGATCTTCAACGGCTCAACAGATATATCAAGCTCAAATATAATTATGTTGTATCTGTGAGATTTAATTGGTAGCCGGCGAATCTTTATGTATTTATGACGCAATCCGGGCATATTAACGAATATGCACTGTTCTATTATTCTGTGCTCTCTGTTTTCCCAAAGAAAATTTTCTTCTTCCGATTTTCATGAAATAATTATAATGAAAATATGCACAAATATTCGCTGTTCAATAATTATAAATCAAGGGTAGGAAATATTCCATCGAAATGGTAAATATTAACGAAAGAAATTAATAATTAATTTAATATACTTGCATATCGGATATCAAATTTTAACGAAGAAAACAATGTTCTAGAATGTCCAAATTATATTCTCGAATTTTTAGGTCTCGATAATGCTGTTAGTGTTTGAGTGACAGTTGCTTGAAAACCGCATCATAATAATGCTGCACCGCGAGCTACAAACTCACAAAAGTCAGATCCGCCGGGTAACATTTCGAACGGAGTTGTGTGACCGGTGAAATGCAAAAAGACCGCACCGGAAGCAGTATACGTGATTTAGTGGGTATGAAAAATCTGCCGTGAGTTCGGGAAATCGTCAACATGCAGTTCTCCGACGCTGCTAAGCACACAATGGAAAAGAAGAAAATAAAGTGCGAACATGAAAACATCAATGGGAAACTGCGGGCGTTATTCTCGGGCCGGCAACGCCTAGACACATGATGCATAGTCTCATATACACAGTAAATACGTTAGGGCGATTCGCAGGTATAGTGCTCCCAGTTCGGGAAAAACAAGCCCGTAAATTTCGATCCTCGTATTGCAAGGAAATTCACGATACTTTAATTGCTGTTGAAAATGGGACAATGGGAAGCATCCTCATAACATCTAAACGAGTTGTCACATGTTACAACGGGCGGTTCGAAATTGAAAAAAGAGGAGTGCGTTGAGCGACAAATGCATTTGTGGTCGCTTGCTTCCCGTAGTAACCGAGCGTGGCAACGTAAAATAACACAATCGGTGTACTTATCACAGACACATCAAATTCGCAAATTAAGCTTCATTAGTTTCTTAACACAGATTCAGAATAATTAATTTTAAATAGGGGTGATACGAATTATAATAAATTATGAATATAAAATTTAATTATAACGAATTTTTAATATAGATTTAAATTGTAATAGAATTTAATAGAAATTTAATATCTTGGTACATTTACAATGGAAATATAATTAGAGATTTTAAATTATAATAAATTTTTAATAGAAGTTCAATTAGAAATTTTAACTTATATATTTTTGACAGAAATTAAAACCTTAATATATTTAATAACAACTGATATCTAGTAAAGAAGATACAGCGATTTAATTATGCAGTGAAGTGAGACTTATGTAGAAGTTGACTTCTAGTGTAAACACTGTAGATAGCAATGCTATAAATTATCAAAATGCAAGCAGCACGAAATGCATTGCGTTCAATGCAATCGCTGATTTATCGGTAAAACATTCGTGCCAGGAAAGTTCAGCATTGTCGAAACGACATTGAGAAGTGTCGATACTCTGTGCAGTTATGGTTAAGTGGACGTGTTTATAATTACACCGTATATAATAAATTTGCATACGTCGATGCTGATCCAACGGCGTCCGCGTGTCCATAAGTCCTGACAAGCATTAACGCGCACATCCCGCGAAATTTTTCAAACAATCGCTCTATCATATCTGAATTTTCTTTATTTTCGTAGGAACGCGGATAACGATCGCGCAACGTGCACGTTGCGCAACTGTTCGTTGCCCGTTTCATTATCCGTCTCCGCGTTCATCACGCGCAACAGAACGCCCGACAGTGTAACGACTAATTTGCCGAAATATCGCAGATAAAAATCCGACGAAAATATTGCAATACTGTCCCCGTACTTGCTATTTTATGGCACCCAATTAAAAGCCCCAATGACGTTTCATTGATTCCCGTAATTCAAGTGCGGACGATCGTCCGATTATTGCAGTAAATTCTCCCTAATTTTCCTTCGTCTTGTAAACAAAAATGGACAATTTGGGAAGGCAAGATACGATTATTCGAGCCTTGTACCTCGTTTTTATAATTATGTAAATATTATTATTGTTACAAAAACGAGCCACGAGGCTCGAATAATCGAATCTCCTTCTTCCAAATCCTTCACATTTGTTCACAAGCTGATGAAAAATTGGGGAAATTTTACTGTAATGCGTTCACGGCGGAAACCGGGAGAAATGGCTATCAACCTGCATACCGTCCTTTAGAATTAGATTCTGCAACGCTGGAAAATGTTATTGTCAAGACTCACAGATTGCTCGCAGAGGAAATTCACCGGTTGTATTACGAGTAGACCGCGGATCTTAATGCAAAATAGAAATTCTCCACCTCGATCGCAACGAGCAGGAGTTAAATAAAAATTTATTTTCATTCTCAACAGTTCCATTCAGTTGATATTAACGAGAACGTTATTATAAATACTGTTGAATTTTTGTATTGCATTTACAACGTGCTGTATTCGACCTAGTTGCTTTTGTCATAAATGCAAATATTACAAACAGAAACCTTCAGATAAGAGAGTCTCTACTGTGCTATTCATTTCTTGCAAATCGAAACGAAATTTGATTCATCTGTGATCAAAGTTTACGAATGACAGATTATTAGTATCAGACAAATTATGAAAACGAAGAAGTGTTAATTCAGTGCAGAAAGAAATCGTAGTGCAGGCTCGAATATGCAGTCGTATTTAGAATAATCAGATATTGCAGCTTCGGATAATCCAGATTCTACCGTGCGAATAAAATAAAAGCGCAACAAAATTTCCGATGAAAATAGAGAATTCTCGGCGACGTTCCTTATTTCGAATATTTCGAGCGATAACTAATTAGCGCCGCCATCGGAGTTCCATCGACCGCCGTGTCGCGGCCACGGAAAAGTGTCCATCGACCCGCATTTGCGATGCAGATGCGGGAAACCGGCGGTGAAAACGCGTGAATTTTCTTGAATCTGTGCGGAGCAGACGCCGTTTCCGGTCTCAGAAGAAGAAAATATTGAAATGTAGAAATTTGTTCAATATTTAAACAATATAGAATATGTATTGATTAGGAAAGAACTAAACGTGATGAAAACAGGAAATATCGCGTACCGTATCTACAACTAGGATTACAACTACTTCAGTTAATTCTACAACTCGCAACGCACCTCACTCGACGACTCTCGAACACACCCTGTCCACTCCAAACACGCTCCTTCGACACAACGCCTGTCTTTTCCTAAAACGTGACAATCGCATCCGCCGGCACTCCGTCGCCAAGGGTTTTTCCTATCTGACCCGGCCTTCGCCAACGTTTCTCTTCTATTTCCTACCATAAATACAAAGTCTTAAAACTACGGTCTCCTAAGCCTAACACTCCTCCTCATCCTAAACGTACCCACTAAATTACGATACTACACTCGGTCGTCCTGACCGGACATCTGCCCACAGATGTTCTCATCGCCACTGTACGAACTTTCACTTTCACCGGAAAAATCGTCCTCTTCGTCGGCACACATAGCTTCATGTAATCGGCTGCAGTGGATGTTTCCTGCGGCCCTTCATGATTACCCACCTTCTGCACTTCGTAGCGGTCATTCCGCAGTATTCTTGTCACACGGTATGGTCCAAGAAACTTCGGGTAGAATTTTAACCCCGGATCAGAGAGCCTGTGTCCTTTTCACTCCCTCTCTATATCGTGCTGCTTCCTTTTTCTGTATCTCCTTAAACCAGTAATCTCTCTTTACGAGCGCCTCTGTTTTGGAAATACCGAAATGACCGTGCTCGTGCGCCTGTCGAACTATCTGGATGTGCGTTGTCCTCAGCACAACTACCAACGGCGTATCATCAACCTCTCTATACAGAATATCATTTCGCAACGGGTACGCATCGCCTTCGAACCGCTCAATATTATCTCGAATTTTCCTCAAGTTGTCGTCCTGTACCTGCGCTCTTCTCAAATTTGCGATAATCCCCAGTTCGTTTTCTCCCACTAGCATAATTGTAGGTAGTGGGTTTCGGCATAGCGCGTCAACATGTGCCATATTTCTTCCCGTTCTATGCTCCACGCTGTAGTCGAACTCTTCTAAGAGAAGCGCCCACCTGGCCACACGCTCACATAAGTCCTTTTTCCTCATCGTTAACGCAAACGTTTGACAATCCGTCACAATTTTAAATGAAATGCCGAATAGATAAACACGAAATTTCATCAACGCCTTTACAATTGCCAAAACTTCAAGCTCGTAGCTTGTATACTTTTCTTCGGCTGGAGTAGTTTTACCACTCGCTTCGCTATCGCGCTGCAACAATATCATACCATATCCCATACTACATGCGTCTGTATGTACTTCTGTCTCTGCACCCACACAATACAACTTTAGTACAGATTTTCCGCTTAGAGCTAATCTTAGCCTATCGAAAGCTTCTTGTTCACTCGCTTCAAACTTGAACTTGATATCTTTTCTTAATAAATTCGACGATGGTCTCGCAATAACAGAGTATTGGTACACAAACTTTCTGAAATTTCCCGCTAAACCAAGGAAACTCCGAACATCTCTAGCACATCTAGGTCTCGGAAAATTCGTAACAGCACTACTCTTTCGTTCTGACGGTCGAATGCTACCGTTTACAACAATGTGACCTAAATATTCTACTGTTGTGTGCAAAAAACAACACTTGCTCCAATTAATCAATAATCCATATTCTCACTAGCAACATTTAATATTAATTTGAGATTCTCGATACCGCGTGAGAAATCAGATGAAGGTATTATTAAATCGTCCATGTATGTCAAAACGACCCCGGTTGCAATTATATCTTTGAACAGTGCATTTATAAACTTTTGAAAGACGGCTGGCGAATTACATAACACAAACGGTACCTTTAGAAATTCATAATGACCGGTGGGAGTCACGAAGGCGGTGTATTTTCTGCTACTCTCATCAATAGGAACATGAAAAAATCCATTTCTGAGATCCAACGTACTAAATACTTTCGCGCCTTCTAATAAATCCAATTGATCCCCTATCAAAGGTAGGGGATATCTATCTTTTACAATATTTTTATTAAGCTATCTGTAGTCAACACAAATTCTAGTTGAACCATCCTTCTTCTTTACTAGTACAATTCGATTTGCGTAATCTGAACAAGACTCTCGAATTATTTCATCTTTCAACCATGACGTTATTTGTTTATCAACTTCAGATTTATGCCCGGGAGACAATCTTCGCGGTCTCTCGTACACTGGGATCTCGTCTTGCAGTATCAAGCTCATTTTAATCCCTACTTCTTTCGTTTTAGATGGTTTATAACTTGCAACACAATCTTCTATAAGTTTTCTATGTTCAGGAACCGCAATGTGTGATAAATCTACATTGTCAACTATAGCCTCGACATTGACATTAAATATTTCCGGCAAATCTATTTTTTTAATAAAAATTTCTCCTCCTTTCGTACTTAGTTCTACGGAATCTAAAAATTCTGTACCGATTATTAAACTATGGGACGACAAGGTATTGGGTAGAACGTGTATATTTATTCGATATGTTATCTGATCTATTGCAATAGTTGTTGAAAATTCCCCTAATGTGTGGTTGCTCTCTGCTCCGACACCACGAAATTGCAAAATCTTATTATTCAATCTAGGAGCACCAATTTTAACATAATAATCCGCTCGCATCAAATTCAGTTCGCTTCCAGAATCTATTAACGCTGTCAACTTACAATTTCCAACTTGCACCTCTTTAACTCGCTTCTTTCTCGACGCTTCAGATACACTTGGGTCCTCTTTCTTTTGTCGGGCAGTTTGCAGCCGTATGGTATCGGTTTCCACACAAAAAACATCGCCGTATTTCTTGCTGCGCCACTTGCTGTGATTCACCTTGTGATGAGGTTCCATGGACGGTCGTCTTCTTCTTCTCCTCAGGTCGCCTGTTTTTCGTTCCTGATTTTTCCTTCATGTCTTCGTAAATTTCGAATTTTTCTTTCAACTCACGTATATTTCTAGCACCGTACAATATCGTTTTGTTTGTCTCGAAATCCTGAACTCCGTCAATAATATACTTAATAACTGTTGATACTTCCATGTCCGCTTGCTTCGCAATCTCCAACATTTGATAAATGTATTCTTGATACGACTCGTTCGATCTTTTAATTTTACGTGACAACTCTGTATGTATCTTGTACCTATCTGCAGTTTTAGCAAATTCAGATTCCAATGCTCGCTTCATCTCGATCCATTTGCGACAACATTTTTCATAGTCGACGAACAATCTCGCCGATCCACGCAATAAACGCTTCGCATAAATAACTTTTTGTACTTCACTCCATTCACATAGCTCCGCCATGTCTTCAAACTCTTCGAGCCAACAACGAATGTTTGCTTTATCGTCTCCGCTAAATGTACGCATGGACTCCTCAACATCTCTGAATGTTAATGCCTGCATCCGTCACACGCATCGTCTCACATTGCTTCCTTCTTCTTCATCTTCACTGCCATCAGTATAGTCTTCCTCTTCGCCATGTTCTATTTGCAACATTATGGCTACTTTAAGCCGATCTTGTAATTGCTTCTTATTTCCCGACGTTCTCAGCTTGCGACTCTTCAATTCTTCCTTCAAATCGGTTAACTTCATTGTTAGAAATTCCTCTAATTTGTCAGCAGATAGGCATGCTTGTGACACTTCGACAACGGTATCGTTTCCTGCAGACATCTTAAAAGGTTTTTAAATGCACAACACAACAACTAGAGTTCAACTCTCAACTCCTACAGTCACGATATCACTGTTATCATTCAGCGCTACGTTTTCCTCAAATCTCGGACGAGCCCCCAAAATGATGTAGAAATTTGTTCAATATTTAAACAATATAGAATATGTATTGATTAGGAAAGAACTAAACGTGGTGAAAACAGGAAATATCGCGTACCGTATCTGCAACTAGGATTACAACTACTTCACTTAATTCTACAACTCGCAACGCTCCTCACTCGACGACTCTCGAACACACCCTGTCCACTCCAAACACGCTCCTTCGACACAACGCCTGCCTTTTCCAAAAACGTGATAATCGCATCGGCCGGCTCCCTGTCGCCAAGTGTTTTTCCCATCTGACCCGGCCTTCGCCAACATTTCTCTTCTATTGCCTACCATAAATACAAAGTCTTAAAACTACGGTCTTAAAACTAAGCCTAACACTCCTCCTCGTCCTAAACGTACCCACTAAATTACGATACTACAGAAATATTGAATATATTTCGAAAATAAATATATTAATTGTTAAATATGTGTGTATAATGAAGTATTAGAATAGAAATTTTTCAAAATTCGACCGGGTTGCGTGAATTCGTTTGTGATTTCAGAGGGAATATTTCTTGCAAATATTTTGCCTCCTTAGTCTTTTTGCCTAACGCTAACCTCAAAAATTCCCCGAAACAAAGTAATTTCACAGACGAATCCAAAAAAGTAAAACGAAAGATCACGATTTATATCAACTCCATCACGCTCTAAAAATCGTAGAAATGTTCGATTCATTCGAACGTACCGCAACGCAAACCGAAATATATTAGTGTCATCCATGCGTGACCGTCGACGCGGTATCGAGAGCATTAATCAATTACCGGGCGCTTCTAAATAAACAGAGAGATCTGTTGGTAACAAGCGAGCTGAGAGAATGGGATCGAACCTGACATTTTAATTCGTGCGGCTCCCGGGCAGCGTTTGCGAGAAACGAGGTCGGCACCGTCGTGAAACAGCGATCCTCCGCCGAAGTTTCCGCCGAATTTTTTACGCACTGACTCCGCATTCCTGGAACACTGCTTACAAATCATTAGTAACAATTATTACTCGATTGCCTGCTCGTAACGAAGGAACTTTCGCCGTAAACCTCGGAATTGGGAATAGCGTGCCGGCGGACATGTCGCGAAGAACAACGAACTAAGTCCCGGCGAAGAGAGGGAGGGAGGGTGGTTGAACGCACAGAGGCATTAAAAGTCAAAAATTCATCATCGCGGCCAAGTGTCTGCAAAGTCGGCATAAAAGAGCTAATAAGGGACGGCGTTTTATAGACAAAGTCCAACAGCTGCTTCAGCCGAGCAACTCCGCAGTGATAACAAAAGAAGTTGAAGTATTAAATCCGAAATGTTCCTGGACGCCGTAAATGCCCCGTCCATGTCGCACGCACAACTTTTAAAGTCTTCCCATGGGTAAGGTTAATATCGGCGCTATCGGAGACACGCCTTTTTTCACGGGACAGGAAAACAAAGTAATTGCGAGCTGCTTCGCGTTCGGTTTTTTTTCTCCGTCATTGATTTTGTTTTTAAGCTTTTTACGAGCGCGCGCGAACCCGCGCAGTTTGTCGCCGGGAATGTGTGGATGGCTCTTCAAGCCGAGTCTGACAACGATGGAAAATCCACCGGCGTAGAATGTCCTGTCGTAAATTGAGTACGTGACTACGTTCGTTGCCGTGAAAACACCGTTCTCAGGATATTTATGAGTCGACGCTATTATGTGTCGCAGGAGTGGCGTAAGGCTCCAATATTTTCGTTTTAAATACACTTATATTTATTTTTCATGGGCTGCCCCGTCGGTTTACGGGCGTTTACGGGCCGTTCACATATTTCTTCGCCAATTAACTACTACATGCGCACCACCTTTCTTCCCAACGTTTGTCCAACTATTGCCCTTTCCACGGACACTGTGCCTGCCGAACGTTTTTTCGCTGTCAATTAAAGCTTGACCAAATAATTTGGCGTGGATTTGCAGTGGATTCGTAGCATTCGCGTGTTTAACCGTGTTAACGCTTTTTGGAATTTTGTGACTTCCGTTCATTCACGTGGCGATTTTCGTTAAAACTGACACACACACAATCGGTTTAACGAGGGATGTAATTTTACGTTTGCGACAATCAACTGTAACCCGGGGTGCTCGGTATTTTTATTTCGATAGCAACGAGCGCTTGATAACCGAGTTAGTAGTCTTAAAAATGATGTTTACTATTCTGCAGCCCCGAGTCTCCTGACCGTAAAAATTTACGGACTAATGCAGTTCTCCAGAACGGACCTCATCCTATTCTTTCTTGCGGATGCACTGCACTTTTCCGCAAAAAGAAATCTAAAAAGCCATTAACACTAAACTGGAATAATGGACAGTCTTATCTTCCATCGCCAAGTTCTAAAGTTCCCTTCGCCTGAAATTTGTTAACTTTTAAACATTTCTATGGAAAGCCTACTTTTAAACTACTTTTTACTTTAAATTTAATTTTATTCTCTCGATCAGTTTAATTTTTATTTGACGACTGTTATTTTTTTGTTAAGTTCGTTCTTTGTTGATATAGCAGATTACTCTGACGATGTTCCTGGAAAATTATAATAATTTTAATCATTTATTTATTCTGGAACATCGAAATCTCCGAGTTACGCGTTTACGGGAATAAATAAATTCGCTATTATATTATGTTATTATTATTATTATATACAGGATAAAATAGCTGAATAGTAACATTTAAATGTCTCCATTATTTGTAGATACATCAGCGTACAACAAATTTAATCACACACTGAATATTGTGATATTAAAGATGTGATATGGAAGGAAAAATGTTGTTTATTGCTTCGCCTCGTGGAAAATATTTCGAATACCACTTTCAGAAAGTAAAAGGCGAAATTTTATCGGGAAGCGTGTGGACCGCTGTACGCGTACGAGAAATTCTGTGAGAAAAGCGAGGCGAAAAACATTTTTCCCTTGCAACCATTTTGCTTGCCCTGTCGAACAGTTTAGTTACTGCGCACCTTTGACTGTGGTTTGCTGAGAAACATGACGCTTGCTCTGCGCACAAGTAGCCATAATTGCTAAGCTTGCCGTCGGGCGTCTCGAGGCGTCAACATTGCACAATGGCGTTCGGTGACTTCTCAAAGGCACGAAACAGCTTTCGTCGTGCACTTAGAAACAACAAAGATATTTCAATGTTTTTTTCCACGCAGCTTCTTCGATCGCGTGTACGACAATGATCAAAATTACGGAACGAAAATAAACACGAATATACGACAAATGAAAATATGGTCTCTTTTCAAACTAAAAAATGATCACGATAAGAAGAAGGTCGGTTAAGTGGAATAATGAAAAGGAAGCGCACAAATGAATGCACAATGCCGGAGATTTATCGAAGACAATGAAAATAAAACGCGAACGGGTTAATACCGATCCACCAACAATGCCCATAACTTTTTTCGCCGTTGAGAAATTTGAAATGAATTTTTTATCGATGCCGGAATATGCCGCGTGCAAACGAACGAGAAAACTTGGTATAAATCGGATAATATTTGAATAAACGAGCCATCCCGGAAGGTCTCTTGTAATTTCATTAATCGTCGAGAGAGGCTTCGATCGCTCTCGCTAGACCGACGAGCTCTCGGGTTAAGTGCAGCTGCGAACCGTGTCGTCCCGTGCAAATACCTTCGTTGTTCTCCCTGGACAGAATAAATTTGGATCGCAAAGAAAACAGGCGCCATCAAAATACTTGGACATTCAATATTCCCTAACAAAACCCATCGTCGCAGCGTAAGAGTTGAATGAAGAAGGGCCCGTGAAATCACCTTATCAAAGAAGGCGGTGCGGTATTAACCATTTCCTCGTTGAAATTGCAGTCTCTCTCTGTCTCTCCCTCTCTCTTTCCCTCTCTCTCTCTCTCTCGTCGGGCGCGACAGAGAAAATGGAAAAATTGTTGGAAAGATTGTGTCCCTTAACAGAAGATGATGATGACACTCGTTACGATCGGCCAGGGGCGTGCGTCGTCGTTACGCAAACGACACTGAATAAATCTGGTGCTTCATGCGTGCTTAGGAATCGTCGCGGCGCGTCGCGGGGACAAGCGTTGGCCTAAGCAGAAGCGGCAAATTGGCGTCGAGTGACGTTTCCTGTTTGCCTCGTACAGTAACGGACAAACGATTGAGGCATCAAGAGAGAAGAAAAAGATCGGCGGAACGCGCCGTGCTTGCAGATCTTCCACAAAATGACGTCCGTCATTTGAAGAGCAATTCGTCATACGAAATACGAGCAAACATCGAATCGTCCAAGAACAATATTTAATATTTAAATTATATGTATATATTTTGATGTAATATTTTTATAGAATATTTTTATATAAATATTTTGCACAATGTTAACGATTGGAAGTCAGTGGAATTCATTTTTTCGTTCGAATCAAATTCACCCTTTTACAAGCGACACTCGCTGTTTTGCAATCGATACTCACCCTCCCACAAATTAAATTCACTTTCGTTAACCTCAGCTTTTGCAAATAAAGTTCTTCTACGTTGTTTTCTGAAACTATTCAAATGAAAATAACATTTACATAGAACAAGGAACATGAAATGCTCGTTTAACAGTAAATTTAGCCGCATCTGTAATTTTCCTTCCAGTTTGGTAATTTCATACGCATATTCATGTAACAATAACGACAATCCGTGGGAGCGATGGTTGCAACAGAATAATTAACAACATCCGACAAAAACTATTTGCCGAAATAATGTTCAATGTTTGAGAGCTTCAACTGTGAAATGAACAAAGGGTGCCTCGTCTGACGGACGTGATCACGCGGTTCCTGTGTCTTCTGGAAGCTGACATCATCTAAAACGATAATGATCTCTGAAGAATTTCGCGAAAAATATTTCCAGCTGAAAAATTGTTAATGTTATATAAGTGAGACACATATTTTCAGATTGAGGAAGGAAACAAATCGAAGAAACAAGTATCAGTTGCATGCTTCGAACTGAAATTAAAATCCGTCGTCTTAAAATTAAGACCGCTGCTACTCTATGCAGCAAAGTCTACCGTAGACGAATACTTTGTATGCTAGCATAATCGCCGGCGGGACCGAACCAATATAATCTGGAAAGGGATCAGAGGGGATTTGGTGCGAGGGCAGGCATTCGCATGTTTCGGACACAAGCCAGCTTGAGCACAAGCGACCCCTGATACACGCTAATTAAGCTTTATGAATTTAAAATTGCGCTCGTTAACCGAGGCGCGTGTCAAACAATTTCTTGTCACGATAATGATTATCTTCAGCTCGCGTTATTACTACGCGTTATTACTGCGTTATTACTACCCATTTCTCGCGTGACGCCGTGAATTTAGGAAAAACCGGCGGCGGCGGCCGTGGTGTGTTCGAAGGATTTCCCTCCGGAAAAGTTGGTTCGAGCCCGGCCGAACTCCGGGGTCAACTTATGCACGGATATATCCGGCTTTGATCGCGCGGCGACCGTTCCGCTCGATAAAAGGAATCAAGCCCGCCGCGTCGAAGCAGGCCAAATAAACGTATCACGGCTGACGCCTTTGTTCCTGATTATGGAATTTTTTTCGAGCGACGCGCAGCGTCCGCGTTTCCTTCTCGCCCGTTTCAGTTTTATTACCGCGAGCCCCGCCACAGCGAGACGCTATTTTTATTCCGGGATTTATAACGGCCAGCTCAGCCGGCCACGAAATATTCTCCCGCCAGGCTTTTCAAAAATTCCACTTTTTTCGGACAACTTTATCCTTAACGCTGCCCCCCACCCACACCATCCTGCACGCTGCTCCGTCACGGCCGCGCGCAGGCTACGACCAGCTGAAAAAGCTGAACCGTCCACCGCAATTGCACTTCACTTACAACACCTGCGATTCTTTTCCTCCTTCCGGCGCGGCGGAGCGAGCCGCGAAGGGAACTACCCCCGGCTGAATTAGAGCGTTCCGAGGTGCTGTAACGAAATAAACGCGGACGCCCGGTTCAAACTGCGAACAACGTAATTACAGAGCTGCGCGGGAAGGGCTGGCCGCGCAGGTATGAAAATGAAATAGCGCTGGACAGAGAGTGTTTTTCTTTTTTTATCGGAGCGTCGCGTCGCGACGTTCGCGCGTCGCTCTCGCGGCGAGTTAACGAAAACCGCGGTGTCGCCGTGGGACGGCTTGCCAATATTATTGACGCGAATCTTGGAACAACGGGCAAACAATATCGCGAAATAATAAATAACTTCGTCGTCGTCATTCGCGAAGCTCCGCGAGCGGTTATTTGATATACTGCGTGCCCGGAATAACGGATGGGGGCTGTAGATTCAGTAGCTATGGAAATCAATAGCGGCAATCCCAGCCCTGTAGAACACGATATCAAGGATGTCGTATTCCTGGCACAGATATTGGCAAATACATGTCTGTTACATTGTAATTATCTTTTTATTCACCGTCGAATCTTTCTTATAATATATCTCTCGTACGAAATGCGAAACATTTTTAAAATTCTACCTTTGTAATCGTCATTGCTTTTTAATCATTTCTTTAAACTTTCCGATCGACGAAATAATCATAAATTTAATGGATTCTTAACAGAGACTTTATTGTAATTTATTTTTTCACGTTTCGCTGCAAATAAATGAAGATAAAGTTACTGCAAGTGAAATATTACTTGTATTATTTTGTTCGCTGTTTAAACAAAAGTGCGTTTGACTGATACAATTTAGTAAGTCAATTTTGTGCTAGAGTGATTTAATATTATTAAATCATATCGAATTTCATATTTTCTGCGATTCTTCTTTAATATTTTACGTTGAAGCTTCAAAGGGGCTTTCATAAATGAGTTGGTAACAATATCATACGTTATTGCATTTTACAGAGTTTTTAATTTTTTTTCATCATCCACAAATTAAGTGTTTTGACTTAAACCATTTTTTTAACGCCTCGTATGTTACAAAAATTTTCCATTATTTATTAAGAGTACAATAGACTCTATATTTATTACAAAAACGTATCGAAACACATCGCACGATTTTTCCGGCCAGTAATGTGCCACTGCTTATGCGTTACTATCGTGTAAGTATAGAAAGCGACCATATACTTATCCGCGATAGTGTTTACACTCGTTTAGAGCATTGGCCATCAGAAGCCCAAGGCAGTAAAAGAGAGCTTATGCGAGCTAGCGAACAGCTGCCTACACATTCATGAAAACCAGCAACAAACCGTCGTAAATCTCCGGCTTCGAGCGTTGCTCTGTTTTGTGCTCGATATCCTATTGAAACCACCCTTTTTGAAGGAGCTTTAAATATGATTCTATTGTAGCGCTAACATGAGATTACGCCCAAAAACCATTCCAATATTTCGTGTCGCGAGTTCAGCCTCCTGACGGGTTCTGAGTACCTGTTTTGGATAATAGAACTTCTGAACAATGGTCCAGTATAAATTTCGAAATACAAAATATGCCGCACATCTATGTATTATTGTTTCGAACTTTCTTCGGAGAACGAACGATAACTGAACTATTTATGCAAATATATCGAATCTTTGGGCAGAATAAAACTTATCCGCAGTTAGTTCGACAAAAGGCTATTGAATATCGATATATCGCACCTCGTAACATTTGTAATCAGTTAAAAAGAATTTTATAATAAAGACATCGGATGAATTTAAGGAACTTAAGGATAGCGAATTTAGTGAATTTGAGTGAATTTTCAAGTGAAAGTTTTAAGTGAATTTAAATAAATTTAATTAAGGATAGCGTTACGTTATCTTCAACTTATTACAATCACTAAAAGAGGAAAGTGAGCTTCAGCTAATTTATATTTTTTACAATTCATTTAGACAATTTTTATTTTGTATAACGATCCGATTTTGCGTAAAGGTCCAACGATAACTATAATTTTCTGATTCGAAGCTAACAAACTCTCATTAGAAATTATTAATAACTTGGACACAATATGATTATGTATCTTCTGATGTTTTTTCTACCTAACAATAATCTGCTAATTCGAAGCTAACAATCTCTCGTCGGGAACAATAACACTTTACAGACATTCCCGATAAAAATTCCTCGGAGTGAATCGCAACTGCGTCGTCTACTCAACTTGGAACCGCCAGTCACCGCTAAATCGCATCGCGTAAACAATAAATATTAGATACATCGACGAAAGTCAAAGGGATTTCCTCGTCGGGGGGAGTTTAATTAAAAATCTGCGAGCTTTATCGCGCATAAACTCCGCACGGCGTCCTGATACTCCCGATGACATATTTACCGATATCTAACTGAAAAAGGATAATAAGCGATACACACGTTGCTGGAAGATCGCGCGATTCTATCAACGGCCGAACATTTACTTTAATCAGCCGTGCAACCACAGGCCCGGTTGCTGCTCGCACGGGCCGCACCTGCGCAACGTAACGCGCGTGCCGAGTTAATCCTGACTGACGCGTAATCACGGAAGCCCGGCGGATCCAATTACCAGAAGCAGAACTGGAAATAAGGAAAACAGAGCCGTCAGTGCTCTGATTCGCCTTTACGATAGCGCAAATATTAACGGACAGGGATTAGAACGACGAGTAATTAAGTCACGAAAAGGGAATACGAAGAAACTCGGCTGGATAGGGAGAAATAGAAAGAGGGAGGCAGAGATAGTCAGATCAGAGAGAGAGAGAGAGAGAGAGAGAGAGAGAGAGAGAGAGAGAAAGAAAGAGAGTGCTACGTCCCAGTCCATCAGTTCCCCCTCTTCGCATATTTGCGTAATTTTTAGCTAATAGATATATTATTATCACTGTTATTATTATTACTATTATTGATGGATTTTGTTTGGCACGTGGATGACGTCTCTTTCAGATCAAAACAGAATTGACAGACTTTACCATATTGACTTTAATACTAAACTAAGCTGACTATTGTCATACAGCGTTATACTTTGTAAATCCATAGAAGAAATTTCTAACGCAGTCCGCGTCCGTTTAAAAAAAACTGCGAACTGTCCGTCTGAAATATTGCAAGAATGTGTAAGCTCTCGACAACACTTTGTGCATATGGTACAATGCGCAAAATAATCTCAAGACAGATGAAAGTTGGAATTTCATTATTCTTGATTTTCCTCTTAATTCCAGCCGTGCCGGATCCAATTTGTGCCATGAATTATGAAACACGATGTATGACGGGAGCGGATTGCGTATTCCATTACGAACGAGTGAAATAAAGAGAAGGAGAGAGAAAGAATAAGAGATAGAGATAGAAATAGAGATAGAGATAGAGGTAGAGATAGAGATAGAGATAGAGATAGAGAGATACAGAGATAGCGAGATAGAAAGATAGAGAGATAGAGAGATACAGAGATAGCGAGATAAAGAGATAGAGAGATAGAGAGATAGAAAATTAGAGAGATAGAGAGATAGAGAGATAGAAAATTAAAGAGATAGAGAGATAGAGAGATACAGAGATAGCGAGATAGAAAGATAGAGAGATAGAGAGATACAGAGATAGCGAGATAAAGAGATAGAGAGATAGAGAGATAGAAAATTAAAGAGATAGAGAGATAGAGAGATAGAGATATATAAAATTAGAGAGTTAGGGAGATATAGAATTAGCGAGTTAGAGAGATATAAAATTATAGAGTTAGAGAGTTACAGAGATAGAAAGATGGAGATAGAATAAGAGATAGAAATAGAGATAGAAATAGTGATATATGAAATGAGAAAGAAAGAGAGAATAAGAGATAAGGAGAGAGCGAGGGCGTGAAAGAGAGAGTGAGATGGACATTAGATCGAAATACTCGACGCACCATAATCCTCGAGCAGATTTCAGCCATCATATTTTAGATTTAGACCATCGCCGAACTAACTGCTCAGAGAACCTGCTAACGAGGAGCGCCCTCCGGTTTTCGCTGATCGGAGAAAGTAGATTCCAGAGACCCTCGTTTGAGAACAGATCGTTTATAAGTTACCCTCGAAAAGCGATTTTCATACAAACCACTGCATTGATACATGGAAAGGTACTCTATGCGATTGAGTTGAACGTTTCATGATTAATTTTACGCGCAAGGGTCGCATTTAGCTGCGTTTTGCTATTTTCTTTTGAATCTTTGCGAGCTCAGTTCTTATTTCTTTCAATTATTTAACCTTACGTATTCTATTAGCAATGTGAGCAGTTATGATTTCTCTGTGAAAAATATTAAAATTTTTTCAATTTCAGTGTCTCTTCTTATTTACCAAAGTAGGTGTTCGAAGAAAACTATGCTTAATGTGAACAGAATATTCCAGTTTTTCGACACAAAATTACAAACCTTGAAAAATCGTTCTAATTTACCGATTATTTATTTTTATGAAATAATGAAAAAATTATTGACTAAAATAAAATTGTACTGAGTACTCTCCTGAACGAGATACTATAATCTAATTCACATTATAAATGCAAGAATATATTTAAGCAATGATAACTAAACAGTGGATTTTATGCACTTTTTTACAAAGAAAGACTAACACAGAAGCAAAACTGTGCAGACATTAGAAGAATTCGAAAATCTCTTTCAATTCTGCACGATTTATTAAAATGATTAAATCATGAACGACATTTCCGCCTGATCTATATTCTCTACAGTTATCACACATAATTTTTCATTATCATAAAGATCCACGGTGCAATGATTACTCCGAAACTGTTGCGCAAAATCAAATTGCACTATCTCAAGTCTCCTAAAAATCCTCAGCAAGACTAAGAACCTGAAGAGGTATTCCGCGGTCTATAATACGATAACTGTAAAATCTAAGCACAACTGAAAAGCTAGCCTCAAGAGAAGCATAGAATTAGAGCTAATTGCGCGGGAACAGGTGTTAGTGGTTGAACGTTTCACGAAGAAGGGAATTCGCTGTAGAACGTAAAAAGAAAAGCATTCCTTTAAGAGGAAATTGCTGGCTGAAGTCACGGAAATACTAAAAAGAACGTTGACCAGCGTTCAAGGTCCCTTGCCGCAATCTCATAACTCCCATTGCAGACATTTCCGCAGGGCTGATAGGCAAATTCGAAATAAGACCGTTTTGCATAATAATACGGCGACGGGACGGAGGGAAGGTCAAAGATTAATGTATACATTCGTGTATCGATCGGTGGTGGCGGGCGTTGTTTCAGTATTACGCGAGCCGGCTGAGGAATGCGAAGGATTTACGGAAGTGCGTCAAACGCGAAACAGAATCACAACTCGCCAGAACAAACTAATAAAAATGTTGCCACCGGTGCGTACACTTACACAGCGACGCTCTCGGTGCGAGGGTGCACAATGAACCGGAAACGGATACGCATAATTTAATGGGACGAAACGATACATAGGTCGGCACGACACACACTTTTATTAGCTCTGCGGATATTTATTAGTCTGCAATAATGGATAATTATTGTGAGTCCGGTGTTTTACAGGATAAAAGTAAATTTTGCTGGCGGCACGGTTTCCCGATATGTCAACATTAATTCGCGTTGCCGAATTTAATTTATAAAATCGGACCGCGTTTCGGTGAGCAAACAATGCGAACTTATACGAAACGGAATGCCCGATTTTTTGAAATATGAAAACTATTTCCGGTTCGCGCTGCGTCCGTTCTATCGCGGTTCGTTGTATCGAATTTATCGATAATTTCGACGAGAAGAATTTCAAGAAAATAAGAGAAAAAGAAAGGAAACGATATAATAACGAACGACTCGGGCCGGAAGGTATCATTTGTCGCATTTAATTTGAGTAATGGATTATTCATAGAGTGTTATGAAAATATTTTTTTTCCGATTCGTGTCACGAGAGAAAAACAACGTTCAACATCAAAGTGCAAAATGTTTTCATACACACAGGTTCTGCTCAATCATTCGGAACAGGGTTCCCTTTTGACGCGGGGCAAAGCCGTCGTTCGCTATATCTTGACATATTTTACATTTTTGTTCCGGCATAGTGTTTCCTATTCTAGACAGCGCCGGTCGAGCTAGGATAATGCGAAATACGTTATAATAAATGAAAAAAGAGTGCAGGCATTTTTTGTTTGCCCGCTATGTGACTGCGATGTCATAGAATATCAAAAGGGAAATACGGTTCCCCTTTAACCAACCAACGGCGATGCTGGAGGTCTATTCTGGCCTGCCGTTTTCTTTTCAGCTTTTTTTTCGAAAATCAGAGTACGCTGCGATTTTTAGCACAACTCTCCGGGCTGTCGGACTACGCGTCGAGCCGGCGAACGTTTATTGCTAAACAGCGAAGCAACGTTAAAGCAATAACGTTAAGTAACGTTCGTGGCGCGCATTGCTCGTTTGTATTATGTGTTGCCATTCCGTGTAAGAGGACGTTGTGTTTCTAACTCACATAAGTGGATCAGAGCTTTGTTCAATCAATCAAAACGACGGTTTTTACGGGGAAAGTTGCTAAGTGTTGTCGATACACGGAAACTTATCGGCCAACGCGAAACTGAGGAATCCACGAAAGAAACTAGTTATCGGTTATCAAAGTTGGATCATCCAGGGTGATTCGCGTGGCGCCGCGTGTGTTTAACGAACACCTGGCGAACCACCGTGCTATCCACGACAGCGGGCAAACGATTAAGACGGGAACAAGGATATTGGTAAAATGCACCAATGTTGCAAATCTTCTCCGAAATGACGCACGGTGGGCAAAGTGGCAAAGTTGCCTGTCAAATTCGAAGAACTTTTGATAAAAATTAGATAAAGCGACGTTTTCTTTTACGCGAAAAAAACTGAAGTGTTGCAGAATAAACGAAAAAAGAGAGAATCCACTATTTTTTGATCTCGAAAATTTATGTTAAACTTGAAATATTCCATCGAAATTGTGATTTATTCAGTACCGTGTTGCATTTTTTAGTGACATGCAGATTTTTACGCGCTCATTTCAAATCATAAAATTTATCTACCAGTTTTGAAGTTCGAAAAAAAGACCAGCGTGTTACCAAATCACAATCCTGAAATGGTAGATGAATTTTGCGACGGGATCTGAAACGAGTGTGTCAAAATCAAATAAAAATGAAATATTATAAAGAAGTAGATGGTTTAAAAAAACGAGAACCACCGTGCATTCGATCAATTGTTGACGTAAACGTTGGATTGGCAATTACGCTGACGCCCTGTCATCGTTCCTTCCGTAAACTCTCCTCTCATTTACATTTTTCCAAAGATGCAGAAAATCATGCACGTGTTGCCGCGAAAGTTATCGATTTATACCGAATGCATATTTAGCTCCGCCGTGCACGATTAACGAACGTTTAACGAGAGACAAGTTGGAAGCAAAAATGAAGATAAGCAGGGTTCGTGCGGAACGTAATCTATGGGTCCATAAAATCTGCAATTTGTGGCTGGATTATTCCCTTCAGGAGCATACGCACGCTTCACCATAGTTTAACCTATACATCTATCTCTACCTGTACCTCTATCTCTACCTCTACGCCTGTATCTCTACATCAACCTCTACCTCTACCTCTACCTGTACCTCTAACGCTACGCCTGTACCTACTACATCTACCACTACCTCTACGCCAATGCCTCTACCTCTACGCCTGTACCTCTACCTCTACTTCTACGCCTGTACTTCTACCTCTACCACTACCTCTACCTTTACGCCTCTACCTCTACCTATACCTCTACCTCTACCTTTGCGCCTGTAAGTCTACCTCTACCTCTGCGTATGTACCTCTACCTCTACCTCTACCTCTACCTCTACCTCTACCTCTACCTTTACCTCTACCTCTACCTCTGCCTCTACCTCTACCTCTACCTCTACCTCTACCTCTACCTTTACCTCTACCTCTACCTCTGCCTCTACCTCTACCTCTACCTCTACCATTGTACTTCTTCCGCTGCCTCTACCTCTACGCATGTACCTCTACCTCTACATCTACAAATGTACCTCTACCTCCACCTCTATGCATGTACATCTACTTCTACCTCTACGCATGTATCTCTACCTCTACCTCTACATCTACCTCTACATCTACTACCACTGTCTGTACCTCTACCTCTACCACTACCTCTACGTCTACGCCTATATGTCTACCTCTACCTCTACCTCTACCTCTACCTCTACCTCTATCTTTACGCCTGTACATCTACCTCTGCCTCTACATCTACGCATGTACCCCTACCTCTATCTCTACCTATGACTCTACCTCTACCTCGACCTCTGCCTCCATTCTACCGCTACGCCTGTACCTCTACCTCTACCTGTACCTCTACCTCTACCTCTACGACTACGCCTGTAGCTCTACCTCTACCTCTACGCCTGTACCTCTATCACCACCTCTATCTCTACCCTTGTGCCTGATACCTCTACCTCTACCTCTACGTCTGTACGTCTAGCTCTACCTCTACCTCTACCTCTACGTCTGTACCTCTACTTCTACCTCTACGCACGTTGCTCTAACTCTACCCCTACGCATGTACCTCTACCTCGACCACTACCTCAACCTATACTTCTACCTCTACCTCTACCTCTACGCCTGTACCTCAACCTCTACCTCTACGCATGTACCTCGACCTCTACCTCTACGTCAGTACCTCTACCTCTACGTCTGTACCTCTACCTCTACCTCTACCTCCACATCTACCTCTACCTCCACCTCTACCTCTACCTTTCCGCCTGTACTTCTACCTCTACCTCTACCTCTTCCTTTGCGCCTGTACTTCTACCTCTACCTCTACCTCTACCTTGGCGTCTGTACTTCTACCTCTAACTTTACGCCTGTAATATACCTCTACCTTTACGCCTGTACATCTACCTCTACCACCACCTCTACCTCTACCTCTACCTCTACCTCTACCTCTACTTCTACGCATGTGCCTCTACCTCTACCTATACCTCTACCTTTGCGCCTGTGACTCGACCTCTACCTCTCCGTATTTACCTCTACCTCTATCTCTACCTCCATCACTATCTCTACCTCTACCTCTACGCCTGTACCACCACCTCTACCACTACCTCTACGCCTGTACCTCTACCACTACACCTGTACCTCTGCCTCTACGACCATACCTCTAACTCTGCGCCTGTACATCTACATCTACCTCTACACATGTGCCTCTACCTCTACCTCTATCTCTACTTCTACCTCTACCTCTGCCGCTACTTCCATGCTTTTACCTCAACCACTACCTCTACGCATGTACCTCTAACAATGTAAGAACAACGTATAACAATGTAGAACAACGTAACACTGTTTTAAAGAACAACATGAGACAACGTAAAACACCGCAAAATTACGTAAAAATAAAATAAAACAATGTAAAACAACGTAAATCAGCAATGCGAAACAAAGAAAAACGCGGTAAAACAACGTAGAGCAATGTAAATCATCAATGTGAACCAAAGTAAAACAACGTAACACAACGTAAAGCAATGTAAAACAATATAAAACAACGTAAAAATAATGTATAACAGTGTAGACCAACGTAATACGGTATTAACCAACAACGTGAGACACCGTAAAAGAACGTAAAACAAGGTAAATCAACGCAGAACTACGTAAAGACAAAGTAAAACAACGTAAACAATGTAAATCATCAATGTGAACCAAAGTAAAACAACGTAACACAACGTAAAGCAATGTGAAACACTATAAAACAATGTGAAAACAAGGTATAACAACGTAGAACTACGTACTACTGTTTTCAAAACAACGCCAAACAAACCAAACAATGTAAAGCACCTTAAAATAACGTAAATCGTAAATGCGAAACAAAGTAAAACAACGTAACACAACGTAAAGCAATGCAAGACAATATAAAACGACGTGAAAATAATGTATAGCATGGATTTCAAGGCAACTCGTTTGTTTCGCATGCATTTGAAGCTAGATCATTTATATCTCAATTACTCGAAGCTAAATCATTTGTTTCGCATGAATATGAAGCTAAATCATATGTTTCGCATTAATTTAAACCTAAATCATGTGTTTCGCATGAATTTGTAGCTAAATCATGTTTTTCGCATGGATTTGAAGCTAATCCATGTGTTTCGAATGATTTTGAAGCTAGATCGTGTGTTTCTCATGGATTTGAAATAAACTCGTTTGTTTCGTATGTATTTGAAGCTAGATCATTTATATCTCAATTACTTGAAGCTAAATCATTTGTTTCGCATGGATTTGAAGTAAACTCGTTTGTTTCGCATGCATTTGAAGCTAGATTATTTATGTCTCAATTACTAGAAGCTAAATCATTTGCTTCGCAAGTACTTGAAGCTAAACCTTCTATTTTGCATTGAGTTGAAGCTAAATCATTTTTTTCGCATGGATTTGAAGCTAAACCATGTGTCTCGCATGATTTTTAAGCTAAATCATTTGTTCCGCAAGCATTTGAAGTTAACTCGTTTGTTTCGCATGCAGTTGAAGCTAGATCATTTATATCTCAATTACTAGAAGTTAAATCATTTGTTCCGCATGAATTTGAAGGTAACTCATTTGTTTCGCAATCTCTTGAAGCTAGATATTTTATATCGCAATTGTTCGAAGCTAAATCTTTTGTTTCGCATGGATTTGAAGGTAACGCGTTTGTTTCGCATGCATGTGAAGCTAGATCATTCGTTTCGCATGGATTTGAAGCTAAGCCTTCGACTTCGCATTGATTTGTAGCTAAGTCATGTGTTCCGCATGGATTTCTAGATAACTCGATTGTTTCGCATGCAGTTGAAGCTCAGTCATGTATATCACAAGTATTTGAAGCTAAACCTTCTACTTCGCATTGATTTGAAGCTAATTCATGTGCTACGCTAGGATATGAAGCTCACTCGTTTGTTTCTCCTGCATTTGAAGCTATATCACTTATATCGCAAGTATATGAAGCTAAATCATTTGTGTCGCATGGATTTGATGCTAAGCCTTCTACTTCGCATTGATTTGAAGCTTAATCATGTATTTCGCATGGATTTGAAGCTAATTCGTGTGTTTCGCTTTGATTTGAAGCTAACTCGTTTGTTTCACAGCAGTTGAAGCTAAATCATGTATATCACAAGTATTTGAGCCTAAACCATTTGTTTCCCATGGATTTGAAGCTAAGCCTTCTACTTCGCATTGATATGGAGATAAATCATGTGTTTCGCATGGATTTAAAGCTAACATGTTGTTTCACCTGCATTTGAAGCTAAATCAAGTATATCACAAATTTTTGAAGTTAAACCATTTGTTTTGCATGGATTCGAAGATAAGCCTTCTACTTCGCATTGATTTGTAGCTAAATCATGTGTTTCGCATGGATTTGAGGCTAACTCGTTTGTTTCGCCTGCATTTGAAGCTAAATCATGTATATCACAAGTATTTGAACCTAAACAATTTTATTCTCATGGATTTGATGCTAAGCCTTCTACTTCGCATTGATTTAAAGCTGAATCATGTGTTTCTCTTTGATTTGAAGCTAACTCATTTGTTTCGCATGCAGTTGAAGCTAAATCACATTTATCCAGAGTATTTGTAGCTAAAGCATTTGTTTCGCATGGATTTGAAGCTAAGCTTTCTACTTCGCATGATTTGAAGCTAACTCGAATGTTTCGCCTGCATTTGAAGGTACATCATTTATATCGCAAGCATTTGAAGCTAATTCATTTTTATCGTATGGATTTGAAGCTAAGCCTTCTACTTCGCATTGATTTCATGCTAAATCATGTGTTTCGCTTGGATTTGAAGCTAACTCGATTGTTTCGCATGCATTTGAAGCCAAATCATGTATGTCACAAGTATTTTAAGCTAAACCATTTGATTCGCATGGATTTGAATCTATGCCTTCTACTTCGTACTGATTCGAAGCTAAATCATGTGCTTTGCTGGATTTGTAGCTAACTCGATTGTTTCGCATTTCTTCTATTTCGCATCGATTTGAAGTTTGGATTTGAGGCTAGCTCGTTTGTTTCGCGATGCAGTTTATGCTAAATCATGTATAAAACAAGTATTTGAAGCTAAACCATTTATTTCGCATGTATTTGAAGCTAAGACTTATTCTTTGCATGTAATTGAAGCTAAATCATGTGTTTCGTTTGGATTTGAAGCTAACTCGTTTGTTTCGCATGCATTTGAAGCTAAATCATGTATATCACAAGTATTTTAAGCTAAACCATTTGATTCGCATGGATTTGAAACTAAGCCTTCTACTTCGCTCTGATTTGAAGCTAAATCATGATTTACGCTTGGACTTGAAGCTCACGCTTTTGTTTCACCTGCATTTGAAGCTATATCACTTATATCGCAAGTATTTGAAGCTAAATCATATGTGTCGCATGGATACGATGCTACGCCTTCTACTTCGCATTGATTTGAAGGTAAGTCATGTGTAACGCTTGGATTTGAAGCTAGCTCGTTTGTTACGCCTGCATTTGAATCTATATCAGTTATATCGCAAGTATATGAAGCTAAGTCATTTGTATCGGATGGATTTGATGCTAAGCCTTCTACTTCGCATTGATTTGATGCTAAATCATGTGTTTCTCTTGGATTTGAAGCTAACTCGTTTGTTGCGTATGCAGTTGAACCTAAATCACTTTTATTACAAGTATCTGAAGTTAAACCATTTGTTTCACATGGATTTGAAGCTAAGCTTTCTACTTCGCATTAATTTGGAGCCAAATCATGTGTTTCGCATGGATTTGAAGCTATCTCGTACGATTCGCATGCAGTTGAAGCAAAATCATGTATATCACAAGTATCCTAATCTAAACCATCTGGGTCGCAATAATATGAAGCTAGGAAGCTAAACCGTGTGATTCGCACGGACTTGAAGCTAACTCGATTGTATCGCGTGCATTTGAAGCTATATCACTTATATCGCAATTATCTGAAGATAAATCATTTGTTTCTCATGTATTTGAAGCTAAGCGTTCTACTTCGCATTGATATGGATCTACACCATATGTTTCGCATGGATTTAAAGCTAACACGTTTTTTTCGCCTGCATTTGAATCTAAATCATGTATGTCACACATATTTGAAGTTAAACCATTTGTTTCGCTTTGATTTGAAGCTAAGCCTTCTAGATCGCATTGATATGGACCTAAATCATATGTTTCCCATGGATTTAAAGCTAACTCGAATGTTTCGCCTGCATTTGAAGCTATATCACTTATATCGCAATTATCTGAAGATAAATCATTTGTTTCACATGTATGTGAAACTAAGCCTTGTACTTCGCATTGATTTGAAGCTACATCATGTGTAACGCATGGATTTGAAGCTAACTCGATTGTTTCGCATGCAGCTGAAACTAAACCATGTATATCACAAATATTTGTAGCTAAACCATTTGTTTTGAATGGATTCCAAGGTAAGCCTTCTACTTCGAATTGATTTAAAGATAAATCATGTTTTTCGCTCGGATATGGTGCTAACTCGTTTGTTTCGCATGCTGTTGCAGCTAAATCATGTATATCACTAATATTTGAAGCTAATCCATTTGTTTCGCATGAATTCGAAGATAATCCGTCCACTTCGTATTGATTTCAAGTTAAATCATGTGTTTCGCATAGATTTAAAGCTAACTCGTTTGTTTCCCGTGGATTTGAAGTTAACTCGTTTGTTTCGCCAGCACATGAAGCTAAATCATGTATATCACTAATATTTGAAGCTATACCATTTGATTCGCATGGATTTGGAGTTAAATCATGTGTTTCGCATAGATTTGAAGCCTACTCGTTTGTTTCGCCTGCATTTGAAACTACATCACTTATATTCGCAAGTATTTGCAGCTAAACCATTCGTTTCTCATGTATCTGAAGCTAAGCCTCCTACTTGGCATTGATTTGAAGCTAACTCGAATGATTCGATTGCATTTGAAGCTAAATCACTTATCTCGCAAGTATCGGAAGCTAAATCATTTGTTTCTCATGGATTTGAAGCTATATCACATATATCGCAACAATTTGAAACGAAATCAATTATGTCGCATGGATTTGAAGCTGAGCCATCTACTTCGCATTGGTTTGAAGATAAATAATGTGTTTCGCATGGATTTGAAGCCAACTCGTTTGTTTCGCATGCAGTTGAAGCTAAATCATGTTTATCACAATTATCTGAATATAAACCATCTACTTCGCATTGATTTGAAGCTCAGCTTTCTACTTCGCATTGATTTGAAGCTAAATCATGTGATTTGCATGGATTTGAAGCTAACTCGATTGATTTGCATGCAGTTGAAGATATATTATGTATATCAAAAGTATTTGAATCTAAACCATTTGCTTCGCATGGTTTCGAAGATAAGACTTCTACTTCGCATTGATTTGAAGCTAAATCATGTGTTACGCTTGGATTTGAATCTGACTCGTTTGTTTCGCATGGATTTGAACCTCTCTCGTTTGTTTCGCCTGCATTTGAAACTAAATCATGTATATCACAAGTATTTGAAGCTAAACCATTTGTTTCGCATGGATTTGGAGCTAAGCCTTCTACTTCGCATGAATTTGAAGCTGTATCATGTGTTTCGCTTGGATTTGAAGCTAACTCGTTTGTTCCGCCTGCATTTGAAGCTATATCACATATATCGCAACATTTTGAAGCGAAATCAATTATGTCGCATGGATTTGAAGCTAAGCCTTCTACTTCGCATTGATTTGATGTTAAATCATGCGTTTCACTTGGATTTGAAGCTAACTTGTTTGTTTCGCATGCAGTTGAAGCTAAATCATGTTTATCAAAAGTATTTGAAGCTATAGCATTTGTTTCGCATGTATTTGTAGCTAAGCCTTCTACTTCGCATTGATTTGAAGTTAAATCATGTGTTTCTCTTGGATTGGAAGCTAACACGTTTGTTTCGCATGCAGTTGAAGCTAAAACATGTACATCACAAGTATCTGAATCTAATCCATCTGTTTCGCAAGAATATGAAGCTATGAAGCTAATCCATGTGATTCGCATGAATTTGAAACTAAATCATGTGTTTCGCATGGATTTGAAGCTGTATCACTTATATCGCAATTATGTAAAGATAAATCATTTGTTTCTCATGTGTTTGAAGCTAAGCCTTCTACTTCGCATTGGTTCGAAGCTAAATCATGTGAATCGCATGGATTTGAAGCTAACTCGTTTGTTTCGCATGCAGTTGAAGATAAATCATGTATATCACAAGTATTTGAAGCTAAACTATTTGTTTCGCATGAATTTGAAGCTAAGCCTTCTACTTCGCATTGATTTGAAGCTAAATCGTGTGTTTCGCATGGATTTGAAGCTAACGCGTCTTTTTCGCCTGTATTTGAAGATAAATCATGTATATCAAAAGTATTTGAAGTTAAACCATTCGCTTCGCAAGGATTTGAAGCAAAGCCTTCAACTTCGCATTGATTTGAAGATAAATCATGTGTCTCGCATGGATTTGAAGCTAACACGTTTGTTTCGCATGCAGTTGAAGCTAAATCATGTACATCACAAGTATCTGAATCTAATCCACCTGTTTCGCAAGAATATGAAGCTATGAAGCTAATCCATGTGATTCGCATGAATCTGAAGCTAAATCATGTGTTTCGCATGGATTTGAAGCTGTACCACTTATATCGCAATTATCTGAAGATAAATCATTTGTTTCTCATTTGTTTAAAGCTAAGCCTTCTACTTCGCATTGATTTGAAGCTAAATCATGTGTAGCGCATGGATTTGAAGCTAACTCGTTTGTTTCGCCTGCCGTTAAAGCTAAATCATGTATATCACAAGTATTTGTAGCTAAACCATGTGTTTCGCATGAATTTAAAGCTAACTGATGTCTTTCGCATGGATTTGAAGCTAACTCTTTTGTTTCGCCTGCAGTTGAAGCTAAATCATTTATATCACAAGTATTTGAAGCTAAACCATTTATTTCGCATGGATTTGAAGACAAGCCTTCTACTTCGCATTGATTTGAAGCTAATTTGAAGCTCGATTGTTTCACCTGCATTTGAAGCTACATCACTTATATCGCAATTATCTGAAGCTAACTCGTTTGTTTCGCATGCAGTTGAAGCTAAATCATGTATATCACAAGTATTTGAAGCTAAACCATTGGTTTCGCATGAACTTGAAGCTAAGCCTTCTACTTCGCATTGATTTGAAGCTAAATCATGTGTTTCGCTTGGATTTGAAGCTAACTCGTTTATTTCGCATGCAGTTGAAGCTCAATCATGTATATCACAAGTATTTGAAGCTAAACCATTTGTTTCGCATGGATTCGAAAATCAGCCTTCTATTTCGCATTGATTTGAAGCTAAATCATGAGTTTCGCATGGATTTGAAGCTAACTCGTTTGTTTCGCATGCAGTTGAAGCAAAATCATATTTATCACAAGTATTTGAAGCTAAACCATTGGTTTCGCATGAATATTAAGCTAAACCATGTGTTTCGCATGAATTTGAAGATAATGATGTGTTTCGCTTGGTTTTGAAGCTAACTCGTTTCTATCGCATGGAATTAAAGCTAACTCGTTTGTTTCGAATGCTATTGAAGCTAAATCTAGTATATCACAAGTATATGAAGCTGAATCATTCGTTTCGCATGGATTAGAAGAACAGCCTTCTATTTCGCATTGATTTGAATCTAAATAATGAGTTTCGCATGGATTTGAAGCTAACTCGTTTGTTTCGCATGGATTTGAAGCTAACTCATTTGTTTCGCATGCAGTTGAAGCAATTTCATGTATATCACAAGTATTTGAAGCTAAACCATTTGATTCGCATGGATTTGATGCTAAGCCTTCTACTTCGCATTGAGTTGAAGCTAAATCAAGTGTTTCGTTTGGATTTGTAGAAAACTCGTTTGTTTCGCATGCAGTTGGAGCTATATCACTTATGTTCGCAAGTATTTGAAGCTAAATCATTCGTTTCGCATGGAGTTGGAGCTAAGCCGTCCACTTCGCATTGATTTGAAGCTAAATCATGTGTTTCGCATGGATTTGAAGCTACTCGTTTGTTTCGCATGCAGTTGAAGCTATATCATGTATATCACAAGTATTTGAAGCTAAACCGTTTGATTCCCATGGATTTGGAGCTAAGCCTTCTACTTCGCATTGATTTGGAGCTAAATCATGTTTTTCGCATGGATTTAAAGCTAACACCTTTGTTTCGCATGCAGTTGAAGCTAAATCATATATATCACAAGTATTTGAAGCTAAACCATTTGTTTCGTATGGATTCGAAAATCAGCCTTCTATTTCGCAATGATTTGAAGCTAAATCATGTGTTTCTCATGGATTTGAAGCTAACTCGTTTCTATCGCATGGATATAAAGCTAACTCGTTTGTATCGCATGCAGTTGAAGCTTAATCATGTATATCACAAGTATTTGAAGCTAAACCATTTGTTTCGCATGGATTTGAAGCTGAGCCTTCTACTTCGCATTGATTTGAAGCTACATCAAGTGTTTCGTTTGGATTTGAAGAAAACTCGTTTGTTTTGCATGCAGTTGAAGCTATATCACTTATGCTCGCAAGTATTTGAAGCTAAATCATTCGTTTCGCATGGAGTTGGAGCTAAGCCGTCCACTTCGCATTGATTTGAATCTAAATCATGTGTTTCGCTTGGATTTGAAGCTAACTTGTTTGTTTCGCATGCAGTTGAAGCTAAATCATGTATATCACAAGTATTTGAAGATAATCCATTTGATTCGCATGGATTTGATGCTAATCCTTCTACTTCGCATTGAGTTGAAGCTAAATCATGTGTTTCTCATGGATTTAAAGCTAACACCTTTGTTTCGCATGCAGTTGAATCAAAATCATGTATATCACAAGTATTTGAAACTAATCAATTTGTTTCGCAAGGATTCGAAAATCAGCCTTCTATTTCGCATTGATTTGAAGCTAAATCATGAGTTTCGCATGGAATTGAAGATAAGTCTCCTACTTCGCATTAATTTGAAGCTAACTCGATTGATTCGACTGCATTTGAAGATAAATCATGTACATCACAAGTATTTGAAGCTAAACCATTCGCTTCGCATGGATTTGAAGCAAAGCCATCAACTTCGCATTGATATGAAGATAAATCATGTGTTTAGCTTGGATTTGAAGCTAACACGTTTGTTTAGCATGCAGTTGAAGCTAACACGTTTGTTTAGCATGCAGTTGAAGCTAAAACATGTACATCACAAGTATCTAGATCTAATCCACCTGTTTCGCAAGAATATGAAGCTATGAAGCTAATCCATGTGATTCGTATGAATTTGAAGCTAACTCATGTGTTTCGCATGGATTTGAAGCTGTATCACTTATATCGCAATTATCTGAAGATAAATCATTTGTTTCTCACGTATTTGCAGCTAAGCCTTCTAGTTCGCATTGATTTGAAGCTAACTCGATTGTTTCGCCCGCATATGAAGCTATATCACTTATATCGCAATTATCTGAAGATAAATCATTTGTTTCTCATGTATTTGAAGATAAGCCTTGTACTTCGCATTGATTTGAAGCTAAATCATGTGTTTCGCATGGATTTGAAGCTAACTCGATTGTTTCGCATGCAGTTGAAGCTAAATCATTTATATCACAAGTATTTGAAGCTAAACCATTTATTTCGCATGGATTTGAAGATAAGCCTTCTACTTCGCCTTGATTTGAAGCTAACTCGATTGTTTCACCTGCATTTGAAGCTACATCACTTATATCGCAATTATCTGAAGATAAATCATTTGTTTCTCATGTATTTGAAGCTAAGCCTTCTACTTCGCTTTGATTTGAAGATAAACCACGTGATGCGCATGGACTTGCAACTAACTCGTTTGTATCGCGTGCATTTTTGCTATATCACTTACATCGTAATTATCTTAAGTTAAGTCATTTGTTTCTCATGTATTTGAAGCTAAGGCTTCTACTTCGCATTGATTTGCAGCTAAATCATGTGTTTCGCTTGGTTTTGAAGCTAACTCGTTTGTTTCGCATGCAGTTGAAGCTAAGTCATGTATATCACAAGTATTTGAAGCTGAACCATATGTTTTGCGTGAATATTAAGCTAAACCATGTGTTTCGAACGTATTTGAAGCTGAATTATGTGTTTCTCTTGCATTTGAAGCTAACACGTTTGTTTTGCATGCAGTTGAAGCTAAAACATGTACATCACAAGTATCTGGATCTAATTCATCTGTTTCGCAAGAATATGAAGCTATGAAGCTAATCCATGTGATTCGCATGAATTTGAAGCTAAATCATGTGTGTCGCATGGATTTGAAGCTGTATCACTTATATCGCAATTATCTGAAGATAAATCATTTGTTTCTTATGTGTTTAAAGCTAAGCCTTCTACTTCGCATTGATTTGAAGCAAAATCATGTGTAGCGCATGGATTTGAAGCTAACTCGTTTGTTTCGCCGGCCGTTAAAGCTAAATCATGTATATCACAAGTATTTGTAGCTAAACCATGTGTTTCGCATGAATTTGAAGCTAAATGATGTCTTTCGCATTGATTTGAAGCTAACTCTTTTGTTTCGCCTGCATTTGGAGACAAATCATGTATATCACAAGTATTTGAAGCTATACCGTTTGATTCGCATGGATTTGAAGATAAGCCTTCTACTTCGCCTTGATTTGAAGCTAACTCGCTTGTTTCACCTGCATTTGAAGCTACATCACTTATATCGCAATTATCTGAAGATAAATCATTTGTTTCTCATGTATTTGAAGCTAAGCCTTCTACTTCGCTTTGATTTGAAGATAAACCACGTGATTCGCATGGACTTGAAACTAACTCGTTTGTATCGCGTGCATTTGAAACTATATCACTTACATCGTAATTATCTGAAGTTAAATCATTTGTTTCTTATGTATTTGAAGCTAAGGCTTCTACTTCGCATTGATTTGCAGCTAAATCATGTGTTTCGCTTGGTTTTGAAGCTAACTCGTTTGTTTCGCATGCAGTTGAAGCTAAATCATGTATATCACAAGTATTTGAAGCTAAACCATTGGTTTCGCATGGATTTGAAGATAAGCCTTCTACTTCGCACTGATTTCAAGCTAACTCGATTGTTTCACCTGCATTTGATGCTACATCACTTATATCGCAATTATCTGAAGTTAAATCATTTGCTTCTCATGTATTTGAAGCTAAGCCGTCTATTTCGCACTGATTTGAAGCTAAATCATATGTTTCGCAAGGATTTGAAGCTAACTCGTTTTCTTCGCCTGTATTTGAAGATAAATCATATATATCACAAGTATTTGAAGCTAAACCATACGCTTCGCATGGATTTGAAGCAAAGCCTTCAACTCCGCATTGATTTGAAGATAAATCATGTGTTTCGCTTAGATTTGAAGCTAACACGTTTGTTTCGCATGCAGTTGATGCTAAATCATGTATATCACAAGTATTTGAAGCTAAACTATTTGTTTCGCATGATTTTGAAGCTAAGCCTTCTACTTCGCATTGATTTGAAGCTACCTCATGTGTTTCGCAAGGATTTGAAGCTAACTCGTTTGTTTCGCAATGCAGTTGATGCTAAATCATGTATAAAACAAGTATTTGAAGCTAAACCATTTATTTCGCATGTATTTGAAGCTAAGACTTCTACTTTGCATGAAATTGAAGCTATGTCATGTGTTTCGCTTGGATTTGAAGCTAACACGTTTGTTTCGCATGCATTTGAAGCTAAAGTATGTATATCACAAGTATTTTAAGCTAAACCATTTGATTCGCATGGATTTGAAATTAAGCCTTCTACTTCGTACTGATTTGAAGCTAAATCATGTGTTTCGTGTGAGTTTGAAACTAAGCCTTCTACTTCGTACTGATTTGAAGCTAAATCATGTGTTTCGTGTGAGTTTGAAACTAAGCCTTCTACTTCGCATTGATTTGAAGCTAAATCGTGTGTTTCGCATGGATTTGAAGCTAACGCGTCTTTTTCGCCTGTATTTGAAGATAAATCATGTATATTACAAGTATTTGAAGCTAAACCATTCGCTTCGCATGGATTTGAAGCAAAGCCTTCTACTTCGCATTGATTTAAATCTAAATTGTGTGTATGGCATGGATTTGCAGCTAACTCGTTTGTTTCGCCTGCATTTAAAGTTAAATCATGTACATCACAAGTATTTGTAGCTAAACCATTTTTTTTCGCATGGATTTGATGATAAGCCTCCTACTTCGCATTAATTTGAAGCTAACTCGATTGATTCGACTGCATTTGAATCTATATCACTTATATCGCAATTATCTGAAGATAAATCATTTGCTTCTCATGTGTTTAAAGCTAAGCCTTCTACTTCGCATTGATTTGAAGCTAAATCATGTGTAGAGGATCGATTTGAAGCTAACTCGTTTATTTCGCCTGCATTTGAAGCTAAATCATGTATATCACAAGTATTTGAATCTAAATCATTCGCTTCGCATGGATTTGAAGCAAAGCCTTCAACTTCGCCTTCATTTGAAGATAAATCATGTGTTTCCCTTGGATTTGCAGCTAACACGTTTGTTTCGCATGCAGTTGAAGCTAAAACATGTACATCACAAGTATCTGAATCGAATCCAACTGTTACGCAAGAATATGAAGCTATGAAGCTGATCCATGTGATTCGCATGAATTTGAAACTAAATCATGTGTTTCGCATGGATTTGAAGCTGTATCACTTATATCGCAATTATGTGAAGATAAATCATTTGTTTCTCACGCGTTTGAAGCTAAGCCTTCTACTTCGCATTGATTCGAAGCTAAATCATGTGAATCGCATGGATTTGAAGCTAACTCGTTTGTTTCGCATGCAGTTGAAGCTAAATCATGTATATCACAAGTATTTGAAGCTAAACTATTTGTTTCGCATGAATTTGAAGCTAAGCCTTCTACTTCGCATTGATTTGAAGCTAAGTCATGTGTTTCGCAAGGATTTGAAGCTAACTCGTTTGTTTCGCAATGCAGTTGATGCTAAATCATGTATAAAACAAGTATTTGAAGCTAAACCATTTATTTCCCATGTATTTGAAGCTAAGACTTCTACTTTGCATGAAATTGAAGCTATGTCATGTGTTTCGCTTGGATTTGAAACTAACTCGTTTGTTTCGACTTCATTTGAAGCTGTTTCATTTATATCGCAAGTATTTGATGCTAAACCATTTGTTTCGGATGTATTTGAAGATAAGTCTTCTACTTCGCATTCATTTAAATCTAAATCGTGTGTATGGCATGAATTTGAAGCTATCTCGTTTGTTTCGCATGCATTTGAAGCTAAATCATGTATATCACAAGTATTTGAAGCTAAGCCATTTGTTTCGAATTGATTTGAAGCTAAGCCTTCTACTACGCATTGATTTGATGCTAAATCATATGTTTCGCATGGATTTGAAGTTAACTCGTTTTTTTCGCATGCAGTTGAAGCTAAATCATGTTTATCACAAGTATCTGAATATAAACCATTTGTTTCGCATGAATATTAAGCTAAACCATGTGTTTCGCATGAATTTGAAGCTAAATGATGTGTTTCGCTTGGATTTGAAGGTAAAGCGCCTGTTTCGCATGCATTTGAAGCTAAATTATGTATATCACAAGTATTTTAAGCTAAACCATTTGATTCGCATGGATTTGATATTAAGCCCTCTACATCGTACTGATTTGTAGCTAAATCATGTGTTTCGTTTGAACTTGAAACTAAGCCTTATACTTCGCATTGATTTGAAGCTAATTCGTTTGTTTCGCATGCAGTTGAAGCTAAATCATATAAATCACAAGTATTTGAAGCTAAACCATTCGCTTCGCATGGATTTGAAGCAAAGCCTTCTACTTCGCATTGATTTAAATCTAAATTGTGTGTATGGCATGGATTTGCAGCTAACTCGTTTGTTTCGCCTGCATTTAAAGTTAAATCATGTACATCACAAGTATTTGTAGCTAAACCATTTTTTTTCGCATGGATTTGATGATAAGCCTCCTACTTCGCATTAATTTGAAGCTAACTCGATTGATTCGACTGCATTTGAATCTATATCACTTATATCGCAATTATCTGAAGATAAATCATTTGCTTCTCATGTGTTTAAAGCTAAGCCTTCTACTTCGCATTGATTTGAAGCTAAATCATGTGTAGAGGATCGATTTGAAGCTAACTCGTTTATTTCGCCTGCATTTGAAGCTAAATCATGTATATCACAAGTATTTGAATCTAAATCATTCGCTTCGCATGGATTTGAAGCAAAGCCTTCAACTTCGCCTTCATTTGAAGATAAATCATGTGTTTCCCTTGGATTTGCAGCTAACACGTTTGTTTCGCATGCAGTTGAAGCTAAATCATGTATATCACTAGTATTTCAAGCTAAACCATTTGTTTCGCATGGATTCGAAAATCAGCCTTCTATATCGCATTGATTTGAAGCTAAATCATGTGTTTCTCATGGATTTAAAGCTATCTCGTTTCTATCGCATGGATTTAAAGCTAACTCGTTTGTTTCGCATGCTGTTGAAGCTAAATCTAGTATATCACAAGTATTTGAAGCTAAACCATTTGTTTCGCATGGATTTGAAGCTAAGCCTTCTACTTCGCATTGATTTGAAGTTAAATCATGTGTTAGGCTTGGATTTGAAGCTAACTCGTTTGTTTCGCATGCAGTTGAAGCTGTATCACTTATATCGCAAGTATTTGAAGCTAAATCATTTGTGTCGCATGGATTCGAAAATCAGCCTTCTACTTCGCATTGATCTGAAGCTAAATCAAGTGTTTCGCTTGGATTTGAAGTTAACTCGTTAGTTTCGCATGCAGTTGAACCTAAATCATGTATATCACAAGTATTTGAAGCTAAACCATTTGATTCTCATGGATTTGGAGCTAAGCCATCCAACTTCGCATTCATTTAGAGATAAATCATGTGTTTCGCATGGATTTGAAGCTAACTCGTTTGTTTCGCATGGATTCGATGCTAACTCATTTGTTTCCCATGCAGTTGAAGCAAATTCATGTATATCACAAGTATTTGAAGGTAAACCATTTGATTCGCATGGATTTGATGCTAAGCCTTCTAGTTCGCATTGAGTTGAAGCTAAATCAAGTGTTTCGTTTGGATTTGTAGAAAACTCGTTCATTTCGCCTGCAGTTGAAGCTATATCACTTATGTTCGCAAGTATTTGAAGCTAAATCATTCGTTTCGCATGGAGTTGAAGCTAAGCCTTCTACTTCGCATTGATTTGAAGCTAAATCATGTGTTTCGCTTGGATTTGAAGCTAACTCGTTTGTTTCGCATGCAGTTGAAGCTAAATCATGTATATAACAAGTATTTGAAGCTAAACCATTTGTTTTGCATGGATTCGAAGATAAGCCTTGCACTTCGCATTGATTTGATGCTGAGTCATGTGTTTCGCCTGAATTTGAAGCAAACGCGTTTGTTTCAGATGCAGTTGAGGCTAAATCATGCATATCACAAGTATATAAAGCTGAACCATTTGTTTCGCATGAATATTAATGTAATCCATGTGTTTCGCATGAATTTGAAGCTAAATCATGTGTTTCGCATGGATTTGAAGCTACTCGTTTGTTTCGCACGCTGTTGCAGCTAAATCATGTATGTCACATGTATTTGAAGCTAAACTATTTGTTTCGCATGGATTCGAAGATCAGCCTTCTACTTCGCATTGATTTGAAGCTAAATCAAGTGTTACTCTTGGATTTGAAGTTAACTCGTTAGTTTCGCATGCAGTTGAAGCTAAATCATGTATATCACAAGTATTTGAAGATAATCCATTTGATTTGCATGGATTCGAAAATCAGCCTTCTATTTCGTATTGATTTGAATCTAAATCATGAGTTTCGCATGGATTTGAAGCTAAACCATTTGATTCGCATGGATTTGAAGCTGAGCCTTCTACTTCGCATTGATTTGAAGCTACATCAAGTGTTTCGTTTGGATTTGAAGAAAACTCGTTTGTTTCGCATGCAGTTGAAGCTATATCACTTATGCTCGTAAGTGTTTGAATCTAAATCATTCGTTTCGCATGGAGTTGGAGCTAAGCCTTCCACTTCGCAATGATTTGAAGCCAAATCATGTGTTTCGCTTGGATTTGAAGCTAACTTGTTTGTTTCGCATGCAGTTGAAGCTAAATCATGTATATCACAAGTATTTGTAGATAATCCATTTGATTTGCATGGATTCGAAAATCAGCCTTCTATTTCGCGTTGATTTGAAGCTAAATCATGTGTTTCTCATGGATTTGATGCTAACTCGTTTCTATCGCATGGATTTAAAGCTAACTCGTTTGTTTCGCATGCTGTTGAAGCTAAATCTAGTATATCACAAGTATTTGAAGCTAAACCATTTGCTTCTCGTGGATCCGAAAATCAGCCTTCTATTTCGCATTGCTTTGAAGCTAAATCATTCGTTTCGCATGGCATTCAAGCTAAGACTTCTACTTCGCATTGATTTGGAGCTAAATCATGCGTTTCGCATGGATTTAAAGCTAACGCGTTTCTTTCGCATGCAGTTGTAGCTAAATCTAGTATATCACAAGTATTTGAAGCTAACCTATTTGTTTCGCATGGATTCGAAAATCAGCCTTCTATTTCGCATTGATTTGAATCTAAATCACGAGTTTCGCATGGATTCGAAAATCAGCCTTCTATTTCGCATTGATTTGAATCTAAATCATGAGTTTCGCATGGATTTGAAGCTAACTCGTTTGGTTCGCATGGATTTGAAGCAAACTCGTTCGTTTCGCATGCAGTTGAAGCTATATCACTTATGGTCCCAAGTGTTTGAAGCTAAATCATTCGTTTCGCAAGGAGTTCAAGCTAAGACTTCTACTTCGCATTGATTTGGAGCTAAATCATGTGTTTGGCATGGATTTGAAGCTATCACGTTTCTTTCGCATGCAGTTGAAGCTAAATCATGTATATCACTAGTATTTCAAGCTAAACCATTTGTTTCGCATGGATTCGAAAATCAGCCTTCTATATCGCATTGATTTCAAGCTAAATCATGTGTTTCTCATGGATTTAAAGCTATCTCGTTTCTATCGCATGGATTTAAAGCTAACTCGTTTGTTTCGCATGCTGTTGAAGCTAAATCTAGTATATCACAAGTATTTGAAGCTAAACCATTTGTTTCGCATGGATTCGAAAATCAGCCTTCTATTTCGCATTGATTTGAATCTAAATCATGAGTTTCGCATGGATTTGAAGCTAACTCGTTTGTTTCGCATGCAGTTGAAGCAAAATCATGTATATCACAAGTATTTGAAGCTAAATCATTCGTTTCGCATGGATTTGAAGCTAACTCGTTTGTTTCAGATACAGTTGAAGCTAAATCATGTATATCAAAGGAATTTGAAGCTGAATCATTTGTTTCGCATGGATTCGAAAATCAGCCTTCTATTTCGCATTGATTTCAAGCTAAATCATGAGTTTCGCATGGACTTGAAGCTAACTCGTTTGTTTCGCATGGATTTGAAGCAAAATCATGTATATCACAAGTATTTGAAGCTAAACAATTTGATTCGCATGGATTCGAAGATCAGTCTTCTACTTCGAATTGATTTGATGCTAAATCATGTGTTTCGCTTGTATTTGAAGCTAACTCGATTGTTTCGCATGCAGTTGAAGCTAAATCATGTATATCAAAAGTATTTGAAGCTAAACCTTTTGTTTCGCATAAATATTAAGCTAAACCATGTGTTATGCATGAATTTGAAGCTAAATCATGTGTTTCGCTTGGATTTGAAGCCAACTCGTTTGTTTCGCCTGCAGTTGATGCTAAATCTAGTATATCACAAGTATTTGAAGCTAAACCATTTGTTTCGCATGGATTCGAAAATCAGCCTTCTATTTCGCATTGATTTGAATCTAAATCATGAGTTTCGCATGGATTTGAAGCAAACTCGTTCGTTTCGCATGCAGTTGAAGCTATATCACTTATGGTCCCAAGTGTTTGAAGCTAAATCATTCGTTTCGCATGGAGTTCAAGCTAAGACTTCTACTTCGCATTGATTTGGAGCTAAATCATGTGTTTCGCTTGGATTTAAAGCTAACGCGTTTCTTTCGCATGCAGTTGTAGCTAAATCTAGTATATCACAAGTATTTGAAGCTAACCTATTTGTTTCGCATGGATTCGAAAATCAGCCTGCTGTCTCGCATTGATTTGAATCTAAATCATGAGTTTCGCATGGATATGAAGCTAACTCGTTTGGTTCGCATGGATTTGAAGCAAACTCGTTCGTTTCGCATGCAGTTGAAGCTATATCACTTATGGTCCCAAGTGTTTGAAGCTAAATCATTCGTTTCGCAAGGAGTTCAAGCTAAGACTTCTACTTCGCATGGATTTGAAGCAAAATCATGTATATCACAAGTATTTGAATCTAAACAATTTGATTCGCATGGATTCGAAGATCAGCCTTCTACTTCGAATTGATTTGATGCTAAATCATGTGTTTCGCTTGTATTTGAAGCTAACTCGATTGTTTCGCATGCAGTTGAAGCTAAATCATGTATATCAAAAGTATTTGAAGCTAAACCTTTTGTTTCGCATAAATATTAAGCTAAACCATGTGTTATGCATGAATTTGAAGCTAAATCATGTGTTTCGCTTGGATTTGAAGCCAACTCGTTTGTTTCGCCTGCAGTTGATGCTAAATCTAGTATATCACAAGTATTTGAAGCTAAACCATTTGTTTCGCATGGATTCGAAAATCAGCCTTCTATATCGCATTGATTTGAAGCTAAATCATGTGTTTCTCATGGATTTGAAGCTATCTCGTTTCTATCGCATGGATTTAAAGCTAACTCGTTTGTTTCGCATGCTGTTGAAGCTAAATCTAGTATATCACAAGTATTTGAAGCTAAACCATTTGTTTCGCATGGATTCGAAAATCAGCCTTCTATTTCGCATTGATTTGAATCTAAATCATGAGTTTCGCATGGATTTGAAGCAAACTCGTTCGTTTCGCATGCAGTTGAAGCTATATCACTTATGGTCCCAAGTGTTTGAAGCTAAATCATTCGTTTCGCATGGAGTTCAAGCTAAGACTTTTACTTCGCATTGATTTGGAGCTAAATCATGTGTTTCGCATGGATTTAAAGCTAACGCGTTTCTTTCGCATGCAGTTGTAGCTAAATCTAGTATATCACAAGTATTTGAAGCTAAACCATTTGTTTCGCATGGATTCGAAAATCAGCCTTCTATTTCGCATTGATTTGAATCTAAATGATGAGTTTCGCATGGATTTGAAGCTAACTCGTTTGTTTCGCATGCAGTTGAAGCAAAATCATGTATATCACAAGTATTTGAAGCTAAATCATTCGTTTCGCATGGATTCGAAGTTCAGCCTTCTACTTCGAATTGATTTGATGCTAAATCATGTGTTTCGCTTGGATTTGAAGCCAACTCGTTTGTTTCGCCTGCAGTTGATGCTAAATCTAGTATATCACAAGTATTTGAAGCTAAACCATTTGTTTCGCATGGATTCGAAAATCAGCCTTCTATATCGCATTGATTTGAAGCTAAATCATGTGTTTCTCATGGATTTGAAGCTATCTCGTTTCTATCGCATGGATTTAAAGCTAACTCGTTTGTTTCGCATGCTGTTGAAGCTAAATCTAGTATATCACAAGTATTTGAAGCTAAACCATTTGTTTCGCATGTATTCGAAAATCAGCCTTCTATTTCGCATTGATTTGAATCTAAATCATGAGTTTCGCATGGATTTGAAGCAAACTTGTTCGTTTCGCATGCAGTTGAAGCTATATCACTTATGGTCCCAAGTGTTTGAAGCTAAATCATTCGTTTCGCATGGAGTTCAAGCTGAGGCTTCTACTTCGCATTCATTTGGAGCTAAATCATGTGTTTCGCATGGATTTAAAGCTAACGCGTTTCTTTCGCATGCAGTTGTAGCTAAATCTAGTATATCACAAGTATTTGAAGCTAAACCATTTGTTTCGCATGGATTCGAAAATCAGCCTTCTATATCGCATTGATTTGAAGCTAAATCATGTGTTTCCCATGGATTTGAAGCTAACTCTTTTGTTTCGCCTGCATTTGGTGATAAATCATGTATATCACAAGTATTTGAAGCTAACCTATTTGTTTCGCATGGATTCGAAAATCAGCCTTCTATCTCGCATTGATTTGAATCTAAATCATGAGTTTCGCATGGATATGAAGCTAACTCGTTTGGTTCGCATGGATTTGAAGCAAACTCGTTCGTTTCGCATGCAGCTGAAGCTATATCACTTATGGTCCCAAGTGTTTGAAGCTAAATCATTCGTTTCGCATGGAGTTCAAGCTAAGACTTCTACTTCGCATTGATTTGGAGCTAAATCATGTGTTTCGCATGGATTTGAAGCTATCACGTTTCTTTCGCATGCAGTTGAAGCTAAATCATGTATATCACTAGTATTTGAAGCTAAACCATTTGTTTCGCATGGGTTTGAAGCTAAGCCTTCTACTTCGCATTGATTTGAAGATAAACCATGTGTTAGGCTTGGATTTGAAGCTAACTCGTTTGTTTCGCATGCAGTGGAAGCTGTATCACTTATATCGCAAGTATTTGAAGCTAAATCATTTGTGTCGCATGGATTCGAAAATCAGCCTTCTACTTCGCATTGATTTGAAGCTAAATCAAGTGTTTCGCTTGGATTTGAAGTTAACTCGTTAGTTTCGCATGCAGTTGAACCTAAATCATGTATATCACAAGTATTTGAAGCTAAACCATTTGATTCTCATGGATTTGGAGCTAAGCCTTCCAACTTCGCATTCATTTAGAGATAAATCATGTGTTTCGCATGGACTTAAAGCTAACACGTTTGTTTCGCATGCAGTAGAAGCTAAATCATGTATATCACAAGTATTTGAAGCTAACCTATTTGTTTCGCATGGATTCGAAAATCAGCCTTCTATTTCGCATTGATTTGAATCTAAATCATGAGTTTCGCATGGATTTGAAGCAAACTCGTTCGTTTCGCATGCAGTTGAAGCTATATCACTTATGGTCCCAAGTGTTTGAAGCTAAATCATTCGTTTCGCAAGGAGTTCAAGCTAAGACTTCTACTTCGCATTGATTTGGAGCTAAATCATGTGTTTGGCATGGATTTGAAGCTATCACGTTTCTTTCGCATGCAGTTGAAGCTAAATCATGTATATCACTAGTATTTGAAGCTAAACCATTTGTTTCGCATGGATTCGAAAATCAGCCTTCTATATCGTATTGATTTGAAGCTAAATCATGTGTTTCTCATGGATTTAAAGCTATCTCGTTTCTACCGCATGGATTTAAAGCTAACTCGTTTGATTCGCATGCTGTTGAAGCTAAATCTAGTATATCACAAGTATTTGAAGCTAAACCATTTGTTTCGCATGGATTCGAAAATCAGCCTTCTATTTCGCATTGATTTGAATCTAAATCATGAGTTTCGCATGGATTTGAAGCTAACTCGTTTGTTTCGCATGCAGTTGAAGCTATATCACTTATGGACCCAAGTGCTTGAAGCTAAATCATTCGTGTCGCATGGAGTTCAAGCTAAGACTTCTACTTCGCATTGATTTGGAGCTAAATCATGTGTTTCGCATGGATTTAAAGCTAACGCGTTTCTTTCGCATGCAGTTGTAGCTAAATCTAGTATATCACAAGTATTTGAAGCTAACCTATTTGTTTCGCATGGATTCGAAAATCAGCCTTCTATTTCGCATTGATTTGAATCTAAATCACGAGTTTCGCATGGATTCGAAAATCAGCCTTCTATTTCGCATTGATTTGAATCTAAATCATGAGATTCGCATGGATTTGAAGCTAACTCGCTTGGTTCGCATGGATTTGAAGCAAACTCGTTCGTTTCGCATGCAGTTGAAGCAAAATCATGTATATCACAAGTATTTGAAGCTAAATCATTCGTTTCGCATGGATTTGAAGCTAACTCGTTTGTTTCGCATGCAGTTGAAGCTATATCACTTATGGACCCAAGTGCTTGAAGCTAAATCATTCGTGTCGCATGGAGTTCAAGCTAAGACTTCTACTTCGCATTGATTTGGAGCTAAATCATGTGTTTCGCATGGATTTAAAGCTAACGCGTTTCTTCCGCATGCAGTTGTAGCTAAATCTAGTATATCACAAGTATTTGAAGCTAACCTATTTGTTTCGCATGGATTCGAAAATCAGCCTTCTATTTCGCATTGATTTGAATCTAAATCACGAGTTTCGCATGGATTCGAAAATCAGCCTTCTATTTCGCATTGATTTGAATCTAAATCATGAGTTTCGCATGGATTTGAAGCTAACTCGCTTGGTTCGCATGGATTTGAAGCAAACTCGTTCGTTTCGCATGCAGTTGAAGCAAAATCATGTATATCACAAGTATTTGAAGCTAAATCATTCGTTTCGCATGGATTTGAAGCTAACTCGTTTGTTTCAGATACAGTTGAAGCTAAATCATGTATATCAAAGGAATTTGAAGCTGAATCATTTGTTTCGCATGGATTCGAAAATCAGCCTTCTATTTCGCATTGATTTCAAGCTAAATCATGAGTTTCGCATGGACTTGAAGCTAACTCGTTTGTTTCGCATGGATTTGAAGCAAAATCATGTATATCACAAGTATTTGAAGCTAAACAATTTGATTCGCATGGATTCGAAGTTCAGCCTTCTACTTCGAATTGATTTGATGCTAAATCATGTGTTTCGCTTGTATTTGAAGCTAACTCGATTGTTTCGCATGCAGTTGAAGCTAAATCATGTATATCGAAAGTATTTGAAGCTAAACCTTTTGTTTCGCATAAATATTAAGCTAAACCATGTGTTATGCATGAATTTGAAGCTAAATCATGTGTTTCGCTTGGATTTGAAGCCAACTCGTTTGTTTCGCCTGCAGTTGATGCTAAATCTAGTATATCACAAGTATTTGAAGCTAAACCATTTGTTTCGCATGGATTCGAAAATCAGCCTTCTATATCGCATTGATTTGAAGCTAAATCATGTGTTTCTCATGGATTTGAAGCTATCTCGTTTCTATCGCATGGATTTAAAGCTAACTCGTTTGTTTCGCATGCTGTTGAAGCTAAATCTAGTATATCACAAGTATTTGAAGCTAAACCATTTGTTTCGCATGGATTCGAAAATCAGCCTTCTATTTCGCATTGATTTGAATCTAAATCATGAGTTTCGCATGGATTTGAAGCAAACTCGTTCGTTTCGCATGCAGTTGAAGCTATATCACTTATGGTCCCAAGTGTTTGAAGCTAAATCATTCGTTTCGCATGGAGTTCAAGCTAAGACTTCTACTTCGCATTGATTTGGATCTAAATCATGTGTTTCGCATGGATTTGAAGCTATCACGTTTCTTTCGCATGCAGTTGAAGCTAAATCATGTATATCACTAGTATTTGAAGCTAAACCATTTGTTTCGCATGGATTTGAAGCTAAGCCTTCTACTTCGCATTGATTTGAAGATAAATCATGTGTTAGGCTTGGATTTGAAGCTAACTCGTTTGTTTCGCATGCAGTTGAAGCTGTATCACTTATATCGCAAGTATTTGAAGCTAAATCATTTGTGTCGCATGGATTCGAAAATCAGCCTTCTACTTCGCATTGATTTGAAGCTAAATCAAGTGTTTCGCTTGGATTTGAAGTTAACTCGATAGTTTCGCATGCAGTTGAACCTAAATCATGTATATCACAAGTATTTGAAGCTAAACCATTTGATTCTCATGGATTTGGAGCTAAGCCTTCCAACTTCGCATTCATTTAGAGATAAATCATGTGTTTCGCATGGACTTAAAGCTAACACGTTTGTTTCGCATGCAGTAGAAGCTAAATCATGTATATCACAAGTATTTGAAGTTAATCCATTTGTTTTGCATGGATTCGAAAATCAGCCTTCTATTTCGCATTGATTTGAAGCCAAATCATGTGTTTCTCATGGATTTAAAGCTAACACGTTTGTTTCGCATGCAGTTGAAGCTCAATCATGTATATCTCAAGTATTTGAAGCTAAACCATTTGTTTCGCATGGGTTTTGAAGCTAAGCCTTCTACTTCGCATTGATTTGAAGCCAAATCATGTGTTTCTCATGGATTTAAAGCTGACACGTTTGTTTCGCATGCAGTTGAAGCTCAATCACGTATATCACAAGTATTTGAAGCTAAACCATTTGTTTCGCATGGATTCGAAAATCAGCCTTCTACTTCGCATTGATTTGGAGCTAAATCATGTGTTTCGCATGGATTTAAAGCTAACGCGTTTCTTTCGCATGCAGTTGTAGCTAAATCTAGTATATCACAAGTATTTGAAGCTAACCTATTTGTTTCGCATGGATTCGAAAATCAGCCTTCTATTTCGCATTGATTTGAATCTAAATCACGAGTTTCGCATGGATTCGAAAATCAGCCTTCTATTTCGCATTGATTTGAATCTAAATCATGAGTTTCGCATGGATTTGAAGCAAACTCGTTCGTTTCGCATGCAGTTGAAGCTATATCACTTATGGTCCCAAGTGTTTGAAGCTAAATCATTCGTTTCGCATGGAGTTCAAGCTAAGACTTCTACTTCGCATTGATTTGGAGCTAAATCATGTGTTTCGCATGGATTTAAAGCTAACACGTTTCTTTCGCATGCAGTTCTAGCTAAATCTAGTATATCACAAGTATTTGAAGCTAAACCATTTGTTTCGCATGGATTCGAAAATCAGCCTTCTATATCGCATTGATTTGAAGCTAAATCATGTGTTTCCCATGGATTTGAAGATACCTCTTTTGTTTCGCCTGCATTTGGTGATAAATCATGTATATCACAAGTATTTGAAGCTAACCTATTTGTTTCGCATGGATACGAAAATCAGCCTTCTATCTCGCATTGATTTGAATCTAAATCATGTGTTTCGCATGGATATGAAGCTAACTCGTTTGGTTCGCATGGATTTGAAGCAAACTCGTTCGTTTCGCATGCAGCTGAAGCTATATCACTTATGGTCCCAAGTGTTCGAAGCTAAATCATTCGTTTCGCATGGAGTTCAAGCTAAGACTTCTACTTCGCATTGATTTGGAGCTAAATCATGTGTATCGCATGGATTTGAAGCTATCACGTTTCTTTCGCATGCAGTTGAAGCTAAATCATGTATATCACTAGTATTTGAAGCTAAACCATTTGTTTCGCATGGATTTGAAGCTAAGCCTTCTACTTCGCATTGATTTGAAGGTAAATCATGTGTTAGGCTTGGATTTGAATCTAACTCGTTTGTTTCGCATGCAGTTGAAGCTGTATCACTTATATCGCAAGTATTTGAAGCTAAATCATTTGTGTCGCATGGATTCGAAAATCAGCCTTCTACTTCGCATTGATTTGAAGCTAAATCAAGTGTTTCGCTTGGATTTGAAGTTAACTCGTTAGTTTCGCATGCAGTTGAACCTAAATCATGTATATCACAAGTATTTGAAGCTAAACCATTTGATTCTCATGGATTTGGAGCTAAGCCTTCCAACTTCGCATTCATTTAGAGATAAATCATGTGTTTCGCATGGACTTAAAGCAAACACGTTTGTTTCGCATGCAGTAGAAGCTAAATCATGTATATCACAAGTATTTGAAGTTAATCCATTTGTTTTGCATGGATTCGAAAATCAGCCTTCTATTTCGCATTGATTTGAAGCCAAATCATGTGTTTCTCATGGATTTAAAGCTAACACGTTTGTTTCGCATGCAGTTGAAGCTCAATCATGTATATCTCAAGTATTTGAAGCTAAACCATTTGTTTCGCATGGGTTTTGAAGCTAAGCCTTCTACTTCGCATTGATTTGAAGCCAAATCATGTGTTTCTCATGGATTTAAAGCTAACACGTTTGTTTCGCATGCAGTTGAAGCTCAATCACGTATATCACAAGTATTTGAAGCTAAACCATTTGTTTCGCATGGATTCGAAAATCAGCCTTCTATATCGCATTGATTTGAAGCTAAATCATGTGTTTCTCATGGATTTAAAGCTATCTCGTTTGTTTCGCATGGATTTGAAGCAAAATCATGTATATCACAAGTATTTGAAGCTAAACCATTTGTTTCGCATGGATTCGAAAATCAGCCTTCTATTTCGCATTGATTTCAAGCTACATCATGAGTTTCGCATGGACTTGAAGCTAACTCGTTTGTTTCGCATGGATTTGAAGCAAAATCATGTATATCACAAGTATTTGAAGCTAAACCATTTGTTTCGCATGGATTCGAAAATCAGCCTTCTACTTCGCATTGATTTGGAGCTAAATCATGTGTTTGGCATGGATTTGAAGCTATCACGTTTCTTTCGCATGCAGTTGTAGCTAAATCTAGTATATCACAAGTATTTGAAGCTAAACCATTTGTTTCGCATGGATTCGAAAATCAGCCTTCTATATCGCATTGATTTGAAGCTAAATCATGTGTTTCTCATGGATTTAAAGCTATCTCGTTTCTATCGCATGGATTTAAAGCTAACTCGTTTGTTTCGCATGCTGTTGAAGCTAAATCTAGTATATCGCAAGTATTTGAAGCTAAACCATTTGTTTCGCATGGATTCGAAAATCAGCCTTCTATTTCGCATTGATTTGAATCTAAATCATGAGTTTCGCACGGATTTGAAGCTAACTCGTTTGTTTCGCATGCAGTTGAAGCAAAATCATGTATATCACAAGTATTTGAAGCTAAATCATTCGTTTCGCATGGATTTGAAGCTAACTCATTTGTTTCAGATACAGTTGAAGCTAAATCATGTATATCAAAGGAATTTGAAGCTGAATCATTTGTTTCGCATGGATTCGAAAATCTGCCTTCTATTTCGCATTGATTTCAAGCTAAATCATGAGTTTCGCTTGTATTTGAAGCTAACTCGATTGTTTCGCATGCAGTTGAAGCTAAATCATGTATATCAAAAGTATTTGAAGCTAAACCATTTGTTTCGCATGGATTCGAAAATCAGCCTTCTATTTCGCATTGATTTGAATCTAAATCATGAGTTTCGCATGGATATGAGGCTAACTCGTTTGGTTCGCATGGATTTGAAGCAAACTCGTTCGTTTCGCATGCAGCTGAAGCTATATCACTTATGGTCCCAAGTGTTTGAAGCTAAATCATTCGTTTCGCATGGAGTTCAAGCTAAGACTTCTACTTCGCATTGATTTGGAGCTAAATCATGTGTTAGGCTTGGATTTGAAGCTAACTCGTTTGTTTCGCATGCAGTTGAAGCTGTATCACTTATATCGCAAGTATTTGAAGCTAAATCATTTGTGTCGCATGGATTCGAAAATCAGCCTTCTACTTCGCATTGATTTGAAGCTAAATCAAGTGTTTCGCTTGGATTTGAAGTTAACTCGTTAGTTTCGCATGCAGTTGAACCTAAATCATGTATATCACAAGTATTTGAAGCTAAACCATTTGATTCTCATGGATTTGGAGCTAAGCCTTCCAACTTCGCATTCATTTAGAGATAAATCATGTGTTTCGCATGGACTTAAAGCTAACACGTTTGTTTCGCATGCAGTAGAAGCTAAATCATGTATATCACAAGTATTTGAAGTTTATCCATTTGTTTTGCATGGATTCGAAAATCAGCCTTCTATTTCGCATTGATTTGAAGCCAAATCATGTGTTTCTCATGGATTTAAAGCTAACACGTTTGTTTCGCATGCAGTTGAAGCTCAATCATGTATATCTCAAGTATTTGAAGCTAAACCATTTGTTTCGCATGGGTTTTGAAGCTAAGCCTTCTACTTCGCATTGATTTGAAGCCAAATCATGTGTTTCTCATGGATTTAAAGCTAACACGTTTGTTTCGCATGCAGTTGAAGCTAAGTTGTGTATAAAAAAAGTATTTGAAGCTAAACCATTCGTTTCGCATGGATTTGAAGCTCAAACTTCAACTTCGCATTGATTTGAAGCTAAATCATGTGTTTCGCATGGAGTTGAAGCTAACTCGTTAGATTCGCATGCAGTTGAAGCTGAATCAAGCATATCACAAGTATTTGAAGTTAAACCATTTGTTTCGCATGGATTTGATGCTACGCCTTCTACTTCGCATTGATTTGAAGCTAAATCATGTGTTTCGCATGAATTTGAAGCTAACTGGTTTGTTTCGCATGTAGTTGAAGCTAAATCATGTATATCACAAGTGTTTGAAGCTAAATCAGTTGTTTTGCATGATTTCGAAGATAAGCCATCCACTTAGCATTGATTTGATGCTAAATCATGTGTTTCGCTTGGATATGAAACTAATTTCGCTTGTTTCGCATGCAGTTGGAGCTAAATCGTGTATAAAAAAGTATTTGAAACTAAATCATTCGTTTCGCATGGATTTGAAACTAAGTCTTCAACTTCGCATTGATTTGAAGCTAAATCATTTGTTACGCTTGGATTTGAAGCTAACTCGTTTGTTTCGCATGCACTTGTAGCTGTTTCACTTACACCCGCAAGTATTTGAAGCTAAATCATTCGTTTCGAATGGATTTGGAATTAAGCCTTCTACTTCGCATTGATATGATGCTGAATCATTTGTTTCGCTTGGATGTGAAGCTAACTCGTTTGTTTGGCACGCTGTTGAAGCTAAACAATGTATATCACAACTATTTGAAGCTAAACCATTTGCTTCGCATCTAATTGAAGCTTAGCCTTCTACTGCGCATTGATTTGAAGCTAAATCATGTGTTTCGCATGGATTTGAAGCTAAATCATTCGTTGCGCATGGAGTTGGAGCTAAGCCTTCCACTTCGCATTGATTTGAAGCTAAATTATGTGTTTCGCTTGGATTTGAAGCTAACTTGTTTGTTTCGCATGCAGTTGTAGCTAAATCATGTATATCACAAGTATTTGAAGATAATTCATTTGTTTTGCATGGATTCGAAAATCAGCCTTCTATTTCGCATTGATTTGAAGCTAAATCATGTATTTCGCATGGATTTGAATCTAACTCGATTGTTTCGCGTGCTTTTATAGCTATATCACATATATCGCAATTATCTGAATATAAATCATTTGTTTCTCATGTATTTGAAGCTGAACCTACTACTTCGCATTGATTTGAATCTAAATAATGAGTTTCGCATGGATTTGAAGCAAAATCATGTATATCACAAGTATTTGAAGCTAAACCGTTTGTTTCGCATGGATTCGAAAATCAGCCTTCTACTTCGCATTGATTTGGAGCTAAATCATGTGTTTGGCATGGATTTGAAGCCATCACGTTTCTTTCGCATGCAGTTGTAGCTAAATCTAGTATATCACAAGTATTTGAAGCTAAACCATTTGTTTCGCATGGATTCGAAAATCAGCCTTCTATATCGCATTGATTTGAAGCTAAATCATGTATTTCTCATGGATTTAAAGCTATCTCGTTTCTATCGCATGGATTTAAAGCTAACTCGTTTGTTTCGCATGCTGTTGAAGCTAAATCTAGTATATCACAAGTATTTGAAGCTAAACCATTTGTTTCGCATGGATTCGAAAATCAGCCTTCTATTTCGCATTGATTTGAATCTAAATCATGAGTTTCGCACGGATTTGAAGCTAACTCGTTTGTTTCGCATGCAGTTGAAGCAAAATCATGTATATCACAAGTATTTGAAGCTAAATCATTCGTTTCGCATGGATTTGAAGCTAACTCATTTGTTTCAGATACAGTTGAAGCTAAATCATGTATATCAAAGGAATTTGAAGCTGAATCATTTGTTTCGCATGGATTCGAAAATCTGCCTTCTATTTCGCATTGATTTCAAGCTAAATCATGAGTTTCGCTTGTATTTGAAGCTAACTCGATTGTTTCGCATGCAGTTGAAGCTAAATCATGTATATCAAAAGTATTTGAAGCTAAACCATTTGTTTCGCATGGATTCGAAAATCAGCCTTCTATTTCGCATTGATTTGAATCTAAATCATGAGTTTCGCATGGATTTGAAGCTAACTCGTTTGTTTCGCATGCAGTTGAAGCAAAATCATGTATATCACAAGTATTTGAAGCTAAATCATTCGTTTCGCATGGATTTGAAGCTAACTCGTTTGTTTCAGATACAGTTGAAGCTAAATCATGTATATCAAAGGAATTTGAAGCTGAATCATTTGTTTCGCATGGATTCGAAAATCAGCCTTCTATTTCGCATTGATTTCAAGCTAAATCATGAGTTTCGCATGGACTTGAAGCTAACTCGTTTGTTTCGCATGGATTTGAAGCAAAATCATGTATATCACAAGTATCTGAAGCTAAACCATTTGTTTCGCATGGATTCGAAAATCAGCCTTCTACTTCGCATTGATTTGATGCTAAATCATGTGTTTCGCTTGTATTTGAAGCTAACTCGATTGTTTGGCAAGCAGTTGAAGCTAAATCATGTATATCAAAAGTATTTGAAGCTAAACCTTTTGTTTCGCATAAATATTAAGCTAAACCATGTGTTATGCATGAATTTGAAGCTAAATCATGTGTTTCGCTTGGATTTGAAGCCAACTCGTTTGTTTCGCCTGCAGTTGATGCTACATCTAGTATATCACAAGTATTTGAAGCTAAACCATTTGTTTCGCATGGATTCGAAAATCAGCCTTCTATTTCGCATTGATTTGAATCTAAATCATGAGTTTCGCATGGATTTGAAGCAAACTCGTTCGTTTCGCATGCAGTTGAAGCTATATCACTTATGGTCCCAAGTGTTTGAAGCTAAATCATTCGTTTCGCATGGAGTTCAAGCTAAGACTTCTACTTCGCATTGATTTGGAGCTAAATCATGTGTTTCGCTTGGATTTAAAGCTAACGCGTTTCTTTCGCATGCAGTTGTAGCTAAATCTAGTATATCACAAGTATTTGAAGCTAACCAATTTGTTTCGCATGGATTCGAAAATCAGCCTGCTGTCTCGCATTGATTTGAATCTAAATCATGAGTTTCGCATGGATATGAGGCTAACTCGTTTGGTTCGCATGGATTTGAAGCAAACTCGTTCGTTTCGCATGCAGCTGAAGCTATATCACTTATGGTCCCAAGTGTTTGAAGCTAAATCATTCGTTTCGCATGGAGTTCAAGCTAAGACTTCTACTTCGCATTGATTTGGAGCTAAATCATGTGTTAGGCTTGGATTTGAAGCTAACTCGTTTGTTTCGCATGCAGTTGAAGCTGTATCACTTATATCGCAAGTATTTGAAGCTAAATCATTTGTGTCGCATGGATTCGAAAATCAGCCTTCTACTTCGCATTGATTTGAAGCTAAATCAAGTGTTTCGCTTGGATTTGAAGTTAACTCGTTAGTTTCGCATGCAGTTGAACCTAAATCATGTATATCACAAGTATTTGAAGCTAAACCATTTGATTCTCATGGATTTGGAGCTAAGCCTTCCAACTTCGCATTCATTTAGAGATAAATCATGTGTTTCGCATGGACTTAAAGCTAACACGTTTGTTTCGCATGCAGTAGAAGCTAAATCATGTATATCACAAGTATTTGAAGTTAATCCATTTGTTTTGCATGGATTCGAAAATCAGCCTTCTATTTCGCATTGATTTGAAGCCAAATCATGTGTTTCTCATGGATTTAAAGCTAACACGTTTGTTTCGCATGCAGTTGAAGCTCAATCATGTATATCTCAAGTATTTGAAGCTAAACCATTTGTTTCGCATGGGTTTTGAAGCTAAGCCTTCTACTTCGCATTGATTTGAAGCCAAATCATGTGTTTCTCATGGATTTAAAGCTAACACGTTTGTTTCGCATGCAGTTGAAGCTAAGTTGTGTATAAAAAAAGTATTTGAAGCTAAACCATTCGTTTCGCATGGATTTGAAGCTCAGCCTTCAACTTCGCATTGATTTGAAGCTAAATCATGTGTTTCGCATGGAGTTGAAGCTAACTCGTTAGATTCGCATGCAGTTGAAGCTGAATCAAGCATATCACAAGTATTTGAAGTTAAACCATTTGTTTCGCATGGATTTGATGCTACGCCTTCTACTTCGCATTGATTTGAAGCTAAATCATGTGTTTCGCATGAATTTGAAGCTAACTCGTTTGTTTCGCATGTAGTTGAAGCTAAATCATGTATATCACAAGTGTTTGAAGCTAAATCAGTTGTTTTGCATGATTTCGAAGATAAGCCATCCACTTAGCATTGATTTGATGCTAAATCATGTGTTTCGCTTGGATATGAAACTAATTTCGCTTGTTTCGCATGCAGTTGGAGCTAAATCGTGTATAAAAAAGTATTTGAAACTAAATCATTCGTTTCGCATGGATTTGAAACTAAGTCTTCAACTTCGCATTGATTTGAAGCTAAATCATTTGTTACGCTTGGATTTGAAGCTAACTCGTTTGTTTCGCATGCACTTGTAGCTGTTTCACTTACACCCGCAAGTATTTGAAGCTAAATCATTCGTTTCGAATGGATTTGGAATTAAGCCTTCTACTTCGCATTGATATGATGCTGAATCATTTGTTTCGCTTGGATGTGAAGCTAACTCGTTTGTTTGGCACGCTGTTGAAGCTAAACAATGTATATCACAACTATTTGAAGCTAAACCATTTGCTTCGCATCTAATTGAAGCTTAGCCTTCTACTGCGCATTGATTTGAAGCTAAATCATGTGTTTCGCATGGATTTGAAGCTAAATCATTCGTTGCGCATGGAGTTGGAGCTAAGACTTCCACTTCGCATTGATTTGAAGCTAAATTATGTGTTTCGCTTGGATTTGAAGCTAACTTGTTTGTTTCGCATGCAGTTGTAGCTAAATCATGTATATCACAAGTATTTGAAGATAATTCATTTGTTTTGCATGGATTCGAAAATCAGCCTTCTATTTCGCATTGATTTGAAGCTAAATCATGTATTTCGCATGGATTTGAATCTAACTCGATTGTTTCGCGTGCTTTTATAGCTATATCACATATATCGCAATTATCTGAATATAAATCATTTGTTTCTCATGTATTTGAAGCTGAACCTACTACTTCGCATTGATTTGCAGCTAAATCATGTGTTTCGCTTGGTTTTGAAGCTATCACGTTTCTTTCGCATGCAGTTGAAGCTAAATCATGTATATCACTAGTATTTGAAGCTAAACCATTTGTTTCGCATGGATTCGAAAATCAGCCTTCTATATCGCATTGATTTGAAGCTAAATCATGTGTTTCTCATGGATTTAAAGCTATCTCGTTTCTACCGCATCGATTTAAAGCTAACTCGTTTGTTTCGCATGCTGTTGAAGCTAAATCTAGTATATCACAAGTATTTGAAGCTAAACCATTTGTTTCGCATGGATTCGAAAATCAGCCTTCTATTTCGCATTGATTTGAATCTAAATCATGAGTTTCGCATGAATTTGAAGCTAACTCGTTTGTTTCGCATGCAGTTGAAGCTATATCACTTATGGTCCCAAGTGTTTGAAGCTAAATCATTCGTTTCGCATGGAGTTCAAGCTAAGACTTCTACTTCGCATTGATTTGGAGCTAAATCATGTGTTTCGCATGGATTTAAAGCTAACGCGTTTCTTTCGCATGCAGTTGTAGCTAAATCTAGTATATCACAAGTATTTGAAGCTAAACCATTTGTTTCGCATGGATTCGAAAATCAGCCTTCTATTTCGCATTGATTTGAATCTAAATCATGAGTTTCGCATGGATTTGAAGCTAACTCGTTTGTTTCGCATGCAGTTGAAGCAAAATCATGTATATCACAAGTATTTGAAGCTAAATCATTCGTTTCGCATGGATTTGAAGCTAACTCGTTTGTTTCAGATACAGTTGAAGCTAAATCATGTATATCAAAGGAATTTGAAGCTGAATCATTTGTTTCGCATGGATTCGAAAATCAGCCTTCTATTTCGCATTGATTTCAAGCTACATCATGAGTTTCGCATGGACTTGAAGCTAACTCGTTTGTTTCGCATGGATTTGAAGCAAAATCATGTATATCACAAGTATTTGAAGCTAAACCATTTGTTTCGCATGGATTCGAAAATCAGCCTTCTACTTCGCATTGATTTGGAGCTAAATCATGTGTTTGGCATGGATTTGAAGCTATCACGTTTCTTTCGCATGCAGTTGTAGCTAAATCTAGTATATCACAAGTATTTGAAGCTAAACCATTTGTTTCGCATGGATTCGAAATCAGCCTTCTATATCGCATTGATTTGAAGCTAAATCATGTGTTTCTCATGGATTTAAAGCTATCTCGTTTCTATCGCATGGATTTAAAGCTAACTCGTTTGTTTCGCATGCTGTTGAAGCTAAATCTAGTATATCACAAGTATTTGAAGCTAAACCATTTGTTTCGCATGGATTCGAAAATCAGCCTTCTATTTCGCATTGATTTGAATCTAAATCATGAGTTTCGCACGGATTTGAAGCTAACTCGTTTGTTTCGCATGCAGTTGAAGCAAAATCATGTATATCACAAGTATTTGAAGCTAAATCATTCGTTTCGCATGGATTTGAAGCTAACTCATTTGTTTCAGATACAGTTGAAGCTAAATCATGTATATCAAAGGAATTTGAAGCTGAATCATTTGTTTCGCATGGATTCGAAAATCTGCCTTCTATTTCGCATTGATTTCAAGCTAAATCATGAGTTTCGCTTGTATTTGAAGCTAACTCGATTGTTTCGCATGCAGTTGAAGCTAAATCATGTATATCAAAAGTATTTGAAGCTAAACCATTTGTTTCGCATGGATTCGAAAATCAGCCTTCTATTTCGCATTGATTTGAATCTAAATCATGAGTTTCGCATGGATTTGAAGCTAACTCGTTTGTTTCGCATGCAGTTGAAGCAAAATCATGTATATCACAAGTATTTGAAGCTAAATCATTCGTTTCGCATGGATTTGAAGCTAACTCGTTTGTTTCAGATACAGTTGAAGCTAAATCATGTATATCAAAGGAATTTGAAGCTGAATCATTTGTTTCGCATGGATTCGAAAATCAGCCTTCTATTTCGCATTGATTTCAAGCTAAATCATGAGTTTCGCATGGACTTGAAGCTAACTCGTTTGTTTCGCATGGATTTGAAGCAAAATCATGTATATCACAAGTATCTGAAGCTAAACCATTTGTTTCGCATGGATTCGAAAATCAGCCTTCTACTTCGCATTGATTTGATTCTAAATCATGTGTTTCGCTTGTATTTGAAGCTAACTCGATTGTTTGGCAAGCAGTTGAAGCTAAATCATGTATATCAAAAGTATTTGAAGCTAAACCTTTTGTTTCGCATAAATATTAAGCTAAACCATGTGTTATGCATGAATTTGAAGCTGAATCATGTGTTTCGCTTGGATTTGAAGCCAACTCGTTTGTTTCGCCTGCAGTTGATGCTACATCTAGTATATCACAAGTATTTGAAGCTAAACCATTTGTTTCGCATGGATTCGAAAATCAGCCTTCTATATCGCATTGATTTGAAGCTAAATCATGTGTTTCTCATGGATTTGAAGCTATCTCGTTTCTATCGCATGGATTTAAAGCTAACTCGTTTGTTTCGCATGCTGTTGAAGCTAAATCTAGTATAACACAAGTATTTGAAGCTAAACCATTTGTTTCGCATGGATTCGAAAATCAGCCTTCTATTTCGCATTGATTTGAATCTAAATCATGAGTTTCGCATGGATTTGAAGCAAACTCGTTCGTTTCGCATGCAGTTTAAGCTATATCACTTATGGTCCCAAGTGTTTGAAGCTAAATCATTCGTTTCGCATGGAGTTCAAGCTAAGACTTCTACTTCGCATTGATTTGGAGCTAAATCATGTGTTTCGCATGGATTTAAAGCTAACACGTTTCTTTCGCATGCAGTTGTAGCTAAATCTAGTATATCACAAGTATTTGAAGCTAAACCATTTGTTTCGCATGGATTCGAAAATCAGCCTTCTATATCGCATTGATTTGAAGCTAAATCATGTGTTTCCCATGGATTTGAAGCTAACTCTTTTGTTTCGCCTGCATTTGGTGATAAATCATGTATATAACAAGTATTTGAAGCTAACCTATTTGTTTCGCATGGATTCGAAAATCAGCCTTCTATCTCGCATTGATTTGAATCTAAATCATGAGTTTCGCATGGATATGATGGCTAACTCGTTTTGGTTCGCATGGATTTGAAGCAAACTCGTTCGTTTCGCATGCAGCTGAAGCTATATCACTTATGGTCCCAAGTGTTTGAAGCTAAATCATTCGTTTCGCATGGAGTTCAAGCTAAGACTTCTACTTCGCATTGATTTGGAGCTAAATCATGTGTTAGGCTTGGATTTGAAGCTACCTCGTTTGTTTCGCATGCAGTTGAAGCTGTATCACTTATATCGCAAGTATTTGAAGCTAAATCATTTGTGTCGCATGGATTCGAAAATCAGCCTTCTACTTCGCATTGATTTGAAGCTAAATCAAGTGTTTCGCTTGGATTTGAAGTTAACTCGTTAGTTTCGCATGCAGTTGAACCTAAATCATGTATATCACAAGTATTGAAGCTAAACCATTTGATTCTCATGGATTTGGAGCTAAGCCTTCAACTTCGCATTCATTTAGAGATAAATCATGTGTTTCGCATGGACTTAAAGCTAACACGTTGTTTCGCATGCGGTAGAAGCTAAATCATGTATATCACAAGTATTTGAAGTTAATCCATTTGTTTTGCATGGATTCGAAAATCAGCCTTCTATTTCGCATTGATTTGAAGCCAAATCATGTGTTTCTCATGGATTTAAAGCTAACACGTTTGTTTCGCATGCAGTTGAAGCTCAATCATGTATATCTCAAGTATTTGAAGCTAAACCATTTGTTTCGCATGGGTTTTGAAGCTAAGCCTTCTACTTCGCATTGATTTGAAGCCAAATCATGTGTTTCTCATGGATTTAAAGCTAACACGTTTGTTTCGCATGCAGTTGAAGCTAAGTTGTGTGTAAAAAAAGTATTTGAAGCTAACCATTCGTTTCGCATGGATTTGAAGCTCAGCCTTCAACTTCGCATTGATTTGAAGCTAAATCATGTGTTTCGCATGGAGTTGAAGCTAACTCGTTAGATTCGCATGCAGTTGAAGCTGAATCAAGCATATCACAAGTATTTGAAGTTAAACCATTTGTTTCGCATGGATTTGATGGCTACGCCTTCTACTTCGCATTGATTTGAAGCTAAATCATGTGTTTCGCATGAATTTGAAGCTAACTCGTTTGTTTCGCATGTAGTTGAAGCTAAATCATGTATATCACAAGTGTTTGAAGCTAAATCAGTTGTTTTGCATGATTTCGAAGATAAGCCATCCACTTAGCATTGATTTGATGCTAAATCATGTGTTTCGCTTGGATATGAAACTAATTTCGCTTGTTTCGCATGCAGTTGGAGCTAAATCGTGTATAAAAAAGTATTTGAAACTAAATCATTCGTTTCGCATGGATTTGAAACTAAGTCTTCAACTTCGCATTGATTTGAAGCTAAATCATTTGTTACGCTTGGATTTGAAGCTAACTCGTTTGTTTCGCATGCACTTGTAGCTGTTTCACTTACACCCGCCGCAAGTATTTGAAGCTAAATCATTCGTTTCGAATGGATTTGGAATTAAGCCTTCTACTTCGCATTGATATGATGCTGAATCATTTGTTTCGCTTGGATGTGAAGCTAACTCGTTTGTTTGGCACGCTGTTGAAGCTAAACAATGTATATCACCACTATTTGAAGCTAAACCATTTGCTTCGCATCTAATTGAAGCTTAGCCTTCTACTGCGCATTGATTTGAAGCTAAAATCATGTGTTTCGCATGGATTTGAAGCTAAATCATTCGTTGCGCATGGAGTTGGAGCTAAGCCTTCCACTTCGCATTGATTTGAAGCTAAATTATGTGTTTCGCTTGGATTTGAAGCTAACTTGTTTGTTTCGCATGCAGTTGTAGCTAAATCATGTATATCACAAGTATTTGAAGATAATTCATTTGTTTTGCATGGATTCGAAAATCAGCCTTCTATTTCGCATTGATTTGAAGCTAAATCATGTATTTCGCATGGATTTGAATCTAACTCGATTGTTTCGCGTGCTTTTATAGCTATATCACATATATCGCAATTATCTGAATATAAATCATTTGTTTCTAATGTATTTGAAGCTGAACCTACTACTTCGCATTGATTTGCAGCTAAATCATGTGTTTCGCTTGGTTTTGAAGCTAACTCTTTTGTTTCGCCTGCATTTGAAGGTGAATCATGTATATCACAAGTATTTGAATCTAAACCGTTTGATTCGCATGGATTTGAAGCTAAGCCTTCTACTTCACATTGATTTGCAGCTAAATCATGTGTTTCGCTTGGTTTTGAAGCTAACACGTTTATTTCGCATGCAGTTGATGCTGAATCATGTATATCACAAGTATTTGAAGCTAAGCCATTTCGTTCGCATGAATTTGAAGCTAAGCCTTCTACTTCGCATTGATTTGAAGCTAAATCATGTGTGTCGCTTGGTTTTGAAGCTAACTCGTTTGTTTCGCATGCAGTTGAAGCTAAATCATGTATATCACAAGAATTTGAAGCTAAACCATTTGTTTCGCATGGATTTGAAGATATGCCTCGTACTTCGCATTAATTTGAAGCTAACTCGATTGATTCGACTGCATTTGAATCTATATCACTCATATCGCAATTATCTGAAGATAAATCATTTGCTTCTCATGTATTTGAAGCTAAGCCGTCTATTTCGCACTGATTTGAAGCTAAATCAAATGTTTCGCATGGATTTGAAGCTAACTCTTTTGTTTCGCCTGCATTTGAAGATAAATCATCTATATCACAAGTATTTGAAGCTAAACCGTTTGGTTCGCATGGATTTGAAGCTAAGCCGTCAACTTCGCATTGATTTGCAGCTAAATCATGTGTTTCGCTTGGTTTTGAAGCTATCTCGATTGTTCGCATGCAGTTGAAGCTAAATCATGTATATCACAAGTATTTGAAGCTGAACCATTCGCTTCACATGGATTCGAAGTTAAAACTTCCACTTCGCATTGATTTGTAGCTAAATCATGTGTTTCGAATGAATATGAAGCTAAATAATGTGTTTCCTTTGAATTGAAGCTGACTCGTTTGCTTCACATGCAGTTGAAGCTAAATCATGTATATCGCAAGTATTTGAAGCTAAACAATTTGATTCGCATGGATTCGAATATCAGCCTTCTACTTCGAATTGATTTGATGCTAAATCATGTGTTTCGCTTGTATTTGAAGCTAACTCGATTGTTTCGCATGCAGTTGAAGCTAAATCATGTATATCAAAAGTATTTGAAGCTAAACCTTTGGTTTCGCATAAATATTAAGCTAAACCATGTGTTATGCATGAATTTGAAGCTAAATCATGTGTTTCGCTTGGATTTGAAGCCAACTCGTTTGTTTCGCCTGCAGTTGATGCTAAATCATGTATATCACAAGTATTTGAAGCTGAACCATTCGCTTCACATGGATTCGAAGTTAAAACTTCCACTTCGCATTGATTGAAGCTAAATCATGCGTTCGCATGGAGTTGAAGCTAACTCGTTAGATTCGCATGCAGTTGAAGCTGAATCAAGTATATCACAAGTATTTGAAGTTAAACCATTTGTTTCGCATGGATTTGATGCTACGCCTTCTTCTTCGCATGATTTGAAGCTAAATCATTCGTTGCGCATGGAGTTGGAGCTAAGCCTTCCACTTCGCATTGATTTGAAGCTAAATTATGTGTTTCGCTTGGATTTGAAGCTAACTTGTTTGTTTCGCATGCAGTTGTAGCTAAATCATGTATATCACAAGTATTTGAAGCTAAACCGTTTGATTCGCATGGCTTTGAAGCTAAGCCTTCTACTTCGCATTGATTTGCAGCTAAATCATGTGTTTCGCATGGTTTTGAAGCTATCTCGATTGTTTCGCATGCAGTTGAAGCTAAATCATGTATATCACAAGTATTTTAAGCTAACCATTTGTTTCTCATGTATTTGATGCTAAGCCTTCCACTTCGCATTGATTTGAAGCTAACTCGATTGTTTCGCCTGCATATGAATCTATATCACTTATATCGCAATTATCTGAAGATAAATCATTCGTTTCTCATATATTTGAAGATAAGCCTTGTACTTCGCATTGATTTGTAGCTAAATCATGCGTTTCGCTTGGCTTTGAAGCTAACTCGTTTGTTTCGCATGCAGTTGAAGCTAAATCATGTTCATCACAAGTATCTGAATATAAACCATCTGTGTCGCATGACTATTGAGCTAAACTATGTGTTTCGCATGAATTTGATGCTAAACGATGTGTTTAGCATGGATTTGAAGCTAACTCTTTTGTTTCGTCTGCATTTGAAGATAAATCATTTATATCACAGGTATTTGAAGATAAACCATTAGTTTCGCATGGATTTGAAGATAAATCTCCTACTTCGCATTGATTTGATGCTAAATCATGTGTTTTGCATGGATTATAAGATAACTCGTTTCCTCCGCAGGCAGATGAAGCTAAATCATGCATAGCAAAAGTATTTGAAGGTAAACCATTTGTTTCGCATGGATTTGAAGATATGCCTTCTACATCGCATTGATTTGAAGCTAATCATGTGTTACGCTGTGATTTGTAGCTAACTCGTTTGTTTCGCATGCAGTTGATGCTAAATCATGTTTATCAAAAGTATTTGAAGCTATAGCATTTGTTTCGCATGGTTTTGAAGCTAAGCCTTCTACTTCGCATTGATTTGAAGTTAAATCATGTGTTTCTCTTTGATTTGAAGCAAACTTGTTTGCTTCGCATGCAGTTGAAGCTAATTCATGTTTATCACAAGTATATGAATCTAAACCATCTGTTTCGCAAGACTATGAAGCTATGAAGATAAACCATGTGTTTCGCTTGGTTTTGAAGCTAACTCGTCTGTTTCGCATGCAGTTGAAGGTGAATCATGTATATCACAAGTATTTGAATCTAAACCGTTTGATTCGCATGGATTTGAAGATAAGCTTTCTACTTCGCATTGATTTGCAGCTAAATCATTTGTTTCGCTTGGTTTTGAAGATAACTCGTTTGTTTCGCATGCAGTTGAAGCTAAATCATGTTTATCACAAGTATCTGAATATAAACCATCTGTTTCGCATGAATATTAAGCTAAACCATGTGTTTCGCATGAATTTGAAGCTCAATGATGTGTTTCGCTTGGATTTGAAGCTAACTCTTTTGTTTCGCCTGCATTTGAAGATAAATCATGTATAGCACAAGTATTTGAATCTAAACCATTTCTTTCGCATGGATTTGAAGATAAGCCTTCTACTTCGCATTGATTTGAAGCTAACTCGATTGTTTCGCCTGCATTTGAAGCCATATCACTTATATCGCAATTATCTGAAGATAAATCACTTGTTTCTCATGTATTTGAAGCTAAGCCTTCCACTTCGCATTGATTTGAACCTAAATAATGTGTATCGCTTGGATTTGAAGGTAAAGCGTTTGTTTCGCATGCAGTTGAAGCTAAATCATGTATATCACAAGTATTTGAAGCTAAACGATTTGTTTCTCATGTATTAGAAGCTAAGCGTTCCAATTCGCATTGATTGAATCTCACTCGATTGTTTCGCCTGCATATGAAGCTATATCACTTATATCGCAATTATCTGAAGATAAATCATTTGTTTCTCATGTATTTGATGATAAGCCTTGTACTTCGCATTGATTTGAAGCTAACTCGATTGTTTCGCCTGCTTATGAAGCTATATCACTTATATCGCAATTATCTAAAGATAAATCATTTGTTTCGCATGAATTTGAATCTAAGCCTTCTACTTCGCATTGATTTGAATCTAAATCACGTGTTTCGCTTGGTTTGAAGCTAACTCGTTTGTTTCGTTTGCAGTTGAAGCTAAATCACGTTTATCACAAGTATCTGAATATAAACCATCTGTGTCGCATGACTATTGAGCTAAACCATGTGTTTCGCATGAATTTGAAGCTAAATGATGTGTTTCGCATGGATATGAAGCTAACTCTTTTGTTTCGCCTGCATTTGAAGATAAATAATGTATATCACAAGTACTTGATGCTCAACCGTTTGATTCGCATGGATTTGAAGCTAAGCCTTCTACTTCGCATTGATTTGCAGCTAAATCATGTGTTACGCTTGGTTTTGAAGCTAACTCTTTTGTTTCGCCTGCATTGAAGATAAATCATTTATATCACAAGTACTTGAAGCTCAACCATTTGATTCGCATGTATTTGGAGCTAAGCCTTCTACTTCGCATTGATTTGCAGCTAAATCATGTGTTACGCTTGGTTTTGAAGCTAACTCTTTTGTTTCGCCTGCATTTGAAGATAAATCATTTATATCACAAGTACTTGAAGCTCAACCATTTGATTCGCATGTATTTGGAGCTAAGCCTTCTACTTCGCATTGATTTGCAGCTAAATCATGTGTTTCGCTTGGTTTTGAAGCTAACTCGTTTTCTTCGCCTGTATTTGAAGATAAATCATGTGTATCACAAGTATTTGAAACTAAACCATTCGCTTCGCATGGATTTGAAGCAAAGACTTAACTTCGTATTGATTCGAAGCTAAATCATGTGTTTCTCTTTGATTTTAAGCAAACTTGTTTGTTTCGCATGCAGTTGAAGCTAAATCATGATTATCACAATATCTGAATCTAAAGATCTGTTTCGCAAGACTATGAAGCTATGAAACTAAACCATGTATTTCGCATGAATTTGAAACTAAATGATGTGTTTCGCATGGATTTGAAGCTAACTCTATTGTTTCGCCTGCATTTGAAGATAAATCATGTATATCACAAGTATTTGAAGCTAAACCGTTTGATTCGCATGGCTTTGAAGCTAAGCCTTCTACTTCGCATTGATTTGCAGCTAAATCATGTGTTTCGCATGGTTTTGAAGCTACCTCGATTGTTTCGCATGCAGTTGAAGCTAAATCATGTATATCACAAGTATTTTAAGCTAAACCATTTGTTTCTCATGTATTTGATGCTAAGCCTTCCACTTCGCATTGATTTGAAGCTAACTCGATTGTTTCGCCTGCATATGAATCTATATCACTTATATCGCAATTATCTGAAGATAAATCATTCGTTTCTCATATATTTGAAGATAAGCCTTGTACTTCGCATTGATTTGTAGCTAAATCATGCGTTTCGCTTGGTTTTGAAGATAACTCGTTTGTTTCGCATGCAGTTGAAGCTAAATCATGTTTATCACAAGTATCTGAATATAAACCATCTGTTTCGCATGAATATTAAGCTAAACCATGTGTTTCGCATGAATTTGAAGCTAAATGATGTGTTTCAATTGGTTTTGAAGCTAACTCTTTTGTTTCGCCTGCATTTGAAGATAAATCATGTATAGCACAAGTATTTGAATCTAAACCATTTCTTTCGCATGGATTTGAAGATAAGCCTTCTACTTCGCATTGATTTGAAGCTAATTCGATTGTTTCGCCTGCATTTGAAGCTATATCACTTATATCGCAATTATCTGAAGATAAATCACTTGTTTCTCATGTATTTGAAGCTAAGCCTTCCACTTCGCATTGATTTGAACCTAAATAATGTGTTTCGCTTGGATTTGACGGTAAAGCGTTTGTTTCGCATGCAGTTGAAGCTAAATCATGTATATCACAAGTATTTGAAGCTAAACCATTTGTTTCTCATGTATTAGAAACTAAGCGTTCCAATTCGCATTGATTTGAATCTCACTCGATTGTTTCGCCTGCATATGAAGCTATATCACTTATATCGCAATTATCTGAAGGTAAATCATTTGTTTCTCATGTATTGAAGATAAGCCTTGTACTTCGCATTGATTTGAAGCTAACTCGATTGTTTCGCCTGCTTATGAAGCTATATCACTTATATCGCAATTATCTAAAGATAAATCATTTGTTTCGCATGAATTTGAATCTAAGCCTTCTACTTCGCATTGATTTGCAGCTAACTCGATTGTTTCGCCTGCATTTGAAGCTGAATCATGTATATCACAAGTACTTGAAGCTAAACCATTTGTTTCGCATGAATTTGAAGCTAAGCCTCTACTTGGCATTGATTTGAATCTAAATCATGTGTTTCGCTTGGTTTTGAAGCTAACTCATCTGTAACGCATGCAGTTGAAGGTGAATCATGTATATCACAAGTATTTGAATCTAAACCGTTTGATTCGCATGGATTTGAAGCTAAGCCTTCTACTTCGCATTGATTTGCAGCTAAATCATGTGTTTCGCTTGGTTTGAAGCTAACTCGTTTTCTTCGCATGTAGTTGAAGCTAAATCATGTATATCACAAGTGTTTGAAGCTAAACCATTTGCTTCGCATCTAATTGAAGCTTAGCCTTCTACTGCGCATTGATTTGAAGCTAAATCATGTGTTTCGCATGAATTTGAAGCTAAATCATTCGTTGCGCATGGAGTTGGAGCTAAGCCTTCCACTTCGCATTGATTTGAAGCTAAATTATGTGTTTCGCTTGATTTGAAGCTAACTTGTTTGTTTCGCATGCAGTTGTAGCTAAATCAATGTATATCACAAGTATTTGAAGATAATCCATTTGTTTTGCATGGATTCGAAAATCAGCCTTCTATTTCCGCATTGATTTGAAGCTAAATCATGTGTTTCTCATGGATTTGAAGCTAACTCGTTTGTTTCGCATGCAGTTGAAGCTAATTCATGTATATCACAAGTATTTGAAGCTAAATCATTTGTTTCGCATGGATTTGAATATAATCCGTTTACTTCGCAATTGATTTGAAGCTAAACCATTTGTTTCGCATGGAATTAAAGCTAAACCTTCTACTTCGCATTGATTTGAATCTAAATCATGTATTTCGCATGGATTTGAATCTAACTCGATTGTTTCGCGTGCTTTTATAGCTATATCACATATATCGCAATTATCTGAATATAAATCATTTGTTTCTCATGTATTTGAAGCTGAACCTACTACTTCGCATTGATTTGCAGCTAAATCATGTGTTACGCTTGGTTTTGAAGCTAACTCTTTTGTTTCGCCTGCATTTGAAGATAAATCATTTATATCACAAGTACTTGAAGCTCAACCATTTGATTCGCATGTATTTGGAGCTAAGCCTTCTACTTCGCATTGATTTGCAGCTAAATCATGTGTTACGCTTGGTTTTGAAGCTAACTCTTTTGTTTCGCCTGCATTTGAAGATAAATCATTTATATCACAAGTACTTGAAGCTCAACCATTTGATTCGCATGTATTTGGAGCTAAGCCTTCTACTTCGCATTGATTTGTAGCTAAATCATGTGTTTCGCTTGGTTTTGAAGCTAACTCGTTTTCTTCGCCTGTATTTGAAGATAAATCATGTGTATCACAAGTATTTGAAACTAAACCATTCGCTTCGCATGGATTTGAAGCAAAGACTTAACTTCGTATTGATTCGAAGCTAAATCATGTGTTTCTCTTTGATTTTAAGCAAACCTGTTTGTTTCGCATGCAGTTGAAGCTAAATCATGATTATCACAATATCTGAATCTAAAAGATCTGTTTCGCAAGACTATGAAGCTATGAAACTAAACCATGTATTTCGCATGAATTTGAAACTAAATGATGTGTTTCGCATGGATTTGAAGCTAACTCTATTGTTTCGCCTGCATTTGAAGATAAATCATGTATATCACAAGTATTTGAAGCTAAACCGTTTGATTCGCATGGCTTTGAAGCTAAGCCTTCTACTTCGCATTGATTTGCAGCTAAATCATGTGTTTCGCATGGTTTTGAAGCTACCTCGATTGTTTCGCATGCAGTTGAAGCTAAATCATGTATATCACAAGTATTTTAAGCTAATCCATTTGTTTCTCATGTATTTGATGCTAAGCCTTCCACTTCGCATTGATTTGAAGCTAACTCGATTGTTTCGCCTGCATATGAATCTATATCACTTATATCGCAATTATCTGAAGATAAATCATTCGTTTCTCATATATTTGAAGATAAGCCTTGTACTTCGCATTGATTTGTAGCTAAATCATGCGTTTCGCTTGGATTTGAAGCTAACTCGTTTGTTTCGCATGCAGTTGAAGCTAAATCATGTTCATCACAAGTATCTGAATATAAACCATCTGTGTCGCATGACTATTGAGCTAAACTATGTGTTTCGCATGAATTTGATGCTAAACGATGTGTTTAGCATGGATTTGAAGCTAACTCTTTTGTTTCGTCTGCATTTGAAGATAAATCATTTATATCACAGGTATTTGAAGATAAACCATTAGTTTCGCATGGATTTGAAGATAAATCTCCTACTTCGCATTGATTTGATGCTAAATCATGTGTTTTGCATGGATTATAAGATAACTCGTTGCCTCCGCATGCAGATGAAGCTAAATCATGCATAGCAAAAGTATTTGAAGGTAAACCATTTGTTTCGCATGGATTTGAAGATATGCCTTCTACATCGCATTGATTTGAAGCTAAATCATGTGTTACGCTGTGATTTGTAGCTAACTCGTTTGTTTCGCATGCAGTTGATGCTAAATCATGTTTATCAAATGTATTTGAAGCTATAGCATTTGTTTCGCATGGTTTTGAAGCTAAGCCTTCTATTTCGCATTGATTTGAAGTTAAATCATGTGTTTCTCTTTGATTTGAAGCAAACTTGTTTGCTTCGCATGCAGTTGAAGCTAATTCATGTTTATCACAAGTATCTGAATCTAAACCATCTGTTTCGCAAGACTATGAAGCTATGAAGATAAACCATGTGTTTCGCTTGCTTTGCAGCTAACTCGTTTGTTTCGTTTGCAGTTGAAGCTAAATCACGTTTATCACAAGTATCTGAATATAAACCATCTGTGTCGCATGACTATTGAGCTAAACCATGTGTTTCGCATGAATTTGAAGCTAAATGATGTGTTTCGCATGGATATGAAGCTAACTCTTTTGTTTCGCCTGCATTTGAAGATAAATAATGTATATCACAAGTACTTGATGCACCAGCGTTTGATTCGCATGGATTTGAAGCTAAGCCTTCTACTTCGCATTGATTTGTAGCTAAATCATGTGTTACGCTTGGTTTTGAAGCTAACTCTTTTGTTTCGCCTGCATTTGAAGATAAATCATTTATATCACAAGTACTTGAAGCTCAACCATTTGATTCGCATGTATTTGGAGCTAAGCCTTCTACTTCGCATTGATTTGAAGCTAAATCATGTGTTTCGTTTGGATTTGAAGCAAACACGTTTGTTTCTCATGCAGTTGAAGCTATATCACTTATGTTCGCAAGTATTTGGAGCTAAATCATTCGTTTCGCACGGAGTTGAAGCTAAACCTTCTACTTCGCATTGATTTGAAGCTAAATCAAGTGTTTCGCTTGGATTTGAAGCTAACTCGTTTGTTTCGCATGCAGTTGAAGCAAAATCATGTATATCACAAGTATTTGAAGCTAAACCATTTCTTTCGCATGAATTTGAAGCTAAGCCTTCTACTTCGCATTGATTTGAAGCTAACTCGATTGTTTCGCCTGCATTTGAAGCTGAATCATGTATATCACAAGTATTTGAAGCTAAACCATTGTTTCGCATGAATTTGAAGCTAATCCTTCTACTTGGCATTGATTTGAATCCAAATCATGTGTTTCGCTTGGTTTTGAAGCTAACTCATCTGTAACGCATGCAGTTGAAGGTGAATCATGTATATCACAAGTATTTGAATCTAAACCGTTTGATTCGCATGGATTTGAAGATAAGCCTTCTACTTCGCATTGATTTGCAGCTAAATCATGTGTTTCGCTTGGTTTTGAAGCTAACTCTTTTGTTTCGCCTACATTTGAAGATAAATCATGTACATCACAAGTATTTGAAGCTAAACCGTTTGATTCGCATGGATTTGAAGCTAAGCCTTCTACTTCGCATTGATTTGCAGCTAAATCATGTGTTTCGCTTGCTTTTGAAGCTAACTCGTTTGTTTCGCATGCAGTTGAAGGTGAATCATGTATATCACAAGTATTTGAATCTAAACCGTTTGATTCGCATGGATTTGAAGATAAGCCTTCTACTTCGCATTGATTTGCAGCTAAATCATGTGTTTCGCTTGGTTTTGAAGCTAACTCTTTTGTTTCGCATGCAGTTGTAGCTAAATCATGTATATCACAAGTATTTGAAGATAATCCATTTGTTTTGCATGGATTCGAAAATCAGCCTTCTATTTCGCATTGATTTGAAGCTAAATCATGTATTTCGCATGGATTTGAATCTAACTCGATTGTTTCGCGTGCTTTTATAGCTATATCACATATATCGCAATTATCTGAATATAAATCATTTGTTTCTCATGTATTTGAAGCTGAACCTACTACTTCGCATTGATTTGCAGCTAAATCATGTGTTTCGCTGGTTTTGAAGCTAACTCTTTTGTTTCGCCTGCATTTGAAGGTGAATCATGTATATCACAAGTATTTGAATCTAAACCGTTTGATTCGCATGGATTTGAAGCTAAGCCTTCTACTTCGCATTGATTTGCAGCTAAATCATGTGTTTCGCTTGGTTTTGAAGCTAACTCGTTTGTTTCGCATGCAGTTGATGCTGAATCATGTATATCACAAGTATTTGAAGCTAAGCCATTTCGTTCGCATGAATTTGAAGCTAAGCCTTCTACTTCGCATTGATTTGAAGCTAAATCATGTGTGTCGCTTGGTTTTGAAGCTAACTCGTTTGTTTCGCATGCAGTTGAAGCTAAATCATGTATATCACAAGAATTTGAAGCTAAACCATTTGTTTCGCATGGATTTGAGATATGCCTCGTACTTCGCATTAATTTGAAGCTAACTCGATTGATTCAACTGCATTTGAATCTATATCACTCATATCGCAATTGTCTGAAGATAAATCATTTGCTTCTCATGTATTTGAAGCTAATCCGTCTATTTCGCACTGATTTGAAGCTAAATCAAATGTTTCGCATGGATTTGAAGCTAACTCTTTTGTTTCGCCTGCATTTGAAGATAAATCATCTATATCACAAGTATTTGAAGCTAAACCGTTTGATTCGCATGGATTTGAAGCTAAGCCGTCAACTTCGCATTGATTTGCAGCTAAATCATGTGTTTCGCTTGGTTTTGAAGCTATCTCGATTGTTTCGCATGCAGTGAAGCTAAATCATGTATATCACAAGTATTTGAAGCTGAACCATTCGCTTCACATGGATTCGAAGTTAAAACTTCCACTTCGCATTGGTTTGAAGCTAAATCATGTGTTTCGCATGAATTTGAAGCTAACTCGTTTGTTTCGCATGTAGTTGAAGCTAAATCATGTATATCACAAGTGTTTGAAGCTAAACATTTGCTTCGCATCTAATTGAAGCTTAGCCTTCTACTGCGCATTGATTTGAAGCTAAATCATGTGTTTCGCATGAATTTGAAGCTAAACCATTCGTTGCGCATGGAGTTGGAGCTAAGCCTTCCACTTCGCATTGATTTGAAGCTAAATTATGTGTTTCGCTTGATTTGAAGCTAACTTGTTTGTTTCGCATGCAGTTGTAGCTAAATCATGTATATCACAAGTATTTGAAGATAATCCATTTGTTTTGCATGGATTCGAAAATCAGCCTTCTATTTCGCATTGATTTGAAGCTAAATAATGTGTTTCTCATGGATTTGAAGCTAACTCGTTTGTTCGCATGCAGTTGAAGCTAATTCATGTATATCACAAGTATTTGAAGCTAAATCATTTGTTTCGCATGGATTTGAATATAATCCGTTTACTTCGCAATTGATTTGAAGCTAAACCATTTGTTTCGCATGGAATTAAAGCTAAACCTTCTACTTCGCATTGATTTGAAACTAAATCATGTATTTTCGCATGGATTTGAATCTAACTCGATTGTTTCGCGTGCTTTTATAGCTATATCACATATATCGCAATTATCTGAATATAAATCATTTGTTTCTCATGTATTTGAAGCTGAACCTACTACTTCGCATTGATTTGCAGCTAAATCATGTGTTTCGCTTGTTTTGATGCTAACTCGTTTTCTTCGCCTGTATTTGAAGATAAATCATGTGTATCACAAGTATTTGAAACTAAACCATTCGCTTCGCATGGATTTGAAGCAAAGACTTAACTTCGTATTGATTCGAAGCTAAATCATGTGTTTCTCTTTGATTTTAAGCAAACTTGTTTGTTTCGCATGCAGTTGAAGCTAAATCATGATTATCACAATATCTGAATCTAAAAGATCTGTTTCGCAAGACTATGAAGCTATGAAACTAAACCATGTATTTCGCATGAATTTGAAACTAAATGATGTGTTTCGCATGGATTTGAAGCTAACTCTATTGTTTCGCCTGCATTTGAAGATAAATCATGTATATCACAAGTATTTGAAGCTAAACCGTTTGATTCGCATGGCTTTGAAGCTAAGCCTTCTACTTCGCATTGATTTGCAGCTAAATCATGTGTTTCGCATGGTTTTGAAGCTACCTCGATTGTTTCGCATGCAGTTGAAGCTAAATCATGTATATCACAAGTATTTTAAGCTAAACCATTTGTTTCTCATGTATTTGATGCTAAGCCTTCCACTTCGCATTGATTTGAAGCTAACTCGATTGTTTCGCCTGCATATGAATCTATATCACTTATATCGCAATTATCTGAAGATAAATCATTCGTTTCTCATATATTTGAAGATAAGCCTTGTACTTAGCATTGATTTGTAGCTAAATCATGCGTTTCGCTTGGTTTTGAAGATAACTCGTTTGTTTCGCATGCAGTTGAAGCTAAATCATGTTTATCACAAGTATCTGAATATAACCATCTGTTTCGCATGAATATTAAGCTAAACCATGTGTTTCGCATGAATTGAAGCTAAATGATGTGTTTCAATTGGTTTTGAAGCTAACTCTTTTGTTTCGCCTGCATTTGAAGATAAATCATGTATAGCACAAGTATTTGAATCTAAACCATTTCTTTCGCATGGATTTGAAGCTAAGCCTTCTACTTCGCATTGATTTGCAGCTATATCATGTGTTTCGATTGCTTTTGAAGCTAACTGGTTTGTTTCGCATGCAGTTGAAGCTGAATCATGTATATCACAAGTATTTGAAGCTAAACCATTTCTTTCGCATGAATTTGAAGCTAAGCCTTCTACTTCGCATTGATTTGAAGCTAAATCATGTGTGTCGTTTGGTTTTGATGCTAACTCGTTTGTTTCGCATGCAGTTGAAGCTAAATCATGTATATCACAAGAATTTGAAGCTAAACCATTGTTTCGCATGGATTTGAAGATAAGCCTCGTACTTCGCATTAATTTGAAGCTAACTCGATTGATTCGACTGCATTTGAATCTATATCACTTATATCGCAATTATCTGAAGATAAATCATTTGCTTCTCATGTATTTGAAGCTAAGCCGTCTATTTCGCACTGATTTGAAGCTAAATCAAATGTTTCGCATGGATTTGAAGCTAACTCTTTTGTTTCGCCTGCATTTGAAGATAAATCACGTATATCACAAGTATTTGAAGCTAAACCGTTTGATTCGCATGGATTTGAAGATATGCCTTCTACATCGCATTGATTTGAAGCTAAATCATGTGTTACGCTGTGATTTGTAGCTAACTCGTTTGTTTCGCATGCAGTTGATGCTAAATCATGTTTATCAAAAGTATTTGAAGCTATAGCATTTGTTTCGCATGGTTTTGAAGCTAAGCCTTCTACTTCGCATTGATTTGAAGTTAAATCATGTGTTTCTCTTTGATTTGAAGCAAACTTGTTTGCTTCGCATGCAGTTGAAGCTAATTCATGTTTATCACAAGTATCTGAATCTAAACCATCTGTTTCGCAAGACTATGAAGCTATGAAGATAAACCATGTGTTTCGCTTGGTTTGAAGCTAACTCGTTTGTTTCGTTTGCAGTTGAAGCTAAATCACGTTTATCACAAGTATCTGAATATAAACCATCTGTGTCGCATGACTATTGAGCTAAACCATGTGTTTCGCATGAATTTGAAGCTAAATGATGTGTTTCGCATGGATATGAAGCTAACTCTTTTGTTTCGCCTGCATTTGAAGATAAATAATGTATATCACAAGTACTTGATGCACAAGCGTTTGATTCGCATGGATTTGAAGCTAAGCTTCTACTTCGCATTGATTTGCAGCTAAATCATGTGTTACGCTTGGTTTGAAGCTAACTCTTTTGTTTCGCCTGCATTTTGAAGATAAATCATTTATATCACAAGTACTTGAAGCTCAACCATTTGATTCGCATGTATTTGGAGCTAAGCCTTCTACTTCGCATTGATTTGAAGCTAAATCATGTGTTTCGTTTGGATTTGAAGCAAACACGTTTGTTTCTCATGCAGTTGAAGCTATATCACTTATGTTCGCAAGTATTTGGAGCTAAATCATTCGTTTCGCACGGAGTTGAAGCTAAACCTTCTACTTCGCATTGATTTGAAGCTAAATCAAGTGTTTCGCTTGGATTTGAAGCTAACTCGTTTGTTTCGCATGCAGTTGTAGCTAAATCATGTATATCACAAGTATTTGCAAGATAATCCATTTGTTTTGCATGGATTCGAAAATCAGCCTTCTATTTCGCATTGATTTGAAGCTAAATCATGTGTTTCTCATGGATTTGAAGCTAACTCGTTTGTTTCGCATGCAGTTGAAGCTAAATCACGTTTATCACAAGTATCTGAATATAACCATCTGTGTCGCATGACTATTGAGCTAAACCATGTGTTTCGCATGAATTTGAAGCTAAATGATGTGTTTCGCATGGATATGAAGCTAACTCTTTTGTTTCGCCTGCATTTGAAGATAAATAATGTATATCACAAGTACTTGATGCACCAGCGTTTGATTCGCATGGATTTGAAGCTAAGCCTTCTACTTCGCATTGATTTGTAGCTAAATCATGTGTTACGCTTGGTTTTGAAGCTAACTCTTTTGTTTCGCCTGCATTTGAAGATAAATCATTTAGATCACAAGTACTTGAAGCTCAACCATTTGATTCGCATGTATTTGGAGCTAAGCCTTCTACTTCGCATTGATTTGAAGCTAAATCATGTGTTTCGTTTGGATTTGAAGCAAACACGTTTGTTTTCATGCAGTTGAAGCTATATCACTTATGTTCGCAAGTATTTGGAGCTAAATCATTCGTTTCGCACGGAGTTGAAGCTAAACCTTCTACTTCGCATTGATTTGAAGCTAAATCAAGTGTTTCGCTTGGATTTGAAAGCTAACTCGTTTGTTTCGCATGCAGTTGAAGCAAAATCATGTATGTCACAAGTATTTGAAGCTAAACCATTTCTTTCGCATGAATTTGAAGCTAAGCCTTCTACTTCGCATTGATTTGAAGCTAACTCGATTGTTTCGCCTGCATTTGAAGCTGAATCATGTATATCACAAGTATTTGAAGCTAAACATTTGTTTCGCATGAATTTGAAGCTAAGCCTTCTACTTGGCATTGATTTGAATCCAAATCATGTGTTTCGCTTGGTTTTGAAGCTAACTCATCTGTAACGCATGCAGTTGAAGGTGAATCATGTATATCACAAGTATTTGAATCTAAACCGTTTGATTCGCATGGATTTGAAGATAAGCCTTCTACTTCGCATTGATTTGCAGCTAAATCATGTGTTTCGCTTGGTTTTGAAGCTAACTCTTTTGTTTCGCCTACATTTGAAGATAAATCATGTACATCACAAGTATTTGAAGCTAAACCGTTTGATTCGCATGGATTTGAAGCTAAGCCTTCTACTTCGCATTGATTTGCAGCTAAATCATGTGTTTCGCTTGCTTTTGAAGCTAACTCGTTTGTTTCGCATGCAGTTGAAGGTGAATCATGTATATCACAAGTATTTGAATCTAAACCGTTTGATTCGCATGGATTTGAAGATAAGCCTTCTACTTCGCATTGATTTGCAGCTAAATCATGTGTTTCGCTTGGTTTTGAAGCTAACTCTTTTGTTTCGCATGCAGTTGTAGCTAAATCATGTATATCACAAGTATTTGAAGATAATCCATTTGTTTTGCATGGATTCGAAAATCAGCCTTCTATTTCGCATTGATTTGAAGCTAAATCATGTATTTCGCATGGATTTGAATCTAACTCGATTGTTTCGCGTGCTTTTATAGCTATATCACATATATCGCAATTATCTGAATATAAATCATTTGTTTCTCATGTATTTGAAGCTGAACCTACTACTTCGCATTGATTTGCAGCTAAATCATGTGTTTCGCTTGGTTTTGAAGCTAACTCTTTTGTTTCGCCTGCATTTGAAGGTGAATCATGTATATCACAAGTATTTGAATCTAAACCGTTTGATTCGCATGGATTTGAAGCTAAGCCTTCTACTTCGCATTGATTTGCAGCTAAATCATGTGTTTCGCTTGGTTTTGAAGCTAACTCGTTTGTTTCGCATGCAGTTGATGCTGAATCATGTATATCACAAGTATTTGAAGCTAAGCCATTTCGTTCGCATGAATTTGAAGCTAAGCCTTCTACTTCGCATTGATTTGAAGCTAAATCATGTGTTTCGCATGAATTTGAAGCTAACTCGTTTGTTTCGCATGCAGTTGAAGCTAAATCATGTATATCACAAGAATTTGAAGCTAAACCATTTGTTTCGCATGGATTTGAAGATATGCCTCGTACTTCGCATTAATTTGAAGCTAACTCGATTGATTCGACTGCATTTGAATCTATATCACTCATATCGCAATTGTCTGAAGATAAATCATTTGCTTCTCATGTATTTGAAGCTAATCCGTCTATTTCGCACTGATTTGAAGCTAAATCAAATGTTTCGCATGGATTTGAAGCTAACTCTTTTGTTTCGCCTGCATTTGAAGATAAATCATCTATATCACAAGTATTTGAAGCTAAACCGTTTGATTCGCATGGATTTGAAGCTAAGCCGTCAACTTCGCATTGATTTGCAGCTAAGTCATGTGTTTCGCTTGGTTTTGAAGCCATCTCGATTGTTTCGCATGCAGTTGAAGCTAAATCATGTATATCACAAGTATTTGAAGCTGAACCATTCGCTTCACATGGATTCGAAGTTAAAACATCCAGTTCGCATTGATTTGAAGCTAAATCATGTGTTTCGCATGAATTTGAAGCTAACTCGTTTGTTTCGCATGTAGTTGAAGCTAAATCATGTATATCACAAGTGTTTGAAGCTAAACCATTTGCTTCGCATCTAATTGAAGCTTAGCCTTCTACTGCGCATTGATTTGAAGCTAAATCATGTGTTTCGCATTAATTTGAAGCTAAACCATTCGTTGCGCATGGAGTTGGAGCTAAGCCTTCCACTTCGCATTGATTTGAAGCTAAATTATGTGTTTCGCTTGGATTTGAAGCTAACTTGTTTGTTTCGCATGCAGTTGTAGCTAAATCATGTATATCACAAGTATTTGAAGATAATCCATTTGTTTTGCATGGATTCGAAAATCAGCCTTCTATTTCGCATTGATTTGTAGCTAAATCATGTGTTTCTCATGGATTTGAAGCTAACTCGTTTGTTTCGCATGCAGTTGAAGCTAATTCATGTATATCACAAGTATTTGAAGCTAAATCATTTGTTTCGCATGGATTTGAATATAATCCGTTTACTTCGCAATTGATTTGAAGCTAAACCATTTGTTTCGCATGGATTTGAAGCTAACTCTATTGTTTCGCCTGCATTTGAAGATAAATCATGTATATCACAAGTATTTGAAGCTAAACCGTTTGATTCGCATGGCTTTGAAGCTAAGCCTTCTACTTCGCATTGATTTGCAGCTAAATCATGTGTTTCGCATGGTTTTGAAGCTACCTCGATTGTTTCGCATGCAGTTGAAGCTAAATCATGTATATCACAAGTATTTTAAGCTAAACCATTTGTTTCTCATGTATTTGATGCTAAGCCTTCCACTTCGCATTGATTTGAAGCTAACTCGATTGTTTCGCCTGCATATGAATCTATATCACTTATATCGCAATTATCTGAAGATAAATCATTCGTTTCTCATATATTTGAAGATAAGCCTTGTACTTCGCATTGATTTGTAGCTAAATCATGCGTTTCGCTTGGTTTTGAAGATAACTCGTTTGTTTCGCATGCAGTTGAAGCTAAATCATGTTTATCACAAGTATCTGAATATAAACCATCTGTTTCGCATGAATATTAAGCTAAACCATGTGTTTCGCATGAATTTGAAGCTAAATGATGTGTTTCAATTGGTTTTGAAGCTAACTCTTTTGTTTCGCCTGCATTTGAAGATAAATCATGTATAGCACAAGTATTTGAATCTAAACCATTTCTTTCGCATGGATTTGAAGATAAGCCTTCTACTTCACATTGATTTGAAGCTAATTCGATTGTTTCGCCTGCATTTGAAGCTATATCACTTATATCGCAATTATCTGAAGATAAATCACTTGTTTCTCATGTATTTGAAGCTAAGCCTTCCACTTCGCATTGATTTGAACCTAAATAATGTGTTTCGCTTGGATTTGACGGTAAAGCGTTTGTTTCGCATGCAGTTGAAGCTAAATCATGTATATCACAAGTATTTGAAGCTAAACCATTTGTTTCTCATGTATTAGAAACTAAGCGTTCCAATTCGCATTGATTTGAATCTCACTCGATTGTTTCGCCTGCATATGAAGCTATATCACTTATATCGCAATTATCTGAAGGTAAATCATTTGTTTCTCATGTATTTGAAGATAAGCCTTGTACTTCGCATTGATTTGAAGCTAACTCGATTGTTTCGCCTGCTTATGAAGCTATATCACTTATATCGCAATTATCTAAAGATAAATCATTTGTTTCGCATGAATTTGAATCTAAGCCTTCTACTTCGCATTGATTTGCAGCTAACTCGATTGTTTCGCCTGCATTTGAAGCTGAATCATGTATATCACAAGTACTTGAAGCTAAACCATTTGTTTCGCATGAATTTGAAGCTAAGCCTTCTACTTGGCATTGATTTGAATCTAAATCATGTGTTTCGCTTGGTTTTGAAGCTAACTCATCTGTAACGCATGCAGTTGAAGGTGAATCATGTATATCACAAGTATTTGAATCTAAACCGTTTGATTCGCATGGATTTGAAGATAAGCCTTCTACTTCGCATTGATTCGCAGCTAAATCATGTGTTTCGCTTGGATTTGAAGCAAACACGTTTGTTTCTCATGCAGTTGAAGCTATATCACTTATGTTCGCAAGTATTTGGAGCTAAATCATTCGTTTCGCACGGAGTTGAAGCTAAACCTTCTACTTCGCATTGATTTGAAGCTAAATCAAGTGTTTCGCTTGGATTTGAAGCTAACTCGTTTGTTTCGCATGCAGTTGTAGCTAAATCATGTATATCACAAGTATTTGAAGATAATCCATTTGTTTTGCATGGATTCGAAAATCAGCCTTCTATTTCGCATTGATTTGAAGCTAAATCATGTGTTTCTCATGGATTTGAAGCTAACTCGTTTGTTTCGCATGCAGTTGAAGCTAAATCACGTTTATCACAAGTATCTGAATATAAACCATCTGTGTCGCATGACTATTGAGCTAAACCATGTGTTTCGCATGAATTTGAAGCTAAATGATGTGTTTCGCATGGATATGAAGCTAACTCTTTTGTTTCGCCTGCATTTGAAGATAAATAATGTATATCACAAGTACTTGATGCACCAGCGTTTGATTCGCATGGATTTGAAGCTAAGCCTTCTACTTCGCATTGATTTGTAGCTAAATCATGTGTTACGCTTGGTTTTGAAGCTAACTCTTTTGTTTCGCCTGCATTTGAAGATAAATCATTTATATCACAAGTACTTGAAGCTCAACCATTTGATTCGCATGTATTTGGAGCTAAGCCTTCTACTTCGCATTGATTTGAAGCTAAATCATGTGTTTCGTTTGGATTTGAAGCAAACACGTTTGTTTCTCATGCAGTTGAAGCTATATCACTTATGTTCGCAAGTATTTGGAGCTAAATCATTCGTTTCGCACGGAGTTGAAGCTAAACCTTCTACTTCGCATTGATTTGAAGCTAAATCAAGTGTTTCGCTTGGATTTGAAGCTAACTCGTTTGTTTCGCATGCAGTTGAAGCAAAATCATGTATGTCACAAGTATTTGAAGCTAAACCATTTCTTTCGCATGAATTTGAAGCTAAGCCTTCTACTTCGCATTGATTTGAAGCTAACTCGATTGTTTCGCCTGCATTTGAAGCTGAATCATGTATATCACAAGTATTTGAAGCTAAACCATTTGTTTCGCATGAATTTGAAGCTAAGCCTTCTACTTGGCATTGATTTGAATCCAAATCATGTGTTTCGCTTGGTTTTGAAGCTAACTCATCTGTAACGCATGCAGTTGAAGGTGAATCATGTATATCACAAGTATTTGAATCTAAACCGTTTGATTCGCATGGATTTGAAGCTAAGCCTTCTACTTCGCATTGATTTGCAGCTATATCATGTGTTTCGATTGCTTTTGAAGCTAACTGGTTTGTTTCGCATGCAGTTGAAGCTGAATCATGTATATCACAAGTATTTGAAGCTAAACCATTTCTTTCGCATGAATTTGAAGCTAAGCCTTCTACTTCGCATTGATTTGAAGCTAAATCATGTGTGTCGTTTGGTTTTGATGCTAACTCGTTTGTTTCGCATGCAGTTGAAGCTAAATCATGTATATCACAAGAATTTGAAGCTAAACCATTTGTTTCGCATGGATTTGAAGATAAGCCTCGTACTTCGCATTAATTTGAAGCTAACTCGATTGATTCGACTGCATTTGAATCTATATCACTTATATCGCAATTATCTGAAGATAAATCATTTGCTTCTCATGTATTTGAAGCTAAGCCGTCTATTTCGCACTGATTTGAAGCTAAATCAAATGTTTCGCATGGATTTGAAGCTAACTCTTTTGTTTCGCCTGCATTTGAAGATAAATCATGTATATCACAAGTATTTGAAGCTAAACCGTTTGATTCGCATGGATTTGAAGATATGCCTTCTACATCGCATTGATTTGAAGCTAAATCATGTGTTACGCTGTGATTTGTAGCTAACTCGTTTGTTTCGCATGCAGTTGATGCTAAATCATGTTTATCAAAAGTATTTGAAGCTATAGCATTTGTTTCGCATGGTTTTGAAGCTAAGCCTTCTACTTCGCATTGATTTGAAGTTAAATCATGTGTTTCTCTTTGATTTGAAGCAAACTTGTTTGCTTCGCATGCAGTTGAAGCTAATTCATGTTTATCACAAGTATCTGAATCTAAACCATCTGTTTCGCAAGACTATGAAGCTATGAAGATAAACCATGTGTTTCGCTTGGTTTTGAAGCTAACTCGTTTGTTTCGTTTGCAGTTGAAGCTAAATCACGTTTATCACAAGTATCTGAATATAAACCATCTGTGTCGCATGACTATTGAGCTAAACCATGTGTTTCGCATGAATTTGAAGCTAAATGATGTGTTTCGCATGGATATGAAGCTAACTCTTTTGTTTCGCCTGCATTTGAAGATAAATAATGTATATCACAAGTACTTGATGCACAAGCGTTTGATTCGCATGGATTTGAAGCTAAGCCTTCTACTTCGCATTGATTTGCAGCTAAATCATGTGTTACGCTTGGTTTTGAAGCTAACTCTTTTGTTTCGCCTGCATTTGAAGATAAATCATTTATATCACAAGTACTTGAAGCTCAACCATTTGATTCGCATGTATTTGGAGCTAAGCCTTCTACTTCGCATTGATTTGAAGCTAAATCATGTGTTTCGTTTGGATTTGAAGCAAACACGTTTGTTTCTCATGCAGTTGAAGCTATATCACTTATGTTCGCAAGTATTTGGAGCTAAATCATTCGTTTCGCACGGAGTTGAAGCTAAACCTTCTACTTCGCATTGATTTGAAGCTAAATCAAGTGTTTCGCTTGGATTTGAAGCTAACTCGTTTGTTTCGCATGCAGTTGTAGCTAAATCATGTATATCACAAGTATTTGAAGATAATCCATTTGTTTTGCATGGATTCGAAAATCAGCCTTCTATTTCGCATTGATTTGAAGCTAAATCATGTGTTTCTCATGGATTTGAAGCTAACTCGTTTGTTTCGCATGCAGTTGAAGCTAATTCATGTATATCACAAGTATTTGAAGCTAAATCATTTGTTTCGCATGGATTTGAATATAATCCGTTTACTTCGCAATTGATTTGAAGCTAAACCATTTGTTTCGCATGGAATTAAAGCTAAACCTTCTACTTCGCATTGATTTGAAACTAAATCATGTATTTCGCATGGATTTGAATCTAACTCGATTGTTTCGCGTGCTTTTATAGCTATATCACATTTATCGCAATTATCTGAATATAAATCATTTGTTTCTCATGTATTTGAAGCTGAACCTACTACTTCGCATTGATTTGCAGCTAAATCATGTGTTTCGCTTGGTTTTGAAGCTAACTCTTTTGTTTCGCCTGCATTTGAAGGTGAATCATGTATATCACAAGTATTTGAAGCTAAACCGTTTGATTCGCATGGCTTTGAAGCTAAGCCTTCTACTTCGCATTGATTTGCAGCTAAATCATGTGTTTCGCATGGTTTTGAAGCTACCTCGATTGTTTCGCATGCAGTTGAAGCTAAATCATGTATATCACAAGTATTTTAAGCTAAACCATTTGTTTCTCATGTATTTGATGCTAAGCCTTCCACTTCGCATTGATTTGAAGCTAACTCGATTGTTTCGCCTGCATATGAATCTATATCACTTATATCGCAATTATCTGAAGATAAATCATTCGTTTCTCATATATTTGAAGATAAGCCTTGTACTTCGCATTGATTTGTAGCTAAATCATGCGTTTCGCTTGGTTTTGAAGATAACTCGTTTGTTTCGCATGCAGTTGAAGCTAAATCATGTTTATCACAAGTATCTGAATATAAACCATCTGTTTCGCATGAATATTAAGCTAAACCATGTGTTTCGCATGAATTTGAAGCTAAATGATGTGTTTCAATTGGTTTTGAAGCTAACTCTTTTGTTTCGCCTGCATTTGAAGATAAATCATGTATAGCACAAGTATTTGAATCTAAACCATTTCTTTCGCATGGATTTGAAGATGAGCCTTCTACTTCGCATTGATTTGAAGCTAATTCGATTGTTTCGCCTGCATTTGAAGCTATATCACTTATATCGCAATTATCTGAAGATAAATCACTTGTTTCTCATGTATTTGAAGCTAAGCCTTCCACTTCGCATTGATTTGAACCTAAATAATGTGTTTCGCTTGGATTTGACGGTAAAGCGTTTGTTTCGCATGCAGTTGAAGCTAAATCATGTATATCACAAGTATTTGAAGCTAAACCATTTGTTTCTCATGTATTAGAAACTAAGCGTTCCAATTCGCATTGATTTGAATCTCACTCGATTGTTTCGCCTGCATATGAAGCTATATCACTTATATCGCAATTATCTGAAGGTAAATCATTTGTTTCTCATGTATTTGAAGATAAGCCTTGTACTTCGCATTGATTTGAAGCTAACTCGATTGTTTCGCCTGCTTATGAAGCTATATCACTTATATCGCAATTATCTAAAGATAAATCATTTGTTTCGCATGAATTTGAATCTAAGCCTTCTACTTCGCATTGATTTGCAGCTAACTCGATTGTTTCGCCTGCATTTGAAGCTGAATCATGTATATCACAAGTACTTGAAGCTAAACCATTTGTTTCGCATGAATTTGAAGCTAAGCCTTCTACTTGGCATTGATTTGAATCTAAATCATGTGTTTCGCTTGGTTTTGAAGCTAACTCATCTGTAACGCATGCAGTTGAAGCTGAATCATGTATATCACAAGTATTTGAAGCTAAACCATTTCTTTCGCATGAATTTGAAGCTAAGCCTTCTACTTCGCATTGATTTGAAGCTAAATCATGTGTGTCGTTTGGTTTTGATGCTAACTCGTTTGTTTCGCATGCAGTTGAAGCTAAATCATGTATATCACAAGAATTTGAAGCTAAACCATTTGTTTCGCATAGATTTGAAGATAAGCCTCCTACTTCGCATTAATTTGAAGCTAACTCAATTGATTCGACGGCATTTGAATCTATATCACTTATGTCGCAATTATCTGAAGATAAATCATTTGCTTCTCATGTATTTGAAGCTAAGCCGTCTATTTCGCACTGATTTGAAGCTCAATCATATGTTTCGCATGGATTTGAAGCTGCATCACTTATATCGCAATTATCTGAATATGAATCATTTGTTTTTCGTGTGTTTGAAGCTAAGCCTTCTACTTCGCATTGATTCGAAGCTAAATCATGTGAATCGCATGGATTTGAAGCTAACTCGTTTGTTTCGCATGCAGTTGAAGCTAAATCATGTATATCGCAAGTATGTGAAGCTAAACCATTTGTTTCGGATGGATTTGAAGATAAGCCTTCTACTTCGCATTGATTTAAATCCAAATCTTGTGTATGGAATGGATTTGAAGTTAACTCGTTTGATTCGCCTGCATTTGAAGATAAATCATGTATATCACAAGTATTTGAAGCTAAACCATTTGTTTCGCATGGATTTGAAGATAAGCCTCCTACTTCCCATTAATTTGAAGCTAACTCGATTGATTCGACTGCATTTGAATCTATATCACTTATATCGCAATTATCTGAAGATAAATAATTTGCTTCTCATGTATTTGAAGCTAAGCCGTCTATTTCGCATTGATTTGAAGTTAAATCATGTGTTTCGCATGGATTTGAAGCTAACTCGTTTGCTTCGCATGCATTTGAAGCTGAATCATGTATATCACAAGTATTTGAAGATAAACCATTTGTTTCGCATGAATTTGAAACTAAGCCTTCTACTTCGCATTGATTTGCTGCTAAATCATGTGTTTCGCTGGGATTTGAAGCTAACTCGTTTGTTTCGCATGCAGTTGAAGCCAAATCATGTTTATCAAAAGTATTTGAAGCTATAGCATTTGTTTCGCATGGATTTGAAGCTAAGCCATCTACTTCTCATTGAGTTGAAGTTAAATCATGTGTTTCTCCTGGAATTGAAGCAAACTTGTTTGTTTCGCATGCTGTTGAAGCTAAATCATGTTTATCACAAGTATCTGAATCTAAACCATCTGTTTCGCAAGAATATGAAGCTATGAAGCCAAACCATGTGTTTCGAATGAATTTGAAACTAAATGATGTGTTTCGCATGGATTTGAAGCTAACTCTTTTGTTTCGACTGCATCTGAAGATAAATCATGTATATCACAAGTATTTGAAGCTAAACCGTTTGATTCGCATGGATTTGAAGCTAAGCCTTCTACTTCGCATTGATTTGCAGCTAAATCATGTGTTTCGCTTGGTTTTGAAGCTAACTCATCTGTAACGCATGCAGTTGAAGCTGAATCATGTATATCACAAGTATTTGAAGCTAAACCATTTCTTTCGCATGAATTTGAAGCTAAGCCTTCTACTTCGCATTGATTTGAAGCTAACTCGATTGTTTCGCCTGCATTTGAAGCTGAATCATGTATGTCACAAGTATTTGAAGCTAAACCATATGTTCCGCATCAATTTGAAGCTAAGCCTTCTACTTGGCATTGATTTGAATCTAAATCATGTGTTTCGCTTGGTTTTGAAGCTAACTCATCTGTAACGCATGCAGATGAAGGTGAATCATGTATATCAAAAGTATTTGAATCTAAACCGATTGATTCGCATGGATTTAAAGATAAGCCTTCTACTTCGCATTGATTCGCAGCTAAATCATGTGTTTCGCTTGGTTTTGAAGCTAACTCTTTTGTTTCGCCTGCATTGGAAGATAAATCATGTACATCACAAGTATTTTAAGCTAAACCGTTTGATTCGCATGGATTTGAAGCTAAGCCTTCTACTTCGCATTGATTTGCAGCTATATCATGTGTTTCGCTTGCTTTTGAAGCTAACTCGTTTGCTTCGCATGCAGTTGAAGCTATATCGCTTATATTCGCAAGTATTTGAAACCAAATCATTCGATTCGCATGAATTTGAAACTAGGGCTTCTACTTCGCATTGATTTCAAGCTAAATCATGTGTTTCGTTTGGATTTGAAGCTAACTCGTTTGTTTCGCATGCAGTTGAAGCTAAATCATGTATATCAAAAGTATTCGAAGCTAAACCATTTGTATCGCATGGATTTGAAGCTAAGCCTTCTAATGCGCAATGATTCGAAGCTAAATCATGTGTATTGCTTGGATTTGAATCTAACTCGATTGTTTCGCATTCCTTCTACTTCGAATTCATTTGAAGTTTGGATTAGAAGCTAACTCGATTGTTTCGCAATGCAGTTTATGCTAAATCATGTATAAAACATGTATTTAAAGCTAAACCATTTATTTCGCATGTATTTGAAGCTAAGACTTATACTTCGCATGAATTTGAATCTAAATCATGTGTTTCGCTTGGATTTGAAGCTAACTCGATTGTTTCGCATGCAGTTAAAGCTAAATCATGTATATCACAAGTATTTGAAGCTATACCATTCGTTTTGCATGGATTTGAAGCTAAGCCTTCTACTTCGCATGAATTTGAATCTAAATCATGTGTATCGCTTGGTTTTGAAGCCTACTGGTTCGTTTCGCCTGCATTTGAAGCTAATTCATGTATATCACAAGTATTTGTAGCTAAACCATGTGTTTCGCAGGGATTTGAAGCTAACTCGTTATTTTCGCCTGCATTTGAAGATAAATCATGTATATCACAAGTATCTGAAGTTAAACCATTTGTTTCGCATGGATTTGGAGCTAAGCCTTCTACTTCGCATTGATTTGAAGCTAAATCATGTGTTACGCCTGGATTTTAAGCTAACTTTCTTGCTTCGCCTGCATTTGAATCTATATCAGTTATATCGCAAGTATATGAAGCTAAATCAATTGTATCGCATGGATTTGATGCTAAGCCTTCTACTTCGCATTGATTTGAAGCTAAATCTTGTGTTTCTCTTGGATTTGAAGCTAACTCGTTTGTTTCGCATGCAGTTGAAGCTAAATCATGTATATCACAAGTATTTGAAGCGAAACCATTTGATTCACATGGATTTGGAACTATTCCTTCCACTTCGCATTGGCTTGTAGCTAAATCACGTGTTTCGCATGGATTTGAAGTTAACTCGTTTGTTTCGCCTGCATTTGAAGCTATATCACTTATATTCGCAAGTATTTGAAAGTAAATAATTCGTTTCGCATGGATTTGAATCTAAGCCTCCTACTTCGCATGAATTTGAATCTAAATCATGTGTTTCGCTTGCATTTGAAGCTAATTCGTTTGTTTCGCATGCAGTTGAAGCTAAATCATGTAAATCACAAGTATTCGAAGCTAAACCATTTGTATCGCATGGATTTGAAGCTAAGCCTTCTAATGCGCAATGATTCGAAGCTAAATCATGTGTTTTGATTGGATTTGAAGCTAACTCGATTGGTTCGCATTCCTTCTACTTCGAATTCATTTGAAGTTTGGATTAGAAGCTAACTCGATTGTTTCGCAATGCACTTTACGGTAAATCATGTACAAAACATGTATTTGAAGCTAAACCATTTATTTCGCATGTATTTGAAGCTAAGACTTATACTTTGCATGAAATTGAAGCTAAATCATGTGTTTCGCTTGGATTTGAAGCTAACTCGTTAGTTTCGCATGCAGTTGAAGCTATATCGCTTATATTCGCAAGTATTAGAAGCCAAATCATTCGTTTCGCATAAATTTGAAACTAAGGCAACTACTTCGCATGAATTTGAATCTAAATCATGTGTTTCGCTTGGATTTGAAGCTAACTCGATTGTTTCGCATGCAGTTAAAGCTAAATCATGTATATCACAAGTATTTGAAGCTATACCATTCGTTTTGCATGGATTTGAAGCTAAGCCTTCTACTTCGCATGAATTTGAATCTAAATCATGTGTATCGCTTGGTTTTGAAGCCTACTGGTTCGTTTCGCCTGCATTTGAAGCTAATTCATGTATATCACAAGTATTTGTAGCTAAACCATGTGTTTCGCAGGGATTTGAAGCTAACTCGTTATTTTCGCCTGCATTTGAAGATAAATCATGTATATCACAAGTATCTGAAGTTAAACCATTTGTTTCGCATGGATTTGGAGCTAAGCCTTCTACTTCGCATTGATTTGAAGCTAAATCATGTGTTACGCCTGGATTTTAAGCTAACTTTCTTGCTTCGCCTGCATTTGAATCTATATCAGTTATATCGCAAGTATATGAAGCTAAATCAATTGTATCGCATGGATTTGATGCTAAGCCTTCTACTTCGCATTGATTTGAAGCTAAATCTTGTGTTTCTCTTGGATTTGAAGCTAACTCGTTTGTTTCGCATGCAGTTGAAGCTAAATCATGTATATCACAAGTATTTGAAGCGAAACCATTTGATTCACATGGATTTGGAACTATTCCTTCCACTTCGCATTGGCTTGTAGCTAAATCACGTGTTTCGCATGGATTTGAAGTTAACTCGTTTGTTTCGCCTGCATTTGAAGCTATATCACTTATATTCGCAAGTATTTGAAAGTAAATAATTCGTTTCGCATGGATTTGAATCTAAGCCTCCTACTTCGCATGAATTTGAATCTAAATCATGTGTTTCGCTTGCATTTGAAGCTAATTCGTTTGTTTCGCATGCAGTTGAAGCTAAATCATGTAAATCACAAGTATTCGAAGCTAAACCATTTGTATCGCATGGATTTGAAGCTAAGCCTTCTAATGCGCAATGATTCGAAGCTAAATCATGTGTTTTGCTTGGATTTGAAGCTAACTCGATTGTTTCGCATTCCTTCTACTTCGCATTGATTTGAAGTTTGGATTAGAAGGTAACTCGTTTGTTTCGCAATGCAGTTTATGCTAAATCATGTATAAAACATGTATTTGAAGCTAAATCATTTATTTCGCATGTATTTGAAGCTAAGACTTATACTTTGCATGAAATTGAAGCTAAACATGTGTTTCGCTTGGATTTGAAGCTAACTCGTTAGTTTCGCATGCAGTTGAAGCTATATCGCTTATATTCGCAAGTATTTGAAGCCAAATCATTCGTTTCGCATAAATTTGAAACTAAGGCTACTACTTCGCATTGATTTGAAGCTAAATCATGTGTTTCGCTTGGATTTGAAGCTAACTCGTTTGTTCCGCATGCAGTTGAAGCTAAATCATGTATATCACAAGTATTTGAAGCTAAACCATTCGTTTCGCATGGATTTGAATCTAATCCTCCTACTTCGCATGAGTTTGAATCTAAATCATGTGTTTCGCTTGCATTTGAAGCTAATTCGTTTGTTTCGCATGCAGTTGAAGCTAAATTATGTATAAACAAGTATTTGAAGCTAAACCATTTGCATCGCAAGGATTTGAAGCTAAACCATGTGATTCGCAAGAATTTGAAGCTAAATCATGTGTTTCGCTTGGATTTGAAACTAACTCGTTTGTTTCGCATGCAGTTGAAGCTATATCGCTTATATTCACAAGTATATGAAACCAAATCATTCGATTCGCATGAATTTGAAACTAGGGCTTCTACTTCGCATTGATTTCAAGCTAAATCATGTGTTTCGCTTGGATTTGAAACTAACTCGTTTGTTTCGCATGCAGTTGAAGCTAAATCATGTATATCACAAGTATTTGAAGCTAAACCGTTCGTTTCGCAAGAATATGAAGCTATGAAGCTAGTCCATGTGATTCGCATGAATTTGAAGCTAAATCATGTTATTCGCATGGATTTGAAGCTATATCACATATATCGCAATTATCTGAAGATAAATCATTTGTTTCTCATGTATTTAAAGCTAAGCCTTCTACTTCGGAGGAATTTGAAGCTAAATCATGTGTTTCGATTGGATTTGAAGCTAACTCGTTTGATTCGCATGCAGTTGAAGCTATATCGCTTATATTCGCAAGTATTTGAAACCAAATCATTCGATTCGCATGAATTTGAAACTAGGGCTTCTACTTCGCATTGATTTCAAGCTAAATCATGTGTTTCGCTTGGATTTGAAGCTAACTCGCTTGTTTCGCATGCAGTTGAAGATAAATCATGTATATCACAAGTATTTGAAGCCAAATCATTCGTTTCGCATAAATTTGAAACTAAGGCAACTACTTCGCATTGATTTGAAGCTAAATCATGTGTTTCGCTTGGATTTGAAGCTAACTCGTTTGTTTCGCATGCAGTTGAAGCTAAAACATGTACATCACAAGTATCTGAATCTAATCCATCTGTTTCGCAAGAATATGAAGCTATGAATCTAGTCCATGTGATTCGCATGAATTTGAAGCTAAATCATGTGATTCGCATGGATTTGAAGCTATATCACATATATCGCAATTATCTGAAGATAGATCATTTGTTTCTCATGTATTTAAAGCTAAGCCTTCTACTTCGGAGGAATTTGAAGCTAAAGCATGTGTTTCGATTGGATTTGAAGCTAACTCGTTTGTTTCGCATGCAGTTGAAGCTACATCGCTTATATTCGCAAGTATTTGAAACCAAATCATTCGATTCGCATGAATTTGAAACTAGGGCTTCTACTTCGCATTGATTTCAAGCTAAATCATGTGTTTCGCTTGGATTTGAAGCTAACTCGTTTGTTTCGCATGCAGTTGAAGCTAAATCATGTATATCACAAGTATTTGAAGCTAAACCTTTCGTTTCGCATGGATTTGAATCTAAGCCTCCTACGTCGCATGAATTTGAATCTAAATCATGTGTTTCGCTTGGATTTGAAGCTAACTCGTTTGTTTCGCATGCAGTTGAAGCTAAATCATGTATATCACAAGTATTCGAAGCGAAACCATTTGAATCGCATGGATTTGAAGCTAAGCCTTTTAATGCGCAATGATTCGAAGCTAAATCATGTGTTTTGATTGGATTTGAAGCTAACTCGATTGGTTCGCATTCCTTCTACTTCGAATTCATTTGAAGTTTTGATTAGAAGCTAACTCGATTGTTTCGCAATGCACTTTATGGTAAATCATGTACAAAACATGTATTTGAAGCTAAACCATTTATTTCGCATGTATTTGAAGCTAAGACTTATACTTTGCATGAAATTGAAGCTAAATCATGTGTTTCGCTTGGATTTGAAGCTAACTCGTTAGTTTCGCATGCAGTTGAAGCTATATCGCTTATATTCGCAAGTATTAGAAGCCAAATCATTCGTTTCGCATAAATTTGAAACTAAGGCAACTACTTCGCATGAATTTGAAGCTAAATCATGTGATTCGCATGGATTTGAAGCTATATCACATATATAACCCAATTATCTGAAGATAGATCATTTGTTTCTCATGTATTTAAAGCTAAGCCTTCTACTTCGGAGGAATTTGAAGCTAAATCATGTGTTTCGATTGGATTTGAAGCTAACTCGTTTGTTTCGCATGCAGTTGAAGCTATATCGCTTATATTCGCAAGTATTTGAAACCAAATCATTCGATTCGCATGAATTTGAAACTAGGGCTTCTACTTCGCATTGATTTCAAGCTAAATCATGTGTTTCGCTTGGATTTGAAGCTAACTCGTTTGTTTCGCATGCAGTTGAAGCTAAATCATGTATATCACAAGTATTTGAAGCTAAACCGTTCGTTTCGCATGGATTTGAATCTAAGCCTCCTACGTCGCATGAATTTGAATCTAAATCTTGTGTTTCGCTTGGATTTGAAGCTAACTCGTTTGTTTCGCATGCAGTTGAAGCTAAATCATGTATATCACAAGTATTCGAAGCTAAACCATTTGTATCGCATGGATTTGAATCTAAGCCTCCTACATCGCATGAATTTGAATCTAAATCATGTGTTTCGCTTGCATTTGAAGCTAATTCGTATGTTTCGCATGCAGTTGAAGCTATATCGCTTATATTCGCAAGTATTTGAAACCAAATCATTCGATTCGCATGAATTTGAAACTAGGGCTTCTACTTCGCATTGATTTCAAGCTAAATCATGTGTTTCGCTTGGATTTGAAGCTAACTCGTTAGTTTCGCATGCAGTTGAAGCTATATCGCTTATATTCGCAAGTATTAGAAGCCAAATCATTCGTTTCGCATAAATTTGAAACTAAGGCAACTACTTCGCATTGATTTGAAGCTAAATCATGTGTTTCGCTTGGATTTGAAGCTAACTCGTTTGTTTCGCATGCAGTTGAAGCTAAATCATGTATATCACAAGTATTTGAATCTAAACCATGTGTTTCGCATGGATTTGAATCTAAGCCTCCTACATCGCATGAATTTGAATCTAAATCATGTGTTTCGCTTGGATTTGAAGCTAACTCGTTTGTTTCGCATGCAGTTAAAGCTAAATCATGTATAACACAAGTATTTGAAGCTATACCATTCGTTTTGCATGGATTTGAAGCTAAGCCTTCTACTTCGCATGAATTTGAATCTAAATCATGTGTATCGCTTGGTTTTGAAGCCTACTGGTTCGTTTCGCCTGCATTTGAAGCTAATTCATGTATATCACAAGTATTTGTAGCTAAACCATGTGTTTCGCAGGGATTTGAAGCTAACTCGTTATTTTCGCCTGCATTTGAAGATAAATCATGTATATCACAAGTATCTGAAGTTAAACCATTTGTTTCGCATGGATTTGGAGCTAAGCCTTCTACTTCGCATTGATTTGAAGCTAAATCATGTGTTACGCCTGGATTTTAAGCTAACTTTCTTGTTTCGCCTGCATTTGAATCTATATCAGTTATATCGCAAGTATATGAAGCTAAATCAATTGTATCGCATGGATTTGATGCTAACCCTTCTACTTCGCATTGATGTGAAGCTAAATCTTGTGTTTCTCTTGGATTTGAAGCTAACTCGTTTGTTTCGCATGCAGTTGAAGCTAAATCATGTATATCACAAGTATTTGAAGCTAAACCATTCGTTTCGCATGGATTTGAATCTAAGCCTCCTACTTCGCATGAATTTGAATCCAAATCATGTGTTTCGCTTGCATTTGAAGCTAATTCGTTTGTTTCGCATGCAGTTGAAGCTAAATCATGTAAATCACAAGTATTCGAAGCTAAACCATTTGTATCGCATGGATTTGAAGCTAAGCCTTCTAATGCGCAATGATTCGAAGCTAAATCATGTGTTTTGCTTGGATTTGAAGCTAACTCGATTGTTTCGCATTCCTTCTACTTCGCATTGATTTGAAGTTTGGATTAGAAGGTAACTCGTTTGTTTCGCAATGCAGTTTATGCTAAATCATGTATAAAACATGTATTTGAAGCTAAATCATTTATTTCGCATGTATTTGAAGCTAAGACTTATACTTTGCATGAAATTGAAGCTAAACATGTGTTTCGCTTGGATTTGAAGCTAACTCGTTAGTTTCGCATGCAGTTGAAGCTATATCGCTTATATTCGCAAGTATTTGAAGCCAAATCATTCGTTTCGCATAAATTTGAAACTAAGGCTACTACTTCGCATTGATTTGAAGCTAAATCATGTGTTTCGCTTGGATTTGAAGCTAACTCGTTTGTTCCGCATGCAGTTGAAGCTAAATCATGTATATCACAAGTATTTGAAGCTAAACCATTCGTTTCGCATGGATTTGAATCTAATCCTCCTACTTCGCATGAATTTGAATCTAAATCATGTGTTTCGCTTGCATTTGAAGCTAATTCGTTTGTTTCGCATGCAGTTGAAGCTAAATTATGTATAAACAAGTATTTGAAGCTAAACCATTTGCATCGCAAGGATTTGAAGCTAAACCATGTGATTCGCAAGAATTTGAAGCTAAATCATGTGTTTCGCTTGGATTTGAAACTAACTCGTTTGTTTCGCATGCAGTTGAAGCTATATCGCTTATATTCACAAGTATATGAAACCAAATCATTCGATTCGCATGAATTTGAAACTAGGGCTTCTACTTCGCATTGATTTCAAGCTAAATCATGTGTTTCGCTTGGATTTGAAACTAACTCGTTTGTTTCGCATGCAGTTGAAGCTAAATCATGTATATCACAAGTATTTGAAGCTAAACCGTTCGTTTCGCAAGAATATGAAGCTATGAAGCTAGTCCATGTGATTCGCATGAATTTGAAGCTAAATCATGTGATTCGCATGGATTTGAAGCTATATCACATATATCGCAATTATCTGAAGATAAATCATTTGTTTCTCATGTATTTAAAGCTAAGCCTTCTACTTCGGAGGAATTTGAAGCTAAATCATGTGTTTCGATTGGATTTGAAGCTAACTCGTTTGATTTGCATGCAGTTGAAGCTATATCGCTTATATTCGCAAGTATTTGAAACCAAATCATTCGATTCGCATGAATTTGAAACTAGGGCTTCTACTTCGCATTGATTTCAAGCTAAATCATGTGTTTCGCTTGGATTTGAAGCTAACTCGCTTGTTTCGCATGCAGTTGAAGATAAATCATGTATATCACAAGTATTTGAAGCCAAATCATTCGTTTCGCATAAATTTGAAACTAAGGCAACTACTTCGCATTGATTTGAAGCTAAATCATGTGTTTCGCTTGGATTTGAAGCTAACTCGTTTGTTTCGCATGCAGTTGAAGCTAAAACATGTACATCACAAGTATCTGAATCTAATCCATCTGTTTCGCAAGAATATGAAGCTATGAATCTAGTCCATGTGATTCGCATGAATTTGAAGCTAAATCATGTGATTCGCATGGATTTGAAGCTATATCACATATATCGCAATTATCTGAAGATAGATCATTTGTTTCTCATGTATTTAAAGCTAAGCCTTCTACTTCGGAGGAATTTGAAGCTAAAGCATGTGTTTCGATTGGATTTGAAGCTAACTCGTTTGTTTCGCATGCAGTTGAAGCTATATCGCTTATATTCGCAAGTATTTGAAACCAAATCATTCGATTCGCATGAATTTGAAACTAGGGCTTCTACTTCGCATTGATTTCAAGCTAAATCATGTGTTTCGCTTGGATTTGAAGCTAACTCGTTTGTTTCGCATGCAGTTGAAGCTAAATCATGTATATCACAAGTATTTGAAGCTAAACCGTTCGTTTCGCATGGATTTGAATCTAAGCCTCCTACGTCGCATGAATTTGAATCTAAATCATGTGTTTCGCTTGGATTTGAAGCTAACTCGTTTGTTTCGCATGCAGTTGAAGCTAAATCATGTATATCACAAGTATTCGAAGCGAAACCATTTGAATCGCATGGATTTGAAGCTAAGCCTTCTAATGCGCAATGATTCGAAGCTAAATCATGTGTTTTGATTGGATTTGAAGCTAACTCGATTGGTTCGCATTCCTTCTACTTCGAATTCATTTGAAGTTTGGATTAGAAGCTAACTCGATTGTTTCGCAATGCACTTTATGGTAAATCATGTACAAAATATGTATTTGAAGCTAAACCATTTATTTCGCATGTATTTGAAGCTAAGACTTATACTTTGCATGAAATTGAAGCTAAATCATGTGTTTCGCTTGGATTTGAAGCTAACTCGTTAGTTTCGCATGCAGTTAAAGCTATATCGCTTATATTCGCAAGTATTAGAAGCCAAATCATTCGTTTCGCATAAATTTGAAACTAAGGCAACTACTTCGCATGAATTTGAAGCTAAATCATGTGATTCGCATGGATTTGAAGCTATATCACATATATAACCCAATTATCTGAAGATAGATCATTTGTTTCTCATGTATTTAAAGCTAAGCCTTCTACTTCGGAGGAATTTGAAGCTAAATCATGTGTTTCGATTGGATTTGAAGCTAACTCGTTTGTTTCGCATGCAGTTGAAGCTATATCGCTTATATTCGCAAGTATTTGAAACCAAATCATTCGATTCGCATGAATTTGAAACTAGGGCTTCTACTTCGCATTGATTTCAAGCTAAATCATGTGTTTCGCTTGGATTTGAAGCTAACTCGTTTGTTTCGCATGCAGTTGAGGCTAAATCATGTATATCACAAGTATTTGAAGCTAAACCGTTCGTTTCGCATGGATTTGAATCTAAGCCTCCTACGTCGCATGAATTTGAATCTAAATCATGTGTTTCGCTTGGATTTGAAGCTAACTCGTTTGTTTCGCATGCAGTTGAAGCTAAATCATGTATATCACAAGTATTCGAAGCCAAACCATTTGTATCGCATGGATTTGAATCTAAGCCTCCTACATCGCATGAATTTGAATCTAAATCATGTGTTTCGCTTGCATTTGAAGCTACTTCGTTTGTTTCGCATGCAGTTGAAGCTATATCGCTTATATTCGCAAGTATTTGAAACCAAATCATTCGATTCGCATGAATTTGAAACTAGGGCTTCTACTTCGCATTGATTTCAAGCTAAATCATGTGTTTCGCTTGGATTTGAAGCTAACTCGTTAGTTTCGCATGCAGTTGAAGCTATATCGCTTATATTCGCAAGTATTAGAAGCCAAATCATTCGTTTCGCATAAATTTGAAACTAAGGCAACTACTTCGCATTGATTTGAAGCTAAATCATGTGTTTCGCTTGGATTTGAAGCTAACTCGTTTGTTTCGCATGCAGTTGAAGCTAAATCATGTATATCACAAGTATTTGAAGCTAAACCATGTGTTTCGCATGGATTTGAATCTAAGCCTCCTACATCGCATGAATTTGAATCTAAATCATGTGTTTCGCTTGGATTTGAAGCTAACTCGTTTGTTTCGCATGCAGTTAAAGCTAAATCATGTATATCACAAGTATTTGAAGCTATACCATTCGTTTTGCATGGATTTGAAGCTAAGCCTCCTACTTCGCATGAATTTGAATCTAAATCATGTGTTTCGCTTGCATTTGAAGCTAATTCGTTTGTTTCGCATGCAGTTGAAGCTAAATCATGTAAATCACAAGTATTCGAAGCTAAACCATTTGTATCGCATGGATTTGAAGCTAAGCCTTCTAATGCGCAATGATTCGAAGCTAAATCATGTGTTTTGATTGGATTTGAAGCTAACTCGATTGTTTCGCATTCCTTCTACTTCGCATTGATTTGAAGTTTGGATTAGAAGGTAACTCGTTTGTTTCGCAATGCAGTTTATGCTAAATCATGTATAAAACATGTATTTGAAGCTAAATCATTTATTTCGCATGTATTTGCAGCTAAGACTTATACTTTGCATGAAATTGAAGCTAAACATGTGTTTCGCTTGGATTTGAAGCTAACTCGTTAGTTTCGCATGCAGTTGAAGCTATATCGCTTATATTCGCAAGTATTTGAAGCCAAATCATTCGTTTCGCATAAATTTGAAACTAAGGGTACTACTTCGCATTGATTTGAAGCTAAATCATGTGTTTCGCTTGGATTTGAAGCTGACTCGTTTGTTTCGCATGCAGTTGAAGCTAAATTCATGTATGTCACAAGTATTTGAAGCTAAACCATTCGCTTCGCATGGATTTGAGTCTAAGCCTCCTACTTCGCATGAATTTGAATCTAAATCATGTGTTTCCCTTGCATTTGAAGCTAATTCGTTCGTTTCGCATGCAGTAGAAGCTAAATCATGTATATCACAAGTATTTGAAGCTAAACCATTTGCATCGCAAGGATTTGAAGCTAAACCATGTGATTCGCAAGAATTTGAAGCTAAATCATGTGTTTCGCTTGGATTTGAAGCTAACTCGTTTGTTTCGCATGCAGTTGAAGCTATATCGCTTATATTCGCAAGTATTTGAAACCAAATCATTCGATTCGCATGAATTTGAAACTAGGGCTTCTACTTCGCATTGATTTCAAGCTAAATCATGTGTTTCGCTTGGATTTGAAGCTAACTCGCTTGTTTCGCATGCAGTTGAAGATAAATCATGTATATCACAAGTATTTGAAGCCAAATCATTCGTTTCGCATAAATTTGAAACTAAGGCAACTACTTCGCATTGATTTGAAGCTAAATCATGTGTTTCGCTTGGATTTGAAGCTAACTCGTTTGTTTCGCATGCAGTTGAAGCTAAAACATGTACATCACAAGTATCTGAATCTAATCCATCTGTTTCGCAAGAATATGAAGCTATGAATCTAGTCCATGTGATTCGCATGAATTTGAAGCTAAATCATGTGATTCGCATGGATTTGAAGCTATATCACATATATCGCAATTATCTGAAGATAGATCATTTGTTTCTCATGTATTTAAAGCTAAGCCTTCTACTTCGGAGGAATTTGAAGCTAAAGCATGTGTTTCGATTGGATTTGAAGCTAACTCGTTTGTTTCGCATGCAGTTGAAGCTATATCGCTTATATTCGCAAGTATTTGAAACCAAATCATTCGATTCGCATGAATTTGAAACTAGGGCTTCTACTTCGCATTGATTTCAAGCTAAATCATGTGTTTCGCTTGGATTTGAAGCTAACTCGTTTGTTTCGCATGCAGTTGAAGCTAAATCATGTATATCACAAGTATTTGAAGCTAAACCGTTCGTTTCGCATGGATTTGAATCTAAGCCTCCTACGTCGCATGAATTTGAATCTAAATCATGTGTTTCGCTTGGATTTGAAGCTAACTCGTTTGTTTCGCATGCAGTTGAAGCTAAATCATGTATATCACAAGTATTCGAAGCGAAACCATTTGAATCGCATGGATTTGAAGCTAAGCCTTCTAATGCGCAATGATTCGAAGCTAAATCATGTGTTTTGATTGGATTTGAAGCTAACTCGATTGGTTCGCATTCCTTCTACTTCGAATTCATTTGAAGTTTGGATTAGAAGCTAACTCGATTGTTTCGCAATGCACTTTATGGTAAATCATGTACAAAACATGTATTTGAAGCTAAACCATTTATTTCGCATGTATTTGAAGCTAAGACTTATACTTTGCATGAAATTGAAGCTAAATCATGTGTTTCGCTTGGATTTGAAGCTAACTCGTTAGTTTCGCATGCAGTTGAAGCTATATCGCTTATATTCGCAAGTATTAGAAGCCAAATCATTCGTTTCGCATAAATTTGAAACTAAGGCAACTACTTCGCATGAATTTGAAGCTAAATCATGTGATTCGCATGGATTTGAAGCTATATCACATATATAACCCAATTATCTGAAGATAGATCATTTGTTTCTCATGTATTTAAAGCTAAGCCTTCTACTTCGGAGGAATTTGAAGCTAAATCATGTGTTTCGATTGGATTTGAAGCTAACTCGTTTGTTTCGCATGCAGTTGAAGCTATATCGCTTATATTCGCAAGTATTTGAAACCAAATCATTCGATTCGCATGAATTTGAAACTAGGGCTTCTACTTCGCATTGATTTCAAGCTAAATCATGTGTTTCGCTTGGATTTGAAGCTAACTCGTTTGTTTCGCATGCAGTTGAAGCTAAATCATGTATATCACAAGTATTTGAAGCTAAACCGTTCGTTTCGCATGGATTTGAATCTAAGCCTCCTACGTCGCATGAATTTGAATCTAAATCTTGTGTTTCGCTTGGATTTGAAGCTAACTCGTTTGTTTCGCATGCAGTTGAAGCTAAATCATGTATATCACAAGTATTCGAAGCTAAACCATTTGTATCGCATGGATTTGAATCTAAGCCTCCTACATCGCATGAATTTGAATCTAAATCATGTGTTTCGCTTGCATTTGAAGCTAATTCGTATGTTTCGCATGCAGTTGAAGCTATATCGCTTATATTCGCAAGTATTTGAAACCAAATCATTCGATTCGCATGAATTTGAAACTAGGGCTTCTACTTCGCATTGATTTCAAGCTAAATCATGTGTTTCGCTTGGATTTGAAGCTAACTCGTTAGTTTCGCATGCAGTTGAAGCTATATCGCTTATATTCGCAAGTATTAGAAGCCAAATCATTCGTTTCGCATAAATTTGAAACTAAGGCAACTACTTCGCATTGATTTGAAGCTAAATCATGTGTTTCGCTTGGATTTGAAGCTAACTCGTTTGTTTCGCATGCAGTTGAAGCTAAATCATGTATATCACAAGTATTTGAATCTAAACCATGTGTTTCGCATGGATTTGAATCTAAGCCTCCTACATCGCATGAATTTGAATCTAAATCATGTGTTTCGCTTGGATTTGAAGCTAACTCGTTTGTTTCGCATGCAGTTAAAGCTAAATCATGTATAACACAAGTATTTGAAGCTATACCATTCGTTTTGCATGGATTTGAAGCTAAGCCTTCTACTTCGCATGAATTTGAATCTAAATCATGTGTATCGCTTGGTTTTGAAGCCTACTGGTTCGTTTCGCCTGCATTTGAAGCTAATTCATGTATATCACAAGTATTTGTAGCTAAACCATGTGTTTCGCAGGGATTTGAAGCTAACTCGTTATTTTCGCCTGCATTTGAAGATAAATCATGTATATCACAAGTATCTGAAGTTAAACCATTTGTTTCGCATGGATTTGGAGCTAAGCCTTCTACTTCGCATTGATTTGAAGCTAAATCATGTGTTTCGCTTGGATTTGAAGCTGACTCGTTTGTTTCGCATGCAGTTGAAGCTAAATTCATGTATGTCACAAGTATTTGAAGCTAAACCATTCGTTTCGCATGGATTTGAGTCTAAGCCTCCTACTTCGCATGAATTTGAATCTAAATCATGTGTTTCCCTTGCATTTGAAGCTAATTCGTTCGTTTCGCATGCAGTAGAAGCTAAATCATGTATATCACAAGTATTTGAAGCTAAACCATTTGCATCGCAAGGATTTGAAGCTAAACCATGTGATTCGCAAGAATTTGAAGCTAAATCATGTGTTTCGCTTGGATTTGAAGCTAACTCGTTTGTTTCGCATGCAGTTGAAGCTATATTGCTTATATTCGCAACTATATGAAACCAAATCATTCGATTCGCATGAATTTGAAACTAGGGCTACTACTTCGCATTGATTTCAAGCTAAATCATGTGTTTCGCTTGGATTTGAAGCTAACTCGTTTGTTTCGCATGCAGTTGAAGCTAAATCATGTATATCACAAGTATTTGAAGCTAAACCATTTGTTTCGCATGGATTCGAAAATCATCCTTCTATTTCGCATTGATTTGAAGCTAAATCATGAGTTTCGCATGGATTTGAAGCTAACTCGTTTGTTTCGCATGGATTTGAAGCTAACTAATTTGTTTCGCATGCAGTTGAAGCAAAATCATGTATATCACAAGTAATTGAAGATAAACCATTTGATTCGCATGGATTTGGATCTAAACATTCTACTTCGCATTGATTCGGAGCAAAATCATGTGTTTCGCATGGATTTGTAGCTAACACGTTTGTTTCGCATGCAGTTGAAGCTAAATCATTTATATCACAAGTATTTGATGCGAAACCATTTGCTTCGCATGGATTCGCAAATCAGCCTCCTATTTCGCAATGATTTGAAGGTAAATCATGTGTTTCTCATGGATTTGATGCTAACTCGTTTCTATCGCATGGATTTAAAGCTAATTCGTATGTCTCGCATGCTGTTGAAGCTAAATCTAGTATACCACAAGTATTTGAAGCTAAACCATTTGTTTCGCATGGATTCGAAAATCAGCCTTCTATTTCGCATTGATTTAAAGCTAAATCACGAGTTTCGCATGGATTAGAAGCTAACTCGTTTGTTTCGCATGGATTTGAAGCTAACTAATTTGTTTCGCATGCAGTTGAAGCAAAATCATGTATATCACAAGTAATTGAAGATAAACCAATTGATTCGCATGGATTTGGATCTAAGCATACTACTTCGCATTGATTCGGAGCAAAATCATGTGTTTCGCATGGATTTATAGCTAACACGTTTGTTTCGCATGCAGTTGAAGCTAAATCATGTATATCACAAGTATTTGAAGCTAAAACATTTGATCCTCATGGATTTGGAGCTAATCCTTCTACTTCGCATTGATTTCGAGCGAAATCATGTGTTTCGCATGGATTTAAAGCTAACACGTTCGTTTCGCATGCTGTTGAAGCTAAATCTAGTATATCACAAGTATTTGAAGCTAAACCATTTGTTTCGCATGGATTCGAAAATCAGACTTCTATTTCGCATTGATTTGAAGCTAAATCATGTGTTTCGAATGTATTTGAAGCTAACTCGTTTGTTTCGCCTGCATGTGAAGCTAAATCATGTATATCACAAGTATTTGAAGCTAAATCATTCGTTTCGCATGGATTTGAAGTTAAGCCTTCTACTTCGCATTGATTTGAATTATAAATCATGTGTTTCGCTTGGATTTGAAGCTAACTCGTTTGTTTCGCATGCAGTTGAAGCTCAATCATGTATATCACAAGTATTTGAAGCTAAACCATTTGTTTCGCATTGGTTTTGAAACTAAGCCTTCTATTTCGCATTGATTTGAAGCTAAATCATGAGTTTCGCATGGATTTGAAGCTAACTCGTTTGTTTCGCATGGATTTGAAGCTAACTCGTTTGTTTCGCATGCAGTTGAAGCTAACTCGTTTGTTTCGCATGCAGTTGAAGCAAAATCATGTATATCATAAGTTTCTGAAGCTAACCATTCGTTTCGCATGGATTTGAAGCTATGCCTTCTACTTCGCATTGATTTGAAGCTAAATCATGTGTTTCGCATGTATTTGAAGGTAACTCGATTGTTTCGCCTGCATGTGAAGCTAAATCGTGTATATAACAAGAATTTGAAGCTAGACCATCTGATTCGCATGGATTTGAAGATAAGCTTTGTACTTCGCATTGATTTGAAGTAAAATCAAGTATTTCGCTTGGATTTGAAGCTAACTCGTTTGTTTCGCATGCAGTTGAAGCTCAATCATGTATCTCACAAGTATTTGAAGCTAAACCATTTGTTTCGCATGGATTTGAAGCTAAGCCTTCTCCTTCGCATTGATTTGAAGCTAAGTCATGTCTTACGCTTGGATTTGAAGCTCACTCCTTTGTTTCTCCTGCATTTGAAGCTATTTCACTTATATCGCAAGGATTTGAATCTAAATCATTTGTGTTGCATGGATTTGATGCTAAGCCTTCTACTTCGCTTTGATTTGGAGCTAAATCGTGTGTTTCGCATGGATTTGAAGCTCCCTCGTTTGTTTCGCCTGCATTTGAAGCTCAATCATGTATATCGCTAATATTTGAAGCTAATCCATTTGTTTGCATGGATTCGAAGATAAACCTTCTACTTGGTATTGATTTTAAGTTAAATCATGTGTTTCGCATGGATTTAAAGATAACTCGTTTGTTTCGCATGCAGCCGTTATTTTACCCATGAGTTCGGACTTGCATTTCTCGCTAGTCTGTTTGGCATCCTTCGCCAACTTTTCGTTAGCCGTTATTTTAGCCACGAGTTCGGACTTGCATTTTACACCGGCCAGTTCGACACCCTCCGTCACTTTTTCGTTAGCTGTTATTTTTCTACGAAGCTCGTCGTCTCCTCTTTTCGATACATCGTCAACGTACGATCTAGTGGCCGCGTCATCGTTTCGAAGCGGTTCCGCCAAATGTTTGATCCTCTTATTTCGAGCCGTGTACGATTCCGTTGAGAAGCACATCGCATTATTCTGCATGTACTCGTGAAGCGATGACGTTACAGTATCATCGCCTATCTTTGGAACGCGATCGACGTACAGTTTGGTTGCCGCGTCATCGTTCGTCGTAGGATTTGCGATACGAGCGATCTTAGCGCCTCGCGCGTCGTAGAAATTGCCGATCGAGCATATGGCATTGTCGTGTACATAATTTTTACATATCGAATAAAAAGTTGAAATATCTGCCAATATTTTCGACTCGGGCGTACTATGTTTATACAACGTACCAAATTTATTAATAGACATTTTTTTTCGTTTGTTGGTTCAGTTGTTTTCTTCTCCTTTCTTCTTCTTCTTCTTCTTTAACACCAACAACTCGAGTAGATCTTGCTGTTGCCCGATCTGTTGTATTTGCCGACAAATGTCGTCGAGTCTGAACTCAATATTTTTAAATCTGACCTCCCAACTTTCGTCTACGAATAACGTTTGATTGGTTTCGCAGCAATTCCAACGGATACTCGTTTTATCGAACCATTTGATAAATTTACCAACAGGCATTTCATTCGTCACTAACGTAATAAATATTCGAACAATTTAATTTATAATCAATCCAGCTTCGCGAAGTTCTACCAGCTCATTTGGGTCATCCCGATGCACATAATCGACCGGATTGTTGGTTACACGCATCATCGTCGTTGGAATATTTATACCTTTTCCACGTAACGCTGAGAACATTGGTCCTATAATAGTTTTGTACTTGTAGCCCTTATTTCCCATTATCTGATTACCACGTCGGTGCGCATGCGTGGCGATGAGAATGTTTCTATAAATTTCTTTATCGTTCTCGGTGTACAGGTTCTCGTTGGGTATTCTTTTGAATATCAATTCGTAGAGACCTGGAGTTCCCCTGTACCTAATTTTATTAATAACAATATCATCGTTGCTTTCCACGTCGAACGCAACGTTTCCAAGCATCTGTTTGTTATTATGAAAATACACTCCGTACACATTGTCCTGACTTTTCGGCTGCCCGCTAAAGAAATTTCTCAAGTATTCGCTCGCTAAAGGTCTAAGATTACTGAACAAATGCTCGTATTCGTGGCGATGCTTTTCAGGACTTCTCAAAATATTTCGCATCGATGATTCCAACGATGTTGCAGCCGTTGGAGATGATTCGAAAGCTCCCTCCTCCTCCGGATGCATTGAAGGTGTTGGTTCGAGCACCATATTGCTGTCCGCATCGTGGTCGTCGTCGTCATCGTCAACGTCAACATAGTCAACGTCATCGCTGACACCGATGGGGGAATATACTTTATTCTTCTTCTTTTTCAAATGCATCCTTGGAGTTAATGTCGCTTCATCGTGTTTCCTCTTTTTCTTAATAAATTATCACCCCACTTTCTTCTTCTTCACAGAGAACAGCGGCTGCTGCTGCTGCTGTGTTTGCTTGCAAATCCAACGGTCGATCAGCACTTGATGTATTATCTTTCGCTTCCGTAGCTGTATTTTGAACCAGCTGTTTCAACGGTTCCACAATCGGACGTAAATTCGTCTCAATGTTGGACTGTACATCCATTTTCCCAACTTTCAAGGCTAAACTCTTTTTACGTATGACGTCACTGGTCTTAGCTATTTCCTTAACGATGGCAGCTCGCAGGTTTTTCTTTGACGGACGCATATCGAGTGGGGAGCACGATGTGACATCGACACCTCTTACCGTCCAAATGAGCCGGATCACAGCACGACGAATTCGTTAAATCCGCGTCTGTAACTTCCTCGGTTCTCAGGACTGTCTGTGTCGATTACAAGGAATTCATACTTGTTTCGCCAACACCTTGAACAAACTGCGTTGAAACTTTCGAACGACATATCGGTATTCACATGATCCTGATGAACGTGTCGCAGATTCGTGGCATCTTCATTGAATAGAATCAATAGATTGGCATTGTCCCGAATCAAATGGTTGGGTATTCTCGCATACGATTGCGACAGATAGAAACAATCGACGTGCGAATGTCTGCCCATCGCGAAATATTCTCTCATAACGTCCTGTTCGTCACAAGCAACGTCGTCGAAGATAAATATCGAATTCGGTCGAGCATCCGCCGGGGGAATCACGTCCGCGTTGTCCGAATAGGCAAAATAACCTACGTCCTTGCCCACGTGCGAGAACAAGTTGTTGAAGTATTGATATTTTGGCTGACGTAACGATTTCGAATACACGTACACATTTGCGAATCGCAGTCCATTCGGACTTTCCAACAGGCTAATCATGACGTTCGTTTTACCACATCCTGACGGGTCGCTTATCACGCATCGTATAGTACTCGGTAGCAATGACCCATGCTTCCGAATTATCTCATCATGGTCGTCGAATGTGTGGCAGGTCGGAACCTGGATATTCAAGGACTGTCGTACGAAACGCATGCTCTCTCTCTCGACTGTTATTGTTATGCTACATTTTCTTTTCGAACGATAAGGTATTTATACGAGAACTCAAGCATCATAGATATCAGTCTTCTCGTATTCTAATAATAGAGCACATCTCCGTGTAACTAACGCACGTGCAGTTTTTTTGTTCATTATCAATCAAAAAACCTTTGACATAACAGCTTCATATACCGCTACAGATTGGAAAGAAACAGCTTTGTATACCGCTACAGACTGGTAAGAAACAGCTCTGTATACTGCTACAGACTGGTATAAACAGCTCTGTATACCGCTACAGACTGGTATAAACAGCTCTGTATACCGCTACAGACTGGTAAGAAACAGCACTGTATACCGCTACAGACAGGTAAGAAACAGCTCTGTATGCTGCTACAGACTGGTATAAACAGGTCTGTATAACGCTACAGACTGGTAAGAAACAGCTCCGTATACCGCTATAGACTGGTAAAAGACATTCCCTCAAGATTAGGTATGGGTCAGATAAGGAAGAAGGGTCGACGAGCGGTCAAGGGGAAGAAGAAGAAGAACTACAGTAGCTACAATACTGGAAGAATTCTACTAATTGCCAAACGAGGTGGTTTTTTACCGCTGCTGTTTCCTGCTTTAGGAGCTTTGGGGGCATTGTCAGGCGGCGCTGCTGCAGTGGCTAAAACGATAAACCAGGCGAAAGCTCAGAAGAAACAATTGAAAGAAATGTAACGACACACAAATTAATGCGATGTAGAAGATTTAGCTTCAAATTCGTGCGAAACAAATGATTTAGCTTCAAATACTTGCGAATATAAGTAATATAGCATCAAATGCAGGCGAAGCAAACGAGTAAGATTCAAATCCATTAGAAACGCATGATTTAGCTTCACATCAATACGAAGTAGAAGTTTTTGCTTCAAATATATGAGAAACAAATGATTTAGCATCAGATACTTGCGATATAAGTGATATAGCTTCAAATGCAGGCGAATCAAACGAGTTTGCTTCAAATCCATGAGAAACACGTGATTTACCTTGAAATCAATGCGACGTAGAAGGCGTAGCTACAAATACATGAGAAACAAATGATTTATCTTCAGATATTGGGATATAAGTGATATAGCTTCAAATGCACGCGAAACAATCGAGTTAGCTTCAAATCCATGATAACACATGATTTAGCTTCAAATCAATGCGAAGTAGAAAGCTCAACTTCGAACCATGCGAAACAAATCGTTTAGATTCAAATACTTGTGATATACATGATTTAGCTTCAACAGCTTGCGAAACAAACGAGTTAGCTTCAAATCCAAGCGAAAGACATGATTCAGCTACAAATCAATGCGGAGTAGAAGGCTTAGCTTCAAATCCAAGCAAAACACATGATTTAGATTCAAATACTTGCGATATAAATGAAATAGATTCAAATGCAGACGAAACAAACGAGTGAGCTTCAAATCTAAGCGAAACACATGATTTCGCTTTAAATTCATGCAAAACACTTGTAATAGCTTCAAATCCATGCGAAACACATGATTTACCTACAAATGCTTGCGATATAAATGATGTAGCTTCAAATGCAGGAGAAACAATCGAGTTATCTTCACATCCATGCGAAACACATGATTTAGCTTCAAATCAATGCGACGTAGGAGGTTTAGCTTCAAATCAATGCGAAACGAATGATTTGTCTTCAAATACTTGCGAATATAACTGATATAGCTTCAACTGCATGCGAAACAAACGAGTTAGCTTCACATCCATGCGACACGCATGATACAGGTTCAAATCCATGCGAAACGCATAATTTAGCTTCAAATCATGCAGGCGAAACAATCGAGTTAGCTTCAAATCCAAGCGAAACACATGAATTAGTTTCAAATTCATTCGAAACACATGGTTTAGCTTAATATTTATGCGACACAAATGCTTCAGCTTCAAATACTTGTGATATACATGATTTAGCTTCAACTGCATGTGAAACAAACGTGTTAGATTCAAATTCAATCGAAACATATGATTCAGTTTCAAATCAATGCGAAGTAGAAGGCATAGCTACCAATCCATGCGAATCAACTGATTTAGCTTCAAATACTTCTGATATACATGATTTAACTTCATTTGCATGCCAAACAAACGAGTTAGCTTCAAATCCTAACGAAACACATGATTAAGATTCAAATCAGTGTGAAGTAGAAGGCTTAGCTTCAAATCCATGCGAAACGAATGAATGAGCTTCAAATACTTGCGAATATAAGTGAAATAGCTTCGAATGTAGGCAAAACAAACGAATTAGATTCAGATCCATGCGACACAAATTATTTAGCTTCATATAATTGTGATATACATGATTAAGATTCAGCTGCATGCGAAACAATCGATTTAGCTTCACACCCAAGGGAGACACATGATTTAACTTCAAATCAATGCGAAGTAGAAGCCTTAGCTTCAAATCAAAGCGAAAGAAATGGTTTAGCATCAAATACTTGTGATATACATGATTTAGCTTCAACTGCATGTGAAACAAACGAGTTATCTTGAAATACATGTGGATCACATGATTTAGCTATTAAATCAATGCGAAGTAGAAAGCTTAGCTTCAATTCCATGCGACAAAAATGAATTAGCTTCAAATGCTTGCGATATAAATGATGTACCTTCAAATGCAGGCGAATCAAACGAGTTAGCTTCAAATCCATGCGAAACACATGATTTAGTTTCAAATTCATGCGAAACACATGGTTTAGCTTCATATTCTAGCGAAACAGATGGCTTTGATCCAGATACTTGTGATAAAGATGATTTAGCTTCAACTGCATGCGAATCAAACGAGTTAGCTTCAAATCCAATCGAAACACATGATTTAGATTCAAATTCATGCGAAGTAGAAGGATTAGCTTCAAATCCATGCGAAAAGAATGGTTAAGCTTCAAATACTTGTGATATACGTGATTTAGCTTTAACTGCATGCGAAACAAACGAGCTGGCTTCAAATCCAAGTGAAACTCATAATTGAGCTTCAAATCAATGCGAAGTTGATGGCTTATCTTCGAATCCATGCGACAAAAATGAATTAGCTTCAAATGCTTGCAACATAAATGATGTACCTTCAAATGCAGGCGAAACAAACGGGTTTGCTTCAAATGCATGCGAAACACATGATTTAGCTTCAAATTCACGCGAAGTAGAAGGCTTATCTTCGAAACCATGCGAAACAAATGGTTTAGATTCATATACTTTTGAAATAGACGATTTAGCTTCAAATTCATGCGAAACACATGGTTTAGATTAATATTCATACGAAACACATGGTTTAGCTTAATATTCATGCGAAACAAATGGTTCAGCTTCAAATACTTGCGATAGAAATGATTTAGCTTCATATACTTGCGATATAACTGATATAGATTCAAATGCAGGCGAAACAAGAGAGTTAGCTTCAAATCCAAGCATAACACATGATTTAGCTTCAAATCAATGCGAAGTAGAAGGCTTAGCTTCAAATCCATGCGAAACAAATGGTTTAACTTCAGATACTTGTGATATACATGATTTATCTTCAAATACAGGCGAAAAAAACGAGTTAGCTTCAAATACTTATGATTTACATGATTTAGCTTCAACTGCATGCGAAACGAACGAATTAGCTTCAAATCCATGCGAAACACATGGTTTAGCTTCAAATACTTGTGATTTACATGATTTAGCTTCAACTGCATGCGAAACAAATGAGTTAGCTTCAAATCCAAGCGAAACACATGATTTAGCTTCAAATCAATGCGAAGTAGAAGGCTTAGCTCCAAATCCATGTGAATCAAATGGTTTCGCTTCAAATACTTGTGATATACATGATTTTGCTTCAACTGCATGCGAAACAAGCGAGTTAGCTTCAAATCCATGCGAAACACATAGTTTAGCTTCAAATACTTGTGATTTACATGATTTAGCTTCAACTGCATGCGAAACCAACGAATTAGCTTGAAATGCAAGCGAAACACATGATTTAGATTCAAATCCATGCGAAACGAATGGTTTAGCTTCAAATCAATGCGGAGTGGAAGGCTTATCTTCGAAACCATGCGAAACAGATGGTTTAGATTCACATACTTGTGATATAAGTGATTTAAATTCAACTGCATGCGGAACAAACGAGAGAGCATCAAATTCAAGCGTAACACACGACTTACCTTCAAATCAATGCGAAGTAGAAGAGGTAGTATCATATCCATGCGACACATATTATTTAGCTTCAAATACTTGCGATGTAAGTGATATAGCTTCAAATGCAGGGGGAACAAAAGCGTGAGCTTCATATCCAAGCGTAACTCATGATTTAGCTTCAGATCAATCCGATGTAGAAGGCTTAGATTCAAATCCATGCGAAACGAATGGTATAGCTTCAAATACTTGTGATATCCATGATTTAGCTTTAACTGCATGCGCAACAAACGTGTTAGCTTTAAATCCATGCGAAACACATGATTTAGCTTCAAATCAATGCGAAATAGAAGGCTGATTTTCGAATCCATGCGAAACAAATGGTTTAGCTTCAAATACTTGTGATATACATGATTTAGCTTCAAATCCATGCGAAATAGAAGGCTGATTTTCGAATCCATGCGAAACAAATAGTTTAGCTTCAAATACTTGTGATATACATGATTTAGCTACAACTGCCTGAGAAACAAACGAGCTGATTTCAAATCCAAGCGAAACACATGATTTAGCTACAAATCAATGCGAAGTTGAAGGCTTATCTTCAAATCCATGCGAAGCGAATGGTTTAGCTTCAAATACTTGCGAATATAAGTGATATAGCTTCAAATCCATGCGAAACAAATGACTTAGCTTCAAATTCATGCAAAACACATGGTTTAGCTTAATATTCATGGGAAGCAGATGGTTTAGATTCAGATACTTATGATAAACATGATTTAGCTTCAACTGCATACGAAACAAACGAGTTAGATTCAAATCCAAGCGAAACACATGATTTAGCTTCAAAATCAAGCGAAGTAGAAGGCTTAGCTTCAAATCCAAGCGAAACACTTGATTTAGATTCAAAATCAAGCGAAGTAGAATGCTTAGCTTCAAATCCATGCGAAACGCATGATTTAGCTTCAAATACTTTTTTTATACACGATTTGGAGTCACCTGTATGAAACATCAAACAAGTTAGCTTCAAATGCAAGCGAAACACATGATTTAGCTTCAAATCAATGCGAAGTAGAAGGCTTAGCTTCAAATCCATGCGAAACACAAGATTTAGCTTGAAATCAATGCGAACTAGAAGGCTTAGCATCAAATCCATGCGAATCAAATGGTTTAGCTTCAAATACTTGTGATATACATGATTTTGCTTCAACTGCATGCGAAACAATCGAGTTATCTTGAAATCCAGGCGGAACACATGATTTAGCTACAAATCAATGCGAAGTCGATGGCTTAACTTCAAATCCATGCGAAACAAATGGTTTAGCTTCAAATATTTGTGATAAACATGATTTAGCTTCAAATGCAGGCGAGACAAACGAATTAGCTTTAAATCCATGCGAAACAAACGAGTTAGCTTTAAATCCATGAGAAACCCATGATTTAGCTTAAAATCAATACGAGGTAGAAGGGTTACATTCGAATCCATGCGAAACAAATGGTTTAGCTTCAAATACTTGTGATATACACGATTTAGGTTCAACTGCATGCGAAACAAACGTGTCACCATTAAGTCCATACGAAACACATGATTTAGCTTCAAATCGAAGCGAAATACATGATTAAGCTTCCAATCAATGCGAAGTAGAAGGCTTAGCTTCAAATCCATGCGAATCAAATGGTTTAGCTTCTAATACTTGTGATATACATGATTTTGCTTCAACTGCGTGCGAAACAAGCGAGTTAGCTTCAAATCCATGCGAAACAAATGAGTTAGCTTCAAATCCATGAGAAACACATGATTCAGCATCAAATCATTGCGAAATAGAAGACTGATTTTCGAATCCATGCGAAACAAATGGTTTAGCTTCAAATACTTGTGATATACATGATTTAGCTTCAACTGCATGTGAAACAATCGTGTTATGTTTAAATCCATGTGAAACACATGATTTAGCGTCAAATCAATGCGAAGTAGAAGGCTTAGCTCCAAATCCATGGGAATCAAATGGATTAGCTTCAAATACTTGTGATATACATGATTTAGAATCAACTGCATGCGAAACAAACGAGTTATCTTTAAATCCATGTGAAACACATGATTTAACTTAAAATCAATACGAAGTAGAAGGTTTATCTTCGAATCCATGCAAACAAATGGATTAGCTTCAAATATTAGCGATATACATGGTTTAGCTTCGAATGCAGGCGAAACAAACGAGTTAGCTTCAAATCAATGCGAAACAAACGAAATAGTTTCAATTTCATGCGAAACGCATGATTTAGCTTCGAATCAGTGCGAAATAGGAGGCTTAGCTTCAAATCCATGCGAATCAAATGGATTATCTTCAAATACTTGTGATATTCATGAATTAGCTTCAACTGCATGCGAAACAAACGTGTGAGCTTTAAATCCTTGCGAAACTCACGATTTAGCTCCAAATCAAAGCGAAGTAGAAGGCTTAGCTTCAAATCCATGCGAAACAAATGGTTTAGCTTCAAATACTTGTGAGATACATGATTGAGCTTCAACTGCATGCGAAACAAACGAGTTAGCTTCAAATCCAAGCGAAACACATGATTTAGCTTCAAATCAATGCGAAGTAGTAGGCTTAGCTCCAAATCCATGGGAATCAAATGGTTTAGCTTCAAATAGTTGTGGTATACATAATTTAGCTTCATCTGCATGCGAAACAAACGAGTTAGCTTAAAATCCATCAGAAACCCATGATTTAGCTTAAAATCACTACGAAATAGAACTCTGATTTTCGAATCCATGTAAAACAAATGGTTTAGCTTCAAATACTTGTGATATACATGATTTAGCTTCAACTGCATGCGAAATAAAGGAGTTGAAGGACATGATTTAGCTCCAATTCAATGCGAAGTAGAAGGCTTACTTTCGAATCCATGCGAAACAAATGGTTTAGCTTCAAATATTTGTGATATACATGATTTAGCTTCAAATGCAGGCGAAACAAACGAGTTAGCTTTAAATCCATGCGATAGAAACGTGTTAGCTTCAAATCCATGAGAAACACATGACTTAGCTTCAAATCAATGCGAAGTAGACGGCTTAGCTTCGAAAACATGAGATACAAATGGCTTAGCCCTCAAATAATTGTGATATACATGATGTTGCTTCAACTGCACTCGAAACAAACGCTTTAGCAAGAAATCCAAGCGAAACACATTACTTAGTTTCAAATCAGTTCGAAGTGGAAGGCTTAGCTTGAAATACATTAGAAACAAATGGTTTAGCTTCAAATACTTGCGATATAAGTGATATAGCTTCAAATGCAGGAGAAACAAAGGAGAGAGCTTCAAATCCAATCGTAAGACATGATTTAGCTTCAAATCAATGCGAAGTAGAAGGCTTTGATTCAAACCCATGCAAAACAAATTGTTCAGCTTCAAATACTTGTGACATACATGATTGAGCTTCAACTGTATGTGAAACAAACGTGTTAACTAAAAGTCCAAGCGAAACTCATGATTTAGCTTCACATCAATGCGAAGTAGAAGGGTTAGCATCAAATCCAAGTGAATCATATCATTTAGATTCAAATCAATGCGAAGTAGAAGGCTTAGCTTCAAATTCACGCGAAACGAATGATTGACCGTCAAATACTTGCGAATATAAGTGATATAGCTTCAAATGCAGGCGAATCAGACGAGTTAGCTTCGAATACATGCGAAACACAAGATTTAGCATCAAATGAATGCGAAGTAGAAGGCTTAGCTTCAAATCCATGCGAAACAAATGGTTCAGCTTCAAATAATTGTGATATACATGATTTAACTTCAACTGCAGGCGAAACAAACGAGTTGGCTACAAATCCAAGCGAATGCATGATTTAGCTTCAAATCAATACGAAGTAGGAGGCTTTGCTTCAAATCCATGCGACACAAATGATTTAGCTTCAAATACTTGCGATATAAGTGATATAGCTTCAAATGCATGCGAAACAAACGAGTCAGCTTCAATTCATGTGAACCACATCATTTAGTGTCAAATTCATGCGAATCAAATGGTTTTGCTTCCAATACATGTGATAAACATGATTCAGCTTCAACTGCATGCGAAACAATGAGTTAGCTTCAAATCCAAGAGAACACATGATTTAGTTTCAAATCAAAGGAAGTAGAAGGCTTAGCTTCAAATTCATGCGAAACGAATGATTGACCGTCAAATACTTGCGAATATAAGTGATATAGCTTCAAATGCAGGCGAAACAAACGAGTTAGCTTCGAATACATGCGAAACACACGATTTAGCTTAAAATCAATGCGAAGAAGAAGCTTCAAATACATGTGATATACATTATTTAGATTCAACTGCATCAGAAACAAACGAGTTAGTTTCAAATCCATGCGAAACATATGATTTAGATTCAAAACAATGCGAACTAGAAGCCTTAGCTTCAAATCCATGCGAAACGAATGATTGAACTTCAACTACTTGCGAATGTAAGTGATATAGCTTCGAATTCAAGCAAAACAAACGAGTTATATTCAAATTCATGCGAAACACATGATTTAGCTTCAACTGCATGCGAAATAAAGGAGTTGGCTTCAAATCCATGCGAAACACATGATTTAGCTCCAATTCAATGCGAAGTAGAAGGCTTACTTTCGAATCCATGCGAAACAAATGGTTTAGCTTCAAATATTTGTGATATACATGATTTAGCTTCAAATGCAGGCGAGACAAAGGAGTTAGCTTTAAATCCATGCGATAGAAACGAGTTAGCTTCAAATCCATGAAAAACAAATGATTTAGCTTCAAATCAATGCGAAGTAGAAGGCTTAGCTTCAAATCCATGCGACACAAATGATTTAGCTTCAAATACTTGCGATATAAGTGATATAGCTTCAAATGCATGCGAAACAAACGAGTCAGCTTCAATTCATGTGAACCACATCATTTAGTTTCAAATTCATGCGAATCAAATGGTTTTGCTTCCAATACATGTGATAAACATGATTCAGCTTCAACTGCATGCGAAACAATGAGTTAGCTTCAAATCCAATAGAACACATGATTTAGTTTCAAATCAAAGCGAAGTAGAAGGTTTAGCTTCAAATTCATGCGAAACGAATGATTGACCGTCAAATACTTGCGAATATAAGTGATATAGCTTCAAATGCAGGCGAAACAAACGAGTTAGCTTCGAATACATGCGAAACATACGATTTAGCTTAAAATCAATGCGAAGAAGAAGCTTCAAATACATGTGATATACATTATTTAGATTCAACTGCATCAGAAACAAACGAGTTAGTTTCAAATCCATGTGAAACATATGATTTAGCTTCAAATCAATGCGAACTAGAAGCCTTAGCTTCAAATCCATGCGAAACGAATGATTGAACTTCAAATACTTGCGAATATAAGTGATATAGCTTCGAATTCAAGCAAAACAAACGAGTTATATTCAAATTCATGCGAAACACATGATTTAGCTTCAAGTCAATGCGAAGTAGAAGCCTTAGCTTCAAATCCATGCGAAGCGAATGGTTTAGCTTCAAATACTTGCGATATAAGTGATATAGCTTCAAATGCAGGAGAAACAAAGGAGAGAGCTTCAAATCCAAGCGTAAGACATGATTTAGCTTCAAATCAATGCGAAGGAGAAGGCTTAGCTTCAAATCCATGCGACACAAATGATTTAGCTTCAAATACTTGCGATATAAGTGATATAGCTTCAAATGCATGCGAAACAAACGAGTCGGCTTCAATTCATGTGAACCACATCATTTAGTTTCAAATTCATGCGAATCAAATGGTTTTGCTTCCAATACATGTGATAAACATGATTCAGCTTCAACTGCATGCGAAACAATGAGTTAGCTTCAAATCCAAGAGAACACATGATTTAGTTTCAAATCAAAGCGAAGTAGAAGGCTTAGCTTCAAATTCATGCGAAACGAATGATTGACCGTCAAATACTTGCGAATATAAGTGATATAGCTTCAAATGCAGGCGAAACAAACGAGTTAGCTTCGAATACATGCGAAACACACGATTTAGCTTAAAATCAATGCGAAGAAGAAGCTTCAAATACATGTGATATACATTATTTAGATTCAACTGCATCAGAAACAAACGAGAAAGTTTCAAATCCATGTGAAACATATGATTTAGCTTCAAATCAATGCGAACTAGAAGCCTTAGCTTCAAATCCATGCGAAACGAATGATTGAACTTCAAATACTTGCGAATATAAGTGATATAGCTTCGAATTCAAGCAAAACAAACGAGTTATATTCAAATTCATGCGAAACACATGATTTAGCTTCAAGTCAATGCGAAGTAGAAGCCTTAGCTTCAAATCCATGCGAAACGAATGGTTTAGCTTCAAATAATTGTGATATACGTGATTTAGCTTCAACTGCCTGAGAAACAAACGAGCAGATTTCAAATCCAAGCGAAACACATGATTTAGCTACAAATCAATGCGAAGTTGAAGGCTTATCATCAAATCCATGCGAAGCGAATGGTTTAACTTCAAATACTTGTGATATACATGGTTTAGCTTAATATTCATGGGAAGCAGATGGTTTAGATTCAGATACTTGTGATAAACATGATTTAGCTTCAACTGCATACAAAACAAACGAGTTAGATTCAAATCCAAGCGAAACACATGATTTAGCTTCAAAATCAAGCGAAGTAGAAGGCTTAGCTTCAAATCCAAGCGAAACACGTGATTTAGCTTGAAATCAATGCGAACTAGAAGGCTTAGCTTCAAATCTATGCGAAACAAATAGTTTAGCTTGAAATACTTTTTTTATACACGATTTGGCGTCACATGTATGAAACATCAAACAAGTTAGCTTCAAATCCAAGCGAAACACATGATTTAGCTTCAAATCATTGCGAAGTAGAAGGCTTAGCTTCAAATCCATGCGAAACACAAGATTTAGCTTGAAATCAATGCGAACTAGAAGGCTTAGCTTCAAATCTATGCGAAACAAATGGTTTAGCTTGAAATACTTGTGATATACATGATTTAGCTTCAACTGCATTCGAAACAAACGAGTTAGCTTCAAATCTATGCGAAACACATGATTTAGCTTCAAATTCATTCCAAACACATGGTTTAGCTTAATACTCATGCGAAACACATGGCTTAACTTAATATTCATGCGAAACAAATTGTTCAGCTTCAAATACTTGTGATATACATGATTGAGCTTCAACTGCATGCGAATCAAACGAGTTAGCTTCAAATCCAATCGAAACACATGATTTAGATTCAAATTCATGCGAAGTAGAAGGATTAGCTTCAAATCCATGCGAAAAGAATGGTTAAGCTTCAAATACTTGTGATATACGTGATTTAGCTTTAACTGCATGCGAAACAAACGAGCTGGCTTCAAATCCAAGTGAAACTCATAATTGAGCTTCAAATCAATGCGAAGTTGATGGCTTATCTTCGAATCCATGCGACAAAAATGAATTAGCTTCAAATGCTTGCAACATAAATGATGTACCTTCAAATGCAGGCGAAACAAACGGGTTTGCTTCAAATGCATGCGAAACACATGATTTAGCTTCAAATTCACGCGAAGTAGAAGGCTTATCTTCGAAACCATGCGAAACAAATGGTTTAGATTCATATACTTTTGAAATAGACGATTTAGCTTCAAATTCATGCGAAACACATGGTTTAGATTAATATTCATACGAAACACATGGTTTAGCTTAATATTCATGCGAAACAAATGGTTCAGCTTCAAATACTTGCGATAGAAATGATTTAGCTTCATATACTTGCGATATAACTGATATAGATTCAAATGCAGGCGAAACAAGAGAGTTAGCTTCAAATCCAAGCATAACACATGATTTAGCTTCAAATCAATGCGAAGTAGAAGGCTTAGCTTCAAATCCATGCGAAACAAATGGTTTAACTTCAGATACTTGTGATATACATGATTTATCTTCAAATACAGGCGAAAAAAACGAGTTAGCTTCAAATACTTATGATTTACATGATTTAGCTTCAACTGCATGCGAAACGAACGAATTAGCTTCAAATCCATGCGAAACACATGGTTTAGCTTCAAATACTTGTGATTTACATGATTTAGCTTCAACTGCATGCGAAACAAATGAGTTAGCTTCAAATCCAAGCGAAACACATGATTTAGCTTCAAATCAATGCGAAGTAGTAGCCTTAGTTTCAAATTTATGCGAAACGAATGATTTGGCTTCAAATACTTGCGAATATAAGCGATATAGCTTCAACTGCATGCGAAACTAACGAGTTAGCTTCAAATCCAAGCGAAACACATGATTTAGCTTCAATTTCATGCAAAGTATAAGTCTTAGCTTCAAATACATGCGAAATAAATGGTTTAGCTTCAAATACATGCTTTATACATGATTTAGCATAAACTGCATTGCGAAACAATCGAGTTAGCTTCTAATCCAAACTTCAAATCAATGCGAAGTAGAAGGAATGCGAAACGATCGAGTTAGCTTCAAATCCAAGCAAAACACATGATTTAGCTTCTAATCATTGCGCATTAGAAGGCTTAGCTTGAAATCCATGCGATACAAATGGTTTAACTTCGAATACTTGTAATATACATGATTTAGCTTCAACTGCATGCGAAACATACGAGTTAGCTGCAAATCCAAGCGAATCACATGATTTAGATCCAAATCAATGCGAAGTTGACGGCTTAGCTTCAAATCCATGCGAAACGAATTATTTACTTTCAAATACTTGCGAATATAAGTGATATAGCTTCAAATGCAGGCGAAACAAACGAGTTAACTTCAAATCCATGCGAAACACGTGATTTAGCTACAAGCCAATGCGAAGTGGAAGGAATAGTTCCAAATCCATGTGAATCAAATGGTTTCGCTTCAAATACTTGTGATATACATGATTTAGCTTCAACTGCATGCGAAACAAACGAGTTAGCTTCAAATCCAAGCGAAACACATGCTTTAGCTGCAAATCAATGCGAAGTAGTGGGCTTAGCTTCAAATCCATGCGAATCAAATGGTTTAGCTACAAATACTTGTGATATACATGATTTAGCTTCAGCTGCATGCGAAACAAACGATTTTGCTTCACACACAAGGGAAACACATGATTTAACATCAATTCAATGCGAAGTAGAAGGCGTAGCTTCAAACCAATGCGAAACAAATGGTTTAGCATCAAATACTTGTGATATACATGATTTAGCTTCAACTGCATGCGAAACCAACGAGATAGATTCAAATCCAAGCGAAACACATGATTTCGTTTCAAATCAATGCGAAGTAGAAGGCTTAGCTACAAATCCGAGCGAAACATATGATTTAGCTTCAAATTCATGCGAAGTAGAATGCTTAGTTTCAGATCGATGCGATACGAATGATTTATCTTCAAATACTTGTGATATACATGATTTATCTTCAACTGAATGCGAAACAAACGAGGTAGCTTCAAATTCAAGCGAAACACATGATTTAGCTTCAAATCAATGCGAAATAGAAGTCTTATCTTCGAATCCATGCGAAATGAATGATTGAGCTTCAAATACTTGCGAATATAAGTGATATAGCTTCAAATACAGGCGAAACAAACGAGTTAGCTTCAAATCCATGCGAAACATATGATTTTTCTCCAAATTAAGGCGAAGTGGAAGGCATAGATTCAAATCCATGCGAATCAAATGGTTTAGCTTCAAATACTTGTGATATACATGACTTAGCTTCAGCTGTATGCGAAACAAACGAGTTGGCTTCAAATCCAAGAGAAACACAAGATTTAGCTTCAAATCAATGCGAAGTAGAAGGCTTTGCATCAAATCCATGCGATACAAATGATTTAGCTTCATATACTTGCGATATAACTGATATAGATTCAAATGCAGGCGAAACAAGAGAGTTAGCTTCAAATCCAAGCGTAACACATGATTTAGCTTCAAATCAATGCGAAGTAGAAGGCTTAGCTCCAAATCCATGTGAATCAAATGGTTTCGCTTCAAATACTTGTGATATACATGATTTTGCTTCAACTGCATGCGAAACAAGCGAGTTAGCTTCAAATCCATGCGAAACACATAGTTTAGCTTCAAATACTTGTGATTTACATGATTTAGCTTCAACTGCATGCGAAACCAACGAATTAGCTTGAAATGCAAGCGAAACACATGATTTAGATTCAAATTCATGCGATGTAGGAGGCTTAGATTCAAATCCATGCGAAACGAATGGTTTAGCTTCAAATCAATGCGGAGTGGAAGGCTTATCTTCGAAACCATGCGAAACAGATGGTTTAGATTCACATACTTGTGATATAAGTGATTTAAATTCAACTGCATGCGGAACAAACGAGAGAGCATCAAATTCAAGCGTAACACACGACTTACCTTCAAATCAATGCGAAGTAGAAGAGGTAGTATCATATCCATGCGACACATATTATTTAGCTTCAAATACTTGCGATGTAAGTGATATAGCTTCAAATGCAGGGGGAACAAAAGCGTGAGCTTCATATCCAAGCGTAACTCATGATTTAGCTTCAGATCAATCCGATGTAGAAGGCTTAGATTCAAATCCATGCGAAACGAATGGTATAGCTTCAAATACTTGTGATATCCATGATTTAGCTTTAACTGCATGCGCAACAAACGTGTTAGCTTTAAATCCATGCGAAACACATGATTTAGCTTCAAATCAATGCGAAATAGAAGGCTGATTTTCGAATCCATGCGAAACAAATGGTTTAGCTTCAAATACTTGTGATATACATGATTTAGCTTCAAATCCATGCGAAATAGAAGGCTGATTTTCGAATCCATGCGAAACAAATAGTTTAGCTTCAAATACTTGTGATATACATGATTTAGCTACAACTGCCTGAGAAACAAACGAGCTGATTTCAAATCCAAGCGAAACACATGATTTAGCTACAAATCAATGCGAAGTTGAAGGCTTATCTTCAAATCCATGCGAAGCGAATGGTTTAGCTTCAAATACTTGCGAATATAAGTGATATAGCTTCAAATCCATGCGAAACAAATGACTTAGCTTCAAATTCATGCAAAACACATGGTGTAGCTTAATATTCATGGGAAGCAGATGGTTTAGATTCAGATACTTATGATAAACATGATTTAGCTTCAACTGCATACGAAACAAACGAGTTAGATTCAAATCCAAGCGAAACACATGATTTAGCTTCAAAATCAAGCGAAGTAGAAGGCTTAGCTTCAAATCCAAGCGAAACACTTGATTTAGATTCAAAATCAAGCGAAGTAGAATGCTTAGCTTCAAATCCATGCGAAACGCATGATTTAGCTTCAAATACTTTTTTTATACACGATTTGGAGTCACCTGTATGAAACATCAAACAAGTTAGCTTCAAATGCAAGCGAAACACATGATTTAGCTTCAAATCAATGCGAAGTAGAAGGCTTAGCTTCAAATCCATGCGAAACACAAGATTTAGCTTGAAATCAATGCGAACTAGAAGGCTTAGCATCAAATCCATGCGAATCAAATGGTTTAGCTTCAAATACTTGTGATATACATGATTTTGCTTCAACTGCATGCGAAACAATCGAGTTATCTTGAAATCCAGGCGGAACACATGATTTAGCTACAAATCAATGCGAAGTCGATGGCTTAACTTCAAATCCATGCGAAACAAATGGTTTAGCTTCAAATATTTGTGATAAACATGATTTAGCTTCAAATGCAGGCGAGACAAACGAATTAGCTTTAAATCCATGCGAAACAAACGAGTTAGCTTTAAATCCATGAGAAACCCATGATTTAGCTTAAAATCAATACGAGGTAGAAGGGTTACATTCGAATCCATGCGAAACAAATGGTTTAGCTTCAAATACTTGTGATATACACGATTTAGGTTCAACTGCATGCGAAACAAACGTGTCACCATTAAGTCCATACGAAACACATGATTTAGCTTCAAATCGAAGCGAAATACATGATTAAGCTTCCAATCAATGCGAAGTAGAAGGCTTAGCTTCAAATCCATGCGAATCAAATGGTTTAGCTTCTAATACTTGTGATATACATGATTTTGCTTCAACTGCGTGCGAAACAAGCGAGTTAGCTTCAAATCCATGCGAAACAAATGAGTTAGCTTCAAATCCATGAGAAACACATGATTCAGCATCAAATCATTGCGAAATAGAAGACTGATTTTCGAATCCATGCGAAACAAATGGTTTAGCTTCAAATACTTGTGATATACATGATTTAGCTTCAACTGCATGTGAAACAATCGTGTTATGTTTAAATCCATGTGAAACACATGATTTAGCGTCAAATCAATGCGAAGTAGAAGGCTTAGCTCCAAATCCATGGGAATCAAATGGATTAGCTTCAAATACTTGTGATATACATGATTTAGAATCAACTGCATGCGAAACAAACGAGTTATCTTTAAATCCATGTGAAACACATGATTTAACTTAAAATCAATACGAAGTAGAAGGTTTATCTTCGAATCCATGCAAACAAATGGATTAGCTTCAAATATTAGCGATATACATGGTTTAGCTTCGAATGCAGGCGAAACAAACGAGTTAGCTTCAAATCAATGCGAAACAAACGAAATAGTTTCAATTTCATGCGAAACGCATGATTTAGCTTCGAATCAGTGCGAAATAGGAGGCTTAGCTTCAAATACATGCGAATCAAAAGGATTATCTTCAAATACTTGTGATATTCATGAATTAGCTTCAACTGCATGCGAAACAAACGTGTGAGCTTTAAATCCTTGCGAAACTCACGATTTAGCTCCAAATCAAAGCGAAGTAGAAGGCTTAGAATCAAATCCATGCGACACAAATGATTTAGCTTCAAATACTTGCGATATAAGTGATATAGCTTCAAATGCAGGAGAAACAAAGGAGAGAGCTTCAAATCCAATCGTAAGACATGATTTAGCTTCAAATCAATGCGAAGGAGAAGGCTTAGCTTCAAATCCATGCGAAACAAATGGTTTAGCTTCAAATACTTGTGAGATACATGATTGAGCTTCAACTGCATGCGAAACAAACGAGTTAGCTTCAAATCCAAGCGAAACACATGATTTAGCTTCAAATCAATGCGAAGTAGTAGGCTTAGCTCCAAATCCATGGGAATCAAATGGTTTAGCTTCAAATAGTTGTGGTATACATAATTTAGCTTCATCTGCATGCGAAACAAACGAGTTAGCTTAAAATCCATCAGAAACCCATGATTTAGCTTAAAATCACTACGAAATAGAACTCTGATTTTCGAATCCATGTAAAACAAATGGTTTAGCTTCAAATACTTGTGATATACATGATTTAGCTTCAACTGCATGCGAAATAAAGGAGTTGAAGGACATGATTTAGCTCCAATTCAATGCGAAGTAGAAGGCTTACTTTCGAATCCATGCGAAACAAATGGTTTAGCTTCAAATATTTGTGATATACATGATTTAGCTTCAAATGCAGGCGAAACAAACGAGTTAGCTTTAAATCCATGCGATAGAAACGTGTTAGCTTCAAATCCATGAGAAACACATGACTTAGCTTCAAATCAATGCGAAGTAGACGGCTTAGCTTCGAAAACATGAGATACAAATGGCTTAGCCCTCAAATAATTGTGATATACATGATGTTGCTTCAACTGCACTCGAAACAAACGCTTTAGCAAGAAATCCAAGCGAAACACATTACTTAGTTTCAAATCAGTTCGAAGTGGAAGGCTTAGCTTGAAATACATTAGAAACAAATGGTTTAGCTACAAATACTTTCGATATAAGTGATATAGCTTCAAATGCAGGCGAAACAAACGAATCAGCTTCAAATCCCAGCGTAACACATAATTTAACTTCAAATCAATGCGTAGTAGAAGAATTAGGTTCAAATCCAGGCGAAGCAAAGGGTTTAGCTTCAAATACTTGTTTTATATATGATTCAGCTTCAACTGCATGCGAAACAAGCGATTTAGCTGCAAATCCAAGCCAAACACATGATTTTCTTCAAATCAATGCGAACTAGGAGGCTTAGCTTCAAATCCAAGCGATAATCATGATTTAGCTCCTAATTAATGCGAAGTAGAAGGCTTATTTTCAAATCGATGCGAAACGAATGATTTAGCTTCAAATACTTGCGAACATAAGTGATATATCTTCAACTGCATGCGACACAAACGAGTTTGCTTCATATCCAAACGAAACACTTTATATAGCTTCAAATCAATGCGAAGTAAAAGGCTTAGCATCAAATCCATGCGAATCAAATGGTTTAGCTTCAAATACTTGAGATATACATGATTGAGCTTCAACTGCATGCGAAACAATCGAGTTATCTTGAAATCCAGGCGGAACATATGATTTAGCTACAAATGAATGCGAAGTCGAAGGCTTAACTTCAAATCCATGGGAAACAAATGGTTTAGCTTCAAATATTTGTGATATACATGATTTAGCTTCAAATGCAGGCGAGACAAAGGAGTTAGCTTTAAATCCATGCGATAGAAACGAGTTAGCTTCAAATCCATGAAAAACAAATGATTTAGCTTCAAATCAATGCGAAGTAGAAGGCTTAGCTTCAAATCCATGCGACACAAATGATTTAGCTTCAAATACTTGCGATATAAGTGATATAGCTTCAAATGCAGGAGAAACAAAGGAGAGAGCTTCAAATCGAAGCGTAAGACATGATTTAGCTTCAAATCAATGCGAAGTAGAAGGCTTAGCTTCAAATCCATGCGAAACAAACGAGTTAGCTTTAAATCATGAGAAACCCATGATTTAGCTTAAAATCAATACGAGGTAGAAGGGTTACATTCGAATCCATGCGAAACAAATGGTTTAGCTTCAAATACTTGTGATATACACGATTTAGGTTCAACTGCATGCGAAACAAACGTGTCAGCATTAAGTCCATACGAAACACATGATTTAGCTTCAAATCGAAGCGAAATACATGATTAAGCTTCCAATCAATGCGAAATACATGATTAAGCTTCCAATCAATGCGAAGTAGAAGGCTTAGCTTCAAATCCATGCGAATCAAATGGTTTAGCTTCTAATACTTGTGATATACATGATTTTGCTTCAACTGCATGCGAAACAAGCGAGTTAGCTTCAAATCCATGCGAAACAAATGAGTTAGCTTCAAATCCATGAGAAACACATGATTCAGCATCAAATCATTGCGAAATAGAAGACTGATTTTCGAATCCATGCGAAACAAATGGTTTAGCTTCAAATACTTGTGATATACATGATTTAGAATCAACTGCATGCGAAACAAACGAGTTATCTTTAAATCCATGTGAAACACATGATTTAACTTAAAATCAATACGAAGTAGAAGGTTTATCTTCGAATCCATGCAAACAAATGGATTAGCTTCAAATATTAGCGATATACATGATTTAGCTTCAAATGCAGGCGAAACAACCGAGTTAGCTTCAAATCAATGCGAAACAATCGAAATAGTTTCAATTTCATGCGAAACGCATGATTTAGCTTCGAATCAGTGCGAAATAGGAGGCTTAGCTTCAAATCCATGCGAATCAAATGGATTATCTTCAAATACTTGTGATATTCATGATTTAGCTTCAACTGCATGCGAAACAAACGTGTGAGCTTTAAATCCTTGCGAAACTCACGATTTAGCTCCAAATCAAAGCGAAGTAGAAGGCTTAGAATCAAATCCATGCGACACAAATGATTTAGCTTCAAATACTTGCGATATAAGTGATATAGCTTCAAATGCAGGAGAAACAAAGGAGAGAGCTTCAAATCCAATCGTAAGACATGATTTAGCTTCAAATCAATGCGAAGTAGAAAGCTTTGATTCAAACCCATGCAAAACAAATTGTTCAGCTTCAAATACTTGTGACATACATGATTGAGCTTCAACTGTATGTGAAACAAACGTGTTAACTAAAAGTCCAAGCGAAACTCATGATTTAGCTTCACATCAATGCGAAGTAGAAGGGTTAGCATCAAATCCAAGTGAATCATATCATTTAGATTCAAATCAATGCGAAGTAGAAGGCTTAGCTTCAAATTCACGCGAAACGAATGATTGACCGTCAAATACTTGCGAATATAAGTGATATAGCTTCAAATGCAGGCGAATCAGACGAGTTAGCTTCGAATACATGCGAAACACAAGATTTAGCATCAAATGAATGCGAAGTAGAAGGCTTAGCTTCAAATCCATGCGAAACAAATGATTTAGCTTCAAATACTTGCGATATAAGTGATATAGCTTCAAATGCATGCGAAACAAACGAGTCAGCTTCAATTCATGTGAACCACATCATTTAGTGTCAAATTCATGCGAATCAAATGGTTTTGCTTCCAATACATGTGATAAACATGATTCAGCTTCAACTGCATGCGAAACAATGAGTTAGCTTCAAATCCAAGAGAACACATGATTTAGTTTCAAATCAAAGGAAGTAGAAGGCTTAGCTTCAAATTCATGCGAAACGAATGATTGACCGTCAAATACTTGCGAATATAAGTGATATAGCTTCAAATGCAGGCGAAACAAACGAGTTAGCTTCGAATACATGCGAAACACACGATTTAGCTTAAAATCAATGCGAAGAAGAAGCTTCAAATACATGTGATATACATTATTTAGATTCAACTGCATCAGAAACAAACGAGTTAGTTTCAAATCCATGCGAAACATATGATTTAGATTCAAAACAATGCGAACTAGAAGCCTTAGCTTCAAATCCATGCGAAACGAATGATTGAACTTCAAATACTTGCGAATGTAAGTGATATAGCTTCGAATTCAAGCAAAACAAACGAGTTATATTCAAATTCATGCGAAACACATGATTTAGCTTCAACTGCATGCGAAATAAAGGAGTTGGCTTCAAATCCATGCGAAACACATGATTTAGCTCCAATTCAATGCGAAGTAGAAGGCTTACTTTCGAATCCATGCGAAACAAATGGTTTAGCTTCAAATATTTGTGATATACATGATTTAGCTTCAAATGCAGGCGAGACAAAGGAGTTAGCTTTAAATCCATGCGATAGAAACGAGTTAGCTTCAAATCCATGAAAAACAAATGATTTAGCTTCAAATCAATGCGAAGTAGAAGGCTTAGCTTCAAATCCATGCGACACAAATGATTTAGCTTCAAATACTTGCGATATAAGTGATATAGCTTCAAATGCATGCGAAACAAACGAGTCAGCTTCAATTCATGTGAACCACATCATTTAGTTTCAAATTCATGCGAATCAAATGGTTTTGCTTCCAATACATGTGATAAACATGATTCAGCTTCAACTGCATGCGAAACAATGAGTTAGCTTCAAATCCAAGAGAACACATGATTTAGTTTCAAATCAAAGCGAAGTAGAAGGTTTAGCTTCAAATTCATGCGAAACGAATGATTGACCGTCAAATACTTGCGAATATAAGTGATATAGCTTCAAATGCAGGCGAAACAAACGAGTTAGCTTCGAATACATGCGAAACACACGATTTAGCTTAAAATCAATGCGAAGAAGAAGCTTCAAATACATGTGATATACATTATTTAGATTCAACTGCATCAGAAACAAACGAGTTAGTTTCAAATCCATGTGAAACATATGATTTAGCTTCAAATCAATGCGAACTAGAAGCCTTAGCTTCAAATCCATGCGAAACGAATGATTGAACTTCAAATACTTGCGAATATAAGTGATATAGCTTCGAATTCAAGCAAAACAAACGAGTTATATTCAAATTCATGCGAAACACATGATTTAGCTTCAAGTCAATGCGAAGTAGAAGCCTTAGCTTCAAATCCATGCGAAACGAATGGTTTAGCTTCAAATAATTGTGATATACGTGATTTAGCTTCAACTGCCTGAGAAACAAACGAGCAGATTTCAAATCCAAGCGAAACACATGATTTAGCTACAAATCAATGCGAAGTTGAAGGCTTATCATCAAATCCATGCGAAGCGAATGGTTTAACTTCAAATACTTGTGATATACGTGATTTAGCTTCAACTGCCTGAGAAACAAACGAGCAGATTTCAAATCCAAGCGAAACACATGATTTAGCTACAAATCAATGCGAAGTTGAAGGCTTATCTTCAAATCCATGCGAAGCGAATGGTTTAGCTTCAAATACTTGCGATATAAGTGATATAGCTTCAAATGCAGGAGAAACAAAGGAGAGAGCTTCAAATCCAAGCGTAAGACATGATTTAGCTTCAAATCAATGCGAAGGAGAAGGCTTAGCTTCAAATCCATGCGACACAAATGATTTAGCTTCAAATACTTGCGATATAAGTGATATAGCTTCAAATGCATGCGAAACAAACGAGTCGGCTTCAATTCATGTGAACCACATCATTTAGTTTCAAATTCATGCGAATCAAATGGTTTTGCTTCCAATACATGTGATAAACATGATTCAGCTTCAACTGCATGCGAAACAATGAGTTAGCTTCAAATCCAAGAGAACACATGATTTAGTTTCAAATCAAAGCGAAGTAGAAGGCTTAGCTTCAAATTCATGCGAAACGAATGATTGACCGTCAAATACTTGCGAATATAAGTGATATAGCTTCAAATGCAGGCGAAACAAACGAGTTAGCTTCGAATACATGCGAAACACACGATTTAGCTTAAAATCAATGCGAAGAAGAAGCTTCAAATACATGTGATATACATTATTTAGATTCAACTGCATCAGAAACAAACGAGAAAGTTTCAAATCCATGTGAAACATATGATTTAGCTTCAAATCAATGCGAACTAGAAGCCTTAGCTTCAAATCCATGCGAAACGAATGATTGAACTTCAAATACTTGCGAATATAAGTGATATAGCTTCGAATTCAAGCAAAACAAACGAGTTATATTCAAATTCATGCGAAACACATGATTTAGCTTCAAGTCAATGCGAAGTAGAAGCCTTAGCTTCAAATCCATGCGAAACGAATGGTTTAGCTTCAAATAATTGTGATATACGTGATTTAGCTTCAACTGCCTGAGAAACAAACGAGCAGATTTCAAATCCAAGCGAAACACATGATTTAGCTACAAATCAATGCGAAGTTGAAGGCTTATCATCAAATCCATGCGAAGCGAATGGTTTAACTTCAAATACTTGTGATATACATGGTTTAGCTTAATATTCATGGGAAGCAGATGGTTTAGATTCAGATACTTGTGATAAACATGATTTAGCTTCAACTGCATACAAAACAAACGAGTTAGATTCAAATCCAAGCGAAACACATGATTTAGCTTCAAAATCAAGCGAAGTAGAAGGCTTAGCTTCAAATCCAAGCGAAACACGTGATTTAGCTTCAAATCAATGCGAAGTAGAAGGCTTTGATTCAAACCCATGCAAAACAAATTGTTCAGCTTCAAATACTTGTGACATACATGATTGAGCTTCAACTGTATGTGAAACAAACGTGTTAACTAAAAATCCAAGCGAAACTCATGATTTAGCTTCACCTCAATGCGAAGTAGAAGGGTTAGCATCAAATCCAAGTGAATCATATCATTTAGATTCAAATCAATGCGAAGTAGATGGCTTAGCTTCAAATTCACGCGAAACGAAAGATTGACCGTCAAATACTTGCGAATATAAGTGATATAGCTTCAAATGCAGGCGAATCAGACGAGTTAGCTTCGAATACATGCGAAACACAAGATTTAGCTTCAAATCAATGCGAAGTAGAAGGCTTAGCTTTAAATCAATGCAAAACAAATGGTTTAGCTTCAAATACTTGTGATATACATGATTTAGCTTCAACTGCATGCGAAATAAAGGAGTTGGCTTCAAATCCATGCGAAACACATGATTTAGCTCCAATTCAATGCGAAGTAGAAGGCTTACTTTCGAATCCATGCGAAACAAATGGTTTAGCTTCAAATATTTGTGATATACATGATTTAACTTCAAATGCAGGCGAAACAAACGAGTTAGCTTTAAATCCATGCGATAGAAACGTGTTAGCTTCAAATCCATGAGAAACACATGACTTAGCTTCAAATCAATGCGAAGTAGACGGCTTAGCTTCGAAAACATGAGATACAAATGGCTTAGCCCTCAAATAATTGTGATATACATGATGTTGCTTCAACTGCACTCGAAACAAACGCTTTAGCAAGAAATCCAAGCGAAACACATTACTTAGTTTCAAATCAGTTCGAAGTGGAAGGCTTAGCTTGAAATACATTAGAAACAAATGGTTTAGCTACAAATACTTTCGATATAAGTGATATAGCTTCAAATGCAGGCGAAACAAACGAATGAGCTTCAAATCCCAGCGTAACATATAATTTAACTTCAAATCAATGCGTAGTAGAAGAATTAGGTTCAAATCCAGGCGAAGCAAAGGGTTTAGCTTCAATTACTTGTTTTATATATGATTCAGCTTCAACTGCATGCGAAACAAGCGAGTTATCTTGAAATCCAGGCGGAAAATATGATTTAGCTACAAATGAATGCGAAGTCAAAGGCTTAACTTCAAATCCATGGGAAACAAATGGTTTAGCTTCAAATATTTGTGATATACATGATTTAGCTTCAAATGCAGGCGAGACAAAGGAGTTAGCTTTAAATCCATGCGATAGAAACGAGTTAGCTTCAAATCCATGAAAAACAAATGATTTAGCTTCAAATCAATGCGAAGTAGAAGGCTTAGCTTCAAATCCATGCGACACAAATGATTTAGCTTCAAATACTTGCGATATAAGTGATATAGCTTAAAATGCAGGAGAAACAAAGGAGAGAGCTTCAAATCCAAGCGTAAGACATGATTTAGCTTCAAATCAATGCGAAGGAGAAGGCTTAGCTTCAAATCCATGCGAAACAAATGGTTTAGTTTCAAATAATTTTGATATAAATGATTTAACTTTAAATTCATGCGAAACACATCGTTTAGAATCATATTCATGCGAAGCACATGGTTTAACATAATATTCATGCGAAACAAATTGTTCAGCTTCAAATACTTGTGATATACATGATTGAGCTTCAACTGTATGTGAAACAAACGTGTTAACTACAAATCCAAGCGAAACACATGATTTAGCTTCAAATCAATTCGAAGTGGAAGGCTTAGCTTCAATTCCACGCGAAACAGATGGTTTAGCTTCAAATTCTTGTTTTATATATGATTTAGCTTCAACTGCATGCGAAACAAACGAGTTAGCTTCAACTCCATGCGAAACAGACGAGTTAGCTTCAAATCCAAGCAAAACACATTATTTAGCTTTATATGCATGCGAAACACGTGATTTAGCATCAAATCAATGCGAAGTAGATGGCTTAGCTTCAAATCCATGCGAACAGAATGATTTGGCTTCAAATACTTGCGAATATAAGTGATATTGCTTCAACTGCATGCGAAACACACAAGTGGTGCGACACAAATGTTTTAGCTTCAAATACTTGTGATATACATGATTTAACTTTAACTGCATGCTAAATAAACGAGTTATCTTCAAATCCATACGAAACACATCATTTAGCTTCAAATCAATGCGAAGTAGAAGGATTAGCATCAAATCCATGCGACCGAAATTATTTAGATTCATATACTTGCGATATATGTGATATAGCTTCAAATGAAGGCAAACCAACGAGTTAGCTTCTAATCCATGCAAAACAAATACCTGCGAATATAAGTGATATAGCTTCAAATGCAGGCGAAACGAACCAGTTAGCTTCAAATCGATGCGAAACATATGATTTAGCTTCTAATCAATGCGAAGTAGAAGGCTTAGCTTCAAATCTATGCTAAAAATGAATTAGCTTCAAATACTTGTGATATACATGAGATATATTCAACTGCATGCTAAACAAACGAGTTACCTTCAAATCCATGCGAAACACATGATTCAGCTTCAAATCAATGCGAAGTAGAAGCATTAGCATCAAATCCATGCGACACAGATTATTTAGATTCATATACTTGCGATATAAGTGATATAGCTTCAAATGCAGGCGAAACAAACGAGTGAAATTCAAATCCAAGCGAATCACATGACCCAGCTTCAAATCAATGCGAAGTAGAAGCATTAGCTTCAAATCCATGCGAAACGAATGATTGACCTTTAAATACTTGCGAATATAAGTGATACAGCTTCAAATGCATGCGAAACAAACGAGTTTGCTTCAAATCCATGTAAAACACATGATTTAGCTTCAAATCAATGCGAAGTAGAAGGGTTAGCATCAAATCCAAGTGAATCACATGATTTACATTCAAATCAATGCGAAGTAGAAGGCTTAGCTTCAAATTCACGCGAAACGAATGATTGACCGTCAAATACTTGCGAATATAAGTGATATAGCTTCAAATGCAGGCGAATCAGACGAGTTAGCTTCGAATACATGCGAAACACAAGATTTAGCTTCAAATCAATGCGAAGTAGAAGGCTTAGCTTTAAATCAATGCAAAACAAATGGTTTAACTTCAAATACTTGTGATCTACATGATTTTGCTTCAACTGCATGCGAAACAAACGAGTTAGCTTCAAATCCATGCGAAACAAACGAGTTAGCTTCAAATCCATGCGAAACAAACGAGTTAGCTTCAAATCCATGCGAAACTCATGATTTAGCTTCAAGTCAATGCGAAATAGAAGGCTTAGCTTCAAAACCAATGCGAAACAAATGGTTTAGCTTCAAATACTTGAGATATACATGATTGAGCTTCAACTGCATGAGAAACAATCGAGTTATCTTGAAATCCAGGCGGAACATATGATTTAGCTACAAATGAATGCGAAGTCGAAGGCTTAACTTCAAATCCATGGGAAACAAATGGTTTAGCTTCAAATATTTGTGATATACATGATTTTGCTTCAACTGCATGCGAAACAAGCGAGTTAGCTTCAAATCCATGCGAAACAAATGAGTTAGCTTCAAATCCATGAGAAACACATGATTCAGCATCAAATCATTGCGAAATAGAAGACTGATTTTCGAATCCATGCGAAACAAATGGTTTAGCTTCAATTACTTACGATATACATGATTTAGCTTCAAATGCAGGCGAAACAGACGAGTTAGCTTCAAATCCATGCGAAACAAACGAGATAGCTTCAATTCCATTCGAAGCGCATGATTTAGCTCCAAATCCATGCGAAATAGAAGGCTGATTTTCGAATCCATGCGAAACAAATGGATTATCTTCAAATACTTGTGATATACATGATTTAGCTCCAACTGCATGCGAAACAAACAAGTTAGCTTCAAATCCAAGCGAAACACATGATTTAGCTTCAAATCAATGCGAAGTAGAAGCATTAGCATCAAATCCATGCTAAAAAATGAATTAGCTTCAAATACTTGTTATATATATGATTTAGCTTCAACTGCATGCGAAACAAACGAGTTAGCTTCAAATCCATACGAAACACATGATTTAGCTTCAATTTCATGCGAAGTAGAAGTCTTAGCTTCAAATCCAGGCGAAACAAATGGTTTAGCTTCAAATACTTGTGATATACATGATTTAGCTTCAACTGCATGCGAAACAAACGTGTTAGCTTTAAATCCATGCGAAACAAACGAGTTAGCTTCAAATCCATGCGAAACTCATGATTTAGCTTCAAATCAATGTGAAATAGAAGGCTTAGCTTCAAAACCAATGCGAAACAAATGGTTTAGCTTCAAATACTTGAGATATACATGATTGAGCTTCAACTGAATGCGAAACAATCGAGTTATCTTGAAATCCAGGCGGAACACATGATTTAGCTACAAATCAATGCGAAGTAGGAGGCTTAGCTTCAAATCCATGCGAATCAAATGGTTTAGCTTCTAATACTTGTGATATACATGATTTTGCTTCAACTGCATGCGAAACAAGCGAGTTAGCTTCAAATCCATGCGAAACAAATGAGTTAGCTTCAAATCCATGAGAAACACATGATTCAGCATCAAATCATTGCGAAATAGAAGACTGATATTCGAATCCATGCGAAACAAATGGTTTAGCTTCAAATACTTGTGATATACATGATTTAGCTTCAACTGCATGCGAAACAATCGTGTTATGTTTAAATCCATGTGAAACACATGATTTAGCGTCAAATCAATGCGAAGTAGAAGGCATAGCTCCAAATCCATGGGTATCAAACGGATTAGCTTCAAATACTTGTGATATACATGATTTAGAATCAACTGCATGCGAAACAAACGAGTTATCTTTAAATCCATGTGAAACACATGATTTAACTTAAAATCAATGCGAAGTAGAAGGGTTAGCATCAAATCCAAGTGAATCACATGATTTACATTCAAATCAATGCGAAGTAGACGGCTTAGCTTCGAAAACATGAGATACAAATGGCTTAGCCCTCAAATAATTGTGATATACATGATGTTGCTTCAACTGCACTCGAAACAAACGCTTTAGCAAGAAATCCAAGCGAAACACATTACTTAGTTTCAAATCAGTTCGAAGTGGAAGGCTTAGCTTGAAATACATTAGAAACAAATGGTTTAGCTACAAATACTTTCGATATAAGTGATATAGCTTCAAATGCAGGCGAAACAAACGAATGAGCTTCAAATCCCAGCGTAACATATAATTTAACTTCAAATCAATGCGTAGTAGAAGAATTAGGTTCAAATCCAGGCGAAGCAAAGGGTTTAGCTTCAATTACTTGTTTTATATATGATTCAGCTTCAACTGCATGCGAAACAAGCGAGTTATCTTGAAATCCAGGCGGAAAATATGATTTAGCTACAAATGAATGCGAAGTCAAAGGCTTAACTTCAAATCCATGGGAAACAAATGGTTTAGCTTCAAATATTTGTGATATACATGATTTAGCTTCAAATGCAGGCGAGACAAAGGAGTTAGCTTTAAATCCATGCGATAGAAACGAGTTAGCTTCAAATCCATGAAAAACAAATGATTTAGCTTCAAATCAATGCGAAGTAGAAGGCTTAGCTTCAAATCCATGCGACACAAATGATTTAGCTTCAAATACTTGCGATATAAGTGATATAGCTTAAAATGCAGGAGAAACAAAGGAGAGAGCTTCAAATCCAAGCGTAAGACATGATTTAGCTTCAAATCAATGCGAAGGAGAAGGCTTAGCTTCAAATCCATGCGAAACAAATGGTTTAGTTTCAAATAATTTTGATATAAATGATTTAACTTTAAATTCATGCGAAACACATCGTTTAGAATCATATTCATGCGAAGCACATGGTTTAACATAATATTCATGCGAAACAAATTGTTCAGCTTCAAATACTTGTGATATACATGATTGAGCTTCAACTGTATGTGAAACAAACGTGTTAACTACAAATCCAAGCGAAACACATGATTTAGCTTCAAATCAATTCGAAGTGGAAGGCTTAGCTTCAATTCCACGCGAAACAGATGGTTTAGCTTCAAATTCTTGTTTTATATATGATTTAGCTTCAACTGCATGCGAAACAAACGAGTTAGCTTCAACTCCATGCGAAACAGACGAGTTAGCTTCAAATCCAAGCAAAACACATTATTTAGCTTTATATGCATGCGAAACACGTGATTTAGCATCAAATCAATGCGAAGTAGATGGCTTAGCTTCAAATCCATGCGAACAGAATGATTTGGCTTCAAATACTTGCGAATATAAGTGATATTGCTTCAACTGCATGCGAAACACACAAGTGGTGCGACACAAATGTTTTAGCTTCAAATACTTGTGATATACATGATTTAACTTTAACTGCATGCTAAATAAACGAGTTATCTTCAAATCCATACGAAACACATCATTTAGCTTCAAATCAATGCGAAGTAGAAGGATTAGCATCAAATCCATGCGACCGAAATTATTTAGATTCATATACTTGCGATATATGTGATATAGCTTCAAATGAAGGCAAACCAACGAGTTAGCTTCTAATCCATGCAAAACAAATACCTGCGAATATAAGTGATATAGCTTCAAATGCAGGCGAAACAAACCAGTTAGCTTCAAATCGATGCGAAACATATGATTTAGCTTCTAATCAATGCGAAGTAGAAGGCTTAGCTTCAAATCTATGCTAAAAATGAATTAGCTTCAAATACTTGTGATATACATGAGATATATTCAACTGCATGCTAAACAAACGAGTTACCTTCAAATCCATGCGAAACACATGATTCAGCTTCAAATCAATGCGAAGTAGAAGCATTAGCATCAAATCCATGCGACACAGATTATTTAGATTCATATACTTGCGATATAAGTGATATAGCTTCAAATGCAGGCGAAACAAACGAGTGAAATTCAAATCCAAGCGAATCACATGACCCAGCTTCAAATCAATGCGAAGTAGAAGCATTAGCTTCAAATCCATGCGAAACGAATGATTGACCTTTAAATACTTGCGAATATAAGTGATACAGCTTCAAATGCATGCGAAACAAACGAGTTTGCTTCAAATCCATGTAAAACACATGATTTAGCTTCAAATCAATGCGAAGTAGAAGGGTTAGCATCAAATCCAAGTGAATCACATGATTTACATTCAAATCAATGCGAAGTAGAAGGCTTAGCTTCAAATTCACGCGAAACGAATGATTGACCGTCAAATACTTGCGAATATAAGTGATATAGCTTCAAATGCAGGCGAATCAGACGAGTTAGCTTCGAATACATGCGAAACACAAGATTTAGCTTCAAATCAATGCGAAGTAGAAGGCTTAGCTTTAAATCAATGCAAAACAAATGGTTTAACTTCAAATACTTGTGATATACATGATTTTGCTTCAACTGCATGCGAAACAAACGAGTTAGCTTCAAATCCATGCGAAACAAACGAGTTAGCTTCAAATCCATGCGAAACAAACGAGTTAGCTTCAAATCCATGCGAAACTCATGATTTAGCTTCAAGTCAATGCGAAATAGAAGGCTTAGCTTCAAAACCAATGCGAAACAAATGGTTTAGCTTCAAATACTTGAGATATACATGATTGAGCTTCAACTGCATGAGAAACAATCGAGTTATCTTGAAATCCAGGCGGAACATATGATTTAGCTACAAATGAATGCGAAGTCGAAGGCTTAACTTCAAATCCATGGGAAACAAATGGTTTAGCTTCAAATATTTGTGATATACATGATTTTGCTTCAACTGCATGCGAAACAAGCGAGTTAGCTTCAAATCCATGCGAAACAAATGAGTTAGCTTCAAATCCATGAGAAACACATGATTCAGCATCAAATCATTGCGAAATAGAAGACTGATTTTCGAATCCATGCGAAACAAATGGTTTAGCTTCAATTACTTACGATATACATGATTTAGCTTCAAATGCAGGCGAAACAGACGAGTTAGCTTCAAATCCATGCGAAACAAACGAGATAGCTTCAATTCCATTCGAAGCGCATGATTTAGCTCCAAATCCATGCGAAATAGAAGGCTGATTTTCGAATCCATGCGAAACAAATGGATTATCTTCAAATACTTGTGATATACATGATTTAGCTCCAACTGCATGCGAAACAAACAAGTTAGCTTCAAATCCAAGCGAAACACATGATTTAGCTTCAAATCAATGCGAAGTAGAAGCATTAGCATCAAATCCATGCTAAAAAATGAATTAGCTTCAAATACTTGTTATATATATGATTTAGCTTCAACTACATGCGAAACAAACGAGTTAGCTTCAAATCCATACGAAACACATGATTTAGCTTCAATTTCATGCGAAGTAGAAGTCTTAGCTTCAAATCCAGGCGAAACAAATGGTTTAGCTTCAAATACTTGTGATATACATGATTTAGCTTCAACTGCATGCGAAACAAACGTGTTAGCTTTAAATCCATGCGAAACAAACGAGTTAGCTTCAAATCCATGCGAAACTCATGATTTAGCTTCAAATCAATGTGAAATAGAAGGCTTAGCTTCAAAACCAATGCGAAACAAATGGTTTAGCTTCAAATACTTGAGATATACATGATTGAGCTTCAACTGAATGCGAAACAATTGAGTTATCTTGAAATCCAGGCGGAACACATGATTTAGCTACAAATCAATGCGAAGTAGGAGGCTTAGCTTCAAATCCATGCGAATCAAATGGTTTAGCTTCTAATACTTGTGATATACATGATTTTGCTTCAACTGCATGCGAAACAAGCGAGTTAGCTTCAAATCCATGCGAAACAAATGAGTTAGCTTCAAATCCATGAGAAACACATGATTCAGCATCAAATCATTGCGAAATAGAAGACTGATATTCGAATCCATGCGAAACAAATGGTTTAGCTTCAAATACTTGTGATATACATGATTTAGCTTCAACTGCATGCGAAACAATCGTGTTATGTTTAAATCCATGTGAAACACATGATTTAGCGTCAAATCAATGCGAAGTAGAAGGCATAGCTCCAAATCCATGGGTATCAAACGGATTAGCTTCAAATACTTGTGATATACATGATTTAGAATCAACTGCATGCGAAACAAACGAGTTATCTTTAAATCCATGTGAAACACATGATTTAACTTAAAATCAATACGAAGTAGAAGGTTTATCTTCGAATCCATGCAAACAAATGGATTAGCTTCAAATATTAGCGATATACATGATTTAGCTTCAAATGCAGGCGAAACAAACGAGTTAGCTTCGAATACATGCGAAACACACGATTTAGCTTAAAATCAATGCGAAGAAGAAGCTTCAAATACATGTGATATACATTATTTAGATTCAACTGCATCAGAAACAAACGTGTTAGTTTCAAATCCATGCGAAACATATGATTTAGCTTCAAATCAATGCGAACTAGAAGCCTTAGCTTCAAATCCATGCGAAACGAATGATTGAACTTCAAATACTTGCGAATATAAGTGATATAGCTTCGAATTCAAGCAAAACAAACGAGTTATATTCAAATTCATGCGAAACACATGATTTAGCTTCAAGTCAATGCGAAGTAGAAGCCTTAGCTTCAAATCCATGCGAAACGAATGGTTTAGCTTCAAATCCATGCGAAACAAATGGTTCAGCTTCAAATAATTGTGATATACATGATTTAACTTCAACTGCAGGCGAAACAAACGAGTTGGCTACAAATCCAAGCGAATGCATGATTTAGCTTCAAATCAATTCGAAGTAGGAGGCTTAGCTTCAAATCCATGCGACACAAATGATTTAGCTTCAAATACTTGCGATATAAGTGATATAGCTTCAAATGCATGCGAAACAAACGAGTCAGCTTCAATTCATGTGAACCACATCATTTAGTTTCAAATTCATGCGAATCAAATGGTTTTGCTTCCAATACATGTGATAAACATGATTCAGCTTCAACTGCATGCGAAACAAACGAGTTGGCTTCTAATCCAAGCGAATACATGATTTAGCTTCAAATCAATACGAAGTAGGAGGCTTAGCTTCAAATTCATGCGAAACGAATGATTGACCGTCAAATACTTGCGAATATAAGTGATATAGCTTCAAATGCAGGCGAAACAAACAAGTTATCTTTAAATCCATGCGAAACACATGATTTAACTTAAAATCAATACGAAGTAGAAGGTTCATCTTCGAATCCATGCAAACAAATGGATTAGCTTCAAATATTAGCGATATACATGATTTAGCTTCAAATGCAGGCGAAACAAACGAGTTAGCTTCAAATCAATGCGAAACAAACGAGATAGTTTCAATTTCATGCGAAACGCATGATTTAGCTTCGAATCAGTGCGAAATAGGAGGCTTAGCTTCAAATCCATGCGAATCAAATGGATTATCTTCAAATACTTGTGATATTCATGATTTAGCTTCAACTGCATGCGAAACAAACGAGTTAGCTTCAAATCCAAGCGAAACACATGATTTAGCTTCAAATCAATGCGAAGTAGTAGGCTTAGCTCCAAATCCATGGGAATCAAATGGTTTAGCTTCAAATAGTTGTGGTATACATAATTTAGCTTCATCTGCATACGAAACAAACGAGTTAGCTTTAAATCCATCAGAAACCCATGATTTAGCTTAAAATCACTACGAGGTAGAGGGGTTACCTTCGAATCCATACGAAACAAATGGTTTAGCTTCAAATACTTGTGATATACTAGATTTAGCTTCTTCAGCATGCGAAACAAACGAGTGAGCTTTAAATCCATGCGATAGAAACGAGTTAGCTTCAAATCCATGAGAAACACATGCTTTGGCTTCAAATCAATGCGAAATAGAACTCTGATTTTCGAATCCATGTAAAACAAATGGTTTAGCTTCAAATACTTGTGATATACATGATTTAGCTTCAACTGCATGCGAAATAAAGGAGTTGGCTTCAAATCCATGCGAAACACATGACTTAGCTCCAATTCAATGCGAAGTAGAAGGCTTACTTTCGAATCCATACGAAACAAATGGTTTAGCCTCAAATATTTGTGATATACATGATTTAGCTTCAACTGCATGCGAAACAATCGTGTTATGTTTAAATCCATGTGAAACACATGATTTAGCACCAAATCAATGCGAAGTAGAAGGCTTAGCTCCAAATCCATGGGAATCAAATGGATTAGCTTCAAATACTTGTGATATACATGATTTAGATTCAACTGCATGCGAAACAAACGAGTTAGCTTCAAATCCATGCGAAACACATGATTTAGCTTAAAATCACTACGAGGTAGAAGGGTTACCTTCGAATCCATACGAAACAAATGGTTTAGCTTCAAATACTTGTGATATACATGATTTAGCTCAACTAAATCGAAACAAACGAATTATCTTCAATTTCTAACGAAACACATGATTTAGTTTCAAATCAATGCGAAGTAGAAGGCTTATCTTCAAAAACATGCGAAAGAAAAGGTATAGCTTCAAATACTTGTGATTTACATGATTTAGCTTCAACTGCATCGAAACAAACAAATTAGCTTCAAATCCAAGCGAAACACATGATTTAGTGTCAAATCAATGCGAAGTAGAAGGATTATCTTCAAATCCGTGCGAAACAAATGGTATCGCTTCAACTACTTGTGATATACATGATTTAGCTTCAACTGCATGCGAAACAAACGAGTTAGCATCAAATCCATGCGTAACACATGATTTAGCTTCAAATCAATACGAAGTAGAAGGCTTAGGTTCAAATCCATGTTAATCAAATGGTTTAGCTTCAAATACATGTGATATACATGATTTAGCTTCAACTGCATGCGAAACAATCGAGTTAGCTTCAAATCCAAGCGGAAGACATGATTTAGCTTCAAATTCTTGCGAATCACATGATTTAGCTTCAAATTCTTGCGAATCACATGATTTAGCTTCAAATCCTTGCGCAACAAATGGTTTAGCTTCAAATACTTGTGATATAGATGATTTAGCTTCAACTGCACGCGAAACAAACGCGTTAGCTTCAAATCCAAGAGAAACACATGATTTAGCTTCAAATAAATGCGAAGTAGAAAGCTTAGCTTTAATTCCATGCGAATCAAATGCTTTAGCTTCAAATACTTGTGTTATACATGATTTAGCTTCAACTGCATGCGAAACAAACGAGTTATCTTGAAATCCAAGCGAAGCACATGATTTAGCTTCAAATCAATGCGAAGTTGAAGGCTTAGCTTCGAATACATGCGAAGGGAATGATTAAGTTTCAAATACTTGCGAATAGAAGTGTTATAGCTACAAATGCAGGCGAAACAAACGAGTTAGCTACACATCCATGCGAATCACTTGATTTATCTTCAAATTCATGCGAAACACATGGTTTAGCTTAATATTCATGCGAAACAGATTGTTTAAATTCAGATACTTGTGATAAACATGATTCAGCTTCAACTGCATGCGAAACAATCGAGTTAGTTTCAAATCCATGCGAAACACATGCTTTAGCTTCAAAGCAATGCGAAGTGGAAGGCTTAGCTCCAAATCCATGCGGATCAAATGGTTTAGCTTCAAATACTTGTGATATACATGATTTAGCTTCAACTGCATGCGAAAAAAACGAGTTAGCTTCAAATACAAGCAAAACACATGATTTAGATTCAAATTCATGCGAAGTAGAAGGCTTAGCTTCAAATCCATGCGAATCGAATGGTTTAGCTTCAGATACTTGTGATAAACATGATTCAGCTTCAACTGCATGCGAAACAATCGAGTTAGCTTCAAATCCAAGCGGAACACATGATTTAGCTTCAAATTCTTGCGAATCACATGGTTTAGCTTCAAATCCTTGCGAAACAAACAGTTTAGCTTCAAATGCTTGTGATATATATGATTTAGCTTCAACTGCACGAGAAACAAACGAGTTAGCTTCAAATCCAAGAGAAACACATGATTTAGCTTCAAATCAATGCGAAGTAGAAGGCTTAGCTTTAAATCCATGCGAATCAAATGCTTTAGCTTCAAAATACTAGTGTTATACATGATTTAGCTTCAACTGCATAGAAACAAACGAGTTAGCTTCAAATACAAGCAAAACACATGATTTAGATTCAAATTCATGCGAAGTAGAAGGCTTAGCTTCAAATCCATGCGAATCGAATGGTTTAGCTTCAGATACTTGTGATAAACATGATTCAGCTTCAACTGCATGCGAAACAATCGAGTTAGCTTCAAATCCAAGCGGAACACATGATTTAGCTTCAAATTCTTGCGAATCACATGGTTTAGCTTCAAATCCTTGCGAAACAAACAGTTTAGCTTCAAATGCTTGTGATATATATGATTTAGCTTCAACTGCACGAGAAACAAACGAGTTAGCTTCAAATCCAAGAGAAACACATGATTTAGCTTCAAATCAATGCGAAGTAGAAGGCTTAGCTTTAAATCCATGCGAATCAAATGCTTTAGCTTCAAAATACTAGTGTTATACATGATTTAGCTTCAACTGCATAGAAACAAACGAGTTAGTTTCAAATCCAAGCGAAACACATGATTTTGTTTCAAATCATTGCGAAGTAGAAGGCTTAGTTTCAAATTCATGCGAAACACATGATTTAGCTTCAAATCAATGCGAAGTAGAAGGCTTAGCTTCAAATCCATGCGAAACAAATGGTTTAGCTTCAAATACTTGTGAGATACATGATTGAGCTTCAACTGCATGCGATACAAACGAGTTGGCTTCTAATCCAAGCGAATACATGATTTAGCTTCAAATCAATACGAAGTAGGAGGCTTAGCTTCAAATCCATGCGAAACGAATGATTTATCTTCAAATACTGGCGAATATAAGTGATATTGGTTCAAATGCAGGCGAATCAACGAGTTATCTTCAAATCAATGCGAAACACGTGATTTAGCATCAAATGAATGCGAAGTAGATGGCTTAGCTTCAAATCCATGCGAAACAAATGGTTCAGCTTCAAATAATTGTGATATACATGATTTAACTTCAACTGCAGGCGAAACAAACGAGTTGGCTACAAATCCAAGCGAATTCATGATTTAGCTTCAAATCAATACGAAGTAGGAGGCTTAGCTTCAAATCCATGCGACACAAATGATTGACCGTCAAATACTTGCGAATATAAGTGATATAGCTTCAAATGCAGGCGAAACAAACGAGTTAGCTTCGAATACATGCGAAACACACGATTTAGCTTAAAATCAATGCGAAGAAGAAGCTTCAAATACATGTGATATACATTATTTAGATTCAACTGCATCAGAAACAAACGAGTTAGTTTCAAATCCATGCGAAACATATGATTTAGATTCAAATCAATGCGAACTAGAAGCCTTAGCTTCAAATCCATGCGAAACGAATGATTGAACTTCAAATACTTGCGAATGTAAGTGATATAGCTTCGAATTCAAGCAAAACAAACGAGTTATATTCAAATTCATGCGAAACACATGATTTAGCTTCAAGTCAATGCGAAGTAGAAGCCTTAGCTTCAAATCCATGCGAAACGAATGGTTTAGCTTCAAATAATTGTGATATACGTGATTTAGCTTCAACTGCCTGAGAAACAAACGAGCTGATTTCAAATCCAAGCGAAACACATGATTTAGCTACAAATCAATGCGAAGATGAAGGCTTATCTTCAAATCCATGCGAAGCGAATGGTTTAGCTTCAAATACTTGCGAATACAAGTGATATAGCTTCAAATCCATGCGAAACAAATGACTTAGCTTCAAATTCATGCGAAACACATGGATTAGCTTAATATTCATGGGAAGCAGATGGTTTAGATTCAGATACTTGTGATAAACATGATTTAGCTTCAACTGCATACAAAACAAACGAGTTAGATTCAAATCCAAGCGAAACACATGATTTAGCTTCAAAATCAAGCGAAGTTGAAGGCTTAGCTTCAAATCCATGCAAAACAAATGATATAACTTCAAATACTTGTAATACTCATTATATAGCTTCAACTGCATGCGAAACAAGCGAGTTAGCTTCAAATTCAAGCGAAACACATGGTTTGGCTTCAAATTCATGCAAAGTAGAAGACTTAGCTTCAAATCCATGCGAAACGCATGATTCAGCTTCAAATACTTTTTTTATACACGATTTGGCGTCACCTGTATGAAACATCAAACAAGTTAGCTTCAAATCCAAGCGAAACACATGATTTAGCTTCAAATCATTGCGAAGTAGAAGGCTTAGCTTCAAATCCATGCGAAACACATGATTTAGCTTGAAATCAATGCGAACTAGAAGGCTTAGCTTCAAATGTATGCGAAACAAATGGTTTAGCTTGAAATACTTGTGATATACATGATTTAGCTTCAACTGCATTCGAAACAAACGAGTTAGCTTCGAATACTTGCGAAACACACGATTTAGCTTCAAATCAATGCGAAGTAGAAGGCTTTGTTTCAAATCCATGCAAATCAAATGGTTTAGCTTCAAATACTTGTGATATACATGATTTAGCTTCAAATAAATGCGAAGCAGAAGGCTTAGCTTGAAGTACATGAGAAACATATGATTTACCTTCAGATAATTGCAATATAAGTGATATAGCTTCAAATGCAGGCGAAATGCGCGAGTTAGCTTCAAATCAATGCGAAGTAGAAGGTTTATCTTCAAATGCATGCGAAACAAATGGTTTAGCTTCAAATACTTGTGATATACATGATTTAGCTCCAAATGCAGGCGATACAAACGAGTTTGCTTCAAATCCATGCGAAACGAAAGGTTTAGCTTCAAATACTTGTGAGATACATGATTGAGCTTCAACTGCATGCGATACAAACGAGTTGGCTTCTAATCCAAGCGAATACATGATTTAGCTTCAAATCAATACGAAGTAGGAGGCTTAGCTTCAAATCCATGCGAAACGAATGATTTATCTTCAAATACTGGCGAATATAAGTGATATTGGTTCAAATGCAGGCGAATCAACGAGTTATCTTCAAATCAATGCGAAACACGTGATTTAGCATCAAATGAATGCGAAGTAGATGGCTTAGCTTCAAATCCATGCGAAACAAATGGTTCAGCTTCAAATAATTGTGATATACATGATTTAACTTCAACTGCAGGCGAAACAAACGAGTTGGCTACAAATCCAAGCGAATTCATGATTTAGCTTCAAATCAATACGAAGTAGGAGGCTTAGCTTCAAATCCATGCGACACAAATGATTGACCGTCAAATACTTGCGAATATAAGTGATATAGCTTCAAATGCAGGCGAAACAAACGAGTTAGCTTCGAATACATGCGAAACACACGATTTAGCTTAAAATCAATGCGAAGAAGAAGCTTCAAATACATGTGATATACATTATTTAGATTCAACTGCATCAGAAACAAACGAGTTAGTTTCAAATCCATGCGAAACATATGATTTAGATTCAAATCAATGCGAACTAGAAGCCTTAGCTTCAAATCCATGCGAAACGAATGATTGAACTTCAAATACTTGCGAATGTAAGTGATATAGCTTCGAATTCAAGCAAAACAAACGAGTTATATTCAAATTCATGCGAAACACATGATTTAGCTTCAAGTCAATGCGAAGTAGAAGCCTTAGCTTCAAATCCATGCGAAACGAATGGTTTAGCTTCAAATAATTGTGATATACGTGATTTAGCTTCAACTGCCTGAGAAACAAACGAGCTGATTTCAAATCCAAGCGAAACACATGATTTAGCTACAAATCAATGCGAAGATGAAGGCTTATCTTCAAATCCATGCGAAGCGAATGGTTTAGCTTCAAATACTTGCGAATACAAGTGATATAGCTTCAAATCCATGCGAAACAAATGACTTAGCTTCAAATTCATGCGAAACACATGGATTAGCTTAATATTCATGGGAAGCAGATGGTTTAGATTCAGATACTTGTGATAAACATGATTTAGCTTCAACTGCATACAAAACAAACGAGTTAGATTCAAATCCAAGCGAAACACATGATTTAGCTTCAAAATCAAGCGAAGTTGAAGGCTTAGCTTCAAATCCATGCAAAACAAATGATATAACTTCAAATACTTGTAATACTCATTATATAGCTTCAACTGCATGCGAAACAAGCGAGTTAGCTTCAAATTCAAGCGAAACACATGGTTTGGCTTCAAATTCATGCAAAGTAGAAGACTTAGCTTCAAATCCATGCGAAACGCATGATTCAGCTTCAAATACTTTTTTTATACACGATTTGGCGTCACCTGTATGAAACATCAAACAAGTTAGCTTCAAATCCAAGCGAAACACATGATTTAGCTTCAAATCATTGCGAAGTAGAAGGCTTAGCTTCAAATCCATGCGAAACACATGATTTAGCTTGAAATCAATGCGAACTAGAAGGCTTAGCTTCAAATGTATGCGAAACAAATGGTTTAGCTTGAAATACTTGTGATATACATGATTTAGCTTCAACTGCATTCGAAACAAACGAGTTAGCTTCGAATACTTGCGAAACACACGATTTAGCTTCAAATCAATGCGAAGTAGAAGGCTTTGTTTCAAATCCATGCAAATCAAATGGTTTAGCTTCAAATACTTGTGATATACATGATTTAGCTTCAAATAAATGCGAAGCAGAAGGCTTAGCTTGAAGTACATGAGAAACATATGATTTACCTTCAGATAATTGCAATATAAGTGATATAGCTTCAAATGCAGGCGAAATGCGCGAGTTAGCTTCAAATCAATGCGAAGTAGAAGGTTTATCTTCAAATGCATGCGAAACAAATGGTTTAGCTTCAAATACTTGTGATATACATGATTTAGCTCCAAATGCAGGCGATACAAACGAGTTTGCTTCAAATCCATGCGAAACGAAAGGTTTAGCTTCAAATACTTGCGAATATAAGTGATATAGCTTCAAATGCAGGCGAAACAAACGAGTTAAGTTCAAATCCATGCGAAACACATGATTTAACTTCAAATCAATGCGAAGTAGAAGGCTTAGTTTCAAATCCATGCGGATCAAATGGTTTAGCTAAAAATACTTGTGATATACATGATTTAGCTACAAATGCATGCGAAACAATCATGTCGGCTTCAAATCCAAGTGAAACTCATGATTTATCACCGAATAATGCAGGCGAAACGATCGAGTTATGAATGGAGTGAAGTATAAAAAGTTATTTATGCGATGCGGTTATTGCGTGGATCGGCGAGATTGTTCGTCGACTATGAAAAATGTTGTCGCAAATGGATCGAGATGAAGCGAGCATTGGAATCTGAATTTGCTAAAACTGCAGATAGGTACAAGATACATACAGAGTTGTCACGTAAAATTAAAAGATCGAACGAGTCGTATCAAGAATACATTTATCAAATGTTGAAGATTGCGAAGCAAGCGGACATGGAAGTATCAACAGTTATTAAGTATATTATTGACGGAGTTCAGGATTTCGAGACAAACAAAACGATATTGTACGGTGCTAGAAATATACGTGAGTTGAAAGAAAAATTCGAAATTTACGAAGACATGAAGGAAAAATCAGGAACGAAAAACAGGTGACCTGAGGAGAAGAAGAAGACGACCGTCCATGGAACCTCATCACAAGGTGAATCACAGCAAGTGGCACAGCAAGAAATACGGCGATGTTTTTTGTGTGGAAACCGATACCATACGGCTGCAAACTGCCCGACGAAAGAAAGAGGACCCAAGTGTGTCTGAAGCGTCGAGAAAGAAGCGAGTTAAAGAGGTGCAGGTTGGAAATTGTAAGTTGACAGCGTTAATAGATTCTGGAAGCGAACTGAATTTGATGCGAGCGGATTATTATGTTAAAATTGGTGCTCCTAGATTGAATAATAAGATTTTGCAATATTGTGGTGTCGGAGCAGAGAGCAACCACACATTAGGGGAATTTTCAACAACTATTGCAATAGATCAGATAACATATCGAATAAATATACACGTTCTACCCAATACCTTGTAGTCCCATAGTTTAATAATCGGTACAGAATTTTTAGATTCCGTAGAACTAAGTACGAAAGGAGGAGAAATTTTTATTAAAAAAATAGATTTGCCGGAAATATTTAATGTCAATGTCGAGGCTATAGTTGACAATGTAGATTTATCACACATTGCGATTCCTGAACATAGAAAACTTATAGAAGATTGTGTTGCAAGTTATAAACCATCTAAAACGAAAGAAGTAGGGATTAAAATGAGCTTGATACTGCAAGACGAGATCCCAGTGTACGAGAGACCGCGAAGATTGTCTCCCGGGGATAAATCTGAAGTTGATAAACAAATAACGTCATGGTTGAAAGATGAAATAATTCGAGAGTCTTGTTCAGATTACGCAAATCGAATTGTACTAGTAAAGAAGAAGGATGGTTCAACTAGAATTTGTGTTGACTACAGATAGCTTAATAAAAATATTGTAAAAGATAGATATCCCCTACCTTTGATACGGGATCAATTGGATTTATTAGAAGGCGCGAAAGTATTTAGTACGTTGGATCTCAGAAATGGATTTTTTCATGTTCCTATTGATGAGAGTAGCAGAAAATACACCGCCTTCGTGACTCCCACCGATCATTATGAATTTCTAAAGGTACCGTTTGGGTTATGTAATTTGCCAGCCGTCTTTCAAAAGTTTATAAATGCAGTGTTCAAAGAGATAATTGCAACCGGGGTCGTTTTGACATACATGGACGATTTAATAGTACCTTCTTCTGATTTCTCACGCGGTATCGAGAATCTCAAATTAATATTAAATGTTGCTAGTGAGAATATGCATTATTGATTAATTGGAGCAAGTGTTGTTTTTTGCAGAAAACAGTAGAATATTTAGGTCACATTGTTGGAAACGGTAGCATTCGACCGTCAGAACGAAAGAGTAGTGCTGTTACGAATTTTCCGAGACCTAGATGTGCTAGAGATGTTCAGAGTTTGCTTGGTTTAGCGGGAAATTTCAGAAAGTTTGTGTACCAATACTCCGTTATTGCGAGACCATCGTCGAATTTATTAAGAAAAGATATCAAGTTCAAGTTTGAAGCGAGTGAACAAGAAGCTTTCGATAGGCTAAGATTAGCTCTAAGCGGAAAATCTGTACTAAAGTTGTATTGTGTGGGTGCAGAGACAGAAGTACATACAGACGCATGTAGTATGGGATATGGTATGATATTGTTGCAGCGCGATAGCGAAGCGAGTGGTAAAACTACTCCAGCCAAAGAAAAGTATACAAGCTACGAGCTTGAAGTTTTGGCAATTGTAAAGGCGTTGATGAAATTTCGTGTTTATCTACTCGGCATTTCATTTAAAATTGTGACGGATTGTCAAACGTTTGCGTTAACGATGAGGAAAAAGGACTTATGTGAGCGTGTGGCCAGGTGGGCGCTTCTCTTGGAAGAGTTCGACTACAGCGTGGAGCATAGAACGGGAAGAAATATGGCACATGTTGACGCGCTATGCCGAAACCCACTACCTACAATTATGCTAGTGGGAGAAAACGAACTGGGGATTATCGCAAATTTGAGAAGAGCGCCGGTACAGGACGACAACTTGAGGAAAATTCGAGATAATATTGAGCGGTTCGAAGGCGATGCGTACCCGTTGCGAAATGATATTCTGTATAGAGAGGTTGATGATACGCCGTTGGTAGTTGTGCTGAGGACAACGCACATCCAGATAGTTCGACAGGCGCACGAGCACGGTCATTTCGGTATTTCCAAAACAGAGGCGCTCGTAAAGAGAGATTACTGGTTTAAGGAGATACGAAAAAAGGAAGCAGCACGATATAGAGAGGGAGTGAAAAGGACACAGGCTCTCTGATCCGGGGTTAAAATTCTACCCGAAGTTTCTTGGACCATACCGTGTGACAAGAATACTGCGGAATGACCGCTACGAAGTGCAGAAAGTGGGTAATCATGAAGGGCCGCAGGAAACATCCACTGCAGCCGATTACATGAAGCTATGTGTACCGACGAAGAGGACGATTTTTCCGGTGAAAGTGAAAGTTCGTACAGTGGCGATGAGAACATCTGTGGGCAGATGTCCGGTCAGGACGAACGAGTGTAGTATCGTAATTTAGTGGGTACGTTTAGGATGAGGAGGAGTGTTAGGCTTAGGAGACCGTAGTTTTAAGACTTTGTATTTATGGTAGGCAATAGAAGAGAAACGTTGGCGAAGGCCGGGTCAGATAGGAAAAACCCTTGGCGACGGAGTGCCGGCGGATGCGATTGTCACGTTTTTGGAAAAGGCAGGCGTTGTGTCGAAGGAGCGTGTATGGAGTGGACAGGGTGTGTTCGAGAGTCGTCGAGAGAGGAGCGTTGCGAGTCGTAGAATTAACTGAAGTAGTTGTAATCCTAATTGTAGATACGGTACGCGATATTTCCTGTTTTCATCACGTTTAGTTCTTTCCTAATCAATACATATTCTATATTGTTTAAATATTGAACAAATTTCTACATTTCAATATTTTCTTCTTCTGAGACCGGAAACGGCGTCTGCTTCGCACAGATTCAAGAAAATTCACGCGTTTTCACCGCCGGTATCCCGCATCTGCATCGCAAATGCGGGTCGATAGACACTTTTCCGTGGCCGCGACACGGCGGTCGATGGAACTCCGATGGCGGCGCTAATTAGTTATCGCTCGAAATATTCGAAATAAGGAACGTCGCCGAGAATTCTCTATTTTCATCGGAAATATTGTTGCGCTTTTATTTTATTCGCACGGTAGAATCTGGATTATCCGAAGCTGCAATATCTGATTATTCTAAATACGACTGCATATTCGAGCCTGCACTACGATTTCTTTCTGCACTGAATTAACACTTCTTCGTTTTCATAATTTGTCTGATAATAATAATCTGTCATTCGTAAACTTTGATCACAGATGAATCAAATTTTGTTTCGATTTGCAAGAAATGAATAGCACAGTGGAGATTCTCTTATCTGAAGGTTTCTGTTTGTAATATTTGCATTTATGACAAAAGCAACTAGGTCGAATACAGCACGTTGTAAATGCAATACAAAAATTCAATAGTATTTATAATAACGTTCTCGTTAATATCAACTGAATGGAACTGTTGAGAATGAAAATAAATTTTTATTTAACTCCTGCTCGCTGCGATCGAGGTGGAGAATTTCTATTTTGCATTAAGATCCGCGGTCTACTCGTAATACAACCGGTGAATTTCCTCTGCGAGCAATCTGTGAGTCTTGACAATAACATTTTCCAGCGTTGCAGAATCTAATTCTAAAGGTCGGTATGCAGGTTGATAGCCATTTCTCCCGGTTTCCGCCGTGAACGCATTACAGTAAAATTTCCCCAATTTTTCATCAGCTTGTGAACAAAAGTGAAGAATTTGGAAGAAGGAGATTCGATTATTCGAGCCTCGTGGCTCGTTTTTGTAACAATAATAATATTTACATAATTATAAAAACGAGGTGCAAGGCTCGAATAATCGTATCTTGCCTTCCCAAATTGTCCATTTTTGTTTACAAGACGAAGGAAAATTAGGGAGAATTTACTGCAATAATCGGACGATCGTCCGCACTTGAATTACGGGAATCAATGAAACGTCATTGGGGCTTTTAATTGGGTGCCATAAAATAGCAAGTACGGGGATAGAATTGCAATATTTTTGTCGGATTTTTATCTGCGATATTTCGGCAAATTAGTCGTTACAATGTCGGGCGTTCTGTTGCGCGTGATGAACGCGGAGACGGATAATGAAACGGGCAACGAACAGTTGCGCAATGTGCACGTTGCGCGATCGTTATCCGCGTTCCTACGAAAATAAAGAAAATTCAGATATGATAGAGCGATTGTTTGAAAAATTTCGCGGGACGTGCGCGTTAATGCTTTTCAGGACTTATCGACACGCGGACGCCGTTGGATCAGCATCGACGTATGCAAATTTATTATATACGGTGTAAATATAAACGCGTCCACTTAACCATAACTGTACAGAGTATCGACACTTCTCAATGTCGTTTCGACAATGCTGAACTTTCCTGGCACGAATGTTTTACCGATAAATCAGCGATTGCATTGAACGCAATGCATTTCGTGCTGCTTGCATTTTGATAATTTATAGCATTGCTATCTACAGTGTTTACACTAGAAGTCAACTTCTACATAAGTCTCACTTCACTGCATAATTAAATCGCTGTATCTTCTTTACTAGATATCAGTTGTTATTAAATATATTAAGGTTTTAATTTCTGTCAAAAATATATAAGTTAAAATTTCAAATTGAACTTCTATTAAAAATTTATTATAATTTAAAATCTCTAATTATATTACCATTGTAAATGTACCAAGATATTAAATTTCTATTAAATTCTATTACAATTTAAATCTATATTAAAAATTCTTTATAATTAAATTTTATATTCGTAATTTATTATAATTCGTATCACCCCTATTTAAAATTAATTATTCTGAATCTGTGTTAAGAAACTAATGAAGCTTAATTTGCGAATTTGATGTGTCTGTGATAAGTACACCGATTGTGTTATTTTACGTTGCCACGCTCGGTTACTACTGGAAGCAAGCGACCACAAATGCATTTGTCGCTCAACGCACTCCTCTTTTTTTCAATTTCGAACCGCCCGTTGTATCATGTGACAACTCGTTTAGATGTTATGAGGATGCTTCCCGTTGTCCCACAGCAATTAAAGTATCGTGAATTTCCTTGCAATACGAGGATCGAAATTTACGGGCTTGTTTTTCCCGAACTGGGAGCACTATACCTGCGAATCGCCCTAACGTATTTACTGTGTATATGAGACTATGCATCATGTGTCTAGGCGTTGCCGGCCCGAGAATAACGCTCGCAGTTTCCCATTGATGTTTTCACGTTCGCACTTTATTTTCTTCTTTTCCATTGTGTGCTTAGCAGCGTCGGAGAACTGCATGTTGACGATTTCCCGAACTCACGGCAGATTTTTCATACCCACTAAATCACGTATACTGCTTCCGGTGCGGTCTTTTTGCATTTCACCGGTCACACAACTCCGTTCGAAATGTTACCCGGCGGATCTGACTTTTGTGAGTTTGTAGCTCGCGGTGCAGCATTATTATGATGCGGTTTTCAAGCAACTGTCACTCAAACACTAACAGCATTATCGAGACCTAAAAATTCGAGAATATAATTTGGACATTCTAGAACATTGTTTTCTTCGTTAAAATTTGATATCCGATATCCAAGTATATTAAATTAATTATTAATTTCTTTCGTTAATATTTACCATTTCGATGGAATATTTCCTACCCTTGATTTATAATTATTGAACAGCGAATATTTGTGCATATTTTCATTATAATTATTTCATGAAAATCGGAAGAAGAAAATTTTCTTTGGGAAAACAGAGAGCACAGAATAATAGAACAGTGCATATTCGTTAATATGCCCGGATTGCGTCATAAATACATAAAGATTCGCCGGCTACCAATTAAATCTCACAGACACAACATAATTATATTTGAGCTTGATATATCTGTTGAGCCGTTGAAGATCGCCGAAAACGTCTGACGACAGCGATGAGTCCGTGCACCTCGAACCAATATTTGCTCCCTTTTACTGGTTTCGCCAGGTATCTTTGCCGAAATATTGGAAGTCGGGACGTGAGATCCAGGCCACCGATACAGACGGTCTAGGTTTATTCGCGGATGTATTCCTACATTCGTATGCCGAATGCTGCATAAGTCTAGCGGTTGAAATTCCCGTGGGATGCCTTTTGGCTATTTTACCGATTTCCTAAAAATCGTGCAAGAATACAGTTTTCGCCGGGTGTAAGTAGACACCGGGCATGAGCATCGGCTGGTTGTCGTTCCAGTATGCAGAAATTGCAATTCGTTTGTGCGAAATCTAAAGCCGGATACCATCAATTTATTCATTTAGAACTGAAGTTTTTTGCGCATTTTTGTCACGTACCGTCGGCGTTGGCATTTTCAGATGATTGATAGGACATCAAGAAACAGTGTAGAAAATGATTGAAAACATTATATTTAGTTTTCATCCAATTTCCTACCCTGAGATATTTTTTATTTTGCACGTGATTTGATTTTGCACCTCTTTCCAGGAGTCTGACATATGGGGTTTGGTTACTTTAAAGTGCTGCAACTTCGCGAGAAAAAAATTAGAGATGAAAGATCAAACTTTACTCTACTCTAAACGGCATCCCCGGAAAAAATTTGACAAAGTCCGTGCACTTCGTCAAACTTGGCAATTTTCAATATGATAAACAGGGATTCAGATTTAAATAGTTACAGTGACGAGAGTGCGTAGAATATAAAATTGAGAAATATCGTCTTAAACTAGAGGTTTCAAGCTTTAATTTGAAATAAAAATCAATGATTTTTCGCGAAGTTATCGTCAGTCAAAGTTGTCCAATTCTCATCCGATATGTGCCTATGCTGTAATCTTTCGGAGCAGTTTATTACCATAAATCTCAGTTATTAGTATCAAATTCTACAAGCCAAAATTCTTGCAATTAGCATAAGTACATAAATACTAATTTCAGAACCTAATATTTCAAGATTGCCCGCCATTATACACACATTATCGCATTTTGTTTCGTGTTTATTTCATCGGGACTTCGGAATCGGTTCTCCCAGCCAACGATTGAATATCGAGTCGGGCAATCGTGGTATCCTTCAAATTTTAATTTGACGCTTAAGATGGGGATCGGGGGTAATAGAGATGGAGTTCGGGTGAAGTATGCGTTATGGAGGGCGGGGGAAGGGAGAAGTACGAGTAGGAAAACTGGCTGATTCATAATCGGGAATGGACTGCGGAACAGCTAATTCCGAAAAGTAGTTGCTCTCGGCGCGGCGGGAGCAATAAAGCTGTTGCGCGCAACTATTCCTCAGTTCTGCTTTACACAGTTGCCTATGCGATAACACGACCACGATAAATAAATGCTGGAATGATCGTTTCTGGGCTTTCGAATTCAGATATAATCGCGGTCTATAAATTCTCTAACTCGCCGCTTCGTTCCGCAGGATCCTTGCCAGAGGAAAAGGAACGCAACAGAAACTAGAGACTCTGTTCGGGACGTTATTTTCGATTATTTGTGGCCGAACCGTGCTTAAATAAGCAAACGGAAAGCGGTCGTACTTGAAAAGCGAGCTTCGGAATTATTCAAGGAAATCTCTTCAACGAACAATCGTTAAATTAATACACGGACTGTAGGTTTTATGTGAAACGAGTCTGCGAGAACGTTTAAGGAATTTAATCCTTAACTTAACCCTTAATTTAATCCTTAATCTTGAGTTTTTTCAAAAATGATTTTTACACTGGGGTCATGATAGACCCGACGGAAAAACTGTAAAAACGCTTTATTGATATTATATTCTTAGCTAATGAAATCATGTGAATTTAATTAAACTTTTACTACAATGAGAAATAAAAATACAATGACGGGATTATTCATCACTTCGATATTTCAGATAGAAAGTACTATTGAACTATTATCAACTTGTTAGTATTATTAAGAAATTAAGTGAATATCTATTTAGCTCCTGTATTATGTAATTAGTGCAGTCAATTTTTATCTGCATAAAATCTGCATAAAAATCTGCAGTCTAGTAATATATTATCTTATTTGCATACATGTTATTAGACAAAATTATTTGCTATTTTATGTTAATATATAACTAGTCTTTCTCTAGATTATTTCATTATTGGAGAGAGAGAGAGAGAGAGAGAGAGAGAGAGAAAGTAAGAAAGAAAGAAAGTGAAAGAGAGAGAAAGAGAAAGAAATCCATTTGAAATAACGTTCCATTTAATAAAATAGATATCATCGAAGCTATTGATATCGATTTCTCGCAGCAGAGGTTCGAGATACTGTTTCTCGTCTGAGGTACTGTCTATTTAGCTGGTTCCGTGTGGTTTTACAGGAATCCCTTAGGAGCGAGCCAGGTTCATGTCAGGCAAACTTGGAGCTAAGTTCGCGGAACTCGATCCCGCCAACGAATATTCATTAGGACCGTATTAATTATGGTCAGCAAAGTGTTTAACTAATTAGCGCTTGTTCGGATGCGGAACTGGGAAGATGAAATTGTACCGCCACCGTCGATATCAATTATCCTGCTGGAGACAGAATTCTTGATAAGATTATCGACACGTAACCGGTTTCATGTAACGCGCGGCGCGAAGATGTATCCGAAATTGAGGTGTTCGGAGAGCCTGCGTTGTTCAAGGGAAACTACGTTACACTCTGAAATGTCTTTATTCCACGTGGAATATCATTGGATCTATCGTCTGCAAAGAGATGAGCAATCGGATTACTGGATGCCGATGATTATTAACGGTGGAAGGTTTACGGGTGATTTTAATACGGAAGCATAATGAACGGTGGCAGTTTTTTTCTCGTTGCAGCGAATGACGAAAGTAGTGTAGAAAGTAAATTAATTCAACATCTGTCTGCATATTGGATCATTTTTTATTGCGTCAGTAGAAATCGACTTGCAAACAAAGGATGAAGAATATGTTAAAAAAAAATATGACTGAACTAATTACACTGCGAATTTTCTGCATTCGTGAATTACATTTTCAAACTAATATTAATTTTTATATCAATATAGCAATAGCATCAATATAGCCATTAATTATATTAATATTAATATATGCTATATTGATATAAAAATTAATATTAGTTTGAGTAGTAGTATATTACTAGTATATTAATATAAATATATTATATACTATATATAAATTTACTCATATATTAATATGTACTAGTTAATATATAAAAATCTTACTTTATACGTTAAATAGTTATCTAACTTAAATAGTTAACTAGGAATAGTTAATTAAGTCGGTAAGTGAGCTGTGAATTTTACTCGAACACAAAAGTGCATTATCAAAGGACAAACGCTTTGGTTTGGAAACAGCGAGGCAACTAGATGTATTCAACCCCTATACAGAAGTTTCGGGAAGTTAAATACTTTATAACAGGGCTATCGATTAATTCTCTTTCAAATCCATGTTTCATTTCACCGTATTTCGAGAGACACGACCTTTTAAGAGTAACCAATCCTTTTCAACGGATTGTGTCGAGAGCAATGAAAACTGGAGTGCTTGATCTGTAGTGTGGTTCCAAAGAGGTCAATTGAATGACCTCTTGATGACAGTCGCAGGAATGATACCGTAGGATATCAACTGCGGAGAAGTGGCAAGCTTCATCAATATACATATTTGAGGATTCGTAGGAGACTCTTTCACTGCGTTAGAAACGCCGAGCATTGCCCGGGAAAAGCTAGGAATTCATCGGTATCATTTCGCTTACTCTCGACTATTCTCACGTCGTATCATTTGTGCCATAAATAACCGGAAAAATAATAACTGTATAATATATAATTAATAAATAATAAATACAATTAATAATAATAATATAATTAGTAATAAATAATATATCGAATTAACTGTATATCAATAATAAAACACATTACATTTTCTAATTGCAAAATAAACAAAATAAAACTCTATAAAAATTGAATACATCTCATTCGACAAATATAAATTTAATTGTGCCCGAAAACGAACCAAAGGCACAGCAAGTGGTCACCCACCGCACAGTAACCGGTTCCGCTAGCCTCCGAATATTTAAAATAGCGTTCACGTTCGCAAACCGATGCGTGAAATATCCGATGGTCAATCACCGTAATCCAATGAAAGCCCGCAACTTCATCAGCCGGCATTTTAAGCGTCATAACTACCTCCGTTAAAAAAGAAGAATTGACGTAACTCGCGGACGATGGGTAAGACCTTTCCGTGTACGGATGATACGTTGGCCGTAGTCTATCCCGTTGAAACGGGTCTGTTCCAAAGCGTCGACGAGCTCAAAGGTAGCCGCGCTCTCGGATCGGTCACGTAATTAAAATGGCACATAGACCGAGGCCGGACGAGAAAAGCCAGCGAAAGTAGGCTGGCCGCAGCAGTCCGATAACGATATTCGCATCCGGTTCCGTTCTACCCTCAAAGCAAGTAGGTTGCACCTGGCGGCGACCATCGATGCGAACGAGCTGGAAGCGGTTCCGCAATGCTTCTCGCGGCGACCTATCGCGATCATAAGCTGACTCCCTCGGTTGTCGCTACACGTGGAATCAAGTAGGCGCATGCACTGTCGTTCATACCTATTTGGATCCTTTTTATAAGCTTCGCTATTTTTGCCAGTGTTATTTGAATTTATTATACAAAAACTGTCGGTTAGAATGTAATGATTTACATAGACTTAGGATTAGCACAGGGTAATTCACGGCAACCCGAAAATTGGCATTTTCAGGAGAAATTACTGTAGTTATGATGACTCTCTTCAGCGGTCTTACCATAATAACCTTGTCAATTCGATGTTATTTAGTTCATCACCGCTAGATTACTGCTAAACGAAATTTGCAACCTCGAAACTCGAGTTTCCAGCACCAAAAACAGATTTCCGCTTCGCAATGCGACGTTTCGCGACTCGCGGCTCGTGCTGGTTATAATAAGTTCAGGGGCGTAAATTATGTCAAGTTGCGGGATCTCGGCAATCAGCCACAAAGCGTATTACAGGCACGTTTATCTTCCGGATAAACTCGCGGATGTCAAGCGGGATCGGCGACGGTAAATATTGTACGGCCGCGTTTTCGGTGGAGCGCGCAACGTCTAATTGCGAGCGCGAATGTTGGATAATGCCGCGGATCCGGCCTTTTTGTTTCGCATCGGCTCGTTCCCGCTTCAATTCACCTTCATCCGCATCGATGCGCCCGACACCGGGATTTACAGTTAAACTAGCGAGCAGCCCGTTGTCTATGGGGGAGAGAAAAATGGAAAGCCCCGTCCCCTCTCGCTGTCAACCCTTGGGCATCGTTGAATTTTGCTTTTATTTTTCACGCTCCCGTACGATTTCGGCCAAAGGTGAACTTATCCGTTAATACCTGCGGAATAATGCGTCGAGTTCGTGCGAAAATGATTGCGGTTTACGAACGGTTTTTATCGACTTCTGTTGGTTTTTGCCGGTTTTTATCGGGCTCCGTTTGTTTTCGCCTTTTTTTAGCGATTCGAACTCCTAGCGGTTATTTTGAAGCGACGTTTTATCTGATTACCTTCGTAGCACGTTGATTTAAAGCGCGAAAAGTTCTAGCCAGTAGCAGCGTTTTGCTTTTCGATTCGACTGTCGGTATTAGATTGTCCTTGTAATTCTAGCGAAAATGGTGGAAGAGTTTATTTTTGCACGAGTTTGTTACATCGGTTTGGATTGGGGTGAAAAGCTGCAGAAACTGCTGGAAGTAATAACAAAGCGTTTGTTCGGTAAAAAAATCAAAGACATTTTTGTATTATTCGTCTAACAAATGATGCTGTTGTAAATGTTGTGTCATACTTAAACGAAACCAAATTGTTTAGCGAAATTATATAGTAATTTGAGATGCCTTAATGAAGGGAATAATGTAAAAATGTAATGCGAAACTATTGTATATATTGCGTTATATGTAACCCTACACATATTATCCAATAAATGATCGCTAATTGCTATTAAGCAGATGCGACATTAAATTAAAAAACAATGATTCCGTTGATAGCAAATACGTGTCTCTACTTCGAACAATATCAACTTTTTATTCTGATAATTTTCGGAATGTACGGTGTTAGATTTGTATAGTGTTTTGCCTATTAGTGTTCGTTTAAATAAACCATCAATGCTTCGAATCTGTTAATTGTCTAGGAACCGTTTTTATTCAACGCTGATTTGATTTCCATCGTGGAGAGCATTGGCACCGTAGTTGGTTTAAAAATGTCTCTGATCATTCTTTTCCCCAATTCGCGTGGCCATTGCGATATGTGCGCGTGTCGGAGAAAAAACGGTGAAAGCTAAATTTGCGAGAGAAGTTCAGTTGTTCGAGGAGCTCGGGAGAAAATATGCTGGTCGTAGTCGCGATAAGTCTGAGACTCGAAATACAATGAATCAGCGGTCGACGCGTCCGAGGCAGTCTTCGGGGAAGTTTTGAAATGCAGGTACTCGCTATTAGGGAATGTTTTCGAAGAGAAGTACATCGATGGAAGTTTAAGTTAAAGCGGTACAGCGATTGCATGTACCGCGGTAAACAATGTCAAGAATTGAGTCCCGAGATTGTCCGAACGTTGAAGAAACATCCGTAAAAGTTTCTAGCGCTCTGGCGAAACAATTTTATCGAAAGTAGGTCATCATCATCGTTAGTAGATCCATTTATATTCTTCTGTCATTATTGCTAGACTGTCGATTTTGTGCATCTACATATTAATAATAATAGTAATGAGTAACCGCAATTTGAAACTGTAAAATAATTGAAAGCATTTAACAGTATCGTAATACAATCGATTTACTAAAACAATCAAACGGAAAGGAATCGCTAAGTAATTACAATTTGTTGCGACAAATGCTGAAAGTTTTTATCGTGCATAACAATCCCCAGCAAAATTATTGTACATTATATATCTTTCCCACTTATCAAATAGATTCGATTTGATATGACGGGTGCCTCTTTTTGCCACAGATATAAATTAATAATATATCAAGTTTTAATATGAATGACCAAGGAAAGTTATTATGCATTGAAGTTCTCGGCAACGTCAGAGAAAGTAGTTCAGAGACAAAACGCCTGTACCAGAAAAAAGCTGTTCACAGCAAAGAAAAGCTGCACAAATAACCTCCGATAATTGCCAGCGGAAAGAACTTGTAAAATATTCATTCGACACTTCTCGGCCATTATTATCGTTCGGTTTATTCCTCTGTTAGGCCTGTAATTTTACCGGGCCCGGTTGACCCCGGAGATCATACTATTAAAACCATTTATCTGCTCTCCTCGGAAATTTCTCCGGGGATGAGTATTGTACTTTCCCAAAGTTATCTGGAGTTCCCAGCGGGGTCTTTCGACGGTCTCCTTTCTTTCATCTCGGTCGCATTTTTCAACGACTCTTATCAGTATTAAGTCGCGTTACTAATATCCCACGGTTCCTAGCTGTTATTCTTATGCAGTTACCGTTCGTATCTTCTTCACGAGGAAAATACTCCGTTTACGTGAGGACTCGCGACACCGTTGATTTATGGCGTTATCTTTTGCCAAGGAATTTTCAACACGGGTCGTGCGTTAAATCCGTAAGAATCCTCGGCCTGGGTATTTAATATTGATGTAATTTCTCTTTGCAAGTTGGTCTTGCGAAGTCTAGAGTCAGATTACAACTCTCGGTTTCGGCTAGTATTCTAAAAACTCGGTTAAGTTACATTCGGCTGTAGCGTTGTATAATTTAGTAAAATGGCAATTCTAATATACTGGCGGTAATGGAATTGTAGTTAAATCTTATTTTTAATGATTAAATTATTCGTTGAAGTATATTTTGACTTCTAAATTCTTCTACAAACTGTCTCAAAATTATTGGCGCAGGGCGCTGAACACAGGCAGAAAGGCGGGTAGGATACGGCTTGCCGGGTCCTATTCTGCTGATTCCTTAAGTGCTAAGCGTTGTAGAGTAGCGACTACACGATCCCGAAGCGCTAGCCGACCAGTGCTGGAGATGCGGTGTCTCCGAACATGGTAGTAGCGTAGCTACGACAGGTCCTACCAGTCGGCCTTCTAAATACTGGTACCTCGGGTGTCGGCGTGCCCACGAGGTTCCGGCCATCTGGCTCGGGATACCTCGGGCCGGCAGTGGGTAGGTCCATCGAGGGGGCAGTGGTAAATGGCTAAAGTTGGCCAGAGGCTCCTTCCATTCCTCTCCTTACCTCTTCCTTCCCTCCTCCTTCCTTCCCTTCCTTCCCTCCCTGAAGTTGTTGGGGGCCTCGACGGGTGAGCTGCGGTATTCAGCTCGGGAACCGACCTGCTGAGCCGGTAGAGCATAGAAAGGGCTCGGCACCACCAGTTGTCTGCTGACGAGAGTCCGCGTCCTCGTAGTAACTGGTAGCTCCTGCATGGCTTGGCATGTGGGAGCGCGCTTATTGAGCGTATCTCAATTCCGCGCCCATGGGGGCCGTGTGGATAAGCCTTTGGGCAGGTGCTGCACGTTAAATCACTCGAGACTTCTGTCTCAAAATTATTGTACAAGCGGGAAATAAGGGGTTCGCGTCATTTGAAACAACTTCTTCCTTAGCGAAAATTCAATCCACGGCTTGGTTTATGAGTTATTATCAAAAAACACTGACCAATCGGAGAGCGAGTGTGACCGCCGATCCGCCCTTGCGCAGCGGCAGTGGTCGTGAGAGTGGGGCGTCAGCCGTACGCGATCTCTCATTGGCCAGCGTTTTTCGTTAATAACTCGTAAACGAAGTCGCAGATTGCATTTTCGTTAAGGAAAAAGTTGCTTCAAATGACCCCAGGAATCCCTCATTTCTCGATTGTGCAATAATTTTGACATAACCTTGTACATGATCGTATGCAGAAAGTTCCTTCATTTAAACGCGGCGTTGAAAAGATTAGCAGAGTGATTATATCAATAGAAATAGAAACGTGATAGACAGAAATAAAGTAGAAATAAAGTAGAAATAAAATGAGAAAATGCTATTGTAACTAAGACAATTTACAGGTTCCCTCGCGTTTGAAAAGTGTGCGCATGCCATAAAGGCATAAAGATCCGCGGTCCAGTTGTAAGATGAAATATGAGCTCGTTTATATTGGCTCCGATTACGGTTTCTGTAGATGCCAATTATTACATCGGGACTCTATATCGATTCCATATCGGATTAAACATTCTATCTTCCAGTTCGGTTCTTTCCGCGTGAAACGAACTGTAACGAAGGAAATTAGCTTTCGCGTGCTAGTTTCATTTAACGCATTAATTTATAAACAGAAGGGGGAGCGCAGCTTAAAATTATTGAGTCGGAGCAATTTCGATTCGAAAGAGAATTATAATCCACAAAGGTGGGAACGGTTATTTTCTGGATTCCGGTTCATTTTGTTCCCGCATCGTTCAGAACGGAATTCAAACGTGATTGGCAATACAGTAATTACTCATTGGAGTTACAATAAAATTACAAGAGACGATAAGCGATGATAATTAACAAAGTTAATCGTTGAACAGAACCGGCGACGCATTATCGCTGCGACGAACAAAAATATTCTACGGTCGACCGCCAGAACCGTTGCAAAATTGATAAATATAATGTTGCATTTACATCAAAATGTAAATGGAGAGACAGGTCAAAATATTTTGCACGCGTCGTCGTAAACATGTCACCAGGGTTCTTTCTATCTTTCACGTCGAATCGAAAATAGCAATGATTTTTGCAAAATGCGTAAAGAGCGAAACAATATATTAAGAGCATATACCGTAAATGAGCATATAACGTAATGTTGTTCTACTTGTTGCAACGTATTTATAATGACGAAACAATTTCGTGGTTAAACATTTGTATATTTTATTAAATTGAATCAAAAATATTATAAAATATTAAATTCAGTTCTATGGAAAAATGCAGCTACTTATTTCTTGAAAGCGATATTATTCTTTAATTTTCATTTGATTCCAGCGATCGTCGTTATTCGATCATTTCGCGACAATTAAATATTCGCGCGAGTCGAATTATTTTCCCATTAACGTTCCCGAAGCAAGTATGTCATTCCCGTATACACCGTGCCTCGGGAAGCCCGGATTGCTTTAACGTGCCATTTCTTTACGTGAAGTTATTACGAAAAAACTGAGTGTGCCTTTTTGAAGCACTATAAATCTCTGTCCGTGTGAGCAGAACAGTAAAACGGCCCTCTATCAACGATTAATTGCAATAATGGCGTGTCGAGTGTAAGAGATTTTGCCGGAATCTGTGCTGTACCTGCGAGAAGATTAAATGACAATCCCCGGTTGATTAGGTCCAAAATATTGCAACGAAGTTTACATTTTGTCACAATTATGCCTTATCAATGAACAGTCGAGCCGACTCTCATCGCTACTCCGAGAAGAAATATTTCCAGTATTCCGATAAATCCTGGCCCGCGAAGGTTTACCAACCATTAATAACGGTACTAATCACTGCTCCCGCAGACTCTATCGCGTTGCCGAAAAGTGAAGGATGGTGTAGCCCCTGTAAGCTCGGCAAATGGAGGCACGTACTACACAATCGTGTTTACTATCTAGGTTGGATCACGATTTCGCGCATGAATCGCAGCATCTGGCGCATTTTAAATGCGGATCACTAATCTAGCTGGGCATGCGAATTCATGGTAATTAATTTTCGATTATACAAACATAGCCGGCATACGGGCCGGCGCAATGGCAGGCTTACATCCCGCGCGAGTCTCTGCCCTCGGAGGAATCATCGGACCGCGCATATTTGTGAATATTCAGCCGGCGCGATGCGCGCGGTCAATCGATAATAGGAAACAGGCACGAGAACGGCTTTCCGTGTGGATATCAATCCGTCGCGGCCACGCAAATATTTATCAGAATTGCCTAGTAAAATAAATTCCGGCGCCGGACCGTGCACACATGCGTCACCGACTACCGAACCGCCATAAATCCGTAGCTCTCGTCGTCCAAGTATCAACCATTCACGGTGTTCGGGTTAACGACACGGCGAAAGAATCGTTCGGACGGCAAACCGTCGGCTAAAATATTCTATGGATCGTGCCGTGTACGCTCGTTTTTATAATCGGCTTCGAATACTCGATGTAGCGTCTTCGTTTGCAGTAGCAACGGACCACGTTTCTTTTTATTGGGTCTTCCGGAAAGTTCTGTCCGATAGTGTCACTTCAAGTTTCAATCCATATGCACATGTTGATTTGAGACATATATGACTATCTCTCATTATCATTGCATTTACACACATGTACTCTCCTAAATAAACTGAAACAAAGATGTCTCATGTCATTATTAAGCGAGACGCGATCGTGAAAACATGGCTACCGATGATACTGCCAGACCACATGCTGCTTTGGCGACTCGTTAGAAAATCGCAGAGCTAGGCAAATTCTGTCACATCTACCATACTCCCCAGACCTAGCACCCTCTGATTGTCACTTGTTTCTCTCTTTGCAAAACTTTGTACAGGAAAAAAATTCAAAAATGTAGCTGATGTCAACCAAGCACTAGTTGAGTTCTTCGCCTCTAAAAATAAATCATTTTTCAAAACTGGCATTTACAAGTTGCCATCGCGCTGGCAAGAAGTCATAAGTAACGATGGAAAGTATATTCTACAACTTTCCGGTAGACCTAATAATCATTTCGCGCGAACTTGTTAGACGTTTTACGACCGTTTCGAATTCAGATCGATAGTTTCACGATATTTTTGTGACTGAGAACGATAATAGGATAGTTTAAAAAGATTCGCGCGTTATTTGTACCTAACTAAAGTTATCGACGAAGATACTTTGTTGTAAGACGTGTTTTCTGAGAGATATTTATTTCGCATAAAAGTCTGCAAACATTGTATGCGTGCGAGAAGCGTTCTCCTACATTTTTTTTCTCCTCAGACACATCTAAATCGTACATCATGTATAAACACATTGTGTAACGCGAAACACAGCGTAAATCGCCTGTCCGCCGGAATGCATGCCGGTTACACGTCCCCGTAAAAATACGAGATATACGGAAAGATACAAATTGCGCTGCCCTGTTTCTCGGTGGATTAATCGCAAAGAGTCGGCGTAATGCGCGGATATGACTCGTGTAGCCGTTACAGCTGCACGGCACGTAGTTTCCGAGTAAATCGAGTTTTAATGTTCGAACATGAGCTTTTTTCTTTTTTCTTTTGTCATTCCAAGCAATAGCAAAATCATTTAAATAAAATTCGAGTCGATTGGTCCAGTTCTAAAAAAGTTATTGTGTTTTAAAAGTTGTACGAACGTTAATGGCGATACAGTGACTGCCGTTAATGTTTGGAGAACTCTTCCGAAAGTTCTGATTGTTCTGATTGTCGCGAATGTTCTACACCAGACGTCTTTAAGACGTCTTAAAGACGTCTCTGTGCTTTTCTGGGCTGGAGTCCACTTGTACACCATTTTTCATGGACACTCTGTATGTACGTATGAAATGCGGATAAGTGAACTTTCATTTTGTCGGTGTAGAGATCTGCTATAGTTGTTCTTTACTCGCATTGGCTGCAGAGATCGTCAAATATGATGCCAAGTTATTCTTAGTTACGTCATATTAGAACTAATTAGAAAAAAAATTGTTACTATAGAAGCAGCTGGTCAAAATACAACTATACAAGATACAATTTATTATTAATAGTCCTATGATAAACCTAAAAAAATATTGCTACTATTAAAGAAACTGGTCAAGATACATCAAAAAATTAAAAGTTATATACACTTACTTAACTAAATAATAATAATAATATTTATTTGCTGAAAGGAGCAAATGTCAGGTTAAACAATTTATTAATACAAAAAACACTACAATATAATAGACCTGCCACGCATTCGAGCACACGTCGAATTTGTCAAAGCTGGCCGAGCTTGTACATGAGGTGCGACCATTCTCACCTGAGTAGGAAATGGAACTGCTCTATGTACCGTCGCCCTCGGTTCTTTAACAGCAGCCGCAGCAAAACGTTCTCTCTTTCTCTGCACTATGCGCTGCTTGTAGTGTCTCGCGGTTCGTCTGAGTATAGGATCATCCTTACAGACGTTCAACCACTTACCTGACACTCGAGCAGCGCAAAGCAGAGATCGAGGATCCAACGTGCGTACGATCAACTACGACACCTCCGGCGGAAGTTCGGAAATAAAATCCACCTTGGTAGGGTCGAGCCATCCGACCACATTAAGGAATTTCCTGAAGTACTCCATGTTGCTGATGCAGATACAAGGCGTATATATAGGTACATATATATCCCTGGTCACGCTTCACGCTTCGCGTGGTGGACTGGACATACACTTTCCACATAATTCTATCGAATTGTACTTAATTTAGGAGAAACTTGCATTCAGGCATACTGTGAAATGAGAATGCAATTTTTGCAGGGTTACTGTTACTATTGGTAAAAAGTATTCTATTCGATAGAACGGACGTCTGGCTTTATAATTACTATAATTATACAGTGTTTAATAGCTTATTATATTATTATAATAAAGTATATTATTATATATATATAAGTATAATATATTATATTACAGTATATTATTATAATAATTATAAAGATATATATTAAATTTTATACTAACTTTGTTTGTACATATATACAATATTATTATAATTATTATAATAATATACTGTTTAATAACTATATATATAAAGACAATATTAATATGAAATTATATATATTTTTATAAGATACGGAATAAAGAAATTATGTGATATAGTTTCTGACGTATAAACAAAAGAGCATCGAATATTTTGTACCGTTTGCTTTATTCTTGAATCATTTTTCCATTCATTTTTTATTCGCGTCGATCAACGTTAGAAACTTTCACAGTGACAGTAATTATTTCTATGTTAAAATTAAAAATAATCTTCGTTTTCAACGAAGACTGTAATAATTTACTTCAACAATCGCGTTTAAGCATTCTGCTGAAATATTTTCTCCGAAGAGTGGTACAACATTCTGATGCATTTTCTACGTATTACTACTAAGGAGCTTATGATATCCTAAATCCGTTTTGGCAGATTTCGAGGAATTGTCGGAAGCACTGCCTTGGCTTCGTACCTCATATGTAGCGCAACTTTTCGCACCTGCGCGGAGCTCAGCAGTTTCCACTGCGCCCCGACCACATAGAACTTGACCGAAGGTGAAACTCAGCTCCGTAAGTTGTGTTCTACGATTGTGGCTTCGAAGCTCTCAATATCACGAGTGCATGCGAGCTGGGACCGTGATACGTAGCTATACAAATTCCTTATTATTTCCGGGCGTATAATTGTAGAAATGATTTCGACAGTTCCATGTCAAACATGTGGGGATATATAGAACTGACACGGAATTATTTCGTCAAGCTTGAAAAGCCGATTTTAGTTAGAAAGATCGTCAATGTAAAATAAATGCATCGTGGCGTATGAAGCTTTTGCATTTTATGCAAAACTTCTGTAACAGAAATATTAAAAATAATACGAATACTTGTTCGCTGCAAGCTCGACAAATTAAAATTTTCAGTAACATTATTTTATAAAGGGTAAAATTGGTATTTTTGAACGCGTGTCCTGATTTTGTACAATGTGCTACAATAAGCTTGAAATATTCTTCCTTTTAGACAATAGATTGGAGATGATAGAAAAAGTTGTCTCGAGCAAATCAAAATAAAACTGGTGAAAAGTTCTCTTTGCTCCACGTTACAGAACAGCAAAATCTGTGTTTTTACTACTATTGAACTGATTTTTACCCATTAAAATTCACATAAACGTGCATAACAAAAATTGATTCATTATCTTTCTGTAGCAATTCAAAGATTAATTCATAATATCTTTGTAATATTGTCGCACGTTGACCAGAAAGCATTTTATAGTTGACGTAAGAAATTTCGCCTTTCTTTTACCATTTTTGTACAAAAATTCACGAAAGTTTCCATAAAGATTCGCAGTCTACTTATTGGAACTAAATAATAAGCTTGCTACCGCAAGCTTGTCAAAATAGGATATTCTATTGTACGCCATTCTAATATATCTGCCGCGTCTTATTGCAACAGTCTTCACCCCATTCATATTGTCAGCATGGTTTGAAAAAGCTCGCGGAATTCGTCGAAATACCACCTCGGCTTTGATCCAAGCGTGAGCCGCAATTCTTTGCACTACCGCGGGATTAGGTAGATTCCTTCGAACCGTCACTCTCAGCTCCTCAATACCTTCACCAAGGAAACGTTCTTTCATTTTCCTCTCAGCGCGTTCTTTGAAACGCATTACAGTTCGTCCCAGGTTCGGATCTGACCTACAGACATTCAACTATTCCTGCGATACTTGAGCTGCGCCGAGAAGAGGTTCAGGATCCAAATTGCGCAGAATCAGCTGTGATACTACTGCAGGGAGTTCGGAAATGAAATCTACTATTTGCGAGCTGCTGCAGTCCAATCACGCGAAGGGAAGGTCCTGAGGCATTCCATGTTGTCGCTGTTTATTCAGGATTTCGAATGATTTGTTTTGTTAAAATCTCGAGAATTTTATACGGTCATTTTGAAACAGCCATTTTCCTTGGTACATCTGTATGTGAAAACTGAGCAATTACTAGCCTAGCAACGAATTTAAATCAGCAGACAAATTAAAAGTATTTATGAATGTCAATGTATTATAGTTTTAGCTTATTAGATTTTTTAACACTAAACCTACCGAGCACTAAAAGCGACGAATTTCTGTTGCCCTGTAAGAACGATAAAACCGAATCTATTTAGACTTCCCATAATTTTTATTACAACGAATACTCGGACTGTGAAATTCATTTAATAATTTCTTATGAAAAAGTCTCTATAATTTCAGCAATTTTAAAATATAAAATCTAAAACCGGTCATCCTGACCGTCTTGGTAGGTTTAGTTTAGAAAAAATATAATCATTCGATTTCGACTCTCTTGCAATTGATACGAACAATTTTTATTTCGCGTGAAGATCCGCAGTCTAACAATAATGTACGTGCTACAGCAAATAAAAATTCGTTTATTTTCCTGTCGTCTGGAAAGTAAACGAATCATTCTATAAATTGAATATTATTGGCATTCCTGTTTCGATGGAATTTCATCTGTTGCGCGGTAGAGCCCCGATAGTTGCACGAAAGCACATGAAAGCTGCAAGTGACCAAGTTCCTGGAATTATCGAGGCGATCAATCAACTATACGGAATCACTCATCTCCACTATATACCATCGATGCTACTATATTAGACAACGTAGTACCTTGTGCTACGTGTTTGCCGTAATTACACAACAGCCACCGACGTATTTTGATCACATTCAACCGAGGCAAGTCACGTGCCGGTATCGAAACTGCAACTAGTGAGGTTCCAATGCAATTATGTTACAATATACAGCAGCGATTGTTTCTTTTTACACGATTCACTGCTATGTAAAAATGGAATAATAAATTATGCTGCATAAGTATCGGCGATCAGTTGTTATCAATTTCGTTTATTTATCATTTATTACTAATTCTGTTTATACTATATGGAATATATATTATAGTGTATATTTTATGATATATATTATATAGTATAATATTATAATATTGTAATATATATAATATTTTATTATATATTATAGTATACATTTTAATTATTTCAAGTATTATTTATTATGTATTATATATATATATATATATATATATATATATATATATATATATATATATATATATATATATATATATAATACATAATAAATAATATATATATATATATAATAATATATATAATAATATTATATATATAATACAAAATAAATAATACTTGAAGTAATTTATACCGTACCATTTCCACTCTGCAGAAATAATGGTCAAAGTATTGCACTTTATGTTTTTTATCCAATATTTTTTAATAATGCCTTTTGTCTATATTCCTTATAAAATATCCATTTGAACCTTGTTGTTCAGTGCAACAGTACAAACTTTTCATACAGTTTTGCATTGATTCCGAAGTGATTATCAAAAGAGTATTCATTTCGTTTCACTGATCTTGATAAAAGTTGTTGTCTCATGCGGATCAAAAGTGATGCATATTCCTGAATAAAAGTTTATACACGCGTTTCGGGCATTGCAATATATTCTGCAATGCTGAGCACAATAAAAGAATAACTTCAGTATTGTTTCATAACTTCTCCGTGCACCGTGTTGCGTGATTGAAATGTTTCCTAGTAAAAATAAAAATACACGTATTCCCTCTCTCCTTTGTGCACGAAGAGAGTAATTTACATATCTGCAGTTTCTCTCGTCGATTCATCGTTTAAAAAAAAAAAACAAAGTTAGTAGAAGCATGGGATACAATATTTTATTAAATGCGCCACGTCCGTTGCACAAAATATGGAAAATATGGAACAAAGTAGAATCGCAAATTTTCTGATTATTAACGGTAGGGTTTATGTGACTGTAATTAACTGCCTTCGTAAAATTAATTTAATTCCCTTTGCAGAAAATACGGAATCGTTATCGATTTATAATGTTGATGGCACACATGTTAATAAAGAAGAAAATTTCGATTTATCCCGTTATATTTATTGACAACGTTAAACTTTCGAACATTGATCTTTGTTTTCGTTAATAACTCGTAAACGAAGCTTCGGAGAAAATTTTCGCAAAGGAAAAAGTTGCTTCAAATGACCTCAGGAACCTCCAGTATCCGGATTACGAGACATATTCGGAACACCCTGAGTGATTCAAGATTCTGGGCTCGATAGTAATATATATATATATATATATATAACTTCGATATAACTTCAAGATTTAGTAGAAAATATTATCGTTACTTTCGGGCCACTCTGTAGACACGCGAACACTCCGTAGATAGTACTGTAGTGCCATTTACACGGCGGGTTCTTTCCTTAAGGCAGTTCCGGAGTAGAAACATGTCTCCGAAGGGGTGCACAGATTGTAACTCTGTAGCACGATGAGTATCGGATCTTGCTTTCATGGAGATACGGGGTTGGCCAACATCGCGACAGGATATGGTAGTTTGGTAGGTATGGCGCAGTTTAAACTCATCCATTAGTGGCTACTAGCCGGCAATGTGTTTCTAAGCAAACCGTAGAGACGAGATCCTGGAGTGGCGCAGTTTCCAGGAAACAGTCGTCCACCATAATACATTTTCTGCGACACTGCCATCGAACAAAATCTCCGCCGGCACAAATCTGGCCAACTTTCTGCGTCAACTGTTCCGTCTAGTTGCATAACAGGTTGCCCTAAACACGCTGCGATAGTATAAGAAGCCACTGTCTGATAATAACATTATCATGTTCGGCCAGAATGGTCTCTCTTCCGTCACGTAGGCAACGGAACGGAAATAATACTTCGTGACAAAATTGACGCTGCTAGTAAATTTATTTGATTAACCCTTAGCACTCGAGTGACTCAGAGGCACCACTAAAATTTGTTACATCACGTTTTAAGATAATGTTTATATTAATAAAGTTTAGATTTAAAAAATTATATAATATATAATAATTATATAATAATTATATAATAATTATATAATAATTATATAATAATTATATAATAATTATATAATAATTATATAATAACAATAACTGTTGTGTGAGTTCCAAGAATCAATTTCATATGCATAAAATGCATTTTATCGTATAAAATAAAAAATACTATAAGTGAGAAAAATGATTATATTTACAGTTTAAATAGTTTCGAGTGCAAAGGGTTAACATTAGATTTACGGAACCTGTCAAAATAATGGGTCTCTAATTCTTTAATTTACGATTATTTTTATCGTATAGAGATACATTTACGAGTTATTTATTCAATTTATATGTTACTTGCGGCAAACGTTGCAATAATATTTGTTAAAAATCAGAACAAATGTCTCATTGTTACTTTTATAAACTGATAAAACGAAGGATACAGCGACGACGAACAAAAGTTATTTTACGCCGGGTGGAACGTGTGCTCTTGTCATTAGAGCGCGGATTTTATGCATTTGTGACAAAAATGAGTAGGTCAAACGGAAAACGAAGAAGAAAAATAAATTAAACGATACAAAAATACCGTTATTTTATTTTCAACAGAATAAAATAATTCGAAAAAGAATGAAATCTCTACGTAGCTCCAAAATCTTGCAATTAATGCTGACAATTTCAATTTTTCATAAAATTTTCAGTCAATTTATCGTAGTCGTGTAACGAGTGTGCACAATTAAAATAATTAGTGAGTTTAACCAATACGCTCCACATAATTGCAAAACAGAAAAGAAAAGAATTTCGTACAATTAGATCGTTGATTATTTCCGTGCCGGTTGGTTAATTATCAAATGAATTCGTATCACACGAGTAATGCTAAGTACAATTTAATTATGTAAAATTAGTTGCATCTGTGTCCGGCGAAGCGGGCAGACATAATAATCGAGTGAAACACAGCCGGAGAAATTAATTTAATGTTGAGATAATTGATAAGAATTTCGTCCGTTCGATGCATTCTATTTTCCCATTTTATCGGACGCTTTAAAAGTCGACGATTTCCGTTGGGTGCTATCCCTTCGAGTCGGGATAACTCGGCGAAATTCCACGACTTTTACGCGACCCTTAGAAGACTCTAATCTCCGTCGTTCCGTTTCTTTTTTGACTCGGTTAACGCTGGCGAGGCGATCTTTTTTCCGCGGGTAACAGCGGCAAACGACTTCCCCGGAAACAGTTGGATTCGGTCCGTTTTACTAACAGATTCAATTAATATATCCGGCCCCTTCGGCAGCATCCAAACGAGAGACGCTTCTGTCGCAGACAGGGGAGCGCGATTTCAGCCTGCAACATGACAATTCCAACGTAGCCGAGCTGGCCCGGGAAGAAGCACGGTACTTAAAGATTAGCATCATCGTCGTTCCACGTTTTCAGCGCTCGCGAATCCCCCTCGGCGTCTAATAACACCTTGTTACAGTTCGGTTTCCGTTATCGAGAATGTCCACTTGCCGCATTAAAATATTTAAACGTTTAATACATTAGCGTCGAGGGAATCGGCGGAATAGACGAAGATTCAATATGGCTGACAGTGTAACGAGCGGGCTGCGGATTTTATGCGTGTGTGGCGAGAGCGATCGGCGGAATATGAAACACTAAATGCAGAGAATTTTATGCAATATTTTATTTATGCGGTATAAACATTCACTATCTTGAGAGCAACAAACAAGAGTTAACTAGACGTTCGTTTTCATTTTTGCGATTTTTGGTACGTTGAAAGCAATCTAACAGCACTGTTAATCGGTTACTTGTTTGTGACGAGTATACTCGTAACCTAAATTCTTGTTCTTTCTTTATGACGAGTATACTCGTCGTAACATAAATTTTTGTGATTTCTTCATGACAAACGTACTCATTGTGACATAAATTCTTGCTATTTCTTCGTGACGAGTATACTCGTCGTAACATAAATTCTTGCTAGTTCTTCGTAACGTGTATACTCGTCGTGACATAAATTTTTGCTATTTCTTCGTGACGAGAATACTCGTCATGACATAAATTTTTGCTATTTCTTCGTGACGAGAATACTCGTCATGACATAAATTATTGCTATTTCTTCGTGACGAGTATACTCGTCATAACAGATTATGGCCACTTCTTCATGACGAGTATACTCGTCGAAGACAGCTAACTGTTTAAAGAAGGATATATACTTCGATATTTATATCATATTTGTATTTCATAGAAGTATTTAAACACAATATGAAGAAAATCAAACATATACAGTACAATTACAATAACTTACACCTTTCAAAGGGACTGCAACGATTTATTTTACCGAACATTGATCTTCATTCGTTCGCCATTTTGTTAAGCTTTTTCGCAAGCTTGACAGGAGATCTCGCTAATTCAGTACCAAAAATTCAAACAATTTCCGTATTTTAAGAACTTTTGTCTTTTGCATGTTTTATTTTAACAAATAAACAATCAATTTCAATTTAAATATAAAAATGTGTTAGACCTTATTCGACAAACATGAAGTTAATTATGATCCTTGAGCGTTAGATACAATACTTGACAAGTTTCATATATCCAAAGTAATATGTAATAATATTGTACAATATATTGTACATGTAATATTAATTTTGTAATAATATATTACAAATTATATTGTTAATAAACCCATAGGGTGTTTAACAGCTTAATAAAAAAAAGAAGTTAATTACGTTCGAATATAAACAAAACACAAAATAATTTACTACCACTCAGTAACTGGCCCCACCACCCTGCGCAGCTCCAATAGCCTGCCGTCGAGCTCGCAAAAACGGAGTTCTACAGGTAATGAAAATCGAGAAACTCGCCAAAGTAAATTTTCTCCGTTAACAACATCATTACAAGCTAAGATAAGAAGCCGTTTCCGACTAGTGATCCTTTTCCACGTAGATTCATAGCTCGGTCGAGCGCGCCCGGACTATAGATTCAATTAAGATGGGTTCGAGGCTCGTGAGGGGAGAGGGGATTACGATACACAACATTCCCTGAATGGAGAAAAATGTCTGTTCGCAGAGCGGGAGGTCTGGTATGAGGTTGCGACACACGCGATCGAGGCACGTATTCGCGTGTCGGCGGCGAGTTCGAGCGATAGCGGGACGACGCCGCCGTGCGGCGTGGCGCGGGGCGACGTTCTCTTCGTCGGTGACGGGATGGGGATGAACACACTGACGGCAGCGAGGAACCTCTCGAGTCAACGTCATGGAAACACGGGCGAGGAAGTGGAACTCGCCTGGGACAGCTTCCCAGCTGTCGCTCTGGCAAGGGTAAGTCTTTACGCCGGCGAGCGGGTCTCCGGGGCTCTCCTGCCACACTTTACCTCGTGGCGGGAGAGGCGTAATGGCAGGCTCACCTACCGGGCGACGCAGGTATTCACCGGGCATGACAGCTTCGGTGTTTGTTTGTGTCGCATCGGTCGGGAAGCGACGACGGTGTGCCACCGCTGTGGTGCGGAGGAGGACTCGGCGCAGCATACGCTGTAGGAATGCCCCACCTTTTCAGCGCTGCGCCGAGTCCTAAAACGGGAAGTCAGCCACGACCTCGCTCTCTCCATCTTAGTTGGGGCCATGCTGGAGAGCCCTAGAAAATGGGCGGCAGCAATCTCCTTCTGCGAACAGGTAATGCTGCAGAAGGAGGCTGCCGGGCGAGGTCGTGAGCGGGACCGACTAGCTCGGGGGCTGCGTGTGCGCCCACGCCTCGAGCCCCCGAGCAGCTGAGGGTAGGCGGGCGGCGGGTGAACCAGCTCTTGCTAGACTTAGTGCCCGCCGCCCGCCAATAGAAGAGGTCCTCTCCTGTTGGGAGTGGGGGGTGACGACTCGCCTCTTCTTTGAGGTGACTGAGGTGACCATCGCTTTTCGCGTCCTCCTTCTTCGTCCCCTTCGCCCAGCCCCTTCTCGCACCACCCTCGCTCCGAGGATACAGGCCACCGTGGAAATTTCCACCTCCAGCCGACCGTGGAATATAGGATGGTACATTTATTAGTCGAAACTGTAGTAAATTCTACCTAATTGACGCTCAGATTGTGCACAAAAATGGGCAATTTGGGAGAGGAGATATGATTATTAAATACGATAATTATTACGAATATTAATTTCGATTATTACGATTATTAAACACGATTAATAAATGATCTTGTGGCTTGTTTTTACAATTGTTTACTATAAAAACGAGCCACGAGGCTCGAATAATCGTATCTCATCTTCCTAAATTGTCCATTTTCATTTCGAAGCTGAGGGACAATTGGGGAGAATTTACTGTACCTCATGCGCAATTATTTCTTCATAATTACGCAATTATGTCTTCGTACGGTATAATTATTTCTTTATAGAGTTGAACAATAGATTGAAATAACAATTGTATTCCTTTTATGACATGTTATACATAATTTAATCACTCAAATAAAAAAGTTAAAAAGTATGGTTTCTGTTTTAAATTTCTCTTTACCATTTCAACCAATTTTAATTTATGTAAATATTGTTTCGGCGATTGTCTGCTAAATTGAGCCTCTTCACGATTCAATGTCATTACATTTTCTCCGTATTAAAAAGTGTCCGAACATCCACTGTAACGAATGACTGGGGAAGTTATTTTCACGTTTCCAATAAATCTGTTGTTGGAGGAAAAACTCTTATCCGCTTAATTAGCATTCGCAAGTCGCCGACGTGAAGATGGAAAGACGTGCCATATGTTTCTCGAAGAAATTATTCATTCCTACACCATTTACTTCAGCAGCTTTTTCGGACTCCGAATGAATCCAAATACGCATTGCACCATTCCCTGTGGCCGTATTATTAATGGGGCTTATTAAGCTACAGTCCTTCTTGCTGCTATCGTGAAGTATTGCACGGTGTCTCATTTGTGTTGTAAATCCAATTTTATTGAAATAAGAAAACGCAACTATTGAACGTTATATGAAAGTTCTGTCATCTTCGACGTCATTTGAAGGACGTAAATAAATTTTTTCAGAAGCATACTAGAAATTTAGAAAGACACAGGAACCTATAAATAAATTCGTAAAGAAAGGAAACTTACTTTATACAAAATAAAAATTTGTTGCATCTATTGTAAGTAATAAGAACCGCTTATGGACTTTTCATGTATATATATATATATATATATATATATATATATATTTTTAATAATTTCAACAAATTAAGGCGTATTTAAAGTACATTAAAATATTCAATTATTATTTATAAATATATAATTATTAAATTGTAGCTATTAACTTTTATAATAAATGCACGAAAAACTGCAGTCAGTTAATCTGTAATTATAATGCACCTTGAATTTACTTGGATAGTAAATGTACTAATTAAGCAGACTTCTTTTTATCGCTGCCTAATTTTTACCAGCGAAATATCTAGTCGATGAAAACCCGGATTAGAGGCTGGCGAGAATTTGCTCACAATAGAAAAGAAAATTCGCGTCCAAGATATTTTCTCTGAAAACGTTGCAACCACGGCGGTGTAATTTTTTCCATCGGAAAGTTCGGTTACACATTTCTGGGCGAGCAGAACTGCGAATTCGACGTCGATTCGCTTCTTTTTAGCGGCACAGTGAAGTTACTTTCAGTAAAAAAAGAAAAAAAAACAAAAACGAAAGTAAAGCAAATATTAAATTTCAGCTCTTAATAGATCGTGTATCTTAACCTGATTTTGAATGTTCCCGCATTAACCGCGGGTAAACGCGCGAAAATATCAAAGGCATGAGCGGAACGTTTTGATCCTTTGCTAACAAGTTCCCCGAGATTTAAGTACAATACATGTTAAAATGCTCGTTGGTGCTCCTTGTGAGCTTCGAGCTCTGTAGAATTTTGTACGTGGTGTGCCGTCCGATTACTAAGTCTCTTAGGTATCTCGTGAGTCCCTTATGGTCTCGCGTATCTCTCACGATGTCTCTAGAGTCTCTTGTGGTCTCTCCTGACTCTCGTGTATCTCCCGAGTCCCTTGTGGTTTCGTGTCCAGTGAGTCCCTTGTGGTCTCACGAATGTCTCTCGTTAGAGGAACGGGGTCATCCCTAATATTACCTCGGTCCTCCCTACTCTTCTTGACCTAGGGTGGGCGGCAAGGAATTACGGTCCAATCACTGCAATCACAGATCCATTGAGATTGCCCCAAAGCGGTGGGCCGGGAGTTAGCAGCGAGAATGGCAAACTAACACCTGCTAAACATCCCGCGCTGATGGGCCTACGTGCCCAAACAGTGCGAGACCCAACCGTAATTGACTGGACCGTAATCAAGGACCAGGAGACGCTATGACGGGGTCGCACGTGCCCCGGAACGGCCAAAGACAGACCCATACCGTCGGGATACCCAAGCACATGGCCCCTGCCATAAATCCTGGCCACTTGACAGCAACAATACACTTGGACTTTCTCTACTTATCCGAATCGTTTTGCTTCGTTATTCTTTTTGTCGGAAGACTGCACTTAGCTTTCTCTTTACGAGTGTCTGAAATATTCTAATTTAATTTTTATTAAGAAACTAAGAATTTTACGGAATTAAGAAGACATTTGAGAAATCGAAAACCGTCAGAAGCGAAAGAATACATTGAGACAGACCTGTGTACGAGTGAAGTTTTGCAATTAATTTAAATAAATTAGGAAACGGTCATTATATTGTACGCGACAAGGTTTGCTGAACATTTATTTTTACCGCACGTACTCGTTCGTTTTATTTCATTTGTTCCGGGTGTCGTCGAAAATGGAATTGAAATTCTATCTGCAACCCACAATCAACAACGTGTTAAAATTGGATGAGTGAGAATAATAAAAATGTTTGTTACAATTTCAACTTAATGGAAAACTTTCACATTGGAGAATTGAATAGTTGTGGTTGTTAATGAGACGTCTAATGAAACAATTATTTATTCATTCTTGTTTAAATGAAATAGTTTCACTGTTTCACTGATAATGTTGTAAAATGTATTTCTTTCCATTCAATCAATGTTTTCATTAGACTGACTTTTTGTCAGAAATTAAATTCGGAAAATGGGGGACGATTATTGAAATTACTAAAATATTTCTTCGTGAAATTCGAATGAACTTCTTGCTTGAAGCACATATTGCAAATATGAATAAATATGAATAGGAATTAAATATGTAAATATGTATATAAATATCACAAATATGAACAAATGCGAATCGGATTTAATATGTAAATATGAATATAAATATCACAAATATGAATAAACGTGAATATTAATTAATATGTAAATATGAACATAAATATCACAAATATGAATAAACGTGAATATTAATTAATATGTAAATATGAACATAAATATCACAAATATGAATAAACGTGAATATTAATTAATATGTAAGTGTGAATATAAATATCACAAATATGAATAAATGTGAATAGAAATCACCATGTAAATATGAATAAAGACATCACAAATATGATAAATCTGAATAGAAATTAATGCTCAAACAAGGATGTAAATATTGCAAATATGAATCTGAATGGAATTTGTACAACCTGCGACTAAACGCAATCTTGTCAAAAAAACCATACATCCGTCGATCGCGCGAAGTGCTCAGCAGTTTTATGGTTAAAACCGATAAAAAACACAACTCGAGGTTCCGAGTGCAAGCGGGGCCAGGTGAGAGAGCGTTAAGAGCGGTTGCTGGCGGAGCCACTAGAAAATCGTCTAGGCTGTGATCGTCGGAAGCTTAAGGTGACATCTCGGTGGCTTATCCGGGCTGAGACACCCCGTGCATCATCAGCGGCAGACTATTTCGCGGGCTCGACGCGCCGAGCAGAATTCGCGACACACCCTCGTTATACCATTCATTAAGAGACTTTGCGAGTATCCACGTTGGTCGTGCGACATCAAGAACTAATTTGAAACCGGCGGCGGATTCCGCGAGATTTGAAGGAAAACGATGCGTGAATGCCGCGCCGGTCTCATTTAATTCGCTCGTCTCATCGCGTCAAGCGTAATGTAAAGAAGTGCCTCGTTTAATCGCCGTCTCCCCACCCGCCCCTCCACCCGTTCCTCTGCCTTCGTTTGCCCGACTGCACTTTCCACTTTTCCCAGTGCCAGGCCGCGAAACGTGGCCTCTTTTTACCTCGCGGTCTTTTTTTGCCGGCTGCGCGGTTACCTCCATTCACGCCGTTGTACGCGGGATTTCGCGGTAAATTCCACGACAGTTATTGTCTAGACTAGAGCATTAACGAGGCCGAAGCCTGCTCTGACCGGGCGAAGTGGTGCTCACTTATGCCGGTCGATGGATAATCAGCGGTGAACAGCTGCGAAGGAACCGGGACTTGGATCCATCGCGCCCTCGCTGTTAAGTTCATTGGACCGGGGAGTCAGAAGACCCGGTCTTAACTCATCTGTCGGCTGCAAGGAGTTGTATGTTTGTTTTAAGTATTTCGCCGGCTATAATGCCGGCGATAATAATATGAAAGTAGTGATGGTCGTTCTGCCAGGCGACCGCGGCGGCGGGTGCTCGGCACCGCACGCCAACCGCTACAACGGCATTTCTTGCCGTCTTGCCGCCCCCAAGATACCACACGACAGCAATAGTGCAGCGTGCTAGGCCAGCGGGCGGCTATTTACGTATTTGCTTCTGATAAATTTATAGAGCTGACTGCTGAACCCAACACAGCCAGCCCGTGTCATTGAAGTAATTTTGGCACCGCTCGACAAACCAAAGGGCTGCAGATGCATTCTACCCAGACAAGCCCGAAGGCCGCGGGTAGGAAATACACCACCGACAAGCCCGAGGGCCGCGGGTGGTAGTAGCAATAATACCGTCGACCACGGTAGCGGGCGCCAAGCGCCACACGCAAGCACCGCGTCGACCCAGCGTCACAGACCTGTAGTAGGGAAGTCAATTGTAATCATGTCATGCACCACCATGTTTATATCTATCATTGGCCCCTGCTCTTGCCTCTCTTGTCACCTGATAGCGCGCACATGAACTTAACGAGATCCATGTCCAATTCTAACAAGTTACTCCTCTGCGCGCAGGTCCTAGCAAAAGAAACGCTCGCCGCTAACGCAGAGGGATGCCATTGCCCTGTTTTGCCGCCCATACTGATGTGCGTTGCCCAGTCTCCGCCGCGAGGAGGCGGGGTTGGTCTTTGGAGACCAAATTCCACGACAATGTTCCTTCCAGAATCTCGAGAGGTTTCGACGGTACTTTCGAGCGCGGCTTATTATCGTGTCGATGTAAATGGCCGTTCGCCGCGCCAGCGAGAACCAAAGCGAACGGAACCGATATTCCGGTTTGGTGACGCCGTCTCGCAAAGCTTATCATCCCTTATACCAAGGCGGCTTCCGGGTTCCCCGCCGATTCTATTCTGTTTCCCTTTTGTTTCCACGCCGTTTATCGACCTGCCGCGGATATCTATTCTCGTACACGCAGCGCGCAGCTCAGCTGTTCCGCTCCGGGAACATGGAACGTGCAGGGTCTTCGACGACTAGGATTACTGTTGGTAACGAAACGGCCGTTTCGGAGCTTTACGGAAAGAGGCATACGGATGACTTTTTTCCTCTGCCGATACATTCGTCTCCCCCCCCTTTTTTACGTTTTTGTTTTTTAGGGTAAGTACGTCATTCACTGAGCCTATTACAGCGACGACCGATGTTCTAAAAAATCCGCAGTACTTTTTATCTGTGTTGCTCGTCTTGAACATTTCGATTGTACATCGATGTCTTTTGTATATGTACATATATCGATTCAAGTATAGAGAGAACGCGAAATATTTAATAAAATATGCAAGACAGTTTTTTAGCGAGGTACTGTGTCCATCAAAGTGATGTTCGAAGTTTTCGACAAATTGAACGGTTTTTTTACCTATATCTCACTTTTTGATACATTTCAATTATTCGTTGGTGTCTTTTGCATTAGTACAAATTTGATCATTATTGAAATATAGAAGGAACACAAGATGTTTGGCAAAATACACAAAAGAGTTTTCGAGCGAACTACCGTGTCCACTAAGCAGTTAACTACTGCGTGATAATTATGTTTGTATTTGTCGAATAAATCATATTAAATTCTCGCATTCTTTTATTTTGTTCAATTTCCAATAACAAAAATGTAACGCATCTTATTGGATAAATACGGAATTAAATATACCTGTCAATTAGTGTAGGATAATTAATTTTCTATTTACCGAATATGTCATATTAAATATTCGTATTTTTCTTATTTTGTTCAATTTCCAATAGAAAAAATGTAACGCGTCTAATTCGATAAATATAAAATGAATTATCCCTGTCAACGAACCAAAGGCACAGCAATCGGTCACCCCACAGTAACCGGCTCCACTTCCCTAACATTCGGCGGATACCGTCTGGAAACTGTGAACGTGACGCGGTTACACTCACCGAAGTTAGCTATTATTTCTTTTTTATCCCTGAGCCATTCCTCTATTTCCCCACGCGATACCGAGTGTGTTTACTGGTACTTTCGAGGCCGGAATGCGCGACTGGTATTTCGGTATCATCCGCGAAGGATGCGGAATGATCGCGGAATGTGAGAATCGTCTGAATCTCGGAAACAGCGTTTTCGTCATGTTCGCGACATAAACCTGGTCGAAGAAGAGACAGAGGCGAGCCAAACTTTCTCGAGATGATGGAATTCCGTGGCGTACGCGCGGTCCCGAGTTTTGCTGGGACAAATTCCGCGCGTATACGCAATCGCCGTAAACGGCTCGAACGCAATTAGAGCCAGACGTTTCGCTTTGACTGAAGTCCTAACGGCACCGCATCCGACGAATCAATCCGGAACAGTAATTAAGAATGGCATCGTGGGACACCTTTGTGCGTATCGTCCTCGGCGGTCGTCCATCCTTTATAGTTTTCCCGTTAATTACGCGTGCCTGCCGCGACTCCAAGCTCACCGTCGCGGAGCTACGTCTACGACGGAAGCAATAAAATTGTAATCACGGACGTCGGTCTCGCAGTCGGGCAATAATACGATTCTTACGTTGCTCGAGGAAATTGCAGTGGATCCGTTGGACGCTGAGTATCCCCGGTGAGATTTATTCAACGTTTTCGACACATTTTTCTTGTACCGGATGCTCGGCGGAACGCGTTCCCCGCTACTCACAATGTGTTTAACGAGCGCAGAGTGTTAGTCGCTAAGGTAACTAGGTCGAGATGATCGAGTTAAGTCTAAAAGCGGCATTCGGGGTGGAAAGGGAAGGGAACGATAAGCATTTTATCTTTTGCACTGTGGAAAATGTTGAGTGACACGTGTACAAGCTCCCGATACCTTCCGGCGAACGTGTTTCGCGGTGGAAATAAAGCAATTGTCGTTGCACAAACTGTGCTCGCGCCGTTTAGGTAGATCTTTGATCATTCCGTTCGTACAGAAAATGGTTTCATTGCTTTTATAAAGGTGCTTACGGATCATTCGCGTTCAGGACTGCCATCGGAGGTAGACGAAAACGAAATTCGAAATTTAAAAAATTTTTAAAATTGATAAAAATACAAAATTCATCGGTCCAAGCGATTTCTGAAATGTCCAATGTCTCGAGGTCAACCTAGAAACATATTGAAGCTTCAAATAGACCACTTTATGGAACTGGTAAGATATTAAGAAAGATATTTGTAAGTATTGGACGGAACTGGCGCTGTCGTTGATCTTTTTTTATTCGATACGAACAAATAATTGCTCCAGCTACAATTGAGCCGTTTATTTTGAAAGTGGCACAAGTTACTTTTTCAAAAAAATCGAGTTAATGGCAACACTAATTACAATTGAACGGTATCTTTTCATTAAAAAAAAAGTGACTTATGCCACTTTCAAAATAAACGGCTCAATTATAATTTGTAAACTCTTATTGACTGCTTGCATTCTTTGTTCTTCACATAAATTTCATTTCAGCTGTTAGCAAACAGTGAAACGAAATATGTACGTACTAGGATCGATGCTCCCTGGAAGTAGAAATATCCAGTGACTGTCAGACACGGTACAAATAACGATCTCAATAAATTTTCGTGCTCGACTCTTTCACAATCGGATCTGTACGAGGAAAAATGTGTCTGTACACTTTCGATCTTCTTTTTTGCTCGCGTACAGTCATTCGATTTATACCGTATCTCTGACTATGAAAGTTCATCGACACGTTTGGTCGAACGAAAGGCCAAATATTTTTGCGTTCTGGTGTTCACGCCGTGACTTCCGGCCAGGGAAATGCCATAACGACATATCTTCCTTCGGCTAAAAATCGACAAGAGGTCCATTTAGGACCAAAAGGTTTACTTTTGTAATATTCTGATATAAAAATAGTTTATTATCTAAGAATTTCATATTGAGTTCTCTGATGGATGATAATATATTTAAATAATACAATGATTAGATGATAAAACGTTTCGATAGCAGAATATTGGAATAATAAATGGTCTGATAAGACAATACAAGATGTATAAATTATAAAAGAGTAAAATATATATTTGGTATCTCTGTGCACACCATTTTAATTTTCTATTATATAAATATCGTCAGTATAGTCAAGCTTGAACGATAATAATTACTGGTTTTATTGACATACTGACGATATTTATAGGAAATAGAAATGGTGTGCACAAAGATACCGAATAGATTTTTTACTCTTTTATAATTTATACATCTTGTATTGTCTTATCAGACCACTTATTTTTGCAATATTCTGCTATCCAAACGTTTCATCATCTAATCATTGTATTATTTAAATATATTACCATACAGCAGAGAACTCGAATGAAATTCTTCCATCATAAACTATTTTTGTGTCAGTATATTACAAAAATAAGTAAATATCCATTGGATATCCATACTTGAACGATAATAATTACTGGTTTTTATTAGCATACTGACGATATATATAGAAAATAAAAATAGTGAGCACAAAGGTTCCAAAAAGATTTTTACCTCTTTAATAATTTATATATCTCGTACTGTCTTATCAGACCATTTATTTTTGCAATATTCGGCTATCCAAACGTTTTATCTCATAATCATTATATTATTCAAATATATTATCATCTAGCAGAGAAGTCGAATGAAATGCTTAGATAATAATCTATTTTTGTGTCAGAATATAACAAAAGTAAACCTTCAAATAAGGAAGTACTATATTTGACCACTAGGTTATAAGAATTATCAAGAACCGATATACTTAAAAAATGATAAAGTAAGTAACAGCTTCAAGGAAACAAATAATCGCGGACCAGAAACTGATCGCGACTAACTAAGATCAGAGTTACCGGGTACTATTCAGACTGTTCGGGGCATGGTACACCGAATCTTGATACAGATATAATTACAGTCATCCGATATTATTTACTCTCAGCCCCGTGCATTCATCCGATACGATTCAGGTAAGGTATTGTTATACGATATGCGTAGTTCATTGGGGACACAGAAGGAGCCGACAAACGCAACCGTTCGTTCGGACCAACACAGAACTGCATAATCTATAGTCTATAGCATAGAATATGTAGATTCTATACCATCGACCTGGCTGCTATTTATGACGATCCTAGAGTGCCCAGATTTTTTCTAGCGAACTTTCAAGAGTTACCTCGCATGCGCGAAGTCGTAGAGCATCTTAGGGATTTCAGGATATTCTGGATATCCTAGTATTCCCTGTCCAGGATGGTCCCGAGGTCTTCGAAGCTTCTATGGAGTCCCCAACTTGCGAAATCCTTGAAATCCCTGATACTCGATTAGACCTGTTCGATACACGAAACCTCGGAAGTCGAGGTCCATAAGACTGCTCAGACCCCACATGTGTCAGATTGTGCTATTAATTCCCGGTTCGAATGGTATAGCGGCGGTCTTTACTGAAAGTACACAAAAGCGGAGTGGAGCATTGTCATTGTTAGGCATTACTTGGCGGTTTAGTGGAGCAGCAGTTCGGATTGCCAGCCGAATTACCAGACTTGGTTATTGATAGAAACACACGTGCGTTAGTGAAATAATTTGCCCAGTCAAGTATATGAAAGAGCATGGTATTTAATAGCAAGTATACATAATGTAGTAGACATTACTACTTTCTTTGTCTTTTTAAGCAGGCTGTACTAAACGAATAACAAGTATAACGTTTGTATTTTTATTGCGTGGGTATTATGTTCGTTATCAAGTTGGGTGAAACTCTCGACATACTTTTCTAAAGACAGTACTCCATACAGTACAAAACTAGCACTGGAATATCTCTGTTTCTTTTTTAATATGAAAAAATATTATTAACAGATGTCTCACGGTTAATAAGCTGAAAATGTCTATGAAACTGATATTTTTCTTGGTATCTTTCCTTCGAATCATTTCTCTATAAAACGAGATAATTTTTTTTCTTCTGACTTTATTTACTTTAATTCCTAGATACTGATAATGGAAGAATCGAATTTTGTTTCAACTCGTGACTGACTCATTTACTGCACTGCAAATGGTTAAAAACATTCTTGGTAAATCGGAATAATATTTTAAAAACTAACCAATTTACTAAAGTCATTAAACTTTAAAATATTGGGCAAATCTAGCAATCGATTGAAATGATGAAAAAGATTGGAATAATGAATAAGGTTAAAAGCTGATGAAAATTTAGAGAATACTTGCCGTAGATCCCGGTAACACGGACGGCTGAAAATACCATCGAAATCTGTGCTCGACTCGCGTAGTTATCGCATTTCCATCTCGTACGTGCAAGCATTTATCCATCGAATGATTCCGCGATAATATTTCCAGCGGTCGCAGACGATTTACAACAGAAATGCAACGCGACAGAGTCGCATACTAAATTTCAGCCGCATTAAATACCGCGGCGCCGAATGCATGCCGCAGCACCCGCGACATTTATTTCGCGTCGCGCAATCCAATTTGCATCTGTTTCTCTTTACGCGTATCCATTTTTCGCGAACCATTCGAAACGCGCGAATCGGATTTCCGCGGCGGGGGGGGGGGCGACGCCGAGCCCGGCACCGAACTTTCCAACGAACTCAATTGGGATTTCGTGTATCGTATCCTGGTCGATTAAAGACATGCTTATTATTCGAACGAAGTAATCGAGCTTTCCACGCACGGTTAAAATCCGGACGGCGTGCCGGTGCACGCCTTTCGCCTTTCGGAGTCGCAGCTTAGAAAATTTGCATAACGATATACAGACGTAATTGGAGCCTCTCTAATGCTGTTGTAGGTCAGATGAGCCAATTACTGTGCCTCGTTAGCGGACTCCTGGCGTTCCCACTGCTGAAAACAAATCCAGCAATTTAATGAACAGTTTTGAAGAACTCAAAGGTACAGAGTTTCTCAATAGAGATAACTGTATCAACAAAATTTCCTGTTTACGTTTCTTCTTCTCGAAAATACGATTTGATGATGATTCAGAGATGATTAAAATTTTCAGGTTATGTAGGTTATTTGAACAAATAATCACTGTTTTGTTCTCCGGTAATTTTAATTCGTTTCACCAACACAATTCGTTCACTATTTTCTCGAGTTTTGCTGAAAAATTCACGAAATCGATATAAAAAAGTTCAAACAAATTTTATAGTATTAGAAGAAATTAATTTGAATTTAAATAGAAATGTTTGGTATATCTTTTTCGATTATGTTATTTATGCTTGAAAATATACAAAAGACGCAGTAATTGGCTAGCTCACAGTAATTGGCTCCAGTGTCCTACACGTTCAATTAGCGAGGCCCCCCTCGGCCTCGCAGTTGGACGAGTCGCAAGTGGCCCTCGGGAACCCGTGAGGTCGCCGAAATATTGCCGTAGATCGGACGAAAAAATCGCGCGGCACCTAAAACCGGGAGATATATGTCCACGGATAATATGTGATCATTGCTTTTGCACCCATACTCCTTAGCCCTCCCGCGTTTTACGAATGGAATTCTTCTTCCGCTCGGCCCCTTTTCCGAGTCCTTGGGGCTGTTCCTCCTAGATCAGCAGTTATCGTTCGTCCGCGCTAAATAAGGCGAACGCTGTGTCGCCGATGAATCGATCAACTCGGTGATCTATGTATCCTTTTTCTTGTGGCTACCGAAATTTCAGTTTTTTAGGCGTGCATTTGACGCGACATCGGCGTTGGAGTCGCCTCTTTGTCGCGCAAACTGTTGCGCGATTGCGTGTCCCTCGGCGACGAAAAGCGCGGTCGCAGCTGCGATAATTATGAACGAATGTGTCGGAAATTTGACGTCGAAGTTTCGCGACACCGCGAGTCAAACCTGAGAATTGTGTGCCCGATTGTTTGAGCCATTAAGCTTACGGCCAAGTGGCGTGCCTTACCCGAAGGATGTAATGTACCATTTGCCTTCAGATTCCGGCAAGCGTGTAACATAATATTCCTTGGAAATTGCACCAGCGAACTTGAATTTTTCACGCGTTTAACGCGCCAACCGCTCTCCAAATTGATGTCGGAGTAGTTAGTTCAAATTGAATCTGAAGTTTCAACACTCTTCCGCAGCGCCGGGAAAGAGGGTATTGATAATTCCCGTTAATCGAAGATTGAACATCATCGATCATACTTTCACTGTACTTTGGTCTGTGTATACCTATTTTTACCACGTCACTTTTCTAATCGTTCTAGGGAAAGTTGAGAAGCCGGCTGAGGAAAAGTGATTTAACTTAGAAAATTGTTTCGGATAGAAATTTTAAAAAGTGTCCTCTGACCCATTTCGTAGAAATAATGTTAAACGGAAATTTTGAGAGGTGTCTTTTCTCCCCTTTCGTAAAGATACTATTAAATTAACGTTGTATAAAGTGTCGTTTCACCCATTCCGTAGAAATAATGCTAAACGAAAATTTGATGAAGTGTCGTCTTTAACCCCTTATGTAGAAATACTGTTAAATTAAAATCTCATTTTGACCCCTCTCTCGACTCCTTTCTCAGAAATTAGGCGAAACGAAAACTTTGAAAGATATTTTTGACGCTTCTGTAAAAACATAAATTAAAATTCAGATTTTTAAATGTGCTTTGGCGGCGGTCATAGTGTGTGTGCTTGGGTGAGAAAAGGAGAGGGGAGGCGTTTCGTCCGGAGCCCGCTAGAGGATTCATCAGTAAGGCTATCCTAGCGGGCCCTTGCCTTACACGTGGTAGTAGGACGAAGTCTCTGTATATATAGGGATCGAGGCGGATCGGTTACTAGCGGGAAGAGGAGCCCTCTGCTGGCGGGTCTGGAGGTAGCCGCCACAGTGCTTTTCACTATTTTGGTAAAAAGTAGAGTTAATCGAATTGTTCGATTTATTTGCGTTTTCATAAATTCATATTCTTATATAATGACACGCGAATACAATCTCGCAAATAAGTGAGCTTTAAGGATTGCACGAAATCAAGACTGTAATATCGCGTTCGAAAATTTATTAATATTACGTTTCGCTGGTAGTACGACGTGTTTCCCCGAGGTGCCCTTTCGTTCTACTTTATTTCGCACTTCTAGCGCTTCCTGCCGCTTGGGCTTTATCTGGTTCCCTTGTCCTTGTTGTTCGGAAACGAACAGAATCAGGAAAAGTTTCCGCACAGTCTTTTAAGACTTTTAGGACTTCAATATTGTCTCCGAAGTGGCTTATTACTCCTGCGAACAATATCCGTGGTACTGGAAACAGATTTTGCTCCGGCTCTATTTGCTGTTGCGAGGAATTCCTCGAAACTGGAATCAATTCAGAAACACATTGAATATCTGAAGCTTATATTATTATATAAGCTTCGGATATTATAATATCCGATATAATATAATAATTTATATAATAAAATTTAAATTTATATATATTATATAATAATATAAAGCTTATATTATAATATAATATTATATTATTAGAATTTACATGATGCCGTTTAGTCAATCAATTTTTGTGCACTGCAAAAATCAATCGATGGAACAATGCGGTGGTTATAAAAACTGTTACTCTAATTTCACCGGTAATTACAAACATTTCATTTGCTAAAATAATGCAATTAATTGTTGAACAAACGAACGAAATATTTGTTGTTGGCATTTTTATACTTGTAATTTCATAACGTTAATATTAAACGTCGTCTGTGAAATTCTGTGCTGCATATAGTATTGCAAATGGTTCAAACAAATAATTCTTCCTAAAACGCGTGTATTTATATTCAAATGACATCTCTTACATGGAAATATTTCATGTGAAATGTATTTAGACAATATATTGTAGAATAAAAGATATTGGTTCTATTGTACATTTATGCTATCTTACTCCACAATTATTCGAACCGACAAGCCAAATTTGAGAACACCGTCGAAATTAGTGTTCATTTGGTATTCGCGCGACGACTGCGATTACGATTACGACGGCGAAAAAAAAATGGAAAATAAAGAGATTCTAAAAGTTTTCAAATGTTCCGAGTTATACCAGGAACAGAGCGAACTCCACTTATTAGCGGACGTAACCTATCTGTTCGTCCCTGGGATGAGTTACTTTTCCTCTTTCGGACTCTTTTTCAGTTCTCTTCCTACATCTATCCGTTCTGCTTAAACTTTCCGGGCAAGTCCTCAGGGGTTTCGAGCACTTTCCAGCGCTGACTGAACCTCGTGTTATTGTCATATGGATGTAATTCTTTCTTGCTGCGCGAAGTCGATGTGAACTCGATCATGTACGAATAGATTCTGCTGGACCCTTTTCATTCGTGATTTACGCGGTACCCATTCCGGTGCTCGTACATCAGTTTCTCCCTCGATCATTTCACTTTTGCAACGTCCTGTACACTTGCGAGGATCAGTCAATAATTAAGTTAACCTAAAAAATATGGGCAATTTGGGAAGAGATACGCTTAATCGAGCCTCGCGGATCATTTTTATAGCTGCCTGTTGTCGACGATTATGAAAACGATATGTAATCATATGATACATAATTCACCGGAAAGAATGGATCTCATGAAATCCCCCTTATCAGAAGCTCCGCCCGGTTAATTTGAACTTGACATGGTTAATCCTAAACGTGCGGACTGCACGTGGCAGCCCGTATTTTACGGTTCCGCGCGATTTCCGCCATAACTAATTAAACGTCGTATTAGGCTCCGACTTTCTGCCAGTTTCTTTCGACATTAAACACCTTTTCTCATTTATTACTGACTAAAATTTCACGAAATTAAAGTATTTCATTTCATTAAATTACGAATTGCCAAGCAAACTTGTATCTCGTGACTCGCATTTCCAATATTATTACGTTTCGCGGGTATTAATAAAATTAGGAAATTATGACGGATTAGCGTGAAAATCAATTTTCAAATCTGATAATTCAATCATTTTCGATCGCCCATATGTAGACGACGCGGCTGTCAAAGTGTTAAAGTACAAAAAAGAATTTTTAAGAGAAAAATTGTCAAAAGATATTTAACTTATCAATTAATTCGTTCGATAAATAAGAGCAAAGTTTGTAATTTACTAATATAAGAAGGGTATACTATTTCCCTTTGTTTTACTGTTCTTCCTTTCACATGTATGTGTAATATTTAATTAATGATCCTTGATTGCAATTGATCCTTGTTTCCAATGTATCATTGTTTATACTTTCTAGTGAGTTTGTTAGTTAACTATTGCTGCTCGTAACTGTACAAGTTGTACGTTAACCTACACCTAAATGAACTAGTGACGTCACGCAGAAGCGTTCTTTCATTCCGGTTCGTTCCTTTTGTTTTCAAGAACACGAATCGAGCGAGCCCAGCACGCTCTAAATTACACTAAAACCACACACAACGTATCTCTTGACTGACTTTCTCAGCTACTTGGTTCCGGCAAACAGTTTTTGTTGGAGGCGGTGGCGGGATCACGTTCAGTTCGCCGAAGATACCGTAAAATTTACAATCAAGATGTTCACCCGAGGAAACGTATATCGAAAGGGATTTGCATTTGAAAGTGTGTATTCTGACACCTAAATTAGGCTGTTCATAGTTCGTACATCAAAGTTCAGCCGGCGAAGTTCCCATCTCGTCTCGGAACTCCCCATCGCGTGCGCGCGGGAACAGATTTACGTTCCGAAATTTCGCGGAAACTGCAACCGTCAGCGAAAGTTCGACGGCTCCGGTCCTCGAAACGTGACCAAATAAAAGTCTGTGTGTTTGACGAAAGCGGGGATCCCGGAATTCGCGTTAACGCTTTTCATTAAAAATCGACGTCAACCTGGCAACGGTTGATGATCACTTGCGAAACGGTATATCTCGCCGCGGTTGCAGATCCGGAAAGTCATTACAACTTGACACACTTTTACAATGTTTTTTACGAGTGCTGCATTAGAGCCTGCACGTCACGTGTATCCTGTCTTACAAACGACGACTGTTCATATAGGGTGTCTCGTGAAAACGAAGCGAGAATACTGTCTATGGGATCGATGACCGAGAACCATGTTAGTTCGGAAATTATTCACACTAAATAGAGCACTCGAAGTGACTGACCTGCGTTATTTAAAAAAAATGACATTACTGCATTTATTTAAACTTACTAAAGAAAATGTAGTTAATTATTTTCTGCGAAAGTAAAATAGATTTTCTACGTTTTTAAAAGGAAAAGTGAGAAACCGATTATTATTACTATGAACAGGGTTTGATAGATTTAGTGTTAAAACGTGATTTCAGAGATCAAGCTAAGATGGTGAGTGTCTTTTTTTATTACTGTTGATGCCACAGATCCACACTTATATGTTAGTACGTTACTTGTGTATATAATTATTATTAATAGTTCACCATGATATAAAGCAGGCAAAGAACAATAAAGTAAATTATTCTTGAACTTGTACAATTTAGAAGAATTTCACATTACAAATTGATGAATTAGTAAACGCAATATTAAAATATTGCAAAATTAAAATATTGCAATAAAATGAAACGCTTGAGCCACCTTGTACTGCTCATCTCTGGCAAACCTCTGGAAAAACATTCGATGAAACAAACCGTGCATTTGCAAAATTAATTATCAACGTATCGGTTGCAGAAAATATTTTTATTAGCGCTAAAAGCCGGTTCAACAATAACAGCTCCGCTCGCACAAATATATTAAACGTATTGACAACGGTTCCGCGAATGTGGGCCGGGTAAATACCATAATGAACCATATATACGAGAACAGTAGCGAACCAACGTGGAGAAATAAGTGGGAAATTCTGAATAGAATTTTTCCCAGAATCCCTTCATATTGCTCAATTGAATACGGATTTTAACTAGGCCTGCGAGTCGTTCTATACGATTTCATTTGCAGCTTTGCACGAAAATGACAAATTACATTTTATACCCATTGTCGCTTGACAAATTTCTGTTTTCGCGCTCTGCGATTTATCTCTGTTATTTCCTGATGTGGAAAAAATGTACGAAAATAGTTGTTGGTGCAAATTTTTGGGAAAATTTAGACAATTTTCAATTTCGTAGTTCCCTTGGAATTATTTCGAATTTTCTGCGCGGAGTTATTTTTAAGGCTGCTTTTTTAAACAGCTTTAATAATACGATGGTAAAAGGCAATCGGTATTATTAAAAAACACGAGAAAATAACATTGTAGTTTCGTCATTATTTTGCATCTAGAGATTCATATTTCCTAGTTTCGAGTTTCCAGTTCTTGTATAATGGTGCACAAAATTCGAGCGAACAGAGGGTTTACAGAAATACGCGAAATCCTAATGAACTAATAGCAAATGAAGATATGGTGATAATTTATTGCGTGCATTTAACGGCGTCTTTCGCCAATATTTTTTTCTATTTATTTAATGGCGCTTCGTTCAATTAAGCTCACATGTATTAACCATTTATAATCGAATTGTTCGGATAGTTGTAAGCGAATAACGGCTCGGTTTGCATATCAAACAAAGTAGCAATATGCTCGATCCAGTATAATCGTTGATCTCCGGTAAAAAAATTGTCGTCGGGTCAATTATCTCGCGTGATGTTGGCGAGATCAATTGCTCGTTTCATCGGTTGCGCCCGTTTGCGGAATAACGATTTATCGGCGGATTGCGCACCGGGTGACGTTTATCAGGATAATAATTAATCGAAGGATGGCGTAAATGAATAATGGACTTCCGAAACCGTTGGCATTAAAGTGACACCGTCCGGACGTTCGCTATTCTTGGAATCTCCGCAACGCGTAAATCGTAGGAATGACCGCCTCTATCTGTTAGTGTTTCAGAAGTCAGACGCAACAATCGAAACGATAAACCAAAAAATTTTGCTTTCTCGTGTCTACGATAATCGCTCTTGGAAGCTGTAGAGTCGAATACGGAGATTTCGTAAAATCTTGCATATAATTTTTGGTCGGATTAGTATACTCAGTAAGTATAGCGTTGTGTAATTGAAAATGGAAACATTACAACTACAAAAACAACTAAACATAAGAATCTAATTAGTTTCGAAGATAATTTTCGAGACGCCGCACATTCCAGAGGGTTGTTTCAACCCTCTCGAATTCAAGTATCACTTAACTTTCCTGCTATATTTGCTTTTAACAACAGAAACCTGGACGGAGTACGTGAGAATTGAAGGTATGCAGTCGGGCGAAATCCCTGGTGGGGAAAATGAAGCGGGATAAAGCATACATTCAATATTACAAAGTTCCGGGGTAACATTCCTGCGGCACGGAGGAAACACCATGGTTAAACAAATCGGAAGTCGCGGGCAACACAACGTTTCCCATTGAAAACTGGAGCAAAATTCAAGGGAGAATTTTAAGGGACGTGTCACTCACAGTGTCGCTAAGGTAAGGACCACTCAGGCAAAAGTAAACGAGCAGAAAACAACAGATTTCTTTAAAAAGCAGAGAGCAAAGAAATAAACGTGCAGCAGGAAGAACATAAGGTAAAGACACTTTGCATCAGAGAAAATAGTATCGTGCAACATTTCCGTCGTCGTCGTCGTCTGTGCCGTCGGGGCTCTGTAAAAGCCATTTACGTTCAACTTGGACGGGTAGATGTACATGCGTAGAGGAGAAGATAGAGATACAAGCGTAGAGGTAGATGTAGAGGTACATGCGTAGAGGTAGAGGTAGAGGTACATGCGCTGAAGTCGAGGTGTAGGTAGAGGTACACGCATAGAAGTAGAGATAGAGGAACATACGTAGTGGTACAGGTAGTGATACAGGCGTAGAGTTAGAGGTAGAGGTACATGCAAAGAGGTAGAGGTAGAGGCGTAGTGGTAGAGTACATGAACCTCTATCTCTACCTGTACGCATGTACCTCTACCGACGCAAGTACCTCTAACTCTACCCCGACGCACGTACCTCTACCTCTACACCTATACCTCTACCTCCATCTCTATCTCTACCCTTGCGCCTGGTACCTCTACCTCTACTCTACGTATGTGCGTCTACCACTACCTCTACCTCTACCTCGAGCTCTGTGCATGTACCTCTACTTCTACCTCTACGCATGTAACTCTACCACTACCTCTACACATGTACCTCTTACTCTACCCCGACGCATCTACCCCTAACTCTAACCCGACGCACGTACCACTATCTCTACGCAAGTACCTCTACCTCTACCTCTACGCATGTACATCTAACTCTACCCCTACGCATGTACCTCTACCTCTATGCATGTACCTGTACCTCTACTTCTACGCCTGTACCACTACCTATACATCTACCTCTACCCTTGCGCCCAGTACCTCTACCTCTACCTCTACGTCTGTACGTTTACCTCTACCTCTACCTCTAGCTCTACCTCTACCTCTACGTCTATCTCTACTCTACCTCTACCGCTACGGCTGTACCTCTACCTCTACCACTACCTCTATGCCTATACCTCTACCTATACACCTGTACAACTACCTCTACTTCTACGCCTGTACCTCTAACTCTACTTCTACGCATGTACCTCTAACTCTAAACCGACGCATGTACCTCTAACTCTAAACCGACGCATGTACCTCTACCTCTACGCATGTACCTCAAACGCTACCTCTACGCATGTACCTCTACCTCTACCGCTACGTATGTGCCTCTATCTCTATCTCTACCTCCACCTGTTACCTCCATCCACCTTACCAACCTCCACCTTTACGTTGTTTCACTTCGTTTCGCATTCATCATTTACGTTATTTTACGTGTTTTACTTTGCTTTACGTTATTTCGCCTTGTCTCACGTTGTTATTTATTACAGTTTTATGTTCTTCTGCGTTCTTATGCTTTGTTTTTAGGTTGTTTTATATTGTTTTACGTTGCTGTACGTTGCGTCAAGTTGTTTTTTTTGTTTCGCATTGATGATTTACATTATTTTACTTTGATTTTATATTGGTTTACGTTGCTTTACCTTGCTATACGTTGTTTTAAGTTGTCTCAAGTTGTTTTTTAAATAGTATTACGTTGTTCTACGTTGTTATACATTGTTTTTACGTCGACTTATACTGTTTTACATTGGTTTATGTTGTGTTACGTTCTTTTACTTTGTTTCGCATTCATAATTTACGTTGTTTTACAATGATTTACGTTGTTTTCTTTGTTTGGCGTTGTTTTTAAAAGAGTATAGCTTTGGTTTACGTTGTTATACATTGTGTTTCGTTGTTTTATTTTGTTTTACATAGCTTCACGTTGTGTTACGTTGTTTTGCTTTGTTTCGCATATATGGTTTATGTTTTTTCTCGGTATTTTACCATGTCTCTCTTTGTTTCGCTATGTTAACAAACGTTGTTTTACGTTGATTGACATTGTTTTTACGTTGTTTTACTTTGTTTTGCCTTGCTTTTCGTTGTTTTACGTTGTCTCACGTTGTTGTTTAAAACAGTATTACGTTGTTCTACGTTGTTATACATTGTTTTTACGTTCTTTTATACTGTTTTACATTGGTTTATGTTGTGTTCCGTACTTTTACTTTGTTTCGCATTCATGATTTACGTTGTTTTACGATGATTTACGTTGTTTTCTTTGTTTGGCGTTGTTTTTAAAACCATATTGTTGTGTTTTACGTTGTTATACATTGCTTTTACGTTGTTCTATGTTTTACGTTATTTTACGTTGTTATACATTGTTTTTACGTTGTTTTACGTTTTTTTACATTATTTTACGTTGTTTTACTTTTTTTTATCGTTGTTTTACGTTATTTTACCTTTCTTTACGTTGTTTTACGTTGTCTCACGTTGTTGTTTAAAACAGTATTACGTAGGTCTACGTTGCTACAGTATGCTTTTACGACGTTTAATTATTTTTACATTATCTAACGTTTCTTTACTTTATTTCTACGTTGTTTTACGTTGTTTTACGTTGTTTTACCTTGCTTTACGTTGTTTTACGTTGTCTCAAGATGTTGTTTAAAACAGTATTACGTTGTTCTATCATTGCTTTACGTTGTTTTATTTTGTTTTACATAGCTTTACGTTGTGTGACGTTGTTTTACTTTGTTTCGCATATATGATTTATGTTTTTCACGTCGTTTTACCTTGTTTTTCTTTTTTTCGCGTTAATGATTATCGTTTTCTACATTGTTTTGCTTGTTTTTCTTTGTTTCGCTATAATGATTTACGTTGTTTTACTTTGTTTTTACGTTGTAGTACATTATTTTACCTTCCTTTACGTTTATTTACGCTTTCTCACGTTGTTGATTAAACAACCTCGATTATTACGTAAAACAAGTTAAAACAACATAAAAACGTCGTAAAAACAAAATAAAACAACGTAAAACAACATAAATTATCAATGCAAAACAAAGAAAAACTTAGTAAAACAACGTAGAGCAATGTAAAAGAATATAAAACAACGTAACAACAATGTATAACAACGTAGAACAACGTAATACGGTTTTAAACAACTACGTGAGACAACGGGAAACAACGTAAATCAAGGTAAAACAACACAAAACAACGTAAAAACAAAGTAATGCAACGTACAACAACGTAATGCGAAACATACGATTAAGAAACAACCCACGTGATCAAACGATCTAGTTTCAAATCTATGCGAATTAGAATATTTATCTACAAATTTACGCAGAACACGTGATTTAGCTACAAATCAATGCGAAATATATGATGTAGCTTCAAATGCATACCAGACAAACGAATTTAACTTCAAATTGATGCGAAACACGTGATTTAGATTCAAATTCATGCAAAACACATGATTTAGCTTCAAATTCATGCGAAACCTGAAGATTTATCTTCAAATCTATGGAAAGAAACGATTAAGCTACAAATCCATGCGAAATAAACGATTTATCTACAAATCCATACGGACCAAACGATTAGCTTCAAATGCATGCGAAATAGAAGATTTATCTTCAAATTCATCCGAATAAACGATTTAGCTTCAAATGCATACAATATAAATGATATAGGTTCAAATCCATGCGAAACAAACGATCTAGGGTCAAATCTATGCGACATAGATATCTTCGCTTCAAACTCAGGCGACATACACGATTTAGCTTCAAATCTATGCAAAATAGAAAATTTTGCTTCAAATCTATGCGAAATAAAAGATTTCTCTTCAAATTGATGCGACACAAACGATTTAGTTTCAAATTCATGCGGAACATACGATTTAGCTACAAATCCATGCGAAATAGAAGATTTAGCTTCCAATCCATGCGAATCAAAAGATTAAGATTCAATTCCACGCAAAACACACGATATAGTTTCAAATTCATGCGAAACATACGATTTAGCTTCAAATCCATGCGAAACACATGATTTAGCTTAAAATCCATGCGAAGTACATGATGTAGCTTCAAATGCATACCAAACAAACGATTTACCTTCAAATTGATACGAAACACGTGATTTAGATTCAAATTTGAACGAAACACATGTATGTCAAAACGACCCCGGTTGCAATTAACTCTTTGAACGCTGCATTTATATACTTTTGAAAGACGGCTGGCGAATTACATAACCCAAACGGAACCTTTAAAAATTCATAATGACCGGTGGGAGTTACGGGGGCGGTATATTTTCTGCTATTCTCATTAATGGGAACATAAAAAGATCCATTTCTGAGATCCAACGTACTAAATACTTTCGCGCCTTCTAATAAATCCTATTGATCCTCTATCAAAGGTAGGGGATATCTATCTTTTACCATTTTTTTTATTAAGCTGTGTGTAGCCAATACAAATTCTAGTTGTGCCATCCTTCTTCTTTACTAGTACAATTGGACTTGCGTAATCTGAACAAGACTCTCGAATTATTTCATCTTTCAACCATGACGTTATTTGTTTATCAACTTCAGATTTATCCCCGGGAGACAATCTTCGCGGTCTCTCGTACACTGGGATCTCGTCTTGCAGTATCAAGCTCATTTTAATCCCTACTTCTTTCGTTTTAGATGGTTTATAACTTGCAACACAATCTTCTATAAGTTTTCTATGTTCAGGAACCGCAATGTGTGATAAATTTACATTGTCAACTATAGCCTCGACATTGACATTAAATATTTCCGGCAAATCTATTTTTTTAATAAAAATTTCTCCTCCTTTCGTACTTAGTTCTACGGAATCTAAAAATTCTGTACCGATTATTAAACTATGGGACGACAAGGTATTGGGTAGAACGTGTATATTTATTCGATATGTTATCTGATCTATTGCAATAGTTGTTGAAAATTCCCCTAATGTGTGGTTGCTCTCTGCTCCGACACCACAATATTGCAAAATCTTATTATTCAATCTAGGAGCACCAATTTTAACATAATAATCCGCTCGCACCAAATTCAGTTCGCTTCCAGAATCTATTAACGCTGTCAACTTACAATTTCCAACTTGCACCTCTTTAACTCGCTTCTTTCTCGACGCTTCAGACACACTTGTGTCCTCTTTCTTTCGTCGGGCAGTTTGCAGCCGTATGGTATCGGTTTCCACACAAAAAACATCGCCGTAATTCTTGCCGTGCCACTTGCTGTGATTCACCTTGTGACGATGTTCCATGGACGGTCGTCTTCTTCTTCTCCTCAGGTCGCCTGTTTTTCGTTCTTGATTTTTCCTTCATGTCTTCGTAAATTTCGAATGTTTCTTTCAACTCACGTATATTTCTAGCACCGTACAATATCGTTTTGTTTGTTTCGAAATCCTGAACTCCGTCAATAATATACTTAATAACTGTTGAGACTTCCATGTCTGCTTGCTTCGCAATCTCCAACATTTGATAAATGTATTCTTGATACGACTCGTTCGATCTTTTAATATTACGTGACAACTCTTTATGTATCTCGTACGTATCTGCAGTTTTACCAAATTCGGACTCCAATGCTCGCTTCATCTCGACCCATTTGCGACAACATTTTTCACAGTCGACGAACAATCTCGCCGATGCACGCAATAACCGCTTCGCATAAACAACATTTTGTACTTCACTCCATTCACATAGCTCTAGCAAACTCTTCGCTAAATATACGCATGGACTCCTCAACATCCCTGAATGTTAACGCCTGCATCCGTCGCACGCATCGTCTCACATCGCTTCCTTCTTCTTCGTCTTCACTGCCATCAATATCATCTTCCTCTTCGGCATGTTCGATTTGCAACATTATGGCTGCTTTAAGCCGATCTTGTAGTTGCTTTTTATTTCCCGACGTCCTCAGCTTGCTACTCTTCAATTCTTCCTTTAAACCGGTTAACTTCATTGTTAGAATTTCCTCTAATTTGTCAGCAGATAGGCTTGCTTGTGATACTTCGACAACGGTATCGTTTCCTTCAGACATCTTAAAAGGCTTTTCAATGCACAACACAACAACTAAAGTTCAACTCTCAACTCCTACAGTCACAATATCATTGTTATCATTCAACGCTACCTTTTCCTCAAATCCCGGCTGAGCCCTCAAAATTATGTAGAAATTGTCTAATATTTAAACAATATAGAATCTGTATCGATTAGGAAAGGACTAAACGTGGTGAAGACAGAAAATATCGCGTACCGTACCTTCAACTTGGATTACAACTACTTCACTTAATTTTACAACTTGCAACACTCCTCACTCGACGACTCTCGTACACTCTCTGTCCACTCCAAACACGCTCCTCCGACACAATGCCTGCCTTTTCTAAAAACGTGCCAATCGCATCCGCCGGCTCTCCGTCGCCAAGGGATTTTTTTCATCTGACCCGGCCTTCACCAAAGTTTCTCTTCTATTGCCTACCATAAATACAAAGACTTAAAACTACGGTCTCCTATGCCTAACACTCCTCCTCGTCCTAAACGTACCCACTAAATTACGATACTACAATAGTATAGAATTGTATAAAATAGTACAGAATTCGTTAAAAATCATTAAAATATCTTACAGTATATATCATCATTTACCCGCCGGAGCGGGAGGCGGTCGAGTGCTTCGAGCTCCAGGCCCGGGGATTAGCGCTCGCCAGATGGCATGCGGAGCTTTGCTCCCATGCCTCCGAGCGCGTCCCCGGGGCTCTCCTGCCGCACTTCACCTCGTGGCGGGAGAGGCGGTTTGGCAGGCTCTCCTACCGTGCGGCGCAGGTATTCACCGGGCATGGCTGCTTCGGTGTCTACCTGTGTCGCATCGGTCGGGAAGCGACGACGGTGTGCCACCACTGTGGCGCGGAGGAGGACTCGGCGCAGCATACACTGGAGGTGTGCCCCGCCTTTTCAGTGCTGCGCCGAGTCCTAAGTAGGGAAGTTGGTCGCGACCTCGCTCTCTCCAGCTTAGTTGGGGCCATGCTGGAGAGCCCGACAAAATGGGCGGCAGCCATAGCCTTCTGCGAACAGGTAATGTTGCAGAAGGAGGCTGCCGAGCGGGGTCGCCGCGAGCGGGGGGTGCGGCGTGTGCGCCCACGCCTAGAGCCCCCCCCCCCCCCGAGCAGCTGATAATAGGCGGGCGGCGGGTGTACCAGATCATGCTGGTTTAATTACCCGCCGCCCGCCAACCGAGGATGTCCTATCAGGAGTGGGGGCGACGACAACTTGTCGTCGCCCCCGACGGCCGCCGGTGCGGCCGTCGTGACGAGGCGGTGTGGGGTGCGGTCCCCCGCACCGCCGAATCAAGATGATTTATGGGGGGAGGATTAATCTCCCCCCGGGACGCGGCCGGCCACCGCCGTTCCATCCTGGTGGTCGGCCAGGCGAGGGGGAGCCGCGGTTGTGTTCTTTGAGAGTTCCCGTGGCTCCCCCGCTACTCGCCAGCGCCCTAGGCCGCCGTGGGGGTTTTAGCGGGTCGAACCCCGCACTACCCCCGCCCCGCCCTTCGGGCGGGACGGGGGTGTCTGACCAGCAGATTTCCCCCACGTTAAACAAAAAAAAAAAGTATTATAAACATGAATAAATACCAATTCAAGCTACGAGATCTTTTATTACTGAGGACAATAGTAACACTATTGCAGATATGGACAAATATCGATTGAAAATAGAAACTTCTGTGGCGGCTACCTCCAGACCCGCCAGCAGAGGGCTCTTCTTCCCGCTAGTAACCAAGCCGCCTCGATCCCTATATATACAGAGACTTCGTCCTACCCCCACGTCTAAGGCAAGGGCACGCTAGGATAGCCTTACTGATGAGTCCTCTAGCGGGCCCCGGACGAAACGTCTCCCCTCTCCTTTTCTCGACCAAACACACACAACGACCGTCGCCAAACTTCTTTATTAAATAATTTAATCATATCGCTAAAATGTCGCAAGTTAATAAATATTATAAATAATATCACATTATTATACATATTTTTAACACACGTACTGCCGAATCAGCTACGACATTGTTACAAATATAAATAAGTAAAAATGAAAACTAGACAATTCATTATTAAACAATTAAATCAAGTGTCTACAACGTTGCAAATTAATTTGCTATTCAGCTGACGAGCTAAATGAACCAATTCGTAGGAAACGCGTCAGAAGATCGTTCCCGGATCAACGATTCCAAGAAAATTAAGTTTCAAACGAAAATGTCCGATGGATGCCGCGGTCGAGCGCGGAAATTCAAAAGCTGCCGGCGATGAGATTCGAATTCAAACCACTGGCAGAGAGCAGTTTACATATTTAATGGCGTGTGATTAAAGAAACCGCGCACAGTGAAAATAAATGCGTAAAGCTTCCGGAAACTCGACGGTTCCCGTGGGATGGCGGCTGATTAGGCGAACAGCGTTGCTCGGCACTGCGTCGGAACTCTCGTACAACGTAATGGCGGTTAATATCTCTATCGATTGGAATTGAAAACGGCGAAATTTCTGATATCCGAGATCGCCGACGAGCATTTGTATAAATTCGTTATTAAAATGAAAATACTCCGGGCCGCCGTTTCGGTTTTACGTTCTCGCTCCGCCATGACCGGGAAGGTTCAAAGGATGATATTTCAGCTGCGCGAGAAATGAACTCGCGAGCTGCGGTCTCCGTTGCATTTTTTCGACAAACTGCAAAATTTTTTTTTGAAATTTTTGACGGCAAAAGTTATGTATATACACAAAAAATTGTGTAACAATATGATTATATACAAATTATGTTTCGTTGTTAAAATATTTTATATTTTTTAAAAAGTCCGGAATGGGGATTGCGACAGGTTGCATGAATAAAAAGAAAGAAAAACATTTTTTTTTATTGTGTAAAAAATAAAAGACCGAGTAAGTAATACATAGTTACTATAAGCTCTACATTACATATTTATGTATGGTATTTAATTATAATATAAAATCCGAACCAAAAATGTCATGCTTCAAATATGATAATTTTGTCATGTTCAACTTATTATTATACGATTATAATATTGTTGCAAAGTACACAATTTCTCTCGCGTCGCGGCATTTTATTTACAATAAAGGATATTAACTATAACACAATTCGATACAATAACAATTCAGATCTTTTAGAAGTAGGATGTTGAGTTGTCCTTTCAGAATCCTTGTCGTAGACAGCGAGCGGTGCCATGGCGAACAACGCTGTCATTGTTTTTGCTCTTCTATAGAAGCACGTTCGTTAATAGAACGATCTTCCATTTAATGGGCAAAAATGTCGGATTACGGAAGCAGGTGAAGTCGTATTTTTAAGTTAAAAAGCAAACCGGTCGCCGAAGCGCGCACAAAGTTTTTGTAATCTCGTTGTTCTTCCAGCGAGAGCGAGGGGGGGGGGAGACTTAACGCCGTGTTTTCTTTCGATCTTGATCCTGATTTATCTGAACTTTGACGCTCCCATTTGTCCTTCTTTACGCCGCCAACACGCGGTTCCGGCTTCTTAAGCCGGTGGTCGCGTTTTCGGCGTTGTCGTCCACGGTTACCATGTCGTGCGATCGATCTTCATTCAGCTGCAGTTGGTCAGGGGCTTCGGTAATTAATTCGCTGAATCCGGTCGCTACTTGCTTCCATTTCAGCAGGTCAGCTGGCTGCAATGGTAGACGATCGATCAATCCCCGGGAAAATCTATGTAATTTAGACCACGATTTGTTCTCCTTCGATTCGAGGAATCAGTCTTGCGAGCCCGTTAAATCGTGAGCGTTTCTACAACCCGACAAAGTATAATCCTCCCGGTCTCGAATATTAATTAACAAGAGCCCGGATTGATCGAATTCGGCAGCGATAAATGAAAATAGAATCTGCCCGACCTACATCCGTTCATTAACTTGCCCCGGAGAGCAACGCTCTGGGCCAGATGACATCAGCGAAAGAAATAGATCTGTTTCGTACAGTTTTGGTATGAAATCCCGAGATTTCCATTCGGATTTCACCGTTGGGCAATTTTTGTCTTTGGCTCTTTAACGACAAGAGAAAATTCAGTAGGAAATTCGTTAGGAATTTTGCTAGAAAAAATAACTTGGTTGTATTTTACGTACAAATATCTAACAATTTTAATATGTTTTAGAATCTTCGGTATTAAGTACACCAGAAAATTGACTAGGAATATCACTAGAAAAAATTATTTGTTATGTTCAGATTTATGTATTTTATGTATAATTTTCCATCGATGTTTCCGTATTTTTTAAATTTTCGATATAAAGTTCTGTAGAAAAATCATGAGAAACTAACTAGGAGATATACTAAGAAATTTACTACATATGATTACTAGGTCTATTAAGATTTATGTATTTTATGTATAAATTTCCATCAATGCTTAATCAGTTGAAAATCTTTGACGGATGATTTTTCTAGAAACTTCACTGGGAAAGTCACTAGAAAACTCGCTAGTAAATTCGCTAAGAAAAATTACATTTTTATACAGATTTTTATATGTAATTTTTATATTTAAATGTCCATTAATGTCGATATATTTTAAAATCGTAATAATACTGACGCGATAAATGTTTTTATTTAATAGTAATATCTTGAATATTAGTAATTGTATGCAAGAGAACATTTGTGTATGTTTTATGCAAATTTCAGCTGAATGCTCACACATGTTATTAGACCAACTGGACTAACTCACTAACTGGACAATTCACTAAAAGGTACCGATCGAAAAGATATAGCGATGTTTTTGGAACCTCGTGTAGCACCTAGTCTGGAGTGATTAATGGATTCAGGTTGGTTACCTCGCTAGCGGACGACGAAAATAAGAAATTCCATTAACACTTAACCTGAATCGACCAAGCAGGGCTCCTGGGTTAAAAGAACAGATTCTTATAAAAAAGAGGATCCAGTAAAAGGGTTTCTTACTGGCTTAATTTAAAATGGCCTCTAGAAAGTCATACTGATAATAATAGAAGAATCTTCTGCAGTACCAAGACTGGAGTGATTAATGATGTTATACATAACCTAAACTCATTCACTAGAAATTTAGAAATAACAAAGACATTATTTATAGAAGAAGGCTATATACAAACTAAGATTTGTACATCTCACTAGAAGGAAAAGGTCACTAGAATGTGAGTAGAATAATCCTAATTCTAACCTAAACTCATTCAATAAAAATTTAGAAATAACGAAGAAATTATTTATAGAAGAGAGTTATATACTAAAGAACTAGATACAAATTAAGGTTTGTATATCTTACTAGAAGATAAAGGCCATTAGAAACTTAGCAGAAAGTCATATCATAGTAAATATTTGGAACCCTACAGGCATGCCAAAATTAAACTATTGAAGCCCTAGGAGAAGCAGTGTAAAATTAAAGAATAACACAATCTGAAAATTTAGCTCAACCCCATCTGGGGGTAAGATAATTTCGAAGCAACGTGTAACCTCCGTGGCCGTATTTCTGGGATTCTACGTCATCTGCTAGTTAAGTGAGTCAAAACTCAAATATTAAAGCCGTAGGGGGCTATTATAATGTGCTAGAATTAGGAAATAGCCCGAACAGAGTCGGTGGTACCGCGATCCAAATATTAAATCCTTAGTGGGACTATTGTATCGCAGAATTAGAGGATTCCGCAAGTGCAGAATTTACATGAAAAGGAAGATGATATAAAGCAATCTTTAACCTTTATGGTTATATTTCTGGGATACTACCTCGTTCGCTGGTCAGGTACCATACCCCAAATGTTAAGCCCTTGGGGAGACCATTATATCATAGAAGTAGAGTATTCCACAAGTGCAGAATTTATACTAAAAGGAAGATAATTTGAAGCAACCTTTAACCTTTACGGTTATATTTCTGGGATTCTAGATCGTTTGTGCTAGAGAGGGCTATTAAACCTGAAATATTAAATTCCCAGGGACGATATTATATCATAGAATTATTTATAGCTCAAATCGGGAGAAAATTATTTAAAGCAATCTAATCTGGATTCATAAATATAGGGAACAAAACTCTAATGTGGTAATGCAGTATCAATGGTACCAATATACGCACTGCCAAATTCTAGGATGTTAAAACCTAGAGTAATAAAATTTAGGATGACAAAGTCTATGCCCCTTAAAGCTAGTGTACCGACGCATTGAAACTAAGATCTAGGGGTGTTAAAGCTTAAGCTAGTATTCTAGAGTATTCTTTGGAAGTATATGTTTTCCTGGGGATTCACAAAAGAGAGACCCAAAATGTGGGATGTCACCTCATCTAAGGCCCCTAAATCTGGGATGCTACCATCTAGGGTCCCTAAAACTGGAATGTCACTATCCAGGATCCCTAAAAATGAGATGTTACCGTCTAGGATGCTTAAAAACTGGGATGATATCGTCTAGGGTCTTTAAAACTGAGCTACCACCATCTACGGCCCCTAGATCTATGTTACTATGATGCAATGTTCAACAATCTATGTTACTATAATCTAGTGTTCCAAAATCTATGTTGCTATGATCTACTGTTCCATAATCTATGTTACTATGATCTAGTGCTCCAAAATCTATGTTGCTATAATCTAGTGTTCTGTAATCCATGTTACTATGATCTAGTATTCCAAAATCTATGTTACTATGATCCATTGTTCCAAAATATATGTAACTATAGTCTAGTGTTCTGTAATCCATGTTACTATGATCAAGTATTCCAAAATCTATGTTAGTATGATTCAGTGTTCCAAAATCTATGTTACTATAATCAAGTGTTCCAAAAATGTTGCTATGATCTAGTGTTCCGTAATCTATGTTATTATGATCTAGTGTTCCAAAATCTATGTTGCTATGATCTAGTGTTCCGAAATCTATGTTACCATGATCTAGTGCTCCTAAATCTATGTTATTATGATCTAGTATTCTGTAATCCATGTTACTATGATCCAGTGTTCCAAAATCTATGTTACCATGATTTAGGCTCCCTAAATCAACGTTACTGTGGTCTAGTGTCCCAGAATCTATCACACCGTGATCTGCAACATCAAAACCTGCGATTGTGAAGTCTGAGGTACCAAAATCCATCATTCTTAAACAACGTGGCGCGAAAACGATCTATTCGCGCACAGGATTAGTCCAGGATTGAAGAGTGAGACAGTCGGGGGGAATTTCGGGTTGTGTCAAAGGCAGATAGTCGGATAGGGGAACGTTTAAGCTTTGCGGTCATAGAACAGGAATGGGTGAGGTTAAGTCCCGGGGCTTACCGTTAAAGTGAAAAAGACAGAGCAGCGCTATCGGAAGCAGCGAACCGCGTAGTTCCGATCTCTCGGTCGGGGGTGTCTTGGTAAATCAAGAAGCTTGCCCAGCAGCTCTCCGTGACGGCCGCCGACGTCCTGCCGTATTAAGCCCAGGGCGTCCCTCACAATCACATCGGCGGTCACCCCCGGATTGTCAGCTGGTCGATGCGAAATTACCATTTAATCACCGCTCTTACGATTCTTGGCCCCCCGCCGGTAGTTATAGTCGTGCGGGGACGGATGGCGTCGGATTTATGGTAACCATTGGCCTGCGCTGCGTGCGCTACTTTCCTAGTTGATCGTGCTAAACGCTATTGAGGTTAGGTTAGTGGAACTTATCCGTTGTCGATGGTGATGATGTTCCGAGCTAATAAGGGGAACTTTGACTTTGGAACGACTCGATATACAATTGCGACCGTTAGTGCAACATGGCGGATGGTTGGGTTATGGTGCCAATGTCTAGTTATTTTTTGGTGATTTAACTAGTAGCGTTAGTTTTTGATTGTTCTGTTTAGAACGTTTTTGTAAATGCCTGTAGAAAATTGTATTTATGCAATTGTTTCGATGTAACATTGTTCTTTGAAATTGTTATTGCTATAGAATTGTTTGAAAAGCTGTTAAAGAACGCTTTGGAGGTTAGGTGTGTGACACTTGTCCGTTCTTGATGATTTTGTAAGTCAATAAGGGAAATTTGACTTTGGAACTATTCGATATTCAGTTTTCTGACGACTGCTGACTCAATTGGGACCGTTTGTGCAACATGGCGGACAGTTAGGTTATGGTGCCAATGTCTAGTTATTTTTTGGAGATTTAATTAGTAGTGTTTCAATATGGAATTATTTTTTAACTTTGTTGTTGCTGTAGGATTATTTAAACAATGGTTAAAGTGGAGAACTTTCTACATGAAAATAAGAAATGCTGAAATATTATTGCTTAAAGCGATTTTTCAAATAAAATTGTTTTGTAGGCAGAAATGAAATGTAAAATCTGAAAAACTTGGTTTTTGTTCGATTTAAAGGGTGCAATTTTTTCTGAGCAGATATAATGTAGGAGAATTTGCAAAAAAACAATCGAAAGGAAGGTACACCATGCGTCGAATTGGAAATTATTGGGTCTCAGCGTTCATTGATTCGAGTTTATAAATGACAAAAACGAGGAAATGCTACTTTATTTATGGAAGTCGATATTTATATTGCAGATAGGGACAGGCAGCGTAAAACGATTAATTAGCTGCGACGGAAATTGATGACTTACGTTAACAAATAACGGTACAAATGTGCGAAAGTTTCTGTGAACGACTGCTGTTCGTTTACTTTCCTCGACCAGTGCTATCAACAAATTAAAAAACCAAATTCCCAATCCTGTCCAGTTCGAGGACTGGATGCTTTCGTGATGAATATGGAGTGCCAGAAATAAGTAAATTGACAAATTAGTAAATTAAGAAGTTGAATAAACAAAATCAGGAATGATGAAATAAATAAATTAGGAAGTCAAAGATATGTGAAATAAGGGAGATAGGACATGACAGAATAAACGAAATAAGAGATGGCAAAATAAATAAATAAATGAAGAGAAACAAGAAATTGGTGGAAACCAGAATGAACAATTGAAGAAACACATAAATTAACAAATTACAAGCATTGAATAAACAAAGTCTGGAATGAGGATACAAAACAATTCAGAAATTGATGAAATGATGAATTAAATAAATTAAGAAATAATGGCAAAAAAAATTAAATGATTCACAAACTGACGAAAACAAAAATTAACCTATTAAGAAATGAAAAACTGGAGAAACGACGTGATAAATGAAGCAACGAAGAAACAAACAAATTAAGGAATACGGAAATTAACTGAAATTACTATAATACTTTCTGAAGCAACATTGAGAATGGCGTTTGAAAAATGTCGCAAAATCGATCTCGGGTGCGTGAATTTGATTCAAAAGTACCAATGCAGCGTCGGACCCTATTTTAATTACTCTTCGTTAGCATGGAGCTTGCAAGGATTTTTTCCAAAAGCGGTGCGCATCAAAGAACACGTCGAAGTACGAAAATGAAATTTTACAAACTGTCTGACACAGCGTGACCCCTTTTAATTATCGGGCACCGTTTCGAATCAACGATTGAGCAACATGGCGGAATTATTGCTTAACTCAGCGTTCGTCGTTTACTTGTTCATTTCATCAGCGTGCGCGTGCAATCGAAAAGAATGCGTTGTTATCCTCGCGAACGACCGAATTAAAAACACGTTAACACTTTTCCGGCAACCTCGCGTTGTTCCGCGTTCCCGTCAACTTTGATTCGCCATTCAGTTAAATGCGCAGACTTGCAGCAATGAATTTCTTTAGTCGTTGCGAATTCATTCGATTCAAATCTTGTTAAACAAAATATAAAAACGAAGATTTGTATATGTCTTTATATATTTATATTATATATTTTATATTTTATACTTTTTTATATTATAAATTTTATATTTTATACTTTTTTATATTATATATTTTATATTTTATACTTTTTTATATTATATATTTTATATTTTATACGTTTTTATATTATACATTTCATATTTTATACTTTTTTATATTATACGCTTTGATAATAAACGCAGGCCATTTTCTATCGAATCGAATTTCTATCAAAAGGTGAAAAATTCATTTCGACAAAGTGAAATGTTGCAGAAGAAAATTAGGGGAGGGGTGCATATATTATTTAAATTATGCATATTGACTGTGTGTGTATTGACTGTATTTTATTATACTTTATAATAATATTATCGATAAGAATTCTCGAAACATTTTTCTCAAAAATATATGTACATATACGATTTAACAAATGCAATAAAATTAATATTTTTCCTTAAACATGTATTTGCAACCAGTGCAAGTGAAATAATGTGTACGCGTGTACATACAGGGTGCTCCATATAAAAGAAACCTTAAACTTATCTCCTTCATTCTATTTTTTTACCATAATAGTATGACCATTAAAGCATCTTTAGTTATATTGTTTTTCATTAGCATGAAGCGTATATTGGATAAAATTTAATGTTCCAGAAATATTTCTTACGTGGCAGCTAGGAAGGTTAATAGAATGGTCTGTTTTAGGTGCGACAATAATAATATTATTCTTGTGAATAATGAACTACATTCTTCTGAGAAATATATGTGAAATTATTAAGAATAATATTGTTAGTATTAGCAATATTGGAATATAGAAATAAAGAAATAGAAACAAATACTAAAAATTGCTAATTAGAAAATGAAATTGAAAGTAACAAATAGGACAAAAAATACCGTAATTAGCATAATATTATGAAAAATAACTTATACGTGCCATTAAAATTAATAATATTAGAAAATGAAAATACCAAATGGAAACTAGACATAAATATTGCCTATTAAAAAATAAAAATGAACGTAGCAAGTGATAAACAAAAATATAAATTGCTACCTAGAAAATAGAAATGAAAAATATCAAATGATAATTAAAACAAAAGATTGTTAATTTGAAAGTAAAAATAAAAGTATGAAGCAGTAAATAAAATAAGAACAAAATAAAAAGTGACTAATTAGAAAATAAAAATGAAAGTAATAACTAGAAGCTGAAATGAAAAATTGCTGAACAGAGTATAAAAATCGAAACTAATAGTAAATACCAAATTGAAAAATTACCAAATGAAAAAATAAAAATTGGAATAACAAATACAACATAATATACAAAACTGTCTACCAGAAAATAGAAATGAAAGTTCTGAGTAAAAACTGAAATTAAAAATTGCCAAATAGATTATAGAAATTAAAACTCCGAGTGGAAGCTTACATAAAAAATTGCCAAACAGATAGCAGAAATTGAAATGCCAAATATTATAGAAAATGAAAGTAAAAATTGTCAATTAGAAAATATAAAAATGAAAGTACTGATTTGGAAACTGAAATTAAAAATTGTCAAATAGAATACAGACATTAAAACATCTAGTGGAATCTAACATGAAAAATTGCCAAATAGATACTACAAATTAAAATACCAAATAAGAAATAAAAGTAAAAATTGCCAATTAAAAAATAAAAATGGAAGTACTGGTGCGTGTGTGTGTAGAAACGGAAATTAAATATTGCCAAATAAAATATAAAAATGGAAACTGATAAATTACAGTAACACGAACTGAAATGAAAAAATGCCGAATGGAAAATAGAAATAAAAACTTTCGTTAGTATTTGCACAAAGTAGAGAACTGATTCTGAGAATTGTCAACTAAAAAATATAAATGAGAGCACCAAAGGTGAACAGAGAATATGACTCAAGATATGAAACGAAATAACAATTGCCAATTAGGGAGGAAAATTGAAAGTAGAGAAGGTAGGAAATAAAAATGGCGGACTTAGCATAAAATAATAATCTGTCTGTTCTGACCCACAACTTTTTTGCTATTTCATTAACATTGGATAGCGAAATCTAAACTTCTATTTTAAAAAATTGGAGTTTGAATAGTTTTCTAATTGTGGTTTAAGATGGAGACCTAACTTCCGGTTACTTTAGAATTTACCAAATCTAGCTTAAACCCTAGAAAACGCCATTTATATTTTCTAGTCGGATCTTCCTTCGGATACTTAATTTTGAAAATAAATTACAAAAGGACTGTGGAAAATGCCTCCCTCTCTTTAAGAATTATTTAAACATGTTTAAATGTTCGTAATATTGTAAAACAGTGTATCGTCGTAATCAGGAGAATCTGTAGAATTATTCTACGCAAATATCATGCGTGTGGCATTCACGGTTAAAGAAAAATGAAAAATTTTCAATTAAGAAGCTAAAAGAAGTTGTAGTCGACAGTTTGACGTTTCGTTTTAAAATGAATTTTTATAATCTAAAACAAATTTTAGATTATAATGATTTCTAAATTTGTGGTAAAATCGTAAAAATCGTTACGTACGCTCCTTGAGGAAGATTATGGTCTCCCTGACCGACTGCAGCGATTTCTTCGATATTATATCGTCGTCTGCGTCCTGTCTGCCAAGAAACATATCAGAAACTGAATTTCACAAAATTACAAAATTTTTTGATTTTTGATAGCCAAACATTACAATGACCTTTGAAAAAATATGTGTAAATATGCACAAAATAGCGATGATCTTCCATACTTGGAAGAAAATGATCTCGAAAGAGAAGAAGAACATCAATCGTAATATTCTTAGCTCTGAACTAAAGAAAGTTGGCACATATTTTTGATATCAGCAAAAATACGAAAATATTTTATTATACAGGGTAAAATAAAATAAACTAACTAAAATAACGAAATATTTAATTTCTCACTGATTTTAACCAAATAAATCGTACAACAATAAACCTAAATACATTTGACGATTTCTTTGAGTTTTATTAATTAGTCTATTTGGACATAAATACAAGTGATATTTGTTAGAATTTTATAAAATAACAAGAAATCCAGTAAAATCGAATGTAGTACTTCAGAACAGTCAATAATTTCATTCAACCGATCACAATAAATTTCATCGGGGAGCACATAATTATAAAATTCCAATGAAACTAATACAATAAATTTCATTAAAGTCCGCGTGTCCGCGATCAAATGAGGAACCCGGCGGAAGCTGAGAACCGGGTAGATCCGTGGCCATAAATAACGCAAAATAATATTCAGCCGGGTTAATTAAAAATAATATTTCATTGTGGACGCGGTGCGCGGCGCGGATCTCCATTATCCTCCGCCATTTTTAAAAACGCGATAGGACCGACCGACTCGTTTCCATTCCGAATTCCGTCAGGTAGTTTATTAAAAAGAAAAAATGAAACGCATAAAACAACGGAAAGAAATCAAAGCGTTCGGGCTAAGAAAAAACAATCAAGAGCGTGTTCGTGTCACGTTCGCTTTAACTGATTCATGCTAGCGATAATTAAACGCAAGCTCGGCCGCGTCGGCCGACTTGTTAGTCCCGAGATAATTATTGTTCGGCAGGCAATTATAATTCTTACTTTACTGTGTTGCCGGGCGTGTGATCGCCGATCTTAATGATCCTAATTGCACCGATAACCTTTCGCAGCGTGTTGATTTTGTAATTAAATCCGCGCAGATCGACGAGCTAGTCGCGAGCCATTTTTATCCGCTGATAAAACCGGAATACATTTATGAAATGTTACAGAATTATTTCTTCATTTATGAGGTTCTTGAGAATTAATTTATGAGAATTCGTGGATCGTATCGAGCAAAAATTTTAATAAAATAAATGATAGTACGTAATATGTAGTAAGAAGATTATGTTAGCAAACAAACTAATTTATTCAATAGATTTTAAACAATTTTAGATCAGTCTTCCATTTTAAACAATTTTAAATTAGCCTTTGATCACAAACAATATTAAATCAGTTTTCCATTTTAAGGAATTTTAAATTAGCCTTTGATCATAAACAATTTTAAGTCAGTCTGCGATTTTAGACAATTTTAAATCAGTCTTCAATTTTAAACGATTTTACACATTTTGTAGTCAAAATTTAATCATCCATTTTTTTTTATTTTGTACATCAATTAAGAATAAAATATTAATGGTGCTTTATTTAGAATTTGTAGTCTTTTTTGTGAAAATCATATTGTTCTAGTTAAGGGATAAAGGTGTGAAAGTGAACAATTCACGGAGTAAAAAAGTCCATTTCTGATCTAGGGACTTCGGTGATGTTCTATTTGATATATAGGAATTTTTATGATATTCTATTAAACATATAGGAACTTTGATGATGCATTGTTTGTGATCGAGTGATTTCTATTATTTTCTGTATGAGGACTAGAGACTTTGATTCTTCTTCATTTGTAATTTAGGGGCTTCCATGATATGATTACAATGTTCTATTTGACATGTAGGGACTTTGATGATGCCTTGTTTTCGGTCTAGAAATTTTTGTTATTTTCTGTTTGAGGACTTTGATTTTGTTTTATGTCGTGCCGAGGATATTAAAAGTTCTTCGATTCAACAATAACAAATTTGTTGTTGAATGTTTATCCTGCACTTGTCGCCGGCCGATTTACCTTTGGGCGACTGTTTCAAGGATCCGTGGTTGGCAGTGTTGGTCGGTTTTACAAATCGAATGGTTGTGAATCGTCTCTATCGTCTCTATCGTCTCTGCGTCTCAGTGGTCTCTACCGTCTGGTGGTTTTCTACCGTCTCGTCATGCTGCGTCGGAGTATCGTCCCTTTATCGCCTCGCGGAATGTCTCGATAAGGCCCCGTTTGGGGGAAACGTCATTCCCATTCGCCGATTGACTTGAGGGAGGAGAATTTTCTCGTCCGATCCCCTCTTCGGCGGAGGACGCGAGCCCACCCTCAAGTCAATGGTGGGAAACCCCCAAAACGTGCCGAAAACGGCTGACAATTCCGGAGCGAGACGTTACCCCGAAACAGCATGACGACGTGGGCCCGAACGGCCCGATAAGGCTTTATGGCCCTTGGCCTGGCGACGGTCCCGAAGGCCTTATGGCCCTTGGCCTGGCGACGGTCCCGAAGGCTTTATGGCCCTTGGCCTGGCGACGGTCCCGAAGGCTTTATGGCCCTTGGCCTGGCGACGGTCCCGAAGGCTCAAGGGGGCGACCGCTTTCTCGAAACCGTACATGCTCCCCCCGTTGAACTATACACAAGTAGTTCAAAATCACATAGAAAGGAACATAACATAACATAGGCGTAAATTAAAACGAAAAATTCGAAAATCGATATACAATGATGCAAACGAAGAAAATACGAAACATTCTTAAAACGCGTAAAACTAATGACTATAAATGCGCATAATATGTTACTACTACGGGTCACATCGTGACATGAGTCGAGGTCTGTCATAAAACTGACCTACTAGGACGGCAAACATACAAATAACACTGATAACAAACGAAACGCTGTACAAACGAAAGATCAAAGATTAAAATTAAGATTTTTCGGGTTCGATCGGTAAAGGTGCGAGGTGTCGAATGTTGCGCTTGTACGCGCCGTTAGCTGTGCGCACAGTTACCGCGCGTATTACGTCGTCCTTGCCTGGGTGAATTTCGACGACCCTTCCAAGAGTCCATTGTAGCGGTGGCAAGTTGTCGTCCCTTAACACGACAATCGTCCCTTCCTTGATGTAATGCGAGCCCCTTGTCCATTTTGCTCGTACATTTAGGTGGTTAATATATTCCTTGTGCCACCGGCTCCAAAAGTCCTGTTTAATCTTTTGGATGTGTTGCCAGGTGGACAGCCGATTGGTAACTGTTTTGGTGAAATCGGCTTCTGGTACGCTCGTCATTATACCGCCAATTAAAAAATGACCGGGAGTCAGGGCGGATAGGTCATTAGGGTCAGAAGAAAGGGGTGTCAAGGGACGTGAATTTAGGACTGCCTCGATTTCGGTTGTAAAGGTCGCAAACTGCTCAAATGTAAATAACTCGTCGCCGACAACACGACGTAGGTGATGTTTGAATGATTTCACCACTGCCTCCCACAATCCCCCGAAATGAGGAGACAGTGGAGGCATGAAGTGCCACGTGATCTTTCTTTCTACGACATATTGACGGATTTCTTCTTGTTCGCTTAAAGATCGAAGTAAATCCACCATTTCATTATTCGCACCGACAAAATTCGTTCCGTTGTCCGAGTAAATGTTCCGACAAATGCCGCGCCGTGCAATAAAACGTTTCAATGCTGCCAAAAAGGCTTCCGAGCTCATGTCGCTGACGACTTCCAAATGCACGGCCTTTGTCGCGAAGCAGACGAAGACGGTAACATAAATTTTAACACGGTTACGGTTGCGGTATCGTCGCTCCTTTATATAAAAGGGACCGCAACAATCGACTCCGACATTCGTGAATGGTCGGGATTCTAAAACTCTAGCGGCAGGTAGGTTCCCCATGACATAATTAGTCATCGGAGGATTGCATCGAAAACATTTTACACATTGGCGGATGATTTTTCGTGTTATGTTTTTCCCATCGATGGGCCAATACAATTGACGAACGAGGTACAGAGTCGCTGTCAAACCCGAATGATGATTTTGCACGTGAGATTCGCGAATGATGAGATCGGTAACGTGACTACTTCTTGGGAGGAGAATCGGATGCATTTGTTCAAACGGTAAATTTGAATTTTGCAAACGACCTCCAACACGTAAAATGCCTCTTTCGTCGATAAATGGGGATAATGGCAGCAACTTGCTCTTTGAATTTAATTGTTTATCTGTCTTTAAATCGCGCAATTCTTGAGCGAACGATTGTTGCTGAGTAAATAAAATAATTTTTTCTTTCGCGCGTTGCAATTCCTTGACAGAAAGGTGTCCGGTAACTCGGGGTTTTGATATGAAGCGTAGACAATAAGCGATGACTCTGGTTAAACGACGGATACACGAATATTTATCGATAATTTCCCAAGGTTCTACGATTGTGGAGACTAGACACGTGAGTTTTCGTAGCTCCGGTAAAACTTCTGGAATTTCGAAATGCGAATTTGGCCAAAATGTTTCGTCTAACTTCAGCCACGAGGGCCCATAACGCCAGAGACTGCTTGCCATGAAATTTTTAACGCTGCACCCACGTGAAAGCAAATCGGCAGGATTATCGATCGATCGAATATGTCGCCATGCCTTAATATCAGTGCTTTCCTGAATATCTGTAACCCGGTTTGCGACGAAAGTCTTTAATGTATTCGGAGACCGTTGTAGCCAATGAAGAACAATTGTAGAGTCCGTCCACAATACGGTAGAGTGGATCTCCTTTCTGATTATTTGTTTAACATTGGTAAACAGTTCGGCAAGTAATTTAGCTCCGCATAACTCTAATCGCGCTAAACTAATGGTTTTTAGCGGAGCTACGCGGGATTTGGCACAAATCAAATGAACTGCAATGTTTCCAGACATGGATATAGTGCGTAAATAAATGTTGGCTCCGTATGCGCGCTCACTGGCGTCGCAAAAACCATGGATTTCGATTCGTTTGACCTCGTGTTGTGAAATGTGCCGTGCAAAAGCGAAATCCTTCAATAACCTTAATTGCGCTTGGTAATTAGACCATTCGGTTTGGATGTCGGCAGGTAAGGATTCGTCCCAATCTAGCCGCAGTTGCCACAGACGTTGCATGAGTATTTTCGCGCTTACTGTTACGGGTCCAAGGAGCCCTAACGGATCAAATATTTTTGCAATAGTTGAAAGGATTGTTCGTTTGGTATGCGTTTGTCTGTTATCGATAGATACGGTATATCTAATTGAATCGTCGCGTGGACTCCAGATCACGCCGAGGGTCTTAACGGATTCATCGCCGAAATATTTCGGATGAATTTGATCTTCCGATAGCCCTGATAACAAATTTGGGTCGTTTGATACCCATTGTCGAATATTGAGTCCCCCCTTTTTTAGCAAATTAATAATACCGTTACGTAATTTAAGGGCTTCGCGGAATGTTGCAGCACCGGTCAAAAGATCATCAACGTAAATGTCCCTTTTAACGACCTCGGATGCCGCGGGATAATTGTCCGATTCGTCGTTTGCCAATTGGTGTAAAGACCGGATTGCCAAATATGGGGCTGAAGCTACACCGAAAGTGACCGTCTTAAGCTCGTAGGTCGAAATTTCGTTTTTGTCGTTCCGCCAAAGAATCCGTTGATACGGACGATCTTCGGGACGAATGAGAAATTGACGATACATCTTCTCAATATCGCCGGTTAGCACGTATGCATGACTTCGAAATCTTAACAACAAAGAGAAGAGGTCATCCTGAATCGTCGGACCAACTTCGAGCGCATCATTCAAGGAGATGCCGGTGTCCGATTTAGCCGACGCATCGAACACAACTCGACATTTCGTCGTCGAGCTGGTGGGTTTGATGACGGCGTGATGCGGTAGATAAAAACCGAAAGAATTGTCGGGTGATTCTATTTGTGTCATGTGACCTAACGTGATGTATTCGTTTATAATCGCGGTGTATTCTGTCTTTAGATCGGGACTTCGAGAGAGTCTGCGTTCTAAAGACATAAATCGGTTTAATGCTTGTGTTCGGGATTCGCCGATGTCTCGCTTCTTCTGATTGAACGGAAGCGCGACAACGTATCTCCCGGAATGTTCGCGTGCAACGGTACGGATAAAATGAGACTCTACTTCATTTTCACTTGCCGACAAGTGGTGTTGTTGTGGTCCCACTTCGATTTCCCAAAACTTCCTAAGATCGAAGTCAACCGTGCTAAGGAAAGTTTGTGGGTTTCCGAAAGAAACAGTGGGGGCGCTCCCCCCGATGACCCATCCGAACTGGGTTTTTTGTAAAATCAAATCTGGTTTTCCCTTCGATTGAATCTGCAGTTGACCAATACTGAAACTAGCTAATGTTGGTCCTGTTCCAATCAACATATCTACAAGGGAAGGCTTGTGAAAATGTGGATCCGCGAGAACAATATTCGGAGGAACTTGTAGTTTATTGCGATTTATTTGGCGGTCTGGCGTGTGTCCTGCGATACGCGGTATGACAAAAAAATCGAGAGTCCGGGAAAATTGATTTAATCGGGAGACAACCTTGACCTTTACAATCCGATTCGCAACTGTTTGAAGCTCATTCAACGCATCGATATTCACCATTTGTATGTGAGTGGGCAATCTTAATTTTGCTGCAAACTCTTCAGTTATTAAATTCGCGTTCGAACATGTGTCTAATAGCGCGCGACATTCGATAGGTTTTTGTTGGTGGTCTAATGCGCGTACGACTGCAGTCGTTAACAGTCCGTGGGTAGCCCCGTCTGTCATTAGCGTCTGATGAATTTCGAATTTGGTCGGAATATCGATGTGGTTGGATTGACGTCATTCTTGGTCATTTAATTGTGGATCCGATCGAGCGTTGATCTTCTCCAAAGGTGCGTGCGCATGTTTATGCAATCGCGAATTGTGTTTTAAGTTGCAAAATTGGCATTTCCGTAATTTGCATTTTTCCGCTGAATGATTGGGCAACAGGCAGTTTAGGCATAATTTCGCATGTTTCACGGCTTCGATACGCTTTTCTACATTCATGTCTAGAAAATGAGGACATTGATACGTGCGATGCCCTTCATTTTTACAAAAAGAGCAGGGCCATACTCGCGCCTGAGTTGCAAGAGCGATCCGGCGTTGAAATTTCGGTGACGAAGGAGGTGAATTTCGCGATCGCGTTTGTCGAATATACTGATTTTCACGTTTGTTTGCAGGGCGAGACGACATATTTATAGACGGTTTGTTCATACATGCGATCGATGCATAATCCTGCGATTGGTGGGAGGCATTATGCAAATGTTTAAATATATCGTTCACTTTCGGAACTTCTGTGTCGATTAACGTATGCTCCCACGCCTTTCGCGTTTCGTCTCCCATACGAGAAATGACAATGCTGGTTAAGATATCATTCGCTATATCTTCCCATGTTCTGCCTAAGGCTTCCAACGATCGAATATGAAGTTGCATATGCCGAACTAATTCTCGAATCCCGTCAGAAGAGTCATTTTTCATAAATGGGGTTTCCCGTAATAACGTCGCATGACGCAGAACTAATACGCGTTGGTTGTTGTATATTTCCGTTAAATGATTCCATACCACGTCGTAATTTTCTTCGCTTATTGTAAATGCTTCTATCGATTCCTTGGCCTCCCCGGTTAACGACAAAGTGAGATACGTTAATTTTTGAATCTTACTCAGACCCTTGTCTGAATCGATCATCGATAAAAATGCGTCGCGGAAAGTTACCCATTTCTCTATTCTTCCGTCGAATTTTGGTAGGTTGATATTTGGTAGATTCACCGAAATTTTATTCGCGGTTATTTTAGGTTCGTATAAATTAACATTTTCATCATTACCGTTAGGTTTGATTGACAGCGACTCTTGGAGCTCGAGAGCTGCCGCAAGAGCTTCGTCGTACGCGTTACTTATTTCTTCGCGCTCTAATTCTACGACATCATAGTCTTCGGTTAAAATACCCAATTCGTCTTGGTTGTCGTTAAATTTTTGAAAAAGAGATCGGATTCGAGTTATTCGTTCTTGTAATTTAATACTTTCTCTTTTCGATTCTGTAAATGACTCGACAAATTTACTTAATGAAGTAATTTGAGCCTTAAAGTAACTTCGATTCTGTTTAATTACACGACTTTGTCTTTCAACGGCCTTGTCGGTCTTCTCGATATGTGCCATTTTTATTCCGAAATTCGAGACAGGGGAACGAACGGATTAATAGGAAATTTAATTGGCGTGAAAATTACAACGAGCCTACCTTCGCCGATGCCGTCGTCCACGGAGTTGTCCCTGGTCACGATAATGCAGGAACGTCTCTGGAGCTTCGGAGGTTGACTGCTGTTCGCCTTCGTTGAATTTCCAAGGAATGTCTCGTGTATGTGGTTGAACCGACACTAGACTTGCACTCCAATTACGCCACTGGATCCGGCTCGAAGGACCATGTTTTATGTCGTGCCGAGGATATTAAAAGTTCTTCGATTCAACAATAACAAATTTGTTGTTGAATGTTTATCCTGCACTTGTCGCCGGCCGATTTACCTTTGGGCGACTGTTTCAAGGATCCGTGGTTGGCAGTGTTGGTCGGTTTTACAAATCGAATGGTTGTGAATCGTCTCTATCGTCTCTATCGTCTCTGCGTCTCAGTGGTCTCTACCGTCTGGTGGTTTTCTACCGTCTCGTCATGCTGCGTCGGAGTATCGTCCCTTTATCGCCTCGCGGAATGTCTCGATAAGGCCCCGTTTGGGGGAAACGTCATTCCCATTCGCCGATTGACTTGAGGGAGGAGAATTTTCTCGTCCGATCCCCTCTTCGGCGGAGGACGCGAGCCCACCCTCAAGTCAATGGTGGGAAACCCCCAAAACGTGCCGAAAACGGCTGACAATTCCGGAGCGAGACGTTACCCCGAAACAGCATGACGACGTGGGCCCGAACGGCCCGATAAGGCTTTATGGCCCTTGGCCTGGCGACGGTCCCGAAGGCCTTATGGCCCTTGGCCTGGCGACGGTCCCGAAGGCTTTATGGCCCTTGGCCTGGCGACGGTCCCGAAGGCTTTATGGCCCTTGGCCTGGCGACGGTCCCGAAGGCTCAAGGGGGCGACCGCTTTCTCGAAACCGTACAGATTTTGCTCCATTTGTGATCTAGGGACTTTAAAGATATTCCGTTGGATGATACATAGATTTTTACGCTAATTTTCTTTAGATTTAGAGACTTTGATGATATTTCGTTTGCATACTAGAGACTTTTTTATATACCGTTTAAAAAGCATAATTATAGCTGTAATCTAGGGACTTTCATGATGTTCCCTTTGAATATGGGAAATCTTGTCTGCGATCTAGGAATTTACATTATTTTCTGTATGAGAGATCTAGACACTTTGATGATGTTCAATTTAAGGTATAGGGATTATTATAATATCTATATTTGAGATGCAATGATTTCGATGATTCTTGCTTGCAATCTAGGGATTTTCGTTATATCCCGTTTCAGGTTTACTGTTTTTCATTACACATCGATCGAGATCTAGGCACCTCGTTCCGTTTTGAAATCTAGGAACTTTTTGATTTCGTTTCAGGGTCTCGTTGCCATTCTCAAGGGTTGCACGTCACGATGATGCAGAATCTACACTATGGTACAGCGGCAAAGGACGGTCCCAGCAACCCAAATACCGCACCAACCCCTTATCAGTCAATTCCTATAATCCATATTACGGAGCCGCTCGAGGCAGAGGTGGCGCAGAAATCGGCAGGGCCTGAGGCGCCGGCGGACGCGAGGTATCCCGCGCTCTCCAGTCCTGGGACATCTATCCTGACCTGGCTCCTGCTCCAGCCTCCCCTTTTAGCAATATAAAAATGTCGAAACCACCTGTAGCGCCGTTTCAACCCCTTGACCCAGACTCCAAAAGACTATTTCAACTCCTTGGCCCAGGCTCCTATGCACCATTTCAACCCTTTGGCCCTGGCTCCAACGCACCGTTTCAACTACTTGGCACAGATTCCAGTGCACCATTTCAACCCCTTGGCCCAGGCTACAATGCACCATTTCAACCCCTTGGCCCTGGCTCCAATGCACCGTTTCAACTCCTTGATCCAGATTCCAGTGCACCATTTCAACCCCTTGGCCCAGGCTCCAAAGGACTATTTCAACTCCTTAGCCCAGGCTCCAAAGGAATATTTCAACTCCTTAGCCCTGCTCCAATGCACCATTTCAACTCCTAGGCCCAGGCTCCAAAGGACTATTTCAATCCCTTGGCCCTGGCTCCAACGCACCGTTTCAACTCCTTGGCCCAGATTCCAGTGCATCATTTCAACCTCTTGTCCCAGGCTCCAAAGGACTATTTCAATCCCTTAGCCTAGGCTCCAAAGGACTATTTCAACTCCTTGGCTCAGGCTTCAAAGGACCATTTCAACCCCTTGGCTCAGGCTCCAATGGACCGTTTCAATTCTTTGGCCCAGGCTCCAATGGACAATTTCAACCCCTTGGTCCAGGTTCCAATGGACCGTTTCAACCCCTTCGCCCAGGCTCCAATGGAATGTTTCAACCCCTTGACCCAGGCCTCAATGGACCGTTTCAACCCCTTGACCCAGGCAACAATGGACCATTTCAACCCCTTCGCTCAGGCTCCAGTGGACCATTTCAACCCCTTGACCTAGGCTCCAAGGCTCAATTGAGGAAGCTCGACCTCTTCGATCCGGCAGAGCCTAATTTCACATCGGTGAATCGTGGATTCCTCAACTATGATCTATCTGATCCATCGAAATCAATTTTCGAGGACTTTAATACGGGAACATCGATGGTCCTCCGAGCTGACAAATACGACGACGACTCCAGTGAGGAGGATCCTGTTCCTCTTTACCACTCGGACTATCCCAGAAAACAGTTTGATTCGAGGACAGACGTTTTCGATCTTAGGAGACCAGCAGTACAGTTGAATAGAACCGAGTTGATCGATCCAAGGAATCCAGGATTACCGATAGACCAAGCGAACCCAGAAAAGTCAACATCTTGGGGCTGTGTTGAGCCAGGGACTTGTCGAGTTGCTGGAAGATCAGTCTAGGGACCTCAGAGTCGGTAAACCTCAGAAAGATCAAACTCGGGACAGCAGAATGGCGCAGAGACTTAGCGTATTGCCAGGGAACCAGTCCAGGGAGTCGAGGATGGCGCAAAACCATAATCAACTTCAGGACCCTAGAATGACTCACGAGCTTGTACATGTCCAAGGGAATCAACTTAGGGACTCTAAGATGGCTGGTAGGTTCCGGCAGCATCAAGATGCTCAGCCCAAGGACTTCAAGATGGCTAACAGGTTCGGCCAAGGCGATCAGTTTAGGAACATGAGGTTGGCTGACAAATTGATGACGAGGCTAAGGAGAAGAAGGATACCGTGGATGAAAAAAATGTTCCAATGAACGCGAACGACGGGATATTCCTAAGTCATATCGATTATGATCTGCCGGAGGAAATGACCACACAAACTCTGGAGATCGATATCATGCCTGTTACTCGACAGTCCGAAGACTACAATAGAAAGAGTCTAGTGAATTATTTTCACAGAGTTGGTGGTTTTTGCTTTTAATGGGAATAATGGGGATTACTTTTAGTAATTGTTACTTTAAAATAGTGGATATTATTTTTAGTGGATTGGCAATTGTGTTTTATAGTGGATATTATTTTTATTATGTAAGTTAGTTACTTTACTAGTTACTTTCAATGTTGGGAATTATTTTTAAAGGATTGGCAACTGTTACTTTCAACATTAGGAATTATTTTGACTAGATTAGAAATTGTCTCTTTCAATATTGGGAATTATTTTGACTAGATTGGAAATTGTCGCTTTCAATATTGGGAATTATTTTTAATAGATTGGCAATTTATACTTTCAATACTGGGAATTATTTTTAATAGATTGGCAACAGTTATTTTCAATAGTGAAGATTACATTTAATAGATTGGCAATTACTGTTTTCAATAGTGGGGATTATTTTGACTAGATTGGCAATTATCACTTTCAATATTGGGAATTATTTTTAATACTTTGGCAATTGTCACTTTCAATAATGGGGATTATATTTAACAGATTGGCAATTTCAATTCTTAGTAGTCGGGATTAGATTCATTAGTTTGGCAATTGTCACTTTCAATAATGAGAATTATTTTTCACCGGTGAAATAATGATGGCTGCTTTTTGTAATATGAAATTTGGAGGCTAAAAACGTATCGATGACAATTCTTGTGCATTTAGCTTCGAATTTAAGAGAATTATAGTTCTTAATTAATTTGTTATAAATTGTTAATCAGTTGATTGTTAAATTGTTAAATTGTTAATGATTAAATTGTTAATCAGCATGACCAGTTTTTATTGTATTGTACAAAGACCTTAATAATAGAAACGATTATTTCTAGCAGAAATCCCTAAAAAATCATTTTATTAATGGGGAATCGAACGACGTGCAATCGACAAAAGGTCACTCATTAGGCTTTCAATTTCGTAGAGCCATAGCCTTCTTTAGTGCTGTTTATTCACGTTTTCCCGATAAGATCGAACAGTGAACTGTTAGATCTACGGAGGTCGTAAGTCTCCGATTCAATCGTGTATGACACCGAGTCTGCGCGATTCCCTATGACTCTTTCGAGTGATACGGATAGTAGATTGATAAAGAATGGTTTTAACACTGACTGATATCAATAACACTATGTTTTAACATAACATAACAATTTTTAACGCTAGGGTGACTAACTGTACTTGGCTTAGAATGAATTGAGTTGATGGTGAGACTATCGATGTAATCTTGACCGAAGTCTTTACGCGTTGATGTCTGGTTATTATCTGTCCGTTCGTTGTCTGTTTTGTTTTTTAAGAAGAATCGTTAGCGGTGTGAAGTTTTTAATGAGACACTCGGATTCAATGTTTTTTCAAGTTATCCGGATCTAGAATGATCGGTTAAAAAATTGTGAACAAGGGAAAAAGTGACCACCCCGAACTAATAGTCACTTGCAGGTATGAATCGTACGTGCGAGTGAATCTCGCAAAGAATCCGCCTGTCTCGAAGGTTGATCGTCGTAGGTAATAAGACTGGGGAAAAAGATATTGCCTTGGGTAATCGGAGTTGTGGAGAAGGTAACGGGAATACGTGACGGTGAGAGAATTTTGGCGACCAGATGTAGGCAGCGTTGAAGGAAATATTACAGGCAGGAAATAACGGCTTTTCGGTATAATTAGATACTATTATTACGGTCGCTTATTTGTTTGTGGAAAGACGCTTGCAGTACAGATAGAGTCGTTTGGTAATTTTCGGAATCTATTGTATGGTAGGGACGGTGTTGGGTCGAGCGGTCGAGCCACGTATGCTTTATTACTATAGGTAGCTTCTATATACTTTTAACGCGGAACAAAAAGTCTTAGTGGACATGAGGCGAAAAAAGATAGAATTACAATTGGCTTATGTGCAAATGCGTTAGGCACACATAAGATTATGCCTACTGTAATTTATAAATATAAAAACCTAAGAGCTTTGAAACATGTACTTTCATTACCTTACAGGCAGGAAATAACGGCTTTTCGGATAATTAGATACTATCGTTACGGTCGCTTATTTGTGTGTGGAAAGACGCTTGCAGTACAGATGGTGTCGTTTGGTAATTTTCGGAATCTTTTGTATGCTTATGCCCCGACGGTATTGGGTCAAGCGGTCGAGCCGCGTATGCTTTATTAATATAGATAGCTTCTATAATACTTTTAACGCGGAACAATTGCAGTTTCTAAGTTTATGATTTTTTCGAGCCGTCTTCTTTCCGGCAATAAAGTCATTTCTGCATTTTCGAGTAAAGCACGCCTCATCGGCAGCATTTTTTATAACAGGGTCGTTAGCACGCACCGCTTCGGTCGCCCGTCCAGTGTTTCTTACTACCTGCGGCACTGCGTGCTACGTCACTTTTACATCCCCTTTCATCGCGTCACTGGTCAATCAATTTCTAGTCTTCTGTCCACGAAACGGTATAAAAGCTCGAAACCGATTCTTCTCTTTGTCATTGGTCATGAATTATGAGTCATTGTGTCATTAGTCATCGGCCATTGGTGTCTTGTGTCTTGTTCGCTCAGTAAGTGTCAGTTAAAATAAAACAGCTGTTCATCTTTAATTAGACGAACAGCGATACTAATTAATTCCGTCGCTCAGCGTAATTGGCCTTACAACCCGAGAGATTTTGTAATCGCGGAGTTTTAGTATTGGGTATACTCGACGTGCACCCTACAAACAATGATAACTATTTTTACTAACATCATATTTAAAGGTTAATAATGTATAGCTGGTAATCCTGATATATTAAAATTTGAATTTAAAAGAATTACAACAGAATAATGAATTCTTATCTACTTTAAATAGAATAGTAATTACTGTTTCCATGTATTTTTATCGTCAGTTATGAATACTGTAATAGTCGTTAAATTTGATTAAATATTATTGTTATTATGCAAATAGAATACAGATTCATTTACAATAACTGTTATCGTATACGAATTAATTTTATATGCTTTTAGAGATTACTGATTATTGAAACATTAGACAAGTCCAATTAATAATATTACAATTAGAGCGATTGAAAGTGACACAAAATTTAATGTAAATAAAATCAAAATAATTTTTCTAATAATGCGGGACTTGAAAAAATAGTTGTGCCCTGTTATGATTTATGCAACAAACTGTTACAAAATTGACACAATTGAGAACAAAATAATTTATTCCAATAATGTAGAAGTTGCAATGTTTAAAAATATCTACAAAATTAAAGAAACTACAAAAAACTTATTGAAACAGGAAATGACTCTTGCAACAATGTTGACGTTAAAACAAGGACTGTGTTCCACTATAATTTATGCAACAAACTAGTCTACGTCAAAATGAAAAACCAGAAACATTAAAAAACACCGTAAAAGTTTAAATTTGGTACAAGTTAAAACAAAATAATTCTTGCAACTATTAATCAACGAAGTGAAAAACAACGAAAAAGGTTGACACGATTAAGAACAATGCGATTTGTTTTTCAAATATCATAAATATTAAAAATCCACTCAAAATAAAAAAACTCGCATTTTGTAAAGACAAAATAATTGTTCCAGCAATGTCGAAGTTAAAATATGAGCTCTGTCTCGCTACGGTTTATGCAATAAATTAATCTACTTCGAAGTAAAGAACGGCAAGAAAACTAGACATGATTAGGAACAATGCGATTTAATTTAAAAAAATCGTGAATATTAAAAATCTGCTTAATAATAGGAAAACTCACACAAATAAAGACAAGACAACAATATCGATGTTAAAAAATGAGCTGTGTCTCGCTACGGTTTACGCAACAAATTAAACTACTCTGAAATTAAAAACAACGAAAAAATTGACATGATTGAGAACAATGCGATTTGTTCTGTAAAAATCATAAATATTAAAAATCTGTTGAAAAATAAAAAAGACTCACACGAGTAAATGCGAGATCGTTTTCCCAACAATATGAACGGCGAAAATGTAGCTGTTCCTTTTGGATAGACAACTGGATAAGTCCCCTTAATAGAAACGATCTGACACGTGCTACGTCGCAGCTGTTCTCTCCGTTCCGACGGCGTAGTTCCAATCAAAACCCGGCGGAGATAAGAAAAGTTCATGGTTTCCGATGAAAGGAAGAACCCGAGATTGAGACTTAGTTTTACAGACACACAGAGGGTGGAGAAAGTATCCGTACGTTGCGGATGAAAGAAATAATCCCTGCGCGGAATCGCAGAACAGCTTAAGGTGAACGGAAACGACCGACGAAACCAACTTCTGCCCGGTCAGCTGTGGCTCGATCTACGGTGTATTGAAATCTCTCAACAGTTTGTTGATCAAACGAACACCGTCCTCGCTTCTCCAGATCCAAGAATCAATTTTTTTTCCGCGTCCGAACGCTGAACGTCGACGTTGAAAAATGTTTAATTGGTGTTTTTGATCAATTTCTTGTTCTAATAATTGTAACGTCGACGCGGCAAAACCGACAACCATAATGGCGTACGACATTGTTTAAAAGTCTATTTTATTTGGATAATTATTTTGTACAGTAGAACTTCGGTTATGCGAATTAATTATAACAACGTGGACGTTTGCATAATGGAACAATTACTTAGTATTAGTTATACAAGCAGTATAATTAGTATTACTTATACAGCAGATTTTGGGGTACCCTGTAGTGTTCAGCAGCATCGTTATTGTATTTTTCAGATATAGTAATCAGTGTTTATTGATTTGTGTAATAAATAAGATTATATTCAGTATTAATAATAATAACAATAATAATAATAATTTTATTTCAATCCATACTTTCGCATTGAAGTTTCGAGTGTTTTTACAGTTACTTAAATTTTTTTATTACACTGTTTTGTATTCAATAATACAGATATAGTATATAATTATACTACATCTGTACTATTGAACACAATAGTATGTCGTATAAAGCTTGATTTAGACTGTGACACCAGTTCGTATAATAAAGGCTGCCAATAACAGTTAATTTTTTAAATTTAATGTCGTTAAAAAAATTGTAGCATATTTAATTTCCTAATCAATGTTTCGTTAAATATTTTATCTGGACGAATGTCTTAAAATATTTCCTAAAACAGGCCTGTTATATAATATTGCATAAATACCTGCTCACGATCTAATTTCCAATTGCAATGACTCGAACAGTATTCCATTGATACCATTCTTTTAATGTTAACCGTTTAATTTCATTAATCTCTCATTTCTGTTCCCACGTGACTGAATAAAACACTTAATAATACATTACATAATTACAATATTCATGGAAATTCTCGTCCTCGTACATCATATTACAAAAATTAAAATTGGAGAATTTCCTTTATCATCGAAAAGATTTTTCATTATAAAAATAAAATAAAAACGCTGTTAATCCTTTGTTAATTTATATGTTTTCTTGAATTTAGGAACCAGCACTAATAATAAATGAGTAACTAAATGAATAATAAGTAAATCTGTCGAATTTTATAATTAGACATATCTAATTAGATATGTTTTATAATTGTAATGTTATTATAATACGATTAGACTAAATAATTATATTATAATGTTATAATAGAATTGTTTACGAATGATATTCTATAAATACGACGATTATCAAATATATAATTTTGTATATAAAATTTTTTATGATTTTTGTGAAATGCGTTTATAATTTTGGTAAGATGTTTTTATAATCTTTATTAAATGTTTTGTTAGGGATATCTTCGTATCCCTTAGTGCCTCATCCTGGCCGCCCCGAGGTCGTCGCCGACGCGTCACCGGCGCGTCCACCGCGTACCACTCTGCTTGTTTCTTATGGTCACAGTCTGTGGGACCCATGTGCACGCTAGCCACGTTTTGTACTAATGTTTATTAAACCACGTTGTGTTAAGTAATTAACCTGTGTCTCTCACTTCCATACCTCTTATCATGTTTCTATCATTTTTAGAAAATGTTTCCTCGATTAATAAAATGTAGTTATAATTCTTACAAAATGTAGTTGTAATTCTTACAAAATGTAGTTATAATTCTTAGAAAATGTTTCTATAATTCTTATAAAATGTTTAAATAACTTTTATAAAATGAATGATGAGAAGTTTGATACAAAATTTGCAAGCTTTCCGTGAGATTAGGGTTATCCAGAAGTTCTGGAAAAATATTAATCCTTCGCTCCTGCGTTGTCATATTTTCGTTTCGTTATCGGATATAAATGATTCAGCTAGAGCCGATAATCGAATGCTTTTTTCGAATACAAAAGTGAGTTTGGTTTTTATTTCCTGTGGATTGAGATTCTCTTCGCTCTGCGTGAATACATTGGCATGCATATCATACTAACTGTTGTTGCTGCAGACTGCATTGATTTTAATCGCGCAAATTTTCTCATATATTACCATCGAAATCTAACATGAGTATTTCAACGAGATTTAATGTGCAGTAATATTAGATTAAAAATTACAAAATTTAAATTTGTTGCATTCAATTCATTTATTTTGTGTATAATAATCTAGTTTTATTTTGAGTTTATTCAATATTTATAGTTTATATACATAATTATTTATAGTTCATTTAGAACTCTTTTTACATGTACACAATTATTTATATCTTTTATACGATTTATTCTATATACACATACGTAATTATTTATATTTTATTCAGGGTATATTTTATACGATATATTTTATACAATTATTCATATTTTATTTCTAATTTACTCTATATGTACATAATTATTAATGTCTTCTCGAAAATATACATATCTACATGTAATTTTAGTGACGCCTTATTTCAAATTCATTTTGTATAAACATAATTGTTTATGCTTTATTTATTTGTTCTATATACGCATCATTACATATGCTTTAATTAAATGCTGTCTTAATTGTTATACTTTAAAATTGATTTTATGCGTAACTATTCAAATTTGACTTAAATTTTTCGACAAGATATATTAACGCAACAAACATTCCAAAAATAAAATTGACATTCGCGTAAACGATTCTTGAAAGTATTTCTATTTTAATAAATCAAATACTTGCTCGCCTCGAAATGCAATCAGCCATTTTGCATACAAACATTTGAGCGGAACACTGAATTGACATCCGCAAACTTAGAACTTCGAGTAACAAAACAACGGCTCCATTTCTTGATAAAAATCAAATTTCCCTTTCCAGCTTTATCCATTTCTTTTACCGTACTGTTTTAGAATTTTTCATATATTCCACGCCGGGGAACCGCTACACTCCAGCAGATTAACAATCTTTTTGTTTCTCCTCTCGTTCGGAGAACAAAGCAGGTTGATTTTATGGCCGCCATGCAATCTTTCGAGAGCGCGTTGCAAGAAGCAGTATAATTTCCGACAGAACCATTCCTCTGGCGTGGAAAGAATTTTACAGACTATTCCGGCTTCAGCTAATCTGTCCACAAAGTTTTAAGTCCATGATCTTATTACTCTCGTTTCGAAAAATGACCGAAGATCAATTTCTGTTTTGGTTGTTCCGATTTTTAGAAAAACACTTCTATATAAAAGAATATTCGTACGTTCGTATAATTTTTCCTAAATAAACAGCGAGAATGGGATACTTTTAGATCATTTAAAAGTTATTCATTAATAATATTATTAATATTAATATTATTCATATATTAACAATTTTATTATTAATACTAAAACATTTCAAAATTTCATATATTTGATTAATCATTTAATTGATTAATCAATTAAATTAAACTTGCAAAGCAAAGTAATATGACATCGATTACTATTTCAACATTCTTATCTATTGCAAATCTTAATAGAATTAAGAAACTTTTATGAATGAGCATAGAAATTAGATTTTAAATAATTTTGTCACTCGCATACAGGTGACGTAGTCAAAGTGTTAATGATGCAATTAATATAATTTAATAGTTTCACTTAAGTTGGATACGTTAGAATTAACAGTTAATTTTTGTATAAATAATTTCGAAAATGAATATCTTATCGGTGTTTGGGTCAAAATAATTGGTACAAGTAGCTTTTTCAAGTGTCGGTAATTGGGACATCTGCATTATTTTTATTCTTCATTAATTTCACATCAAATTTATGCTTTCTACAAGTATTTATATATATATATGCAACAGATGAACAAAAAATCATGCTTAATGTGTCGGTAATTGGGACCCTTACCCTACAGTGCACGTTACAGTGCATTCTTCTAGAGCACATTGAGCGTTACAAAATAATATACATCCTCGTCCAAAAGTATTGGAACTATATTTATTTAGCATAAATTATAATATTAAAAATAAACAAACATGGAAAATAAAGAAGAAATAAAGAAGAAGTAAATTTAAGAATAAGTTAAAATATTTCAGGCAATTTCCTATCGAATTTTCTGCAAGCCCTCTGATACTTTTGTAGGGGGGTGTACGAAGCACCCGGACACCGAGCGACTGCGATCTCTTTAAAAATCGAACGAGAATCAACGTTCTTGGAGAAAAAGCGCTCGTTTACGATTTGGTCCAGCAATTAATAATTAGTTTATTGGGTTGTTGGCGGTGAAACGTGCTCGACGTGCGGAACGCTTTAATTGAAATTGGAGCAGAAGCGGCTCCGTGGTCAATATTCCATGAATATTTTGCACTTGCGAAAGAACTCCATGAATGCCACCTCCTCTGCCGGCATTATTAAATCGCCGGCGTCTACCGTAATGTATTGTGCGTTACGTATTGTCGGTGTATGAAAACAAGCGCGAACGGCGCCGCGCCGCGCCGGGATAAAGGGAACGCAACCATAATATGCTGACGATAATGAAAGTGTGTTGCCGGCAAGAACGGTCAAAAGTGCCCTAAATTCGGCTCGCCGCGATGTCGAAATACGATGAAGCTACAAATAACTTGTGCCAGCAGAAACCACCGCCTGCCGAAATATGGCTTTGCAATCGTTATTTGCAACGTTGTTTGTTAAATACGGGCCTTGAAACGCGACGCGGGCGACCTTTACCGCGATTCCGTGCCAATTCCCGTGATTCCGTATTTAATTGTTGAGAAAATATTATTAGCAACGTTATAAGCAATTATTATTATTTTTATTATTTAAATTGGTTTCTTTCATGAATTCGGACGTATTTTGAACGAAGACTTTGTGGAAATTGTGGAAGCTTTCATTGGACGGATGTTTTTTTAAACATTGTTTATACCGGCCTTTATTGGCAAATTTTTGACAATGGATTCGTTGATAAATTTTGTCAGTATCTGATTTATTATACTTGTTTCTTATTTTTGGAATTGTAACTCAATTGTGATTATAAATGTTAATTGAAAATTCGATATTATTTCACTTTATATATAAGTACGATTGTAATATTCAATCTTACTAACTTGGGCACACTTACAATGAAAATCATATAAAAGACCATGACTTTTCTTTTTGGCTTCTTTAATATTATAACTTTTAACAGCAACTTTCATTGTAAGTTAATTGTGATTTAATATCATTGATATTTCAATCAATTAATTTCAATCAGAACTTTGATTTCAATTATCGATATTTATTAAAAATTTGCGGTAACCTCAATGTTATTATTACTGTAATTTTCAAGTTACTTTGGGCACGATTTCAATAAAAATTGTGTAGGAACTGTATTTGAATGATCTTAATTCTTTTCCTTCATTTGATGTTGCAACTTTTAATAGCACATTTAATTGTATCTCTTATAATTTACTACCATTATCTTCAGAACAAAAATTGTAATTTAATTATGATTTACATTAAATACAAGTATCCAATACATTCGAATATACTGTAATTCGAATATACCGTGTCGAATATACTGAATATACTGTAATTATCAGACTGCAGACTTTTATGCATTTATGGCAAAAATGTGTCACACTGTTTTCGACTTATCAAAACTATTCCAAGAAACAATTTATTTTTACACAATGTAGATATTTCTTACAACCGTGTTGGAAAATTGATATTTTGCATAAAGATCCGCAGTTTAGTAATTACAATTATATGAAAACTCGATAAAAATTATAATAACTCCTTGACAAGATAATTTAAGAGGCTTGTCTTAAATAGAACACCCTGTATAACTAGCGTTGACATTTCCAAAATATCACCGTAAACATTAACATGTTCAACTTTCTGAACAAACCCTCCTCAGGCCGTCGTAAAGAAGCAAGCTAACATTAAGTAAATAAAACCGCAGCGTTCATTCGACAGAAAAGTGTACTTTGCAAGTGCAGGGACGTACTCCTTGGAAAAAAGATCACACTCCCCGACGTTTGAGCTTGACACACAATGTAAAATTACCTTGTTCAACTTTCTCCTATTTACTACAGAAACAGCGGCTCTCTCGAAATACCATCGTTCCGACTATTGTACATACAATTTCATTCTCAGCCTCAGTCTAAGTCTCAGTCTAAGTCTCAGTCTCATTCTTAGCCCCATTCTCAGACTCACTCCCATTCACAGTCTTACACTCAGTCTTAATCTGAGTCCCATTCTCGGTTTCAGACCCATTCTCAGACCCATTCTCAGACCTATTCTCAATCCCATTCTCAGCCTCATTTTCAGCCCCATTCTCAGTCCCATTTTCAGTCTCATTCTCAGATTCATTCTTATTCTTATTCTCGCCCTCATCCTCATTTCCCGAAGCCAGTCCCCGCCCGTGCTGCTCTACGTCGGAATTCGGCACGCTCAGCACTATTGCGTTCCGGAAAAAAGTGCGTGAGCGGTGTCGTCACACCGAAAAATCGGTTTAAAAGCCAGCCAAATCGTCCAAGCATTCAGTTCGCTACGATTGTTCAACCGATTCTACATCGATGAATTCGTTAACAGCATGTCTGTGCGGTTTGTTGGTAGCTGCGATGGCAGTGCAAGCAATGCCAGCTGGCAAACTGGAGACCAAGATGGCCGAATCCTCGGCGATCAGTCCCAAGGATTTCCATTTGGAGGATGCGGGTGCTGAGAAGGACAGGCTGAAGAAGCAGGCGTCCTTCTGCGTGGAGATCCGTCCAGGTGCTCAAAATGGACAGCAGGTGTCTCAGGATGGGTCGCAGATGAAAATGCAGGGCCTGAGCGTGGTGCAACAATCGCAGGTGGCGCCAAAGATGCAGAGTTACAGCTTCCAGCAGGCCCCGCAGCCTGTGCAGTCTCTGGGAGTCTTCCAGGCTCCTCAGGTAGCAATTGCGTCGTGCTTTCTAATTTACCATGCTTCTCTCGACGCATAAATTCACTATGATCTGCATGTATCTTGATTTTGTGTTATTTCTTGAGAATCGTGAGAGATTTAAAGTTTTCGACAAAAGTTGTTCGTTTTTCGTAAGAGCTCTCATTTAGTAAATAATTCATCGATTGTTAATTTCGATCGATGAAAATGTACACGTAATTCTCCATTTTGTGTCATAAGTCTTTGTAATTATTTGTATAATTTAAAGGGAGAACTTATGCGTTCGAAGTTTTTTTTATCGCTTATGGTTACAGTAACACTTAATTTCTCGGTGATTCGAAGAATTTATTCGAAAAATTGATTCAAAGGATGTCTTCGAAACGTTATTCGAGAATTTATTCGAATCATTATTTGAATGTAACATAATTCGAATAAAACTTTACTCGAATCATTATTTGAAAGAAACTTTATTCGCGAATCATTATTTGAATAAAACTTTATTCAAATCATTATTTGAATTCGTTATTTGAATAAAGTTATATTTGAATAATTTATTCGAAAGATTAGTCGAATAAAATTTTATCCGTAAAATTTATTTTCAAACTGTACGAAAAAATATTCATAAAATTTATTCGGATTGTTCAAATGAAATTCTACTTGTATAATGTCCAACTCTGCTATTCCGCCATATCGTTGATTTCATCGCCACTGTGAATTCTGTTGGCGTAGTACCGATCTCCAAACTTCAACGCTAATTGATAGTTCTTAAAAATTCGTACCGACGGAGCTTGTGTGTGTTATGAAATAGTTTTCCATCCTCAGGCATACGTGGTGCCCCAGCAGTCGTTCGTGGTCCCCCAGCAGGTGGTGCCCCAACAGGTGGTTCCCCAGCAGATGATGCACCAGCAGGTGGTCCCTTCGGTGCAGACTCTGCAGATCATCCAGCCATCTCAACCTTGCCCTCAGGAGTCGAAGGTGCAGATCGTAGAAAGGAGAGTCGAGGTCCCAGCACCGACTCCAGTCCCCGAAGTGGTCACTGTAAAGCCCCAGCCCCAGCCCGAGAGGATCGTGGAACCGCAGACTCAGGTGATCGAGACCATTAAGCTGGTCCCAGTGCCCCCAGTTTGCAAGGATAAACTGGTTGTCGTGCCCTCCAAGCCCATGGTGGTCGTTCCTGAGCCAACTATCGTCAAGGTGCCTCATTGCACTCATCAAAGCGAAGGGATGACCTGCAACTGCAATCAACAGGCGATAAGGGCTGCCGCCGTAGGACCTGTTGATCACATGCATCACATGCACATGAGGGCTCATACTCATCCCATGCACCTTGGCAAGATGATGACTGACTTTCGTTTCCTCAAGGACCCAAAAGCTTAGAGGTAGGTGAGGAAATGTGTTAAATGAGCATTATTTAGGGACTTCGGAGTGTTAACCAACGCGGGGGTGCTATTGAAATATGAATTCAGGCAATTTTATGAATCTAGGGAATTTCGGTTTCATGAATCGGTGGCTATCTTTCGGGGATTCACAGTAAAACAGGTTAGGGAAGTTTTTGTTTATTTGTTAACCTGGTTTTACGAGATTCACAATGTTGAATTCTGGGGGAAATTCTGTTTTATAATTGCATCAATGCAGAACAGAATTATTTGGAACTTACTTCAAATGGACGGGTTGACTTTTTTAGATCCAAGTTCAGGAAATGTGTGGTTATGTTTGTCAGTTTCCGGCACTCTGCATCGAGATTCCTTCAAGTTAGATGCTTGAGTAAATTGATAGTTCGTAGGGTTGAGAAGGAAAAATTTTCAATTCTGAGTCTAGCAGTTTGGGGAATTCTTGTTTTATGAATTGGTGGCTATCCACAGGGATTCGCAAAGTGGCAAACTAGAGAATTATTGGATTATAAATTCATAACAGTGCAGGTTACTTACGATATTAAATTCTAGGGGATTTTTTACTATGTAGAGCAGAATTGTTTGGACCCATATTCAAATGAAAAGTTGATTTCCTTTTTAGCTTCAGGTGTAAAAAATGTGAGGTTATGTTTAACAGTTTCAGACATTATAATATTGGGATTCCTTCGTGACAGAAGCTTAAGTAAATTAATGGTTTTTCAGCTTGAGATTTTTCAGTTTTTCAGTCCAGGAAATTTTGTGTTTCATAAATTGCTGGCTTGTCTCTGGATATTCAGTGTGTGGCAAGCTATAGATTTGATTTATAAATAGAATGTTTGGGGACAGAGTGGTGGTCTAGTGAAAATGTTATTTTTATAAGTCCATCTATACAGTAAATATCTATTTTAATCTTTATTCAAACGAAAAGTTGATTTTTTAGCTCTGAATCTAGTAAATGTGAGGTTACGTTTGGATACTTTTGCAGCACGACGTATTTCTTACACTACAAAATTAAAATTTCTTCTCTTCTTCTATAAGATGTTTAATTAAACGCATGATTCATGGGGCTCGGGCAAAATCAAAAAATATTAAACGACCTTTCACGAATCCGTGGCAGTTTAAGGCTAGGGAATTATTGGTTTATGTGCTGGCAACAGCGCCTAGGGGATTCAAAATGTGGACTTTTAGCAATTCATGTGAAACAAAATAATTCAAAACTTTATTTCATTAATCCTGAGTGATTTTTATTGAAGTTTCTGGGATTATTAAATAATAATTATTAAGGATATTAAATAGACGGGGACATTAAAAGAGGGAATTAAATTAACATTGCAAAAATTCGTTATCCGATGCGAGAATAATAATTCCAACAATGTGTAGATTTATTTCAGCGAGCCTGGTGAAACTGCGAAATTTAATTTCGGCACATTCTCTGTATCGCAGATGAGCAATACACGTTGGATTTTCTGATGACTCTACAGCGAACGCGATGACGATCGATCTGTAGGACTCTAAAAGTAGATTCCGATGTAATGCTTCTGTACGCTCTGCGAGATCAAATAAAATGAAAAATTTGATGATACAATCACGTTGTTCAGCCGGCTAATTAGCCAACAACTCCCTGTAATAAATTTCCTACGAGCTAATTTAATTCCCCATCGGAAGTTTCCTCACCAATATTTAAATCTTCGGTCCCTCTATTTATTTTAAATTACGCTTTTCGGTTCGGCGGCTTTTCACGTGAAATAATTACACGCCGTTTAATTTAACTCATTACGTTCATACTTGCTACAATTACGTCATTGATTAAACAACGAACAGCCGTACTTTTAATAATGACTCGAACATTTGATACGATTTTAACACACTTCCCGGCCATTAATTCTTTTCAGTTTCTATTCTCATCGTTGTTTAAATAATTTATTAAATGGAAGGTATCGCTATTACGAAATATTTAAACAATTTCGCAAAATTAAGCTAAAAAAGGTAGTAGGCTCCTATATATTTTGTGACTTTTATATAAATTAATTTCGAGCGATGGATAAGCATATAATTTTATAAATTTGGCATACTTTGGGCAGACTTGGCATACTTTTACACTGTCCGACACGATTTTTGGGTTCCTATAGCCACTATGAAATTCTTGTAGAGCTTCACTCCCTGAACAAGAATCCGTAAACCGAATTACTCCATCACCCTCAGTTTTTTAAATAAACGAACTTTTGTAAAAACCCAAAATTTTCGACAAAAATGAGGTATTGCAAGAGAAAAGTAAAAACGTTAGAAAGTTCTAATTGGTGTTGAAAGATAGAGGAGTTACCAACTCCAAATACTCTGGTGTGATTTTTTGTGTGAAATATAACACAGTTTGGTGATTATTATCCACAGAAATATGTAAAAAAAAACAGAACATTGAAGTACTAAACAAAGTTCAAATATTATTTACGAAAAGTGGATGCCCCATTGGATCTCTCCATCGGTGTCGATTACGCGTAGTTTCGGCCCTGTCAGACAGAGAGAAGCGAGCAGCGAAGCTCATGGCGGCAAAACGTCGTGTACATGTTGCCGTCGAACATTTTCTCGATCTACTCGAAATGTATATCGTTCCGACGCTTTTACCGGGCCGTTTCTTCTTCAGAAATGTCTACAGAATCCGATCCTGGGTAGAGTTTTCGTGCCGAACAAAAAACTTTTCGTAAAAATACAAAAATATTGCGCAGAAACTGCTCACGTCGACACTTTTTTAAATTTTCACATTAATTTATTGTTATTTAGGACCAAAAACAATTAATAAATTGCATGCCATTATATTCGGGAAACTCTCCTCTATCTTTTAACACTAATTAGAACTTTCTAACGTTTTTACTTTTCATGCAATACCTCATTTTCGTCGAAAATTTTGGGTTCTTACAAAAGTTCGTTTATTTAAAAAACTGAGGGTGATGGAGCAATTCGGTTTTCGGATTCTTGTTCAGGGAGTGTCACAATCTTGTCGGACAGTGTAATTAGTGATATATAAATTGTGACAATTAATATCGTTTTTTAAAATCGTTTTACACTCTAAATTACATACACATAGCTTTACTATTAATATTATGGCATCGACATAAAAATATACGTCATTAAACGTGCAGCAACGCTTTTACGCTTTGAAAGATCTTCGAGAAACAGGTCTGTCAATTAAAAATATTGGAAAAAATTATGGCATTGGCATTAGAACAATTCAACGCATTCACATGATGCTACAAAAATGAATGCGCTTGGAAACAAAAATAAACGCGAACTTCAGCGAAGAAAAATAGTAAAGCTACATTATTACGATATACTAAATAAAAAATTATTATCATGGTTCGTACAAAGAGGGATACTAGGAGACCGTATAACCGATGCTCTTATATTAGACAAGGTGGCGGAATTAAGAGAAAATTTTCCGTCATATTCGGGATTTAAAGCGAGTCATGGGTGGTTAACAAGATTAAGAGACAACATGGCATACGCTTATCAAACATAGACAGGGAGAAAGCTAGTGTTGATCAGGATGCATCAAATGCTATTATAATCGATTTTGAAAAGATGGTAGAGGAAGAAAATATAAGTTTGGAAAATGTTTACAATATGGACGAAGGTGGACTTGTATGGAAAGCACTTCCAACAAGAATACTGGCTAGAGAAGAACGTTCCCGGCGAGGTCGAACAGTGAACTGTTAGATCTACGGAGGTCGTAAGTCTCCGATTAAATCGTGTATGACACCGAGTCTGCGCGATTTCCTATGACTCTTTCGAGTGATACGGATGGTAAGTTGATAAAGAATGGTTTTAACATTGGCTGATATCAATAACACTATATTTTAACATAACATAACAATTTTTAACGCTAGGGTGACTAACTGTACTTGGCTTAGAATGAATTGAGTTGATGGTGAGACCATCGACGGAGTCTTAACCAAATTTTTTACGCGTTGATGTCTGGTTAGTATTTATCCGTTCGTTGTCTGTTTTGTTTTTTAAGAAGATTCGTTAGGGGCGTGAAGTTTTCAATGAGACACTCGGATTCAATGTTTTTTCAAGTTTTCCGGATCTAGAAAGAGAGGCAGTCGTTTTGATATATTTATATTATATATTTATATATTTATCACCTAATACAGTATCTGATCTGGAACCAATGGATCAAGGGATCATAGGAAAAACAAAAAGGTGACCGCCCCGAAGTAACAGTCACTTGCAGGTATGAATCGTACCTGCGAGTGAATCTCACGAAGAATCCGCGCGTCTCGAAGGTTGACCGTGGCGCAGGTAATAAGACTGGGGAAAAAGTGGGTAATTGGGTAATTGGTGTTGTGCAGAAGGTAAGGGGAATACGTGACGGTGAGAGAATTTTGGCGACCAGATGTAGGCAGCGTTGAAGGAAATATTACAGGCAGGAAATAACGGCTTTTCGGTATAATTAGATACTATTATTACGGTCGCTTATTTGTTTGTGGAAAGACGCTTGCAGTACAGATGGAGTCGTTTGATAATTTTCGGAATCTATTGTATGGTAGGGACGGTGTTGGGTCGAGCGTTCGAGCCGCGTATGCTTTATTACTATCGATAGCTTCTATATACTTTTAACGCGGAACAACAAGTCTTAATGGACATGAGGCGAAAAAAGATAGAATTACAATTGGCTTATGTGCAAATGCGTTAGGCACACATAAGATTATGCCTATTGTAATTTATAAATATAAAAACCTAAGAGCTTTGAAACATGTACTTTCATTACCTTACAGGCAGGAAATAACGGCTTTTCGGATAATTAGATACTATTGTTAATTTTACTATTGGTAATTTTCGGAATCTATTGTATGCTTATGTCCCGACGGTGTTGGGTCGATCGGTCGAGTCGCGTATGCTTTATTAATATAGATAGCTTCTGTAATACTTTTAACGCGGAACAATTGTAGTTTCTAAGTTGATGATTTTTTCGAGCCGTCTTCTTTCCGGCAATAAAGTCATTTCTGCATTTTCGAGTAATGCACGCCTCATCGGCAGCATTTTTTATAATAGGGTCATTAGCACGCACCGCTTCGGTCGCCCGTCCAGGCTTTCTTGCTACCTGCGGCACTGCGTGCTACGTCACTTTTACATCCCCTCTCATCGCGTCACTGATCAATCAATTTCTATTCTTCGTTTCTTGTGTCATTGTGTCATTCAACAAAAAGTCTTAGTGGACATGGGGCGAAGAAAGATAGAATTACAATTGGCGTATGTGCAAATGCGTTAGGCACACATAGCATTATGCCTATTGTAATTTATAAATATAAAAAGCTAAGAGCTTTGAAACATGTACTTTCATTACCTGTAATTTTTAAATCGCAGTCAAATGCACGGATGGGTAGAACGTTATTTTCAGATTGATTTGAAAACCATTTCAAACCATCAGTAAAACAATATCAGGAGGAAAAACAAATATCGGAGAAAGTAAAATGATGTTAAATGATTGCGAAGCCTACAAAATTTCGCTACAAGAAGAGGAAGATTTTAAAATTATATATTTACCATCTAATACAGCATTTGTCCTGGAACCAATGGATCAAGGGATCATAGGAAAAATAAAAAGAATTTTCCGGCACAAGCTTTTGCGACTTGTTTTAACATATGATCAAGGAATAAATGAATTTTATGACGATTACACATTAAAAACCTGTATTGACATTTTATCGGATTCGTGGTTCAAAGTTACTACAAAGAACATAAAAAATGCATGGAATAAACTGCTACATAATAATAATCCTGCTGGCCCTTCAATTCAATCACACATGGGAGAGTTTGAACCTGATTGGCCAGAGATAATGAGTGCAATTACAGGAGAGCAATGCACCCTGATACATGCCACACAATTTTTATTAGACTGTGAGGAGGAAGAAAGAAGGAACGAAAACGAAAATACAGAACTGCAAAATGAACCAAACAACCACAATAAATTACATGCGGCCCTTAAGTTATTGACATCTTACAGTAAAAGAGAACCACCTTACATACAACACCTTATGGAGGCATTAAAATTATATCTTTTGAGCAAGGATAAATTAAATAAGTAAGTACATACGTATTCATATACAATGGTAAAAATTTGCAGCCAATTTGAATATGAATTATTTACAAATTAATGTTTTTTTTTTACATTATTTGTTATTAGAAAATAGAGGAAAAACACCACCTTGTTATAACGACGTATTTTATTTATTACGTAATTTACTAAAATAAAATGAATTACAGATTAAGTATCAAGTAAATAAATGTTGTTCAGTCTCATTGCAAGGCTGGAAATCTGTTTCGGTTTCCTTCCGTATTCAGGAAGAAGATCCGAAAGAACGAAATTATTTTATTGTGAAAAGGTGAAAGTTTTAGTATTTTAGGTGTACCCGGTGACTACGCGACGCATCCCGATTGCCATAGCCAGGGTGGTACCAGCGATCGCGAACTCTCTGACCACCCTTCGTACCTGCGAAAACTGTGACAGCAGCGCACTAATTTGCATCTGATCGATTGTACCAAACCATCGGAAAATAGCATTTAAGGCTACAAATTTGAATTTTTTGGGAGAATCAAATAAACATCATTGCCTAAACTTTTCACCATCGCACACCACGTGCATCTTGGCAGCGCATTACGCGCAACGTCTATCGTCTTTGATTCTATTGGCAACAGAAATATCTGTCCAAACTATATCACGTTTGGTCTCATTTGAATCAGAAATCCATCAGCAATATGTTAAAAAAAAATCAGTATTAAAATGTTAAAATTAAAAAAAATCTATGTCATTGTATTATGAGCTGTCTTCCGGGAATTCGAGTCAAAGGAGCCGGGGCGCGTGCCGCAGCACACGTGTTCACCGACTCGCATAGCGAGAAAATCGATAAATTACAGGGTCGCGCAATATCTCGGTGTCAGAAGTGGCATACTTAAGTCGCGCCAGGAAGAGAGACACTACTATACATGTATATACGGTCTAAGGACGTAACGCCCACGCGACACAATCTCTCAATAAGAGCGCGGTCCCTAGATCGAGATGTTCGATCTCAATCCATAAAACCGCGGTGTCACCAGTCTGGCTCATAACGCGTCACGGCTGTCTGGCCTCGGAAAGCGAGGGAGAGGCTCTTCGGAATCGAGCAGATAGCACCGTAGGACCGCTGTCAGCCGGCAAAGACCGAGCACCCGGCGATCTATCATCCGCGATCCTCTCCCGGGAACGATTGTTAAAGAGTTTCGAATGACGGCCGGCCATTTGCGATCGATGGCCCATCCACGCGCGAGCGCGATATCGGTTTTTCCACCTAGAATTAGTATCTGGCTACGTTCAACCCCCCGTTTGACTCGGCAGCCGTTCCTCCCCCCCTCTCCATAAGAGACGAGAAGAATCCCGGGGGTTATAGGAAGAGGATTCTCGAGGTTCTAATCTCCTGATGGTCGGTCAGCTTAGCTTTTTACGGGGGCCGTATGAAAAATCTATCAGGGTTAAAGCGTCGCTGAATCATTGATCGCTTATGCACACCGGCGCGGCTTTATCGGATGGATTCTCCTGTGAGGAACCGTTTCCGAGCGGCGCGCCGATTTGAAAAATTCAGCCGCGTACCGGGCACTAATAGAGGACTTTTTGCAAGTTGACGAGCCATCCGAACCGGGTGCGCCCGTTAATTATTTTATGACGCGACGTCCACGGGATTCGCGGCGATGCTGGGGGAGGACTTAGGCTGTCTTCCCACTTGGAACCGTTTTATAGCCAATTTCAATCGACCGATTTCAATGAAATTTTCAGCGTGTACAGGGTGTTCCACGTAACCTTTGCCACGATTTTTTCCAGCATCTCCGGCGGTCTAACAAATAAACGTTTCGAACAAATGTTACTCGGTTTTTAGCCGGCTACGGATTGCGATATAAAAAGCTTCGGAAAGAAATATTTTACGTAAAGAAATCAAGGTCACTTTCATTTTTTTTTAAGTTGCACAAGACGAATTCGATGACCTGTTATACCACGACCTTCGGATGACCTTGACGTAACACAGTTTTCAATGACAACATATCACTTCGTTGATCGCATTTTTTGTGCGTCAAGGTTGTCCGTAGGACATGATGTAACATATCGTTGGATTCGTCTTGGCACAAGCTACAATGATATGAAGTAAAAGATATAAGATGCAATTTAAGAAAATGAAGGTGACCTTAATTTTTTGGAATAAAACACTTATTTCTGAAACTTTTTATACCGCATTATTCCGACTATTTTTTATTCAAATTAACATTAGATTTACGGAACCCGTTAAAATGGCGTGTCACCAATTTTTTAATTTACGATTACGGCAAATGTTACAATAACACTTGTTGAGAATCAGAATAAACGTCTTATTGTTACTTTTATAAACTCATTTAAAACAGCTGTTTTTTGTCTAAAAATCTAGTATTAAATAAATATTCCAAAATGTATAATCTTATCTACAAACATCAATTCATCGAACAGTAGTATAAATATTCAACAATAACATTTTTAATCGTCGTAAAATCGATGATAATATTATACCCTCTGAAAAGCGTTCCGTAATAGGTACAGTAAATTCTCCTTAATTGATGCTCAGCTTAGAAACAAAAATGGACAATTTGGGAAGAAGAGATACAATTATTCGAGCTTTGCGGCTCGTTTTTATAGTTAACGATCGTCACCAGCTATAAAAGCGAGCCGCAAGGACACGAAAGCATTCTTTTTGGAAGAAAATTGCTGCTATATTTTTAGACATAATCATTTCAAATTCATATTTATTTATATGTAAAATAAAATTTGTATTCTAAAGATTTCTATGGAATTTTCAATGAAATAATCATCAATTATTAATGAATTGAAAATGAAATAAAAATTGAGACCATCTTCAACGAAAAATTTTAATTCTGACCAACGATGCCCTAAAATATTGGTAGCGGTACGGTAAATTTTGTTGGCGCCTCGGAGTCGCCATTCGAGTGCAAAGGGTTAGTTTTTATAATCAATCGTACGTCAGCGGTGTCTGGCATTCTTCGAGCGTCATTTAAAAATGTTTATTGCTCCATGATATAGTAAAAAAATATACGGTTACGATCGCGAGAGTCTACAGAATCGTTCTACGAAAAATTCGTGCCTCTAGCGTCACAAGTTACACCGGGAAAAATTCTCAAACGCGATAATTTGTCTGCTGAAAAAGAAACTCATCTCCCAGCAATTCGAGTTTCAAACTGAAATCTTCGAAGAACCGACAACGAGATCGAGAAAAGATCGTCTCGCGACGTGTAAATGAAATCGGAATCTACGAGATAAAATTCATCGTCGGTTATCATCACGGCCGGAAGCGTGACCGCGGCCTAATAAGTGTCCTCGAGCGGGTGGTTTCGCTCACCTCTTGGAGCTCTGCGCGCCCATCGCGGCGATCACGGCCGATTGGCGGGAAATTCGAACGGGGTTCCAGCGCGTCCGCGGTGCGGCAACAGCAATCAACCGAATAATTTAAGGGTCCACGGTAGGTAACGGTAGGTTACGACGCGGATCGCGACTATATTTCCGTCATCGACGCGAACCTATCCGCTTAACGACCAGATTTCCCACGATGCGCAGCACGCACGCGTGTACAAATCGAGAGGACCGTTCGATACAGTCTTTTGTCCCACTGTCGCTGTTAAAATAACGTGATTCCGCGAAAGACACCGGGACAGGAGCGTAATAGAAACACTGATACCGAACCGGCCGCGGCCGGCCGATCGTCACCGATTTTACGATTTCCCGCTAGCTCCCATGGACCCCCGTGGACCCCCATGAAACCAATATGGCCGCCGGGAAATAATGGGACAGTAGGGCAGCTCTCTCGCGATACCCTGTGCGCATTTTATGCGAAATCAACTTTAAATTCATCGCGCCCCGCCAGCCGAGAATCATTCTCCCCGACGTGAAACAATTCGCTCGATTCCATTCGAAACGAGATTAGTTTTTTGGTTGATGCGCGCACCGGGACGAACATGAATTCTTCTGGAAATTTGGCGGTACGTCATGCGGCCAGAATATGCCGTGAAATATGATCGCCACGTATCTTTCTTTTAGAAAATTTTAACGTTTTCGTAGAATTTTTAGTCCGTTCTTCGATTTCCCAGGTTTTATTCGTCGATTGTTGTTTATGTATTTAATGTTGTTTTTATGTTGTATGGTTTTTAGTACGGTTTTTTGATGCAGCAATGGCTCGACGAGCATCACGGGTGATCAATTTTATAATTGTATGAAGTGATTGTTTAAACAATTTTTTATCTGGAGCGAGCGTATTTTTACGTTTGCAAGAAAATATTAATATTTCTTGTCCACGACAACATTGAGCTTAATACTAATTTTTAAGCAATTTTTAAGAATTTTTTGGAAAAAAACACGAGACTCTGACCTTTTTTTATAGAAAAATTTTTCGAGTTGGAGTAACTTACTAAAAATTGTTCCGGGTATTCAATTTTATAATCATTAATATCTGATGTTTGTTTAAACTGTTTAATTGTAGGAAAATACGTAGCAAAATATATTTAATGATAATAACAACCTTGAGGAAAACACTAATTTTTTAAAGATTTTCGAAACAACATGAGAAGTTGACGATTTTTTAAATTAGCAACTAAAGCATTCGAATAATTTTCTTTAATTAAATGATTTAATTTTCAATAATAATAATAATTATATAACTATAAACAATTTTCGTTAATTTAATTCAATAATTTTGTTAAATACAATTTAATTTTGTCCAATAAGTGTTAATAAATTATTTAAAAAATGGCATTTTAGAAATCGTTTTCGGTAAAATTATTATATTATTATATTTCATTTTATTATAAATTCCATTTTATTATTATAATTAACTTAACGTCCGACTTTGTTTCACGGGCCTGTCAAAGGGGAAATTTAGAAAATTTTTAAGATTTTGTGAAATATGTTCGTAGTCGCTAGAAGCTACAACGTAGTCACATTTAAACAAAATCCGAAACAGTACTCCGAACGGTGTCCGTTTTCGCGTGAGTAGACCCGAATTTATGGTTGCGTCTGATCGTTACATCGAAAATATCTGCGGATGCCAAGGATTAACCGTAGCAGGTAATAAATCAGAAAAGCGTTTTGTCTCGTAGGAAGCAGAAAGAAATGAGGGACTCGACGAAAACTCGCCACCGACTCTACTTTTGGCAAACGACTGCGGGCGATATATAATACTGTAAAATACTAAAATGTATAAGGGAGAATAACGTTTTCACGAAAATACTGCTTCCCACGGATAGATCGATATTGTCTACAATTCATCATCGGGAGGACAAGCGCAATACAAATTGAATCATTCGGAAATCTTAATCGTTTCTCAATGGTTAATTTTGAAAATAGTGTTTTTTTTATTTTGAAAAATTTAATTTATTATTTATATAACATTAATAATTATAATTATACATTTATTATTTAGATAATGATAAGTTATGTACATGTTAAAAATTTCACTGAAATCGGTTGACCTTCGTACGAGCTGTAAATAATTAATGATCGCAAAAATCGCAGTTTTGTTCCGACCTTTTACACTTTTGATCAATAAGTATGAGAAATTTGCAATTTTTACAATCTTTTAACGCTTGTAACTTACCATTGCGTTAAACGATTTCAATGAAATTTTCAGCATGCGTATAACTTACCGAGATCTACAAGACGCATTTTTTACATTTTCGTTAGATTTCATAATATAAACATCCTTTTTTATTATTAAATAATTAACTTTCATATTTCAAAAGAAGTATTCGAAATTTATAGATTTTGTCATTATTAATAAATATAATTAACTAATGATATATATTGAAATTATTAATAAATATTTTATTAAACAATCATTAATTAAATATCTCGAAGTTCGAAAAATCGGCAAAATTAGCCCAAAAGTGATCAAAAATAGCTTCCTCAGATAAGAAAGTTAAACAACGAGAGTTTTTTACTTCGTTTTGTCATTCCAAGTATGTAATAGCAAAATTGTAACATTATCTATTATACAGGTCCCTCTATGATCTAAAAAAAAATTCAAATCGTCTACTCTAATTTTAAAAAAGTTAAAATAGCACCTTGAAAAGTGTTCGAATATCAGTGGGAGTCACTGTATACATATAGCTGATGGCCGGCCTCGGCGACCAAGGGTTGTATTCGCGAGGCATTTTCATGCCCGGCATCTTTTTCGCCGGCATTGTTCGTCCTTGACGAATACGAGGTTCTCTGTTCTTCAGCAAGGGCGAAATGAACAGTCCTCTGAAGCATTGGCGGATTAATGCGTACTGGTGCCCGAGGCGCGATACAAAATTGAGATCCCCAATACGCTATGACACGCTATGACAAATAGAGCGATTATTAAAAAAAGTTTTATTTGAAAATAAAAACTTTATTTATGGCATTGAGAAATTAATTTCAATAACAGCTTTTCGGGACTTTTGCTAGTGCACAGTCGAATGCATGTGTAGATTTCAGCTAGCGACTTGCGTTCATTTGTCGCATATGCATTGCATTTATATCATTTTACTACATGAAATAATATCACGTCGTTCGTTTCAACAGACAGCTGTTATATTATGTACAAAAAAAACAAAATACTACTAATTTATCAATATGTAATTTAATCAAAATAATACATGTTTGCTGGCTTTAAATGGACTTACATCATTTTCATAATTAGTCAATTGTAATAATCATTTAATTTCAGTTATGAAATTTTAAATATCATTTGAAATATATTTTCTATTAATCCATATAATTTTGTTTATTAATAATAACAATAAATAAAATAGGAGTCTCGTTTCTTATTTTGAACGTCAAACATATTTATACATTGTTAAACTTAAAATAAGATATTGTTTTATTTATTTACCGTAAATAACCAGACCCTGTTTAGTCCCGGTAGGTTCTGCTTTCCCTTGCAAATCATAATTTTCATCAAGGCTCGGTGCGAGCCTGTTTACAATGGTTCCTTCATTGACTCATTTGCACTGGCTCGGCCTAATCCGCCGCTTCTCTTTTTTTTTTTAATTTAACCGAACGAGCCAATCCTTGCAAAATCCGTATGACACGACCGGTCATCGCAGGTACATGTGCTTACCTGATAGCCGGCAGCGGTGGCTAATGGTTTTCCACGGGAGACGTTTTCATACCTGGCGCATCTTTTCCGGTAGTATCCTTTTGTCATTGTTCGTCCTTGCTGATTAGGACGTTCTGTCCTTTAGCAAGGACAGTATAAATAGCCTGCCGATGTCAACGGAAACACTTATTCTGCGATCAGTGCAGCAACAACCAGCAATCAGCAAACAGCAGTGATCAGTGCGAAGACTTCGGCGAATTTTCTCAGTTAATTTTCCCAGTAAAGTATAGTGACAATTTCTTAGTGAACTAAAATGGCATGGTACGTACATTTTTGCTATATTTTTCCGCGAACATTCTTCGGTCACTTGTTTTGACTAATGTTTTCCGTGTGTCGGGTATAAGAAAGAACAATTTATTTTTACGAATTTAAATATTTATAAATAAAATATATTTTTCATCGAGACACGAATCAACCTCTAGTTTGGCCGGATACGGAGAATTCTCCCTAATTGATGCTCGGATAGTGCACGAAGATGGACAAGTCGGGAAGAGGAGATACGATTATTCAAATTTTTGTAAATTGAAATCTTGAAAATTATAACATTTAAATACTAGATAATTTAAAAAATGTACATTTAGAAATCGAAGAACTTAAAAATCGTGAATTTGTAAATCAAAGAATTTAGAGATTGAAATCTTAAAAATTAGATCATATAGAAATCAGCTAACTTCGAAATTGTAAATTTATAAATCAGAGAATTTAAAAACCGTCAATTTGAAAATCGGACGATTCAGACATTGGAATCTTAAAAATCAGAAAGTACAGAAACCAGATAATTTCGAAATTATGAATTTAGAAGTATGCGCATTGAAACATCGTGCCATTCGAAACGGTTGGATCGAGAAATTGCAAGTATCTCGGAACGGAAAAATGTGTTTAATCCTGGCGTATAAATATTTCCAATTTATTCGCTTATAAAAACGAGTCGTCTACAAAGTTGTCGATTCACCGATAACTATAAAAACGAGCCGCGAGGCTCGAGTAATCGTGTCTCCTGTTCCCAGATTGTCCATTTCTGTGCGTAATCCGAGCGTCAGTTAGGGAGACATTACTGTATCTCCAAACGTTTCTGCAAACTTGATTCGATTAAAGCTTCCGTCGTTTAATATACCGTTTAATATTACTATACCACACGCCATCAGAAGCTGCAAGATACGTGCATACTAATTAATAGTTTCTTTTCGTTCAGTTCCAGAACTACAACTGAATCCTGCATTCAGTGGGGCTCCATAAATGGTGGAGAAATCGAGTTCGAGTCTCTGACGGAGAATACTTTGGAGGGAGCATTAGAAGTAATAAGGAAAAGCTTTTTCCCCAACGAGAGCATCTGCAAAGGCATAAATCTGTTATCGGATCCTTGTAGCGTCAAAGCGCTCGAGGAGGTGTGTTTGGCAGTTACTAGAGACGGTGTCAGCCTTGTCGCAATCGAAGTCAAGACTCAGAAAGTTGTTGGTGTCGTTCTCAATAAAATTAAGAAAATAAAAAGAGATGAAATTGCCCCGCGGTGGTTGTGGGGGCAACCACCGTACGATCGACTTCCCCCGATCATCAGGCATCCTCCTGAAATGACTTGGCTTGAGAGCTTCAGAGAAGATTGTGAACATCACACGGCCAATGCCTACCTAGATTTGATGATTGCTATAAACGACCAGATAAATTTATTCGAATATTATGATGTTGATTGTATTATGGAGTGTATGTTCCTGGCTACGCTGCCGGAGATGCAGCAGCAAAATATTGGCGAGAGCTTAGTGTGCTTGTCCGTGGATGTTGCCAATGCGCTGGGTAGTGGAGAAGATGTGAAAGTACCATTAGCTGATACTGGAGGTGATAGTATAATCCGTCATTACCTGGGCGTACCGAAGTTAGTGACTGCCGTCATGACTTGCAATTACGCGCAGATCATCGCGAGGAGGTGCCGCTTTAAGGTCTTTAAAAGGATCAATTACAGGAACTTTGGCTGGGATAACGTACCGTTCCGCGAGAGAATCGGGGATGAGCATCGTGACTTCACTGTAGTAGTCAAGAAAATAAAGAACTTGTACGATTCTTAAAGAAGATATCGCGATATCAAGAAAATTATATTTTATTTAGTATTTACGTGTGTTTAGCACGATTACGATAATATAATTTTGACCGAAGTTGTCAATTATTATCCTCGAAATTATCTTTGGAATTATTAATTTTGAACTTATCATCTTCGAAATTGTTATCTTCGACATTGTGATCATCTTCGAAATTATTATCTTCGAAATTATTATCTTCGAAGTGATCCTAGAAATAATTATCTTTGAAATTGTTATCCTAGAAATTATTATCTTTGAAATTGTTATTCTATAAAGTGTTATCTCCGAAATTGTTATCTTTGGAAATATAGATCTCGAAATTATTATCCTTGAAATTATTATCCTTGAAATTATTATCCTTGAAATTATTATCCTTCAAATTATTATCTTTAGAATTATCATCGAAATGATTAAAATAACACCAATTGACCAAAATATATTCGCTATGCATTGCTATTGGAATCTCGTCGATTTATCAATCGACTTATCAATGAAAAGTGTAGAAATAAAACAATGAAATTTATACTTTTCTGCCTGGTTACTCGTCGTTTAAGCCACTTCATGAAGGAACGGAGATCAGGCACTCGCGCATTTGCATCAACATTTGCATTGTTGCGGCGCAACGCCGACGTAAAATAAATAAAGCAAATCGCCGAGAATTCCGGAATTCATAAAGTTCGCACGGAATCGCAGTTATTCTTTTCTGATTATTATTCATGGTCGTGATGAATAAGTCGCGTCCGTTCCTTCGGAACCAACATCTTTTTCTGTGAAATATCAGCGGAACGATGCCGCCGTAGAAACAAATTGGAAATATTTATACGCCGGGATTAAACACATTCTTCCTTTCCGAGAAACTTGCAGTTTCTCGATCCAGCCGTTTTGAAAGGTACGATGTTTCAATGCGCATACTTCTAAATTCACAATTTCGAAATTATCTGGTTTCTGTAGTTTCCGATTTTTAAGATTTCAATTTCTGAATTGTCCGATTTATAAATTCACGATTTTTAAGTCTTCTGATATCTAAATTAACAACTTTGAAATCATTTGGTTTCTAAATTTCCTGATTTTTAAGATTTCAATTTATAAATTCTTCGATTTTTATGTTATTTGATTTTTAAGATTGCAATTTATAAATTCTTTGATTTTTAAATTCACGATTTTTATGTCATTTGATTTTTAAATTTAGAATTTTGAAGTCATCTGATTCCTAAATGTTTTAATTTTTGAGATTCCGATTTCTAAATTCTTCGATTTTCGAATTTGTAATTTTTAATTTTTCAGATTATGGTACCTAAATGTTTCGATTTTTGAAATGCGATATCTTGATTGTTATTTCGGAACAGTTTGTATTCCAATCGGCGATCTATGGATTATTGTAGAGTGGTTTAAACGACGCCGTTATTAACACTGTCCGGAGGTTTGTCGTTTTCACGTTCGAACTAGCCAGCGGTTAATCGAACCTTGGTAATGTCCCGCGTACACGCGGAATTAGAAACGTATAATTCCAATCCAATTCGCCTGCCACGTTGAATTTCATTTACACCGGCGCGACGGCGGTTTTGGTGCGTCCGATTTGATTAGCAGTAACAATTCGGTTGACTGCAGTTTGTTTAGACGATTTAGATTCAATGGATTCAATCCGCGAAGCCGCTCCAAAGGGAAACCGAACGGTTCGCACGATTAGCACTTTTCTTTTCGTTATTAGCTATTGTTATTATCTTGTGTTATTATCCACAGCTTGGTTGTGTTAAATACAAATTGTCTACGTCGATCGCGACATACAAATACAATACTCTATAATATGACCGAATTTGGCTTCCGATGATTCCACCATTTTGCATTTGAATAATGATGTTTCGTCATAAATTTATAAAATTCTATTGCCATTATTAACAATTGATCTTACTTTTCGTAGATTATTATTAAAAGAACAGGATTTGGAACGACTTTATCGCCTAATAAATGCTCTGTGACGAAAGCTAACCCAAAATCGACAATTACTGTTTAGCAACGTACGCTTTCAAAATATGCAAATATCATAATTATACAAAGTTCTCGCTATTAATAATTGTGGCTTGTTAACAATTGTTGTTGTGATAAAATTGTTCGTAATTCATTGTAAATATATTGTCAACAATTGTTGCTGTAATAAAATTGTTCATAATTCATTGTAAATATAATGTTAATAATTTGTATCATTTGTCGTAGACAAATGTATACAAATTCTTGAGCAATTAATAAATTCTCAGTCTGCTTCATTGATAACAAATTTTGCAGTATGTTTTCAATTTCTTTAAAAATAAATATTGACGCAACGATAAAGAAATGTTCAGAATTTTATGAATATAATACGATGATAAATAAAAAGGGAAGTTTGTAAATACGGATATGTAGTTACAATAGAGGAATAATCAAAGTGGTGCACACATCCGATTGACTGCTGCGTTCTCACTGTAATTTCCGATCCGCGTCGCGATCTAGTGGATTAACAGAAGCTTGCGGTCTCGTGTTAAAACGGATATTAACAGACTGCAACTAAAATAATCAATTAAACCCCTTTAACAGAATTGCATGCAGACGTGAATCCTATTAGCGGCTTTGCTCAGCCTCTAATACATTCGTTATGTAACAGAGTTGCAATCATTGTAGAGAGGATAGCGAATTACATGTTTTTGAAAATCCATTGCTTGAATTTTGAATAATTTCCGTACACAGAAAATGGCATCAAATGGTATAAAATAGCATAAAATTGCCTAAAATTGCATAAAATGGGATAAAGTAGCATAAAATGGTGTAAAATGGCAGAAAATGGCAAGGAAAGCTAGTAGATCACTGTTTTTGGTCCCAATGGAAAGAGGAGACTTCATTCTATCAGATCATAGTCATTTCAATCGCTATGAAAAGTTTAAATTATGAGAGAAATGTGAATTTGAAAATAACCAAAAAATTACCATCTCTACTTAGAATGGGGGGTCTTAAAGATACAAAGGCACTAATACTGAATAATCCAAACGGCGCGAAAGCTAAGATTTCACCCTTTGAAATGTATCTAAGGACACCATTTTATAGTTTTTTTTGTTAACAAAGTTACGATATTTTGAATTTCAGGATTTCATTCGGAAGAGAATCCAAGGTGCTATACGATGGCAAACAAAAATCATAGATCAATATTTTCGGGCTCATTCGAAAGGGGAGACTTCGTTCGTTAAAATAATTGTGAACTAAACAATTTTTTGAACCACTCAGACGTATGCGAATATGAGAAATCGACAAGACGGAAACATTTGTATTTACAGTGCAGGGTATTAACGAAATAAAATTTATTAAACAGAAGAATTAAGATGCTACGAAACTGGAAACTTGGACTTTTAAAATGAGTCGAAGAACACCACCCTAAAAAATGTTCGCCTAGAATTCCACGACCTCAGAAATCACACTAACCTTGGACACTTTTTTTCAAAACTGCCATGAATTGGCAACAAAATATCGCAGATCAATGTTCTTGGACTCGTTGGAAAGGGAATACTTCGTTTCACAGAATCACGGTGATTTCGTACGCCGGAGAAACGTTTCGAACATATTAGAAGCACGCGAATTTGAAAAACGACCAACAATGTTCCATTTTCGCTTATCGCTCGAGTTCCATCGAACCATTTTTCGTTTCGTGCGATTTATGGTGTAGTGCCGGCAGTGCACAGAGCCAAAAATATTCGCGCCGAATCGGAAATGTGATTATCATGTTCGCGCGACCCCCAGCCGCCGAAATTCAATTGGTCCAGCAAGTTTCGGTTGATCCAGCAAATTAGAACTTGGTGAAATATCGTTGGCGCACTTGTAACAATGACACGGAGTCACTAGAGCTTCAGATGATCGCGATTAGGGCAAATTTCGCGGGAGTTAGACGATTACGCTAGTTCTGGCTCGTCGTCGACGGATAATAAGACGGATAATAAGAGCACGCTTCGCGACGGATAATTTACGATTTTTCGATGATTTTTAGCGGTGGTTGACGAGAATCGCCGGTACGAATGTCGGACAATTTTATTTCATACTTTTAATTGCTCCTGAACAAAATTTTCATCTCCTTTTTATTTTCTGCACAGTGAAACTGCCCCTTTAACAACGACATCCTGATGTTATTCCATTTTCTTGTATATTCAGCAAATTTATCAAATATTAAAATAATGTGTATAATAAAATTTGTACTTTTTATCCCCTTTTCCTATTTTTTTTTAGAGCGGAATAGCCCGTTTTTAATTGCGATATGTATATTTTACTCTATTTCTTTATGTGTTTTCAAAATTGTTTTGACATTAAAAAAATGTTTATAACAAAAATTAAATTTTTCACGCCATTCTTACCTTTTTCAGGGTGAAACTACCCCCTTAATAACGATGTCTAGACATTACCATATCTCCATGTTTATTTCTGAAATTTAACCGTATATTAACAAAATATTTGCAGTGAAAATTAAATGTTTTTATTTTTCGTAGTACGAAACTACCTCCTGAATAAATAAGGTATCTTGTAGGTGTTTCCCTCTCTGCATAAATATTTCTACAATTTTATTGGATATTAAGAAATTACTTCCAGCGAAAATTAGATTTTGCACCCCTTTTTATTTTCTTTGAGATAGAACTTCCATATTTTTAAAATTGCACCAGATATTAAAAAAATTTAAGATAAAAATTTAAAGATATTAAAAAATTGAATTTCTTTCCTTCGTTTATATTTTTAAGGGTAAAACTATCCCCTCCTTGCTCGAATGATATATATTCGATATGTACTAAATGTTCAAAAATATGTTACAATAAAAATTGAATATGTTGTCATTTAAAACAATGCAGTCATATAATGTAACAAATATAAATTTTCTGTCTCGTGTAGAATTTATTAACGACAGAGTATGCTAATCAACATGACAATGAAAGAAATCGTATTTCAAGGGGTTAATTACGTCGGAGAATCTGTAAAATTTTTTCTCCGAGGAATTTATAAATAGCCCGAGGCTATACGAATATTAAAAACTTTATAATGAAGGGATCGGAATAGTTGAATTTTGTGGAAGGGTAATTATTCCTCAGACGAAGTTTGGTTGTTGACAGGAACAGCGATTCTTCGAACGAAATTTAAAATAAAAATTGAAATATCATAAGAATTTTATATTGTTCAACATTGTTGATAATCATATTTTATCAATTTATAATGGTAAATAATATAAATTATAACAATAGTAAGTTCTAGCCAGACCACATAGCTTATGTTAATTTTATAGCAATTACAATTTGAACGACACCAGTTAATGTTAGATTAATACGAATTTTAATTTCAGCAATGCTAATGCGAAAATTTACAGCAATTTGAATTTCGATGATATTAAATGATATGTTATTAAGGAATTTCAATAAAAGCAAAATGTCGAAGAATTTTCAGAGTTGTTGTATACTGTTGATAATCAAATTTCATCAATTTATATTGTCAATTGATTGTACAAAAAATTAAAATATGCACGCGAATATTTACGCTAATTTCACGCACTATATTCTCGACATATGTAAATAACAATCTCAATCGCCTCTCACTTCTCAATCATCAGCCGATCATTGAATACATTGATTTTCACTTCTCTCGCATCATTCGATTCCGCAGTTATATCAATTATACAATTTTAATAAAAATAATCCCGAAAATATTATATAACTAATTAAAAATTGTTTCAATTATTGTTTTCATTCGTGATACACTAAATACGTAGCTTTCTCGTTATTAAATAAATGAATTTCCTTGTATATCAATTATGGAATTTATATACATCCATATTTCGGTTTCGTGAAATACTAAATAGAATTGATTCTCATATTATACAATAATTGAATTTTCGAACGTGATAATTATGGCATGGAACTCTTCGGAATTATAGCTGTGTTTGATTATTGAAGCACATTAGCGAGCCGAGAGATGACCAAGCAATATTAATTATGATTTCGAAAGTTTTCTTTTCGAAAGAAAATTACTGCTATATTTTTAGACACAATTTTTTTAACTTTATATTTATGTATATATGTACAAGAAAACTTTAATTCTGAAGATTTCTACTTAATTACCAATGAAATAATTATCAATTATGAATGATTTGAAAATTAAATAAACATTGAGACAATCTTTAACAAAAATGTACGTGTACATATCCATTTATTACTAATGATTTTATTCTCCACGATCTTCATGAAACTTCTTTGAAAATAGGTTTTAATAATTATTTCATATAAGTTCGTAACTAAAATAAATATTATAATTAAAATAAATATATTTATTTATGGAAAATGTTTTCTGTTCTTGATTTTCACGTAACTTCAACCAATGTAATATTTAATTATCATTACACATAAATTCAATTTAAATGAATGATGAAATAATCGTAAGAATAATACGCGGTTGTATTTGTTTATAGAAGGTGATTTTCTCTCGTTAATTTTCATCGAACTGCAGAGGAAATAATAATAATAATAATAATTATTATGAACAAATTTCATTAAAATGGTTCCCAATTATTAAAAGGAGAATACGTTCGATAATGAATTTCTCCTGACGAATTGCACAGAGATTATTACAACAACAAATGTATATTTTATATAGACATGTAAAATCAGTGGCCTAATCGAAGCTTATCAAACATTCACGAAACCAGTACGAAATAATCCTTGCGCTGATAGCTGGCTCATTATCAATCCATCAAATCCATAATCCCCTATGCAACAAATACGACGTGAACTCGAAAGTCGATCATTCTCTTTCTCGTCGATCAATACCGTTGAGAGTTTCGCAAAATTTTCCGCGAAAATCTCGCATCAAACATAATTCCGCTATTCGAGTTTAGTTAAATGTGAATTCGAGCCGAATGATTTCGCACGATCCATCAAATGATAAATGTCGTCGACTGTAGAAATACTATACATTAAAAAATCACAGCAGAAGCTCAATGATTGTAAGAATCGTTGTAATACATGGCAGAATTCCGATACATGCAAAATACAATTAAGAAGAAAATGATAGAAATATTAGAAACTTGACGAAATACAATAATCAAATATAAAGATAGTAAAATGTAGAAACTATATAAATTCAGTAATCAAATGTAGATATATTCAAATATGGATACTATTTATTATATATTACTATATATATTATATTTATTATATTATTATATTATAATATAGATTATTAATATACAACAAATATAAAATTTACTGAATTTTTGAATTCATGTAGCTTCTACATTTTAGTATTTTTATATTTGGCTATATGTATAAACAATATAAATAGAGCATACGTAATAAATAAAGAAATATTAAAAATATAAAAACTGCACGAATGTAATAATCAAATATAGAAATACTAAAGCCATAGAAACCACTAAAATGCAACTGGCGAATATAGAAACACTAAAATATAGAAACTACGTAAATGGAATAGTCAAATACACAAGAACTAAAAATTTAAAAATTATGAAAGATGCAAAATAGGGGAAAACTATAAAAAAAGACCGGTGTAAGTTGTGATTACGAAAAATATAGAGTCTACAGAAAATGCAATAGTCAAATATACAAGTACTAGAAATTTAAAAATTGTAAGATATGTAAACTGGGGGAAAACTATAAAAAATACCCGCTGTAAATCGTGGTAGTACTAATATAAATGACAAATAAAATTAATAACTAATTACCAATGATCAAATATAGAAATACCAAAAATTTTAGAAAGTGTAGAAGATATAAAATAGGCGGGGAATATAACAAACAATATTATAAATGATAAAATTATCGTTATCATCATTTTACACTTTTAAACATTACACGAAGCAAAATTGTGTAACTTAACAAAAAAAAAATTATTGTGTGTGTATTATACTATTTTCTATATTTAATATACATATAATTGGGTTGATGGTTTTAATCAATCATCTTCTCCTAATAGCATGTAATTACAGTCGCATTACAATATTCATCATACTCCAATCACAATCACAAATGGCGAGTTCTAATTACATTACAGCCAATATCGTATAATATTATATGTACATAGTCACCTTGTCACCGTCCACTCACCACAAACCACATCCAGTCTCTCACGAAATCAATATTAGCTTATAAGAAATTTATATTTCGACAACAGGAAACAATAATACCTCTCATCATATTAGTTTATGTCAATTTAACAGCAATTTGAATTTTAACGACACTAATTAATGTTAGGATAATATGAATTTTAAGTTCGAGAATATAATATTTTAATATATATAATAACATATATAATAATAATTTAATAATATTTTTTGTACAGAACTTCAACTCTCATGCTATTAAATAATATTTTTTGTTCAGGTATTAAAGCTCCAATAATATTGAACGGAATTATAATAACATCGATACGAATTTTATATTAAATTTATGGGATATATGATGCTCAATGTTATATTTTCATATGATATTGTTTAAAATTGTCTCATATTGTTCTTTTTAACAATGTTTGTTATATGACGTACAATGATTATTTATTGATATCACATTTATGAGGAATTTAGATATCAATAATTACTATCGCATAAATAACGATAACTAGATTGTTGCATCATTAAAATATTTGAATAATACAACGAGGAACTCAAATTTCCATGATTTTAAATAATGTTTAATTTATTAGGAATTCCAGGATCAATAACATTATACACAATGTAATCGTACTAAACCATTCTTATTAGGTTAATGCATAATTTAATACGGTAATAATGTATTAAATGCTGCAGCAATAAAAAAATATAAAAAATGTAAATTTGATAATATTATTAATTATATATATTTTATATATAAATATATATATATATATAATTAATAAAATATTATTAAATTAACATTTTTTATATTTTATAATATATAATTATAATTATGTATATATATATATATATATATATATATATATATATATATATATATATATATATATATAATTATACTATATAATATACAATATAATAATTTAGTATAATATACAGTATAATATATATATATGGTATATATATATACATTATACTGTATATTATACTAAATTATTATATCGTGTATTATATAGTATAATTAAATACATTTATACTGTATATCATACTAAAAACTGTACATTATATATAATATAATGTAATACATTAAATACTATTTCTAGTATTTTACATAATTGCCAAAAGCTGAGTAATTAAATTATGTTACGTTCGCTATCAGCATAGTTATATTTATTGTATTTATTGCATTAAATACATTGTATCATCTTACGCGACATGATGAAAATGCCGCCAAAGTGAAGGCATCAATTCTCTAAATATCATGCTATGTGCTATAATTTTAAATAATTATATTCAGAACATTAATATGACGTTCTTTATGCTGCGGGCGAACGTGTTAAGCAATGATCCAAACGCCACGGGTTGAAATGACCTCGACGGTCCATAAACCAAAAATAATATTCTTCGTAATTGATCGCATTTTTTAATTCGAATCTTAACCGTTAGAAGCGATACGCAATTTCAATGCGTTCCTTTTAACGCTGCCAAAAACCTGTTCCCAGTCACGTCCCACCAAAATTGATATTCCCCGCCGTCGCCACAAATTTCCAATAAACTCGCCGCACCAACAGCGCCGCCGAAACCGAAGAAGGAAAACTCGATCGACACTCGCGTGTTTCCCGGTAACGAATCGTCGCTTTCGCCACTCCAACCACGAGTGCAAACACTACGTGGCTGCATCACCGACACCTTTAGGTGCTGGATCGGGGTGGGGTGGGGGGTCGTCGTTGGTGTTCGCTAAAGGTTGCCTCTGTGTTGTAAATAAACGGCGCGACCCGATCGTACTGAAGATAGAAGCCAATCATCCAGCAGGATTTCTGGTTTCCTTTAGTTCCGTCCCCCTCCACCGCTTTCTTCCGTACCTTATGGAGCATAGCAGTACTATCCCCCCCCCCCAAAAAAAAAATTTGCCGGAAAGCGATATTCGGAGTACGTATAGACTAACGGTCGTAAGACGTTGCCCGCGACCATCGAAACCGTCTTCCGACGGTTAATCCGATACATGGAGTTGCGAAATTTCAGCGACACGGTTGTTTTTATGTTTCTGGTCTCCTGACTTCTGCGAACGGCGGATTACGATCGCCGGATATCCATCTCGGTGGACGTAGAATAAAGCAGACCCGATTTTCTGAAGCTTCGCAGATTATGGTATTCGGAAATAAAAGAATTTCGTAGCTTGCTTTCAAGAGCCTTTTAGAGTGTAACGTACGGAGAATCTTCCCACGAATTTTTTATATTCCCTCCTGAAGGCATACGCCAGGCTGGCGCCAGCCAGCCGGGGATTCATTTGTATATCGCGAGTCGAGTACCTCCGAGAGAGTACGACGACGAACATTTCTGGAGTCGGACCACATAGGATCATCCCCACTACCATTTTTCCACAGAAAAACTGACTATATAAAGGGCCCAAACGCGACCGGGAATTGGGCTAGTTTCGAGTCATTCGTCGACGCGGAAACATTAGTAACATCGAGTTTCAATTCTTCTTCCGCGAAAACTTACTTACAGTTGTAAAACCCAACGCGTAATAATTTAGTTTTTACCAGTTTTCTTTGGTTTCAAGTTTAATCATTTCCACCTCCTGTTTCAAACCAGTAGTTGGTATAACCCACCAAGATATATCTTAACCGCTCGAGGTATATCTTTATTTCTTTTCTAACCCTAATATCAATTTCTCCAAACACCTTATCCTAATTTTAAAGGTAGCTACCCGTGTCGAAATAAACATCGGCTGGTCTACGCACCTCATCCAAAAATTCCAATTACATGCAACCTCCGGCCACCCAAACTGCCTGGCCCTCGGCTCGTAACAAGAGCATGATAAGACGAGTAGTATTGTGGTCATTTAATCCTGAGATAGTAGCGTCTGAAAGCAGAGGAACTTAAATATTTTTGATAAATTATTTTCGTTTAATTTTAAATAGAATCGTACGTGTTTTGATGAAGGGCGAAGAAACGAATCCAACAAGTATAATGATTGAATACTTTCGATTGTTTAACCTCGATATGTTTGCGTTTGAAAGTTGATTACTTAATGTTTCGGACACGATATTGTTACAAGAATTATATCTCTTTTTTAATGTTTATGATAATATTGTTACGGCGACTTGTCCAAATCAAGTGGCTGTAATGTGAAACAGCCCTGTTGTGAACACCTCCTTAAAGAATAATAGAAGAGAGGGGTTGCCACGGAGGTGTGTTATCAACGGACAATCGAAGAGTCGGGATCGGACCGTCGAGCGGTCCAAAGATCTCAAACATAATTGAATTGAGTTGTATTATAGTTTATGTACTTTATTGTAAATAAAATGCCGCGACGCGAAAGAAATGCAGTAATTCGCAACAATATTATTGAATCAATTGTTTTCTCATATAATAAAGCACTCCTTAAAGTAAGTAGAAACATAAATTTTGTTTATTTATTGCACATGTCCTTTTGTATAATAAGCGATAAACAAGATAGTGACGAAATTTAACGTCACAAAAATAATCGGACAGTCCGTAGGTATAGGTGAACTAGTTTTTATCGATGGTATTATGGATAAAATGAAATATTTGGACATTTTTTAAAGAAAATTTAATTACAAGTGTTATAAATATGGGTGTACGTACAGTTTTAAGTTTTATTAGGACAGTGATCCTAAACACAAGGTCAGAATTGTACAGGAATATTTGTTAAACAATTGTCCAAAAGTACTGCATCCTTCTCCTCAATCGCCTGATTTAAATCCAATTAAAAATTTATGGGATCAACTGGACCACAAAATTCGTACAATACTTACAAAGACAACAACAAAGATAAAACAACGTTTGTTAGACGAATGGAAACGAATTTCGTCGGATTATTTAAATAAAGTCATCTGTAACATGCCCAAGCGATTACATGAAGTAATAAAACAAAAGGGTCAACCGACAAAATATTAATATTATGATAACGTGATTAAAAAGATTTTCATTTTATATAAAATTAATGTAATTCATTCACTGTCCGAATATTTTTGTGACGTTAAATTTCCTCACAATCTTGTTCATCGCTTATTATACAAAAGAACATGTGCAATAAATAAACAAAATTTATGTTTCTACTTACTTTGTATGAGAAAACAATTGATTCAATAATACTATCATAAACAATAAAAAGGAGCAATTGTTCTTGTATCAATATCGTGTCCGAATATTAATGCGAGTCACTGTATATATTCATTATACTCGTTGCATTTGTCTTTCGATGCTCTACAAGAATATCGGTAACAATATACAGAGTGTTGTATAAAAGTGTGCTGGAAACAGGAGTAGTCCTCAGGAGTAGTATCTTTTTTTCAGATACAAATATCAAGCGGATTACGAAAAAAAACCGAAAAAATGGACGTCGGATCTGTTGTACATACGAAAACCACAGAATGGAGCGATAGAAAAAGACATATCCCTAGTTAACAATACATATGTAACAATAATTTAAACAATATTTATAATTGATTATGTTTTTCTTATTACATTGTCTATAATCATATTGTTCATAACTGATAATATTCTTTATTACTACTTTAGACAATATATTTGTACTACGTGACCTATAATATTATTTAAAAAAAATTGGTTAAGTAAACATTTTTATCACAATTAAATACAAAAATTACTTAACACGAAGATCGTCGTATGAAATTTTATATTCCAATCATATAATTGTAGTAAAAAATCGTAGGCAAATATTGTAGCTAAAATAGAAAAATATTGACATCCACAAAAAATAAGTACTTGGTCAATGAAAATATATAAAGTAAAATGTACAACTAAAATGTTTAGAATAAAATGTTCAAACAAACTGTTCGATAAACATGCTTAAAATAAAATGTTCAACTAAAATGTGTAAAATAAAGTATTCACAACCAATATGTTTAAAATGAAGTGTTCAAAATAAAATGTTCAACTAAAATTAACATCTACGAAAAATAAGTTCGAAACAATGCTTGTGTACGTCGATAGCGTCTGGTGTCGCATTTCGTATCGACAGCGCATTCAAATTCAGGAAACCTCGAAAACATGAAAACACCGATTTTCATAAAAGTCGCACGAAGTTGTGGATTGTGGCCAACTCTTTGAGCGAAAAGTGCGACGTGTGGCGTCGGGTGTCATCTGTCGAAGGAACGTGCAAACGTCGGAATACAAAAATTCTCCCCTCCACACTCTCGCCGATCCCATCGCACACTCTAACCGCCATTTCTGGCGCGGCTCCTATCGGGTCCCTTATTTCGTCGACGAAAAAATGGGGAGGTGGGTGAACTGGAAGAATGCAGTCTCAAGCCTCCGCGACCTAACCCAGTGAAATGAATTGGAGGATCGTGCCCCGACCGTGAAAATCGACGCCAGAAAAATATTTTCCTGGCCTTCGTGCTCCGGGCAACGAACGATGCCGATCTTTTGCGTAAGCCGCTTCCAGATATCTCGCAGAGTCGCTGAGATCGCTCGGTCCCCGAAAAATTCCGTTGGAAAAGTCGTTCGCCCATCGATAGCAAAGATTTCTCGCAGACGGAAGTGGTCACGATTTTTTTTCTTGCGGATTTTAGGGTCGAAGGTTTAGGTTAGGTGGACGGGTTTTTATGGAGCTTGGTGGATGGCGTATGAAATGGAGGGTTCGGGGTGTAGTGAAAAAAAAAGATTGCAAATTGAATTGATATTTTATATTGCTAGTAATAATAAAATTTTTTATTTCATTAAAAAATCATTCAAATAATTCGACAAATTATTTATTTATTATTGCAAATGATAAAAAAAATATTTATTATGCAAATAAAATGTTATTTTTCATTTGGGTTTTAGAGAGGGACGAAAAGATTTAGAATACTATTTGCGCTGATATACATATGTATACTTAGTGAATAAATTTAGGATAATGTAAATTAAAGGGTTGGAACTTGAGTTCCAATATATCAATTACTAAAGAATTGAATTTGTATTACAAAGTTTCAATTATTTAAATCTCAAAATTTTAATTTTTTTAATTTTAATTTAAATATTAAGTTACACTTCTGCTTATGTCTACATGCTCCTATGTATTCAATAAATAGATTTTGGCTAGATTTTCTTTCTAATGTAAATTAAGGGTTGTTGACCAAGGTGATAATTACTGAAGGGGTGAATTCGGAGTGCATAGTTAATATTTAAAATAATTTCGAAATATTGATGAGTATTGATTTATTTTTGTCAATAGATTTAAGCTAGAACTCCATTTCCTTATAAATTTAAAGGTCCAGGGTTAATGACTGACGTGTATTAGTTACTGCTGAAGTAAATTTGGGGTGTAAGGTGAGTATTTTAAATTACTGTGAAATATTCACGAATGCTGATTTCAGTCAATAAAGGTCCGGCTTCCCTTTTCGATGTGAATGGAATGGTCGAGGGTTAATGACCGATTGATCGTGGGCAAAGTGAACATTTACAATCATTCCGGAATATTTCTGCATGCCGACGTATTTTTATAAAATCGACTTAGACCAGGTTTGCTAATACATTTCTATTAAATACGTTAAATAAATTTAAGTTAGCTTTCCTTTATTTTCTGAATCAGGGCGCCGAGGCTTGATGATAAAGATATCAACTATTGAAAGGGTGATTTTGAGGTGCAAAATTGACAGTTAAGATTATTCTAAGACACTCCCTGCGCTCTGATAATATTTTCTTGTCTACACGTATTCTGTAAGCAAGGGTTCGAGGTTCCCCTCTTGTACACAAGTTACCCAAAGGGGTGAGTTTGGGGTGCAAAGTTGGCAGTTTGTATTATTTTGGAAAGTTTGTTGATACTAATATTATTTATGTCATGTAAATTTCGGCTGGGTTCTCCTCTTTTTAATGTAAATCAGCTGGTTGCGGGGCGGTGTTGTACATCTAATTTACAGTAGGGACGAATTTTGGGGTGGAAAATTCACATAATTTTCGGAAGCTCGCAGATACTTACATATCTTTATTATGTAAGTTCATGTTGTACTTCCCTTTTAATATAAATCGGGGGATTGAGGGTTGAAGCTTCAAATGTTGATTGCCGAAAGGGTGAATTAGGGGTAGAAAGACTACGGTCTAAACTATTCCAAGATATTTCTTCGTTCTTAGAAAAATTAATTGACTAAATGTGTCGTAAATTAGCTTCCCAATATGCGTGCAAGGGTTGAGTGCGGTATGTTTAAGGCATCAGTTACTAGAAGGGTGAATTTAGGGTGCGAGGGTTTACGTAGTTTCCGAGGAGGTCGTAGACTCTATTTTTATGCGGGTACGTTTATGTGGTAGCCAGTAATTTTCATGACGTTGTAATGACCAGAACTATAATTCTAGGCAATCATAGGTCTGTTGAAGCTGGTGATACTTCTGATTCTAACCGCATTCCTGTTCTCTCTCGCTGCCGTAACACGGTTGATGGAGCTGACTGTCATCGTAATGTATCCGGTGCCCATTTTCGTGCTCAGACTATTTTCGAGAGTAGTCGTGAGTACATGTATAAAGGCAAATCTTACTTTCTGAAACATTCGCTCTTCCCATAAATCATCTTAATATTATGCTAATTTCTTAACATAACATTGGCTATTAACTTTTTAGTTTATCTAACAAGTAACTTACGTGGTCAGCATTAGTAAAATTAAGAAATTATTAATCACTGTCTCGAAACCATTTTTATGCAAAATAATCGAATATTCTTGGTAGTTGATTGTGATAATTTTTCAGCATTTTGCTAGTGGTTTTTCGGTTGATTTAGTAACTTCTGCGGTCGTCGTTAAAAAATTTAATATAAATTATATTATTCATAATCACTAAACCATTTTTATGCAAACTTCTGGTCAAAATATTTTAAAAGTTGATGGACAATTTTGTCGTGCCTCGCTAGTGACTTTTCAGTTTACCTAGTAACTTCTGTGATCGACGTTAATAAAGTAAATAATAAAATGAATTGCACACTACGAACGTGGTCCAAAAGTATCAATAACGTCGGGGTAATTATACATACTCGATCAGCAACAAGCGGTCCGAAAGCGTTCGTTGCTCGCTTTTTATTTAAACATTCGCGCTGGTGTCGACCCCGTGTATTTTCTCGCGGCATAAGCGCCCAGGAAAATGGAAAACTGTCATCGTGACTGAGGGAAGTCTGGTGAAATATTAGGTTATTACGCGATTTGGTAATCCCATATCGTCCCAGAATCCGTCGCGCGAGTAATTCGGTGAAATTAGATCAGCCATTATGCCGATCCGCAAAATTCCATCTTAAGAGAGATATTTCGGGCATTCGAAGGGATCATTAAACTCTCTAATTGTAAGTCGGCTTCATCAAAAACATCACTGACTTCTAATTTTTCTGAAATTTTAATTTCTATAATATTTTCAGACGCGTTTATAAATTCATTTCAAAAGGACATTCTATTTAAGCGTTTCAAATAAAATGTTTCACTAAAATGTTTAACTAAAATGATCATCTAAAATAATCACACACACACACACACACACACACACACACACACAACTAAAATGTTTACAATTAAATGTTTGAAATGAATCATTCGTCTAAAATGTTTGAAATGTCTTTCTACCCCTAATTCACCCTTTCGGCAATCAACATTTGAAGCTTCGACCCTCAATCCCCCGATTTATATTAAAAGGGAAGTACAACATGAACTTACATAATAAAGATATGTAAGTATCTGCGAGCTTCCGAAAATTATGTGAATTTTCCACCCCAAAATTCGTCCCTACTGTAAATTAGATGTACAACACCGCCCCGCAACCAGCTGATTTACATTAAAAAGAGGAGAACCCAGCCGAAATTTACATGACATAAATAATATTAGTATCAACAAACTTTCCAAAATAATACAAACTGCCAACTTTGCACCCCAAACTCACCCCTTTGGGTAACTTGTGTACAAGAGGGGAACCTCGAACCCTTGCTTACAGAATACGTGTAGACAAGAAAATATTATCAGAGCGCAGGGAGTGTCTTAGAATAATCTTAACTGTCAATTTTGCACCTCAAAATCACCCTTTCAATAGTTGATATCTTTATCATCAAGCCTCGGCGCCCTGATTCAGAAAATAAAGGAAAGCTAACTTAAATTTATTTAACGTATTTAATAGAAATGTATTAGCAAACCTGGTCTAAGTCGATTTTATAAAAATACGTCGGCATGCAGAAATATTCCGGAATGATTGTAAATGTTCACTTTGCCCACGATCAATCGGTCATTAACCCTCGACCATTCCATTCACATCGAAAAGGGAAGCCGGACCTTTATTGACTGAAATCAGCATTCGTGAATATTTCACAGTAATTTAAAATACTCACCTTACACCCCAAATTTACTTCAGCAGTAACTAATACACGTCAGTCATTAACCCTGGACCTTTAAATTTATAAGGAAATGGAGTTCTAGCTTAAATCTATTGACAAAAATAAATCAATACTCATCAATATTTCGAAATTATTTTAAATATTAACTATGCACTCCGAATTCACCCCTTCAGTAATTATCACCTTGGTCAACAACCCTTAATTTACATTAGAAAGAAAATCTAGCCAAAATCTATTTATTGAATACATAGGAGCATGTAGACATAAGCAGAAGTGTAACTTAATATTTAAATTAAAATTAAAAAAATTAAAATTTTGAGATTTAAATAATTGAAACTTTGTAATACAAATTCAATTCTTTAGTAATTGATATATTGGAACTCAAGTTCCAACCCTTTAATTTACATTATCCTAAATTTATTCACTAAGTATACATATGTATATCAGCGCAAATAGTATTCTAAATCTTTTCGTCCCTCTCTAAAACCCAAATGAAAAATAACATTTTATTTGCATAATAAATATTTTTTTTATCATTTGCAATAATAAATAAATAATTTGTCGAATTATTTGAATGATTTTTTAATGAAATAAAAAATTTTATTATTACTAGCAATATAAAATATCAATTCAATTTGCAATCTTTTTTTTTCACTACACCCCGAACCCTCCATTTCATACGCCATCCACCAAGCTCCATAAAAACCCGTCCACCTAACCTAAACCTTCGACCCTAAAATCCGCAAGAAAAAAAATCGTGACCACTTCCGTCTGCGAGAAATCTTTGCTATCGATGGGCGAACGACTTTTCCAACGGAATTTTTCGGGGACCGAGCGATCTCAGCGACTCTGCGAGATATCTGGAAGCGGCTTACGCAAAAGATCGGCATCGTTCGTTGCCCGGAGCACGAAGGCCAGGAAAATATTTTTCTGGCGTCGATTTTCACGGTCGGGGCACGATCCTCCAATTCATTTCACTGGGTTAGGTCGCGGAGGCTTGAGACTGCATTCTTCCAGTTCACCCACCTCCCCATTTTTTCGTCGACGAAATAAGGGACCCGATAGGAGCCGCGCCAGAAATGGCGGTTAGAGTGTGCGATGGGATCGGCGAGAGTGTGGAGGGGAGAATTTTTGTATTCCGACGTTTGCACGTTCCTTCGACAGATGACACCCGACGCCACACGTCGCACTTTTCGCTCAAAGAGTTGGCCACAATCCACAACTTCGTGCGACTTTTATGAAAATCGGTGTTTTCATGTTTTCGAGGTTTCCTGAATTTGAATGCGCTGTCGATACGAAATGCGACACCAGACGCTATCGACGTACACAAGCATTGTTTCGAACTTATTTTTCGTAGATGTTAATTTTAGTTGAACATTTTATTTTGAACACTTCATTTTAAACATATTGGTTGTGAATACTTTATTTTACACATTTTAGTTGAACATTTTATTTTAAGCATGTTTATCGAACAGTTTGTTTGAACATTTTATTCTAAACATTTTAGTTGTACATTTTACTTTATATATTTTCATTGACCAAGTACTTATTTTTTGTGGATGTCAATATTTTTCTATTTTAGCTACAATATTTGCCTACGATTTTTTACTACAATTATATGATTGGAATATAAAATTTCATACGACGATCTTCGTGTTAAGTAATTTTTGTATTTAATTGTGATAAAAATGTTTACTTAACCAATTTTTTTTAAATAATATTATAGGTCACGTAGTACAAATATATTGTCTAAAGTAGTAATAAAGAATATTATCAGTTATGAACAATATGATTATAGACAATGTAATAAGAAAAACATAATCAATTATAAATATTGTTTAAATTATTGTTACATATGTATTGTTAACTAGGGATATGTCTTTTTCTATCGCTCCATTCTGTGGTTTTCGTATGTACAACAGATCCGACGTCCATTTTTTCGGTTTTTTTTCGTAATCCGCTTGATATTTGTATCTGAAAAAAAGATACTACTCCTGAGGACTACTCCTGTTCCCAGCACACTTTTATACAACACTCTGTATATTGTTACCGATATTCTTGTAGAGCATCGAAAGACAAATGCAACGAGTATAATGAATATATACAGTGACTCGCATTAATATTCGGACACGATATTGATACAAGAACAATTGCTCCTTTTTATTGTTTATGATAGTATTATTGAATCAATTGTTTTCTCATACAAAGTAAGTAGAAACATAAATTTTGTTTATTTATTGCACATGTTCTTTTGTATAATAAGCGATGAACAAGATTGTGAGGAAATTTAACGTCACAAAAATATTCGGACAGTGAATTTTATATAATTTTATATAAAATGAAAATCTTTTTAATCACGTTATCATAATATTAATATTTTGTCGGTTGACCCTTTTGTTTTATTACTTCATGTAATCGCTTGGGCATGTTACAGATGACTTTATTTAAATAATCCGACGAAATTCGTTTCCATTCGTCTAACAAACGTTGTTTTATCTTTGTTGTTGTCTTTGTAGGTATTGTACGAATTTTGTGGTCCAGTTGATCCCATAAATTTTTAATTGGATTTAAATCAGGCGATTGAGGAGAAGGATGCAGTACTTTTGGACAATTGTTTAACAAATATTCCTGTACAATTCTGACCTTGTGTTTAGGATCACTGTCCTAATAAAACTTAAAACTGTACGTACACCCATATTTATAACACTTGTAATTAAATTTTCTTTAAAAAATGTCCAAATATTTCATTTTATCCATAATACCATCGATAAAAACTAGTTCACCTATACCTACGGACTGTCCGATTATTTTTGTGACGTTAAATTTCGTCACTATCTTGTTTATCGCTTATTATACAAAAGGACATGTGCAATAAATAAACAAAATTTATGTTTCTACTTACTTTAAGGAGTGCTTTATTATATGAGAAAACAATTGATTCAATAATATTGTTGCGAATTACTGCATTTCTTTCGCGTCGCGGCATTTTATTTACAATAAAGTACATAAACTATAATACAACTCAATTCAATTATGTTTGAGATCTTTGGACCGCTCGACGGTCCGATCCCGACTCTTCGATTGTCCGTTGATAACACACCTCCGTGGCAACCCCTCTCTTCTATTATTCTTTAAGGAGGTGTTCACAACAGGGCTGTTTCACATTACAGCCACTTGATTTGGACAAGTCGCCGTAACAATATTATCATAAACATTAAAAAAGAGATATAATTCTTGTAACAATATCGTGTCCGAAACATTAAGTAATCAACTTTCAAACGCAAACATATCGAGGTTAAACAATCGAAAGTATTCAATCATTATACTTGTTGGATTCGTTTCTTCGCCCTTCATCAAAACACGTACGATTCTATTTAAAATTAAACGAAAAGAATTTATCAAAAATATTTAAGTTCCTCTGCTTTCAGACGCTACTATCTCAGGATTAAATGACCACAATACTACTCGTCTTATCATGCTCTTGTTACGAGCCGAGGGCCAGGCAGTTTGGGTGGCCGGAGGTTGCATGTAATTGGAATTTTTGGATGAGGTGCGTAGACCAGCCGATGTTTATTTCGACACGGGTAGCTACCTTTAAAATTAGGATAAGGTGTTTGGAGAAATTGATATTAGGGTTAGAAAAGAAATAAAGATATACCTCGAGCGGTTAAGATATATCTTGGTGGGTTATACCAACTACTGGTTTGAAACAGGAGGTGGAAATGATTAAACTTGAAACCAAAGAAAACTGGTAAAAACTAAATTATTACGCGTTGGGTTTTACAACTGTAAGTAAGTTTTCGCGGAAGAAGAATTGAAACTCGATGTTACTAATGTTTCCGCGTCGACGAATGACTCGAAACTAGCCCAATTCCCGGTCGCGTTTGGGCCCTTTATATAGTCAGTTTTTCTGTGGAAAAATGGTAGTGGGGATGATCCTATGTGGTCCGACTCCAGAAATGTTCGTCGTCGTACTCTCTCGGAGGTACTCGACTCGCGATATACAAATGAATCCCCGGCTGGCTGGCGCCAGCCTGGCGTATGCCTTCAGGAGGGAATATAAAAAATTCGTGGGAAGATTCTCCGTACGTTACACTCTAAAAGGCTCTTGAAAGCAAGCTACGAAATTCTTTTATTTCCGAATACCATAATCTGCGAAGCTTCAGAAAATCGGGTCTGCTTTATTCTACGTCCACCGAGATGGATATCCGGCGATCGTAATCCGCCGTTCGCAGAAGTCAGGAGACCAGAAACATAAAAACAACCGTGTCGCTGAAATTTCGCAACTCCATGTATCGGATTAACCGTCGGAAGACGGTTTCGATGGTCGCGGGCAACGTCTTACGACCGTTAGTCTATACGTACTCCGAATATCGTTTTCCGGCAAATTTTTTTTGGGGGGGGGGGATAGTACTGCTATGCTCCATAAGGTACGGAAGAAAGCGGTGGAGGGGGACGGAACTAAAGGAAACCAGAAATCCTGCTGGATGATTGGCTTCTATCTTCAGTACGATCGGGTCGCGCCGTTTATTTACAACACAGAGGCAACCTTTAGCGAACACCAACGACGACCCCCCACCCCACCCCGATCCAGCACCTAAAGGTGTCGGTGATGCAGCCACGTAGTGTTTGCACTCGTGGTTGGAGTGGCGAAAGCGACGATTCGTTACCGGGAAACACGCGAGTGTCGATCGAGTTTTCCTTCTTCGGTTTCGGCGGCGCTGTTGGTGCGGCGAGTTTATTGGAAATTTGTGGCGACGGCGGGGAATATCAATTTTGGTGGGACGTGACTGGGAACAGGTTTTTGGCAGCGTTAAAAGGAACGCATTGAAATTGCGTATCGCTTCTAACGGTTAAGATTCGAATTAAAAAATGCGATCAATTAGGAAGAATATTATTTTTGGTTTATGGACCGTCGAGGTCATTTCAACCCGTGGCGTTTGGATCATTGCTTAACACGTTCGCCCGCAGCATAAAGAACGTCATATTAATGTTCTGAATATAATTATTTAAAATTATAGCACATAGCATGATATTTAGAGAATTGATGCCTTCACTTTGGCGGCATTTTCATCATGTCGCGTAAGATGATACAATGTATTTAATGCAATAAATACAATAAATATAACTATGCTGATAGCGAACGTAATATAATTTAATTACTCAGCTTTTGGCAATTATGTAAAATACTAGAAATAGTATTTAATGTATTACATTATATTATATATAATGTACAGTTTTTAGTATGATATACAGTATAAATGTATTTAATTATACTATATAATACACGATATAATAATTTAGTATAATATACAGTATAATGTATATATATATATATATATACCATATATATATATTATACTGTATATTATACTAAATTATTATATTGTATATTATATAGTATAATTATATATATATATATATATATATACATAATTATAATTATATATTATAAAATATAAAAAATGTTAATTTAATAATATTTTATTAATTATATATATATATATATTTATATATAAAATATATATAATTAATAATATTATCAAATTTACATTTTTTATATTTTTTTATTGCTGCAGCATTTAATACATTATCACCGTATTAAATTATGCATTAACCTAATAAGAATGGTTTAGTACGATTACATTGTGTATAATGTTATTGATCCTGGAATTCCTAATAAATTAAACATTATTTAAAATCATGGAAATTTGAGTTCCTCGTTGTATTATTCAAATATTTTAATGATGCAACAATCTAGTTATCGTTATTTATGCGATAGTAATTATTGATATCTAAATTCCTCATAAATGTGATATCAATAAATAATCATTGTACGTCATATAACAAACATTGTTAAAAAGAACAATATGAGACAATTTTAAACAATATCATATGAAAATATAACATTGAGCATCATATATCCCATAAATTTAATATAAAATTCGTATCGATGTTATTATAATTCCGTTCAATATTATTGGAGCTTTAATACCTGAACAAAAAATATTATTTAATAGCATGAGAGTTGAAGTTCTGTACAAAAAATATTATTAAATTATTATTATATATGTTAGTATATATATTAAAATATTATATTCTCGAACTTAAAATTCATATTATCCTAACATTAATTAGTGTCGTTAAAATTCAAATTGCTGTTAAATTGACATAAACTAATATGATGAGAGGTATTATTGTTTCCTGTTGTCGAAATATAAATTTCTTATAAGCTAATATTGATTTCGTGAGAGACTGGATGTGGTTTGTGGTGAGTGGACGGTGACAAGGTGACTATGTACATATAATATTATACGATATTGGCTGTAATGTAATTAGAACTCGCCATTTGTGATTGTGATTGGAGTATGATGAATATTGTAATGCGACTGTAATTACATGCTATTAGGAGAAGATGATTGATTAAAACCATCAACCCAATTATATGTATATTAAATATAGAAAATAGTATAATACACACACAATAATTTTTTTTTTGTTAAGTTACACAATTTTGCTTCGTGTAATGTTTAAAAGTGTAAAATGATGATAACGATAATTTTATCATTTATAATATTGTTTGTTATATTCCCCGCCTATTTTATATCTTCTACACTTTCTAAAATTTTTGGTATTTCTATATTTGATCATTGGTAATTAGTTATTAATTTTATTTGTCATTTATATTAGTACTACCACGATTTACAGCGGGTATTTTTTATAGTTTTCCCCCAGTTTACATATCTTACAATTTTTAAATTTCTAGTACTTGTATATTTGACTATTGCATTTTCTGTAGACTCTATATTTTTCGTAATCACAACTTACACCGGTCTTTTTTTATAGTTTTCCCCTATTTTGCATCTTTCATAATTTTTAAATTTTTAGTTCTTGTGTATTTGACTATTCCATTTACGTAGTTTCTATATTTTAGTGTTTCTATATTCGCCAGTTGCATTTTAGTGGTTTCTATGGCTTTAGTATTTCTATATTTGATTATTACATTCGTGCAGTTTTTATATTTTTAATATTTCTTTATTTATTACGTATGCTCTATTTATATTGTTTATACATATAGCCAAATATAAAAATACTAAAATGTAGAAGCTACATGAATTCAAAAATTCAGTAAATTTTATATTTGTTGTATATTAATAATCTATATTATAATATAATAATATAATAAATATAATATATATAGTAATATATAATAAATAGTATCCATATTTGAATATATCTACATTTGATTACTGAATTTATATAGTTTCTACATTTTACTATCTTTATATTTGATTATTGTATTTCGTCAAGTTTCTAATATTTCTATCATTTTCTTCTTAATTGTATTTTGCATGTATCGGAATTCTGCCATGTATTACAACGATTCTTACAATCATTGAGCTTCTGCTGTGATTTTTTAATGTATAGTATTTCTACAGTCGACGACATTTATCATTTGATGGATCGTGCGAAATCATTCGGCTCGAATTCACATTTAACTAAACTCGAATAGCGGAATTATGTTTGATGCGAGATTTTCGCGGAAAATTTTGCGAAACTCTCAACGGTATTGATCGACGAGAAAGAGAATGATCGACTTTCGAGTTCACGTCGTATTTGTTGCATAGGGGATTATGGATTTGATGGATTGATAATGAGCCAGCTATCAGCGCAAGGATTATTTCGTACTGGTTTCGTGAATGTTTGATAAGCTTCGATTAGGCCACTGATTTTACATGTCTATATAAAATATACATTTGTTGTTGTAATAATCTCTGTGCAATTCGTCAGGAGAAATTCATTATCGAACGTATTCTCCTTTTAATAATTGGGAACCATTTTAATGAAATTTGTTCATAATAATTATTATTATTATTATTATTTCCTCTGCAGTTCGATGAAAATTAACGAGAGAAAATCACCTTCTATAAACAAATACAACCGCGTATTATTCTTACGATTATTTCATCATTCATTTAAATTGAATTTATGTGTAATGATAATTAAATATTACATTGGTTGAAGTTACGTGAAAATCAAGAACAGAAAACATTTTCCATAAATAAATATATTTATTTTAATTATAATATTTATTTTAGTTACGAACTTATATGAAATAATTATTAAAACCTATTTTCAAAGAAGTTTCATGAAGATCGTGGAGAATAAAATCATTAGTAATAAATGGATATGTACACGTACATTTTTGTTAAAGATTGTCTCAATGTTTATTTAATTTTCAAATCATTCATAATTGATAATTATTTCATTGGTAATTAAGTAGAAATCTTCAGAATTAAAGTTTTCTTGTACATATATACATAAATATAAAGTTAAAAAAATTGTGTCTAAAAATATAGCAGTAATTTTCTTTCGAAAAGAAAACTTTCGAAATCATAATTAATATTGCTTGGTCATCTCTCGGCTCGCTAATGTGCTTCAATAATCAAACACAGCTATAATTCCGAAGAGTTCCATGCCATAATTATCACGTTCGAAAATTCAATTATTGTATAATATGAGAATCAATTCTATTTAGTATTTCACGAAACCGAAATATGGATGTATATAAATTCCATAATTGATATACAAGGAAATTCATTTATTTAATAACGAGAAAGCTACGTATTTAGTGTATCACGAATGAAAACAATAATTGAAACAATTTTTAATTAGTTATATAATATTTTCGGGATTATTTTTATTAAAATTGTATAATTGATATAACTGCGGAATCGAATGATGCGAGAGAAGTGAAAATCAATGTATTCAATGATCGGCTGATGATTGAGAAGTGAGAGGCGATTGAGATTGTTATTTACATATGTCGAGAATATAGTGCGTGAAATTAGCGTAAATATTCGCGTGCATATTTTAATTTTTTGTACAATCAATTGACAATATAAATTGATGAAATTTGATTATCAACAGTATACAACAACTCTGAAAATTCTTCGACATTTTGCTTTTATTGAAATTCCTTAATAACATATCATTTAATATCATCGAAATTCAAATTGCTGTAAATTTTCGCATTAGCATTGCTGAAATTAAAATTCGTATTAATCTAACATTAACTGGTGTCGTTCAAATTGTAATTGCTATAAAATTAACATAAGCTATGTGGTCTGGCTAGAACTTACTATTGTTATAATTTATATTATTTACCATTATAAATTGATAAAATATGATTATCAACAATGTTGAACAATATAAAATTCTTATGATATTTCAATTTTTATTTTAAATTTCGTTCGAAGAATCGCTGTTCCTGTCAACAACCAAACTTCGTCTGAGGAATAATTACCCTTCCACAAAATTCAACTATTCCGATCCCTTCATTATAAAGTTTTTAATATTCGTATAGCCTCGGGCTATTTATAAATTCCTCGGAGAAAAAATTTTACAGATTCTCCGACGTAATTAACCCCTTGAAATACGATTTCTTTCATTGTCATGTTGATTAGCATACTCTGTCGTTAATAAATTCTACACGAGACAGAAAATTTATATTTGTTACATTATATGACTGCATTGTTTTAAATGACAACATATTCAATTTTTATTGTAACATATTTTTGAACATTTAGTACATATCGAATATATATCATTCGAGCAAGGAGGGGATAGTTTTACCCTTAAAAATATAAACGAAGGAAAGAAATTCAATTTTTTAATATCTTTAAATTTTTATCTTAAATTTTTTTAATATCTGGTGCAATTTTAAAAATATGGAAGTTCTATCTCAAAGAAAATAAAAAGGGGTGCAAAATCTAATTTTCGCTGGAAGTAATTTCTTAATATCCAATAAAATTGTAGAAATAATTATGCAGAGAGGGAAACATCTACAAGATACCACATTCATTCAGGGGGTAGTTTCGTACTACGAAAAATAAAAAGGGATGAAACATTTAATTTTCACTGCAAATATTTTATTAATATACGATAAAATTTTAGAAATAAACATGGAGATAGGTAATATCTAGACATCGTTATTAAGGCGGTAGTTTCACCCTGAAGAAAGTAAGGAAGGCATGAAAAATTTAATTTATGTTATAAACAGCTTTTTAATGTCATGAGAATTTTGATAACATATACAAAAATAGGGTAACATCTACATATCGCAATTAAAAAGGGGCTGTTCCGCTCTAAAAGAAAATAGGTAAAGGGGATAAAAAGTTCAAATTTTATTATACGCATTATTTTAATACCTGATAAATTTGCAAAATATACAAGAAAATGGGATAACATCAGGATGTCGTTGTTAAAGGGGCAGTTTCACCGTGCAGAAAATAAAAAGGGGATGAAAATTTTTTGTTCAGGAGCAATTAAAATTATGAAATAAAATTGTCCGACATTCATAATTTCGACATAAAAATCATCGAAAAATCGTAAATTATCCGTCGCGACGCGTGCTCACGAGCCAGAATCAGCGTAATCGTTTAACTCCTGCGAAATTTGCCCTAATCGCGATCATCTGAAGCTGTAGTGACTCCGTGTCATTGTTACAAGTGCGCCAACGATATTTCACCAAATTCTGATTCGCTGGATCAACCGAAACTTGCTGGACCAATTGAATTTCGGCGGCCGGGGGTGGCCAGCCGCCTTCGTAAAGGTCGCGCGAACATGATAATCACATTACCGACTCAGCGCGAATATTTTTGCCTCTACGCACGGCCGGCACTATACCATAAATCGCACGAAACGAAAAATGGTTCGATGGAACTCGAGCGATAAGCGAAAATGAAACTTTGTTGGTCATTTTTCAAATTCGCGTGCTTCTGATAAGTTCGAAACGTTTCTCCGGCGTATGAAATCACCGTGATTCTGTGGAACGAAGTATTCCCTTTCCAACGAATCCAAGAACGTTGATCTGCGATACTTTGTTGCAAATTTATAGCAGTTTTGAAAAAAAGTATACAAGATTAATGTGATTTCTGAGGTCGTGGAATTCTAGGCGAACATTTTTCGAAATTCAGAATACCATAACTTCGTTAAAAAATATCGTAGGGTGGTGTTTTTCTACTCATTTTAGAAGTCCAATTTCCCAGTTTCGTAGCATCTTAATTCTCCTGTTTTATAAATTTTATTTCGTTAATACCCTGCACTGTAAATAAAAATGGTTCCGTCCTGTCGATTTCTCATATTCGCATAGATCTGAGTGGTTCAAAAAATTGTTTGGCAAACGCAATCACAATTATTTTAACGAACGAAGTCTCCCCTTTCGAATGAGCCCGAAAGTATTGATCTATGATTTTTGTTTGCCATCGTATAGCACCTTGGATTCTCTTCCGAATGAAATTCTGAAATTCAAAATACCGTAACTTTGTTAACAAAAAAAACTGTAGAATGGTGTTCTTAGATACATTTCAAAGGGTGAAATCTTCGCTTTCGCGCCGTTTGGATTATTTAGTATTAGTGCCCGATCGCGAGTGCCTGATCTCCGTTCCTTCATGAAGTGGCTGAAACGACGAGAAACCTGGCAGAAAAGTATAAATTTCATTGTTTTGTTTCTACACTTTTCATTGATAAGTGTTACATCGACGAGATTGCATAGCGAATATATTTTGGCCAATTGGTGTTATTTCAATCATTTCGATGATAATTTTAATGACAATAATTTCAAGGATAATAATTTCAAAGATAATAATTTCGAGAATTATATTTCCAAAGACAACAATTTCGGAGACAACACTTTCTAGAATAACAATTACAAAGATAGTAATTTCTAGGATAACAATTTCAAAAATAATAATTTCTAGAATAATTTCTGGGATAATTTCGAAGGTAATAATTTCGAAGATAGTAATTTCGAAGATAATGATTTCGAAGATATCAATGTCGAAGATAACAATTTTGAAGATAACAATTTCGAAAATGATAATTTCAGAATTAATAATTTCAAAGATGATAATTTCGAAGATAATAATTGACAATTTCGGTCGAAATTATAGAAATCCTGTTAAATACAAGCAAATACTAAATAAAATATAATTTTCTTGACATTGCGATATCTTCTGAACCGTCGATTAGTTCTTTATTTTCTTGGCTACAACAGTGAAGTCACGATGCTCCTTCCCTATTCTCTTGCGGAACGATACGTCACTATAACGAAAGCCCCTGTAATTAATCCTTTCCAAGACCTTTAAGCGGCACCTCCTCGCGATGATCTGCGCGTAATTGGAAGTCATGATTGCAGTCACTAACTTCGGTATGCTCAGAAAATTATTGATCACGCTATTAATTCCAGTGTCAGATATCGGTACTTTCACTTGCTGTCCATTATTCAGCGCATTGGCAACCTCCACGGACACGGACACTAAGCCCTCGCCAATTTTTCGCTGCTGCATCTCCGGCAGCGTAGCCAGGAACATCAACTCCATAATACAATCAATATTATAATATTTGAATAAATTTATCTTGCTGTGTATAGCAATCAGAAAATCTACGTAGCCCCTGGCCCGGTGATGTACGCAATTATCCTTGAATCTTTCAAGCCAACTCTTTTGGCAAGGTCGCCAGAGGACCGGGCGATGTCGACGAAACGGTGGGCGCCCACACGGACGTCGCGGGTTAGTTACAGGATCTCTCGGCATCGGATGATCTCTCAATATCTTAATTTTATTGAGAACAACACCAACAACTTCCCCAGTCTTGACGTCGACTGCAACAATGCTGACACCGTCTTTAGCAATTTCCACACAGAGCTCCTCGAGCGCTCTGACGCTACAAGGCGCCGATATCAGATTTACGGCTTTGCAGATGCTCTCGTTGGGGAAAAAGCTTTTCCTTATTACTTGTAATGCTCCCTCCAAAGTATCCTCCGTCAGAGACTCGAACTCGATTTCTCCACCTTCTATGGAGCCCCACTCAATGCAGGATTCAGTATTAGTTCTGGAACTGAACGAAAAGAAACAATTAATTAGTATGCATGTAATATTAAACGGTATATTAAACGACGGAAGCTTTAATCGAATCAAGTTTCCAGAAACGTTTGGAGATACAGTAATGTCTTCCTAACTGACGCTCGGATTACGCACAGAAATGGACAATCTGGGAAGAGGAGACACGATTACTCGAGCCTCGCGGCTCGTTTTTATAGTTATCGGTGAATCGACAACTTTGTAGACGACTCGTTTTTATAAGCGAATAGATTGGAAATATCTATACGCCAGGATTAAACACATTTTTCCGTTCCGAAAAACTTGCAATTTCTCGATCCATCCGTTTCGAATGGCACGATGTTTCAATGCGCATACTTCTAAATTCATAATTTCGAAATTATCTGGTTTCTGTAGTTTCTGATTTTTAAGATTCCAATTCCAATTCAAATCAAATTGACGGTTTTTAAATTCTCTGATTTATAAATTTACAATTTCGAAGTCAGCTGATTTCTATATGATCAAATTTTTAAGATTTCAATTTCTAAATTCTTTGATTTATAAATTCACGATTTTTCAGTTTTCTGAAATTTTAATTGTTATCAACTGGTTTCTAAATGTTCTAGTTCTTACCGTTTCGATTTCTGAATTGTTTGATTTCTGCATTTACGCTTTTTAAGATTTCCGACTCTTAAATTTACAAATTTTTAAATCATCTGCTTCCCAAATTTTCTAAATCTTATCATTTTAATTTCTAAATTCTTTGATTTACAAATTCACGATTTTTAAGTTCTCCGATTTCTATATATATAAATGTACATTTTTTAAATTATCTAGTATTTAAATTTTCTAATTTTCAAGATTTCAATTTACAAATTTGAATAATCGTATCTCCTCTTCCCGACTTGTCCATCTTCGTGCACTATCCGAGCGTCAATTAGGGAGAATTCTCCGTATCCGGCCAAAATAGAGGTTGACTCATATCTCGATGAAAAATATATTTTATTTATAAATATTTAAATTCGTAAAAATAAATTGTCTTTCTTATACCCGACACACGGAAAACATTAGTCAAAACAAGTGACTGAAGAATGTTCGCGGAAGAATATAGCAAAAATGTACGTACCATTCCATTTTAGTTCACTAAGAAATTCTCACTATACTTCACTGGGAAAATTAACTGAGAAAATTCGCCGAGGTCTTCGCACTGATCACTGCTGCACTGATCACAGAATGAGTGTTTCCGTTGACATCGGCAGGGTATTTATACTGTCCTTGCTAAAGGACAGAACGTCCTAATCAGCAAAGACGAACAATGACAAAAGGATACTACCCGAAAAAAAATGCGCCAGGTATGAAAACGTCTCCCGTGGAAAATCATTAGCCACCGCGGCCGGCTATCAGGTAAGCACGTGTACCTGCGATGACCGGTCGTGTCATACGGATTTTACAAGGATCGGTTCGTTCGGTTAAATTAAAAGAAAAAGAACAGCGGCGGATTAGGCCGAGCTAGTGGAAATGAGTCAATTGAAGGAACCATCGTAAACAGGCTCGCACCGAGCCTTGATGAAAATTATGATTTGCAAGGGAAAGCAGAACCTACGGGGACTAATTAGGGCCTGGTTATTTACAGTACCTTTGTTATTGGATATATTTACAGGGTGAAGTTATCGAAAACATGTTCCTACAAAAGTTGTTTAGCATGAAAGGGGGCATTCGATGGTATGAAGAATTTTCCTGCAGGTATAGTGATGCGGGAGATATCCAAGTGGAATTAATGTTTTCAAATGTCATCTTTGTATAGCGATGCCGAGAGATCTGTTACATACGAAAAATATAAGGATATGAAACAGTTATTACATTATGTAACGCCTGTGCATCATGACTATTTCAAAACACCGCCACATAAAGAGAGTAAATAAATAATAACAATATCTTATTTTAAGTTTAACAATATATAAATATATTTAATGTTCAAAATAAGAAACGAGACTCCTATTTTATTTATTGTAATTATTAATAAACAAAATTATATGGATTAATAGAAAATATATTTCGAATGATATTTAAAATTTCATAATTGAAATTAAATGATTATTACAATTGACTAATTATGAAAATGATGTAAGTCCATTTAAAGCCAGCAAACATGTATTACTTTGGTTAAATTTGATAAATTAGTAGTATTTTATTTTTTTATACATAATATAACAGCTGTCTGTTGAAACGAACAACGTGATATTATTTCATGTAGTAAAATGATATAAATGCAATGCATATGCGACAAATGAACGCAAGTCGCTAGCTGAAATCTACACATGCATTCGACTGTGCACTAGCAAAAGTCCAGAAAAGCTGTTATTGAAATTAATTTCTCAATGCCATAAATAAAGTTTTTATTTTCAAATAAAACTTTTTTTAATAATCGCTCTATTTGTCATAGCGTGTCATAGCGTATTAGGGATTTCAATTTTGTATCGCGCCTCGGGCACCAGTACGCATTAATCCGCCAATGCTTGGGAGGGCTCTTTATTTCGCCCTTGCTGAAGAACAGAGAACTCGTATTCGTCAAGGACGAACAATGCCGGCGAAAAAGATGCCGGGCGTGAAAATGCCTCGCGAATACAACCCTTGGTCGCCGAGACCGGCCATCAGCTATATGTATACAGTGAGTCCCACTGACATTCGAACACTTCTCAAGGCGCAATTTTAACTTTTTTAAAATTAGAGTAGACGATTTGAATTTTTTTTTAGATCATAGAGGGACCTGTATAATAGACAATGTTACAATTTTGCTATTACATGCTTGGAATGACAAAACAAAGTAAAAGTCTCTCGTTGTTTAACTTTCTTATCTGAAGAAGCTATTTTTGATCACTTTTAGGCTAATTTTGCCGATTTTGCCGATTTTTCGAACTTCGAGATATTTAACTAATGAATGTTTAATAAAATATTTATAAATAATTTCAATATATATCATTAGTTAATTATATTTATTAATAATGATAAAATCTATAAATTTCGAATACTTCTTTTGAAATATGAAGGTTAATTATTTAAAAATAAAAAAGGATGTTTATATTATGAAATCTAACGAAAATGTAAAAAATGCGTCTTGTTGATCTCGGTAAGTTATACGCATGCTGAAAATTTCATTGAAATCGTTTAACGCAATGGTAAGTTACAAACGTTAAAAGATTGTAAAAATTGCAAATTTCTCACACTTCTTGATAAAAAGTGCGATTTTTGCGATCATTAATTATTTACAGCTCGTACGAAGGTCAACCGATTTCAGTGAAATTTTTAGAATGTACATAACTTATCGTTATCTAAATAATAAATGTATAATTATAATTATTAATATTATACAAATAATAAATTAAATTTTTTAAAATAAAAAAAACACCATTTTCAAAATAAACCAATGAGAAACGATTAAGATTTCCGAATGATTCAATTTGTATTGCGCTTGTCCTCCCGATGATGAATTGTAGACAATATCGATCTATCCGTGGGAAGCAGTATTTTCGTGAAAACGTTACTCTCCCTTATACATTTTAGTATTTTACAGTATTACATATCGTCCGCATCTGTTCACCAAAAGTCGAGTCGCAGGCGAGTTTTCGTCGAGTCCCTCATTTCAAGAAATATATTTCGCTACCAATATTTTAGGGCATCGTTGGTCAGAATTAAAATTTTTCGTTGAAGATTGTCTCAATTTTTGTTTCATTATCTATTAATTAATAATTGATGATTATTTCATTGGAAATTCTATAGAAATCTTTAGAATACAAATTTTATTTTACATATAAATAAATATAAATTTGAAATGATTATGTCTAAAAATATAGCAGCAATTTTCTTTCAAAAAGAATGCTTTCGTTGCCTCGCGGCTCGTTTTTATAGTTGGTGGCAATCGTTAACTATAAAAACGAACCGCAAAGCTCGAATAATTGTATCTCCTCTTCCCAAATTGTCCATTTTTGTTTCTAAGGCTGAGCATCAATTAGGGAGAATTTACTGTACACATAACAATTCCATACTTGATATATAAGGAAATTCATTTATTTAATAATAAGAAAGATATGTATTTAATGTATCAAGAATGAAAAAAATAATTGAAATAATTTTTAATTATTTATTTAATATTTTCGGGGTTATTTTTATTAAAATTGTATAATTGGTATAACTGCGGAATCGAATGATGCGTGAGCAGTGAAAATCAATGTATTCGATGATCGGATGATGAATGAGAAGTGAGAGGCGATTGAAATTGTTATTTACATATATAGAATTTTGAGCGTGAAATTAGCGTAAATATTCGCGTGTATATTTTAATCTTTTGTATAATCAATTGACAATATAAATTTATCAAATTTGATTATCAACAGTATACAACAATTCTGAAATTTCTTCGACATTTTGTTTTTATTGAAAATTCCTTAATAACATATTATTTAATATCATCGAAATTGAAATTGCTGTCAATTTTCGCATTAGCATTGCTGAAATTAACATTCGTATTAATTACTATAAAATTAACACATAAGCTATGTAGTCCGGCTAGAATTTACTATTGTTATAATTTATAGTATTTACTATTATAAATCGATAAAATATGATTATCAACAATATTGAACAATTATAATTAACAACACCGAAAGTTTTTCGACGGCTCGATTTTTATTTCGAACATCATGAATTTCACTGGTAAATCGATATATGTATAGCTGTGTAAACAGAATTCGTGCACAATCTGAGCGTCAATTAGGGTGGATTTACTGCACCGTACGGTAAATTGCACGGGAGACCGAGCGGCCGGGCACGGTCATTAGCCAAGAAAACGTAGATTGTTGCGTACATTGTTTTCTTGTTCATTTACAAGAATGCGTACAGTCCGCGGACCTTCCAGCGGATTGGGCAGAGGAAACGTTCACCCCTTAAGGTACCGTTACGGCCATTCACGATCGAAGAGAATACAAATAAGAATTTCTTGGTTAATCTCCCCCACCATTATTCACCCGTAATCAATAGACTAGAATGCCGTGCTGATGATGGGCAGAACATTGTCCGATGGGGGAAGGGGCAAGCAGAAATTAAAATCAGAAATTCTAGCATACCCAAATACGTGACATGAACGGTCGGTTCTTAGGACCGGTTGTAAAATTATAAGGACTTTCGAGGGGCCAGACCCAGGATCTCGACTTTGATACTTTTACGACCGGTCCTCGAGTTTATGGCACGCATTATATTATTATATATATATTTAATGATAAAAGTTCTTTCTTTTTCACTTAAAAATCGATGTAAATATCGACATTAAGATGCGATCCTTTGCGATCATCGAGAACGAATCTTTAACCCAGGCACGGTTGTTCTAGTCGACGACTTTTCGAATTGTATTGTAAAAGTGTTTACATACCTCACTGATTAATATCTATACGATGGAACTTGAAAAATCGATGATTATATCGAGAAATAACGAATAGTATAAACAAATAGTTTTGTTGAATAGCATGTACAAAGCATCGAATCTGATCATCGATATCTTATAATATTCGTTTTAAAACATTGTTCGTATCACCTATATTTTTTAGATATTTCCACGTTTCCATATACATTCATAGTACATTGTATATTAAATTCTTCCCAATTTTCTTTCGGCTTCTAAAGAAAAATGGGCAATTTGGAAATAGGAGATACGGTTATTCGAGCCTTGCAGCTCCTTTTTATAGATACCGATTGTCAGCAACTATAAAAACCAGTTCCAAGGCTCGATTAATCGTATCTTCTCTTCCCAAATTATCCATTTTTGTTTCTAAGCTGAGCATCAATTAGGGAGAATTTACTGTACACATAACAATTCCATACCTGATATATAAGGAAATTCATTTATTTAATAATAAGAAAGCTATGTATTGAGTGTGTTAAGAATGAAAAAAATAATTGAAATAATTTTTAATTATTTATTTAATATTTTCGGGATTATTTTTATTAAAATTGTATAATTAGTATAAATGCGGAAACGAATGATGCGTGATCAATGTATTCAATGATCGGATGATGAATGAGAAGTGAGAGGCGATTGAGATTGTTATTTACATATGTCGAGAATTTTGTGCGTAAAATTAACGTAAATATTCGCTTGTATATTTCAAGTTTTTGTATAATCAATTGACAAAATAAATTGATGAAATTTGATTATCAACAGTATTGAACAACTCTGAAAATTCTTCGACATTTTGCTTTTATTGAAAATTCCTTAATAACATATAATTTAATATCATTTTTTTTAAACATATAAAAAAATAAGGTAACATCTACATATCGCAATTAAAAAAGGGCTGTTCCGCTCTAAAAGAAAATAGGAAAAGGGGATAAAGAGTTCACGTTTTATTATACACATTATTTCAATATCTGATAAATTTGATGAATATACAAGAAAATAGAATAACATCAGGATGTCGTTGTTAAAGTGGCAGTTTCACAGTGCAGAAAATAAAAAGGAGAATATTTTGTCCAGGAGCAATTAAAATTATGAAATAAAATTGTCCGACATTCGTACCGGCGATTCTTGTCAACCAGCGCTAAAAATCATCGAAAAATCGTAAATTATCCGTCGCGACGCGTGCTCTCATTATCCGTTTTATTATCCGTCGACGACAAGCCAGAACTAGCGTAATCGTCTAACTCCTGCGAAATTTGCCCTAATCGCTATCATCTGAAGCTCTAGTGACTCCGTGTCATTGTTACAAGTGCGCCAACGATATTTCACCAAGTTCTGATTTGCTGGATCAACCGAAACTTGCTGGACCAATTGAATTTCGGCGGCTGGGGGTCGCGCGAACATGATAATCACATTTCCGATTCGGCGCGAATATTTTTGGCTCTGTGCACTGCCGGCACTACACCATAAATCGCACGAAACGAAAAATGGTTCGATGGAACTCGAGCGATAAGCGAAAATGGAACATTGTTGGTCGTTTTTCGAATTCGCGTGCTTCTAATATGTTCGAAACGTTTCTCCGGCGTACGAAATCACCGTGATTCTGTGGAACGAAGTATTCCCTTTCCAACGAGTCCAAGAACATTGATCTGCGATATTTTGTTGCCAATTCATGGCAGTTTTGAAAAAAAGTGTCCAAGGTTAGTGTGATTTCTGTGGTCGTGGAATTCTAGGCGAACATTTTTTAGGGTGGTGTTCTTCGACTCATTTTAAAAGTCCAAGTTTCCAGTTTCGTAGCATCTTAATTCTTCTGTTTAATAAATTTTATTTCGTTAATACCCTGCACTGTAAATACAAATGTTTCCGTCTTGTCGATTTCTCATATTCGCATACGTCTGAGTGGTTCAAAAAATTGTTTAGTTCACAATTATTTTAACGAACGAAGTCTCCCCTTTCGAATGAGCCCGAAAATATTGATCTATGATTTTTGTTTGCCATCGTATACCACCTTGGATTCTCTTCCGAATGAAATCCTGAAATTCAAAATATCGTAACTTTGTTAACAAAAAAAACTATAAAATGGTGTCCTTAGATACATTTCAAAGGGTGAAATCTTAGCTTCCGCGCCGTTTGGATTATTCAGTATTAGTGCCTTTGTATCTTTAAGACCCCCCATTCTAAGTAGAGATGGTAATTTTTTGGTTATTTTCAAATTCACATTTCTCTCATAATTTAAACTTTTCATAGCGATTGAAATGACTATGATCTGATAGAATGAAGTCTCCTCTTTCCATTGGGACCAAAAACAGTGATCTACTAGCTTTCCTTGCCATTTTCTGCCATTTTACACCATTTTATGCTACTTTATCCCATTTTATGCAATTTTAGGCAATTTTATGCTATTTTATACCATTTGATGCCATTTTCTGTGTACGGAAATTATTCGAAATTCAAGCAATGGATTTTCAAAAACATGTAATTCGCTATCCTCTCTACAATGATTGCAACTCTGTTACATAACGAATGTATTAGAGGCTGAGCAAAGCCGCTAATAGGATTCACGTCTGCATGCAATTCTGTTAAAGGGGTTTAATTGATTATTTTAGTTGCAGTCTGTTAATATCCGTTTTAACACGAGACCGCAAGCTTCTGTTAATCCATTAGATCGCGACGCGGATCGGAAATTACAGTGAGAACGCAGCAGTCAATCGGATATGTGCACCACTTTGATTATTCCTCTATTGTAACTACATATCCGTATTTACAAACTTCCCTTTTTATTTATCATCGTATTATATTCATAAAATTCTGAACATTTCTTTATCGTTGCGTCAATATTTATTTTTAAAGAAATTGAAAACATACTGCAAAATTTGTTATCAATGAAGCAGACTGAGAATTTATTAATTGCTCAAGAATTTGTATACATTTGTCTACGACAAATGATACAAATTATTAACATTATATTTACAATGAATTATGAACAATTTTATTACAGCAACAATTGTTGACAATATATTTACAATGAATTACGAACAATTTTATCACAACAACAATTGTTAACAAGCCACAATTATTAATAGCGAGAACTTTGTATAATTATGATATTTGCATATTTTGAAAGCGTACGTTGCTAAAAAGTAATTGTCGATTTTGGGTTAGCTTTCGTCATAGAGCATTTATTAGGCGATAAAGTCGTTCCAAATCTTGTTCTTTTAATAATAATCTACGAAAAGTAAGATCAATTGTTAATAATGGCAATAGAATTTTATAAATTTATGACGAAACATCATTATTCAAATGCAAAATGGTGGAATCATCGGAAGCCAAATTCGGTCATATTATAGAGTTTGTATTTGTATGTCGCGATCGACGTAGACAATTTGTATTTAACACAACCAAGCTGTGGATAATAACACAAGATAATCACAATAGCTAATAACGAAAAGAAAAGTGCTAATCGTGCGAACCGTTCGGTTTCCCTTTGGAGCGGCTTCGCGGATTGAATCCATTGAATCTAAATCGTCTAAACAAACTGCAGTCAACCGAATTGTTACTGCTAATCAAATCGGACGCACCAAAACCGCCGTCGCGCCGGTGTAAATGAAATTCAACGTGGCAGGCGAATTGGATTGGAATTATACGTTTCTAATTCCGCGTGTACGCGGGACATTACCAAGGTTCGATTAACCGCTGGCTAGTTCGAACGTGAAAACGACAAACCTCCGGACAGTGTTAATAACGGCGTCGTTTAAACCACTCTACAATAATCCATAGATCGCCGATTGGAATACAAACTGTTCCGAAATAACAATCAAGATATCGCATTTCAAAAATCGAAACATTTAGGTACCATAATCTGAAAAATTAAAAATTACAAATTCGAAAATCGAAGAATTTAGAAATCGGAATCTCAAAAATTAAAACATTTAGGAATCAGATGATTTCAAAATTCTAAATTTAAAAATCAAATGACATAAAAATCGTGAATTTAAAAATCAAAGAATTTATAAATTGCAATCTTAAAAATCAAATAACATAAAAATCGAAGAATTTATAAATTGAAATCTTAAAAATCAGGAAATTTAGAAACCAAATGATTTCAAAGTTGTTAATTTAGATATCAGAAGACTTAAAAATCGTGAATTTATAAATCGGTCAATTCAGAAATTGAAATCTTAAAAATCGGAAACTACAGAAACCAGATAATTTCGAAATTGTGAATTTAGAAGTATGCGCATTGAAACATCGTACCTTTCAAAACGGCTGGATCGAGAAACTGCAAGTTTCTCGGAAAGGAAGAATGTGTTTAATCCCGGCGTATAAATATTTCCAATTTGTTTCTACGGCGGCATCGTTCCGCTGATATTTCACAGAAAAAGATGTTGGTTCCGAAGGAACGGACGCGACTTATTCATCACGACCATGAATAATAATCAGAAAAGAATAACTGCGATTCCGTGCGAACTTTATGAATTCCGGAATTCTCGGCGATTTGCTTTATTTATTTTACGTCGGCGTTGCGCCGCAACAATGCAAATGTTGATGCAAATGCGCGAGTGCCTGATCTCCGTTCCTTCATGAAGTGGCTTAAACGACGAGTAACCAGGCAGAAAAGTATAAATTTCATTGTTTTATTTCTACACTTTTCATTGATAAGTCGATTGATAAATCGACGAGATTCCAATAGCAATGCATAGCGAATATATTTTGGTCAATTGGTGTTATTTTAATCATTTCGATGATAATTCTAAAGATAATAATTTGAAGGATAATAATTTCAAGGATAATAATTTCAAGGATAATAATTTCAAGGATAATAATTTCGAGATCTATATTTCCAAAGATAACAATTTCGGAGATAACACTTTATAGAATAACAATTTCAAAGATAATAATTTCTAGGATAACAATTTCAAAGATAATTATTTCTAGGATCACTTCGAAGATAATAATTTCGAAGATAATAATTTCGAAGATGATCACAATGTCGAAGATAACAATTTCGAAGATGATAAGTTCAAAATTAATAATTCCAAAGATAATTTCGAGGATAATAATTGACAACTTCGGTCAAAATTATATTATCGTAATCGTGCTAAACACACGTAAATACTAAATAAAATATAATTTTCTTGATATCGCGATATCTTCTTTAAGAATCGTACAAGTTCTTTATTTTCTTGACTACTACAGTGAAGTCACGATGCTCATCCCCGATTCTCTCGCGGAACGGTACGTTATCCCAGCCAAAGTTCCTGTAATTGATCCTTTTAAAGACCTTAAAGCGGCACCTCCTCGCGATGATCTGCGCGTAATTGCAAGTCATGACGGCAGTCACTAACTTCGGTACGCCCAGGTAATGACGGATTATACTATCACCTCCAGTATCGGCTAATGGTACTTTCACATCTTCTCCACTACCCAGCGCATTGGCAACATCCACGGACAAGCACACTAAGCTCTCGCCAATATTTTGCTGCTGCATCTCCGGCAGCGTAGCCAGGAACATACACTCCATAATACAATCAACATCATAATATTCGAATAAATTTATCTGGTCGTTTATAGCAATCATCAAATCTAGGTAGGCATTGGCCGTGTGATGTTCACAATCTTCTCTGAAGCTCTCAAGCCAAGTCATTTCAGGAGGATGCCTGATGATCGGGGGAAGTCGATCGTACGGTGGTTGCCCCCACAACCACCGCGGGTCAATTTCATCTCTTTTTATTTTCTTAATTTTATTGAGAACGACACCAACAACTTTCTGAGTCTTGACTTCGATTGCGACAAGGCTGACACCGTCTCTAGTAACTGCCAAACACACCTCCTCGAGCGCTTTGACGCTACAAGGATCCGATAACAGATTTATGCCTTTGCAGATGCTCTCGTTGGGGAAAAAGCTTTTCCTTATTACTTCTAATGCTCCCTCCAAAGTATTCTCCGTCAGAGACTCGAACTCGATTTCTCCACCATTTATGGAGCCCCACTGAATGCAGGATTCAGTTGTAGTTCTGGAACTGAACGAAAAGAAACAATTAATTAGTATGCACGTATCTTGCAGCTTCTGATGGCGTGTGGTATAGTAATATTAAACGGTATATTAAACGACGGAAGCTTTAATCGAATCAAGTTTGCAGAAACGTTTGGAGATACAGTAATGTCTCCCTAACTGACGCTCGGATTACGCACAGAAATGGACAATCTGGGAAGAGGAGACACGATTACTCGAGCCTCGCGGCTCGTTTTTATAGTTATCGGTGAATCGACAACTTTGTAGACGACTCGTTTTTATAAGCGAATAAATTGGAAATATTTATACGCCAGGATTAAACACATTTTTCCGTTCCGAGAAACTTGCAATTTCTCGATCCAACCGTTTCGAATGGCACGGTGTTTCAATGCGCATACTTCTAAATTCATAATTTCGAAATTATCTGGTTTCTGTAGTTTCTGATTTTTAAGATTCCAATGTCTGAATCGTCCGATTTTCAAATTGACGGTTTTTAAATTCACTGATTTATAAATTTACAATTTCGAAGTTAGCTGATTTCTATATGATCTAATCTTTAAGATTTCAATCTCTAAATTCTTTGATTTACAAATTCACGATTTTTAAGTTCTCCGATTTCTAAATGTACATTTTTTAAATTATCTAGTATTTAAATGTTATAATTTTCAAGATTTCAATTTACAAAAATTTGAATAATCGTATCTCCTCTTCCCGACTTGTCCATCTTCGTGCACTATCCGAGCATCAATTAGGGAGAATTCTCCGTATCCGGCCAAACTAGAGGTTGATTCGTGTCTCGATGAAAAATATATTTTATTTATAAATATTTAAATTCGTAAAAATAAATTGTTCTTTCTTATACCCGACACACGGAAAACATTAGTCAAAACAAGTGACTGAAGAATGTTCGCGGAAAAATATAGCAAAAATGTACGTACCATGCCATTTTAGTTCACTAAGAAATTGTCACTATACTTCACTGGGAAAATTAACTGAGAAAATTCGCCGAAGTCTTCGCACTGATCACTGCTGTTTGCTGATTGCTGGTTGTTGCTGCACTGATCGCAGAATAAGTGTTTCCGTTGACATCGGCAGGCTATTTATACTGTCTTTGCTAAAGGACAGAACGTCCTAATCAGCAAGGACGAACAATGACAAAAGGATACTACCGGAAAAGATGCGCCAGGTATAAAAACGTCTCCCGTGGAAAACCATTAGCCACCGCTGCCGGCTATCAGGTAAGCACATGTACCTGCGATGACCGGTCGTGTCATACGGATTTTGCAAGGATTGGCTCGTTCAGTTAAATTAAAAAAAAAAAAGAGAAGCGGCGGATTAGGCCGAGCCAGTGCAAATGAGTCAATTGAAGGAACCATTGTAAACAGGCTCGCACCGAGCCTTGATGAAAATTATGATTTGCAAGGGAAAGCAGAACCTACCGGGAGTAAACAGGGTCTGGTTATTTACGGTAAATAAATAATAACAATATCTTATTTTAAGTTTAACAATATATAAATATATTTGACGTTCAAAATAAGAAACGAGACTCCTATTTTATTTATTGTTATTATTAATAAACAAAATTATATGGATTAATAGAAAATATATTTCAAATGATATTTAAAATTTCATAACTGAAATTAAATGATTATTACAATTGACTAATTATGAAAATGATGTAAGTCCATTTAAAGCCAGCAAACATGTATTATTTTGATTAAATTACATATTGATAAATTAGTAGTATTTTATTTTTTTTGTACATAATATAACAGCTGTCTGTTGAAACGAACGACGTGATATTATTTCATGTAGTAAAATGATATAAATGCAATGCATATGCGACTAATGAACGCAAGTTGCTAGCTGAAATCTACACATGCATTCGACTGTGCACTAGCAAAAGTCCAGAAAAGCTGTTATTGAAATTAATTTCTCAATGCCATAAATAAAGTTTTTATTTTCAAATAAAACTTTTTTTAATAATCGCTTTATTTGTCATAGCGTGTCATAGCGTATTGGGGATCTCAATTTTGTATCGCGCCTCGGGCACCAGTACGCATTAATCCGCCAATGCTTCGGAGGACTGTTCATTTCGCCCTTGCTGAAGAACAGAGAACCTCGTATTCGTCAAGGACGAACAATGCCGGCGAAAAAGATGCCGGGCATGAAAATGCCTCGCGAATACAACCCTTGGTCGCCGAGGCCGGCCATCAGCTATATGTATACAGTGACTCCCACTGACATTCGAACACTTCTCAAGGCGCAATTTTAACTTTTTTAAAATTAGAGTAGACGATTTGAATTTTTTTTAGATCATAGAGGGACCTGTATAATAGATAATGTTACAATTTTGCTATTACATACTTGGAATGACAAAACGAAGTAAAAAACTCTCGTTGTTTAACTTTCTTATCTGAGGAAGCTACTTTTGATCACTTTTGGGCTAATTTTGCCGATTTTTCGAACTTCGAGATATTTAACTAATAAATGTTCAATAAAATATATATAAATGATTTATATATACAGGGTGTTCCACAAATTATTCTAACAGCCGAAAATGAGGGGTAGCTGAGGTCATTTGAAGTAACTTTTTCCTTTGCGAAAATGCAATCTGCGTCTTTGTTTACGAGTTATTAACGGAAATCACTGACCAATGGGAGGTGACGGCGCGAAGTTCGAGAGCCCGCAGAAAGAGACTTTGACAGATGGTCGGGACGGACTCGAGCCGCGTTCGAAGTATTGAACAAATCACGAAGCGAGAACTTTCCGGATTTTTTTTACAGTGATATTTTTAAGAAAAACGCTGTTCACCTTTACTTTAGAACGTCTGAAGAATATTTACTAATTTTTCGGACCCGAAATAGTAAGTAATTTAACCGTGACGGCCGTTTTAATTTTCTAGTGTGCATGACACCTTGTGTGTAACGTATGAAATTTTTAAACATGCGGTGTACAGTGAAGATTAACAAAGTACGTAAATGTGGTCAATGCACTATCCCCCACACATTTCCGTGCATAAAGTGGATTTTACAACTAAATGGGTGAGTATCTTATTGATAATATTCTTCATATTTCTCTAACAAACATATCCCTCACGTCCTTTAACACGATTATTATTTATTAAATTAGCTTTGAGAATCATTCGAGCCATTGCTGCATCAAATAACCGTACTAAAAACCATACAACATAAAAACAACGTTAAATACATAAATAACAATCGACGAATAAAACCTGGGAAATAGAAAAGAACGGACTAAAAATTCTACGAAAACGTTAAAATTTTCCAAAAGAAAGATACGTGGCGATCATATTTCACGGCATATTCTGGCCGCATGACGTACCGCCAAATTTCCAGAAGAATTCATGTTCGTCCCGATGTGCGCATCAACCAAAAAACTAATCTCGTTTCGAATGGAATCGAGCGAATTGTTTCACGTCGGGGAGAATGATTCTCGGCTGGCAGGGCGCGATGAATTTAAAGTTGATTTGTCTATTGTTTATACTGTCCCATTATTTCACGGCAGCCATATTGGTTTCATGGGGGTCCACGGGGGTCCACGGGAGCTAGCGGGAAATCGAAAAATCGGTGACGATCGGCCGGCCGCGGCCGGTTCGGTATCGGTGTTTCTATTACGCTCCTGTCCCGGTGCCGTTCGCGGAATCACGTTATTTTAATAGCGACAGTGGAACAAAAGACTGTATCGAACGGTCCTCTCGATTTGTACACGCGTGCGTGCTGCGCATCGTGGGAAATCTGGTCGTTAAGCGGATAGGTTCGCGTCGATGACGGAAATATAGTCGCGATCCGCGTCGTAACCTACCGTTACCTACCGTGGACCCTTAAATTATTCGGTTGATTGCTGTTGCCGCACCGCGGACGCGCTGGAACCCCGTTCGAATTTCCCGCCAATCGGCCGTGATCGCCGCGATGGGCGCGCAGATCTCCAAAAGGTGAGCGAAACCACCCGCTCGAGGACACTTATTAGGCCGCGGTCACGCTTCCGGCCGTGATGATAACCGACGATGAATTTTATCTCGTAAATTCCGATCTCATTTACACATCGCGAGACGATCTTTTCTCGATCTCTTTGTCGGTTCTTCGAAGATTTCAGTTTGAAACTCGAATTGCTGGGAGATGAGTTTCTTTTTCAGCAGACAAATTATCGCGTTTGAGAATTTTTCCCGGTGTAACTTGTGACGCTAGAGGCACGAATTTTTCGTAGAACGATTCTGTAGACTCTCGCGATCGTAACCGTATATTTTTTTACTATATCATGGAGCAATAAACATTTTTAAATGACGCTCGAAGAATGCCAGACACCGCTGACGTACGATTGATTTTAAAACCTAACCCTTTGCACTCGAATGGCGACTCCGAGGCGCCAACAAAATTTACCGTACCGCTACCAATATTTTAGGGCATCGTTGGTCACAATTAAAATTTTTCGTTGAAGATGGTCTCAATTTTTATTTCATTTTCAATTCATTAATAATTGATGATTATTTCATTAAAAATTCAATAGAAATCTTTAGAATACAAATTTCTTTTTACATATAAATAAATATAAATTTGAAATGATTATGTCTAAAAATATAGCAGCAATTTTCTTCCAAAAAGAATGCTTTCGTGGCCTTGAGGCTCGCTTTTATAGTTGGTGACGATCGTTAACTATAAAAACGAGCCGCAAAGCTCGAATAATTGTATCTCTTCTTCCCAAATTGTCTATTTTTGTTTCTAAGCTGAGCATCAATTAGGGAGAATTTACTGTACCTATTACGGAACGCTTTTCAGAGGGTATAATATTATCATCGATTTTACGACGATTAAAAATGTTATTGTTGAATATTTATACTACTGTTCGATGAATTGATGTTTGTAGATAAGATTATACATTTTGGAATATTTATTTAATACTAGATTTCTAGACAAAAAACAGCTGTTTTAAATGAGTTTATAAAAGTAACAATAAGACGTTTATTCTGATTCTCAACAAGTGTTGTTGAAACATTTGCCGTAATTGTAAATTAAAAAATTGGTGACACGCCATTTTAACGGGTTCCGTAAATCTAATGTTAATATGAATAAAAAATAGTCGGAATAATGCGGTATAAAAAGTTTCAGAAATAAGTGTTTTATTCCAAAAAATTAAGGTCATCTTCATTTTCTTAAATTGCATCTTATATTTTTTACTTCATATCATTGTAGCTTGTGCCTAGACGAATCCAACGATATGTTACACCATATCCTACGGACAACCTTGACGCACAAAAATGCGATCAACGAAGTGATATGTTGTCATTGAAAACTGTGTTACGTCAAGGTCATCCGAAGGTCGTGGTATAACAGGTCATCGAATTCGTCTTGTGCAACTTAAAAAAAAATGAAAGTGACCTTGATTTCTTCACGTAAATTATTTCTTTCTGAAGCTTTTTATATCGCAATCCGTAGCCGGCTAAAAACCGAGTAACATTTGTTCGAAACGTTTATTTGTTAGACCGCCGGAGATGCTGGAAAAAATCGTGGCAACGGTTACGTGGAACACCCTGTACACGCTGAAAATTTCATTGAAATCGGTCGATTGAAATTGGTTATAAAACTGTTCCAAGTGGGAAGACAGCCTAAGTCCTCCCCCAGCATCGCCGCGAATCCCGTGGACGACGCGTCATAAAATAATTAACGGGCGCGCCCGGTTCGGATGGCTCATCAACTTGCAAAAAGTCCTCTATTAGTGCCCGGTACGCGGCTGAATTTTTCAAAGCAGCGCGCCGCTCGGAAACTGTTCCTCACAGGAGAATCCATCCGATAAAGCCGCGCCGGTGTGCATAAGCGACGCTTTAACCCTGATAGATTTTTCATACGGCCCCCGTAAAAAGCTAAGCTGACCGATCATCAGGAGATTCGAACCTCGAGAATCCTCTTCCTATAACCCCCGGGATTCTTCTCGTCTCTTATGGAGAGGGGCGGGGAGGAACGGCTGCCGAGTCAAACGGGGGGTTGAACGTAGCCAGATACTAATTCTAGGTGGAAAAACCGATATCGCGCTCGCGCGTGGATGGGCCATCGATCGCAAATGGCCGGCCGCCATTCGAAACTCTTTAACAATCGTTCCCGGGAGAGGATCGCGGATGATAGATCGCCGGGTGCTCGGTCTTTGCCGGCTGACAGCGGTCCTACGGTGCTATCTGCTCGATTCCGAAGAGCCTCTCCGTCGCTTTCCGAGGCCAGACAGCCGTGACGCATTATGAGCCAGACTGGTGGCACCGCGGTTTTATGGATTGAGATCGAACGTCTCGATCTAGGGACCGCGCTCTTATTGAGAGATTGTGTCGCGTGGGCGTTACGTCCTTAGACCGTATATACATGTATAGTAGTGTCTCTCTTCCTGGCGCGACTTAAGTATGCCACTTCTGACACCGAGATATTGCGCGACCCTGTAATTTATCGATTTTCTCGCTATGCGAGTCGGTGAACACGTGTGCTGCGGCACGCGCCCCGGCTCCTTTGACTCGAATTCCCGGAAGACAACTCATAATACAATGACATAGATTTTTTTTAATTTTAACATTTTAATACTGATTTTTTTTTAACATATTGCTGATGGATTTCTGATTCAAATGAGACCAAACGTGATATAGTTTGGACAGATATTTGTGTTGCCAATAGAATCAAAGACGATAGACGTTGTGCGTAATGCGCTGCCAAGATGCACGTGGTGTGCGATGGTGAAAAGTTTAGGCAATGATGTTTATTTGATTCTCCCAAAAGATTCAAATTTGTAGCCTTAAATGATATTTTCCGATGGTTTGGTACAATCGATCAGATACAAATTAGTGCGCTGCTGTCACAGTTTTCGCAGGTACGAAGGGTGGTCAGAGAGTTCGCGATCGCTGGTACCACCCTGGCTATGGCAATCGGGATGCGTCGCATAGTCACCGGGTACACCTTAAATACTAAAACTTTCACCTTTTCACAATAAAATAATTTCGTTCTTTCGGATCTTCTTCCTGGATACGGAAAGAAACCGAAACAGATTTCCAGCCTTGCAATGAGACTGAACAACATTTATTTACTTGATAATTAATCTGTAATTCATTTTATTTTAGCAAATTACGTAATAAATAAAATACGTCGTTATAACAAGGTGGTGTTTTTCCTCTATTTTCTCATAACAAATAATGTAAAAAAAAACATTAATTTGTAAATAATTCATATTCAAATTGGCTGCAAATTTTTACCATTGTATATGAATACGTATGATGTTTACTGTAAGATGTCAATAACTTAAGGGCCGCATGTAATTTATTGTGGTTGTTTGGTTCATTTTGCAGTTCTGTATTTTCGTTTTCGTTCCTTCTTTCTTCCTCCTCACAGTCTAATAAAAATTGTGTGGCATGTATCAGGGTGCATTGCTCTCCTGTAATTGCACTCATTATCTCTGGCCAATCAGGTTCAAACTCTCCCATGTGTGATTGAATTGGAGGGCCAGCAGGATTACTATTATGTAGCAGTTTATTCCATGCATTTTTTATGTTCTTTGTTGTAACTTTGAACCACGAATCCGATAAAATGTCAATACAGGTTTTTAATGTGTAATCGTCATAAAATTCATTTATTCCCTGATCATATGTTAAAACAATTTGCAAAAGCTTGTGCCGGAAAATTCTTTTTGTTTTTCCTATGATCCCTTGATCCATTGGTTCCAGAACAAATGCTGTATTAGGTGGTAAATATATAATTTTAAAATGTTCCTCTTCTTGTAGCGAAATTTTGTAGGCTTCGCAATCATTTAACATCATTTTACTTTCTCCGATATTTGTTTTCCTCCTGATATTGTTTTACTGATGGTTCGAAATGGTTTTCAAATCAATCTGAAAATAACGTTCTACTCATCCGTGCATTTGACTGCGATTTAAAAATTACAGGTAATGAAAGTACATGTTTCAAAGCTCTTAGGTTTTTATATTTATAAATTACAATAGGCATAATCCTATGTGTGCCTAACGCATTTGCACATAAGCCAATTGTAATTCTATCTTTCTTCGCCCCATGTCCACTAAGACTTTTTGTTCAATGACACAATGACACAAGAAACGAAGAATAGAAATTGATTGACCAGTGACGCGATGAAAGGGGATGTAAAAGTGACGTAGCACGCAGTGCCGCAGGTAGCAAGAAACCCTGGACGGGCGACCGAAGCGGTGCGTGCTAATGACCCTATTATAAAAAATGCTGCCGATGAGGCGTGCATTACTCGAAAATGCAGAAATGACTTTATTGCCGGAAAGAAGACGGCTCGAAAAAACCATCAACTTAGAAACTGCAATTGTTCCGCGTTAAAAGTATTATAGAAGCTATCTATTATTTAATAAAGCATACGCGGCTCGACCGCTCGACCCAACACCGTCGGGGCATAAGCATACAATAGATTCCGAAAATTACCAATAGTAAAATTAACAATAGTATCTAATTATCCGAAAAGCCGTTATTTCCTGCCTGTAAGGTAATGAAAGTACATGTTTCAAAGCTCTTAGGTTTTTATATTTATAAATTACAATAGGCATAATCTTATGTGTGCCTAACGCATTTGCACATAATCCAATTGTAATTCTATCTTTTTTCGCCTCATGCCCACTAAGACTTGTTGTTCCGCGTTAAAAGTATATAGAAGCTATCTAAAGTAATAAAGCATACGTGGCTCGACCGCTCGATCCAACACCGTCCCTACCATACAATAGATTCCGAAAATTACCAAACGACTCTATCTGTACTGCAAGCGTCTTTCCACAAACAAATAAGCGACCGTAATAATAGTATCTAATTATACCGAAAAGCCGTTATTTCCTGCCTGTAATATTTCCTTCAACGCTGCCTACATCTGGTCGCCAAAATTCTCTCACCGTCACGTATTCCCCTTACCTTCTGCACAACACCAATTACCCAATTACCCACTTTTTCCCCAGTCTTATTACCTGCGCCACGGTTAACGGTTTGACTACAAAATGTGTAAAATCGTTTAAAATTGAAGACTGATTTAAAATTGTCTAAAATCGCAGACTGACTTAAAATTGTTTATGATCAAAGGCTAATTTAAAATTCCTTAAAATGGAAAACTGATTTAATATTGTTTGTGATCAAAGGCTAATTTAAAATTGTTTAAAATGGAAGACTGATCTAAAATTGTTTAAAATCTATTGAATAAATTAGTTTGTTTGCTAACATAATCTTCTTACTACATATTACGTACTATCATTTATTTTATTAAAATTTTTGCTCGATACGATCCACGAATTCTCATAAATTAATTCTCAAGAACCTCATAAATGAAGAAATAATTCTGTAACATTTCATAAATGTATTCCGGTTTTATCAGCGGATAAAAATGGCTCGCGACTAGCTCGTCGATCTGCGCGGATTTAATTACAAAATCAACGCGCTGCGAAAGGTTATAGGTGCAATTAGGATCATTAAGATCGGCGATCACACGCCCGGCAACACAGTAAAGTAAGAATTATAATTGCCTGCCGAACAATAATTATCTCGGGACTAACAAGTCGGCCGACGCGGCCGAGCTTGCGTTTAATTATCGCTAGCATGAATCAGTTAAAGCGAACGTGACACGAACACGCTCTTGATTGTTTTTTCTTAGCCCGAACGCTTTGATTTCTTTCCGTTGTTTTATGCGTTTCATTTTTTCTTTTTAATAAACTACCTGACGGAATTCGGAATGGAAACGAGTCGGTCGGTCCTATCGCGTTTTTAAAAATGGCGGAGGATAATGGAGATCCGCGCCGCGCACCGCGTCCACAATGAAATATTATTTTTAATTAACCCGGCTGAATATTATTTTGCGTTATTTATGGCCACGGATCTACCCGGTTCTCAGCTTCCGCCGGGTTCCTCATTTGATCGCGGACACGCGGACTTTAATGAAATTTATTGTATTAGTTTCATTGGAATTTTATAATTATGTGCTCCCCGATGAAATTTATTGTGATCGGTTGAATGAAATTATTGACTGTTCTGAAGTACTACATTCGATTTTACTGGATTTCTTGTTATTTTATAAAATTCTAACAAATATCACTTGTATTTATGTCCAAATAGACTAATTAATAAAACTCAAAGAAATCGTCAAATGTATTTAGGTTTATTGTTGTACGATTTATTTGGTTAAAATCAGTGAGAAATTAAATATTTCGTTATTTTAGTTAGTTTATTTTATTTTACCCTGTATAATAAAATATTTTCGTATTTTTGCTGATATCAAAAATATGTGCCAACTTTCTTTAGTTCAGAGCTAAGAATATTACGATTGATGTTCTTCTTTTCTTTCGAGATCATTTTCTTCCAAGTATTGAAGATCATCGCTATTTTGTGCATATTTACACATATTTTTTCAAAGGTCATTGTAATGTTTGGCTATCAAAAATCAAAAAATTTTGTAATTTTGTGAAATTCAGTTTCTGATATGTTTCTTGGCAGACAGGACGCAGACGACGATATAATATCGAAGAAATCGCTGCAGTCGGTCAGGGAGACCATAATCTTCCTCAAGGAGCGTACGTAACGATTTTTACGATTTTACCACAAATTTAGAAATCATTATAATCTAAAATTTGTTTTAGATTATAAAAATTCATTTTAAAACGAAACGTCAAACTGTCGACTACAACTTCTTTTAGCTTCTTAATTGAAAATTTTTCATTTTTCTTTAACCGTGAATGCCACACGCATGATATTTGCGTAGAATAATTCTACAAATTCTCCTGATTACGACGATACACTGTTTTACAATATTACGAACATTTAAACATGTTTAAATAATTCTTAAAGAGAGGGAGGCATTTTCCACAGTCCTTTTGTAATTTATTTTCAAAATTAAGTATCCGAAGGAAGATCCGACTAGAAAATATAAATGGCGTTTTCTAGGGTTTAAGCTAGATTTGGTAAATTCTAAAGTAACCGGAAGTTAGGTCTCCATCTTAAACCACAATTAGAAAACTATTCAAACTCCAATTTTTTAAAATACAAGTTTAGATTTCGCTATCCAATGTTAATGAAATAGCAAAAAAGTTGTGGGTCAGAACAGACAGATTATTATTTTATGCTAAGTCCACCATTTTTATTTCCTACCTTCTCTACTTTCAATTTTCCTCCCTAATTGGCAATTGTTATTTCGTTTCATATCTTGAGTCATATTCTCTGTTCACCTTTGGTGCTCTCTTTTATATTTTTTAGTTGACAATTCTCAGAATCAGTTCTCTACTTTGTGCAAATACTAACGAAAGTTTTTATTTCTATTTTCCATTCGGCATTTTTTCATTTCAGTTCGTGTTACTGTAATTTATCAGTTTCCATTTTTATATTTTATTTGGCAATATTTAATTTCCGTTTCTACACACACACGCACCAGTACTTCCATTTTTATTTTTTAATTGGCAATTTTTACTTTTATTTCTTATTTGATATTTTAATTTGTAGTATCTATTTGGCAATTTTTCATGTTAGATTCCACTAGATGTTTTAATGTCTGTATTCTATTTGACAATTTTTAATTTCAGTTTCCAAATCAGTACTTTCATTTTTATATTTTCTAATTGACAATTTTTACTTTCATTTTCTATAATATTTGGCATTTCAATTTCTGCTATCTGTTTGGCAATTTTTTATGTAAGCTTCCACTCGGAGTTTTAATTTCTATAATCTATTTGGCAATTTTTAATTTCAGTTTTTACTCAGAACTTTCATTTCTATTTTCTGGTAGACAGTTTTGTATATTATGTTGTATTTGTTATTCCAATTTTTATTTTTTCATTTGGTAATTTTTCAATTTGGTATTTACTATTAGTTTCGATTTTTATACTCTGTTCAGCAATTTTTCATTTCAGCTTCTAGTTATTACTTTCATTTTTATTTTCTAATTAGTCACTTTTTATTTTGTTCTTATTTTATTTACTGCTTCATACTTTTATTTTTACTTTCAAATTGACAATCTTTTGTTTTAATTATCATTTGATATTTTTCATTTCTATTTTCTAGGTAGCAATTTATATTTTTGTTTACCACTTGCTACGTTCATTTTTATTTTTTAATAGGCAATATTTATGTCTAGTTTCCATTTGGTATTTTCATTTTCTAATATTATTAATTTTAATGGCACGTATAAGTTATTTTTCATAATATTATGCTAATTACGGTATTTTTTGTCCTATTTGTTACTTTCAATTTCATTTTCTAATTAGCAATTTTTAGTATTTGTTTCTATTTCTTTATTTCTATATTCCAATATTGCTAATACTAACAATATTATTCTTAATAATTTCACATATATTTCTCAGAAGAATGTAGTTCATTATTCACAAGAATAATATTATTATTGTCGCACCTAAAACAGACCATTCTATTAACCTTCCTAGCTGCCATGTAAGAAATATTTCTGGAACATTAAATTTTATCCAATATACGCTTCATGCTAATGAAAAACAATATAACTAAAGATGCTTTAATGGTCATACTATTATGGTAAAAAAATAGAATGAAGGAGATAAGTTTAAGGTTTCTTTTATATGGAGCACCCTGTATGTACACGCGTACACATTATTTCACTTGCACTGGTTGCAAATACATGTTTAAGGAAAAATATTAATTTTATTGCATTTGTTAAATCGTATATGTACATATATTTTTGAGAAAAATGTTTCGAGAATTCTTATCGATAATATTATTATAAAGTATAATAAAATACAGTCAATACACACACAGTCAATATGCATAATTTAAATAATATATGCACCCCTCCCCTAATTTTCTTCTGCAACATTTCACTTTGTCGAAATGAATTTTTCACCTTTTGATAGAAATTCGATTCGATAGAAAATGGCCTGCGTTTATTATCAAAGCGTATAATATAAAAAAGTATAAAATATGAAATGTATAATATAAAAACGTATAAAATATAAAATATATAATATAAAAAAGTATAAAATATAAAATATATAATATAAAAAAGTATAAAATATAAAATATATAATATAAAAAAGTATAAAATATAAAATATATAATATAAATATATAAAGACATATACAAATCTTCGTTTTTATATTTTGTTTAACAAGATTTGAATCGAATGAATTCGCAACGACTAAAGAAATTCATTGCTGCAAGTCTGCGCATTTAACTGAATGGCGAATAAAAGTTGACGGGAACGCGGAACAACGCGAGGTTGCCGGAAAAGTGTTAACGTGTTTTTAATTCGGTCGTTCGCGAGGATAACAACGCATTCTTTTCGATTGCACGCGCACGCTGATGAAATGAACAAGTAAACGACGAACGCTGAGTTAAGCAATAATTCCGCCATGTTGCTCAATCGTTGATTCGAAACGGTGCCCGATAATTAAAAGGGGTCACGCTGTGTCAGACAGTTTGTAAAATTTCATTTTCGTACTTCGACGTGTTCTTTGATGCGCACCGCTTTTGGAAAAAATCCTTGCAAGCTCCATGCTAACGAAGAGTAATTAAAATAGGGTCCGACGCTGCATTGGTACTTTTGAATCAAATTCACGCACCCGAGATCGATTTTGCGACATTTTTCAAACGCCATTCTCAATGTTGCTTCAGAAAGTATTATAGTAATTTCAGTTAATTTCCGTATTCCTTAATTTGTTTGTTTCTTCGTTGCTTCATTTATCACGTCGTTTCTCCAGTTTTTCATTTCTTAATAGGTTAATTTTTGTTTTCGTCAGTTTGTGAATCATTTAATTTTTTTTGCCATTATTTCTTAATTTATTTAATTCATCATTTCATCAATTTCTGAATTGTTTTGTATCCTCATTCCAGACTTTGTTTATTCAATGCTTGTAATTTGTTAATTTATGTGTTTCTTCAATTGTTCATTCTGGTTTCCACCAATTTCTTGTTTCTCTTCATTTATTTATTTATTTTGCCATCTCTTATTTCGTTTATTCTGTCATGTCCTATCTCCCTTATTTCACATATCTTTGACTTCCTAATTTATTTATTTCATCATTCCTGATTTTGTTTATTCAACTTCTTAATTTACTAATTTGTCAATTTACTTATTTCTGGCACTCCATATTCATCACGAAAGCATCCAGTCCTCGAACTGGACAGGATTGGGAATTTGGTTTTTTAATTTGTTGATAGCACTGGTCGAGGAAAGTAAACGAACAGCAGTCGTTCACAGAAACTTTCGCACATTTGTACCGTTATTTGTTAACGTAAGTCATCAATTTCCGTCGCAGCTAATTAATCGTTTTACGCTGCCTGTCCCTATCTGCAATATAAATATCGACTTCCATAAATAAAGTAGCATTTCCTCGTTTTTGTCATTTATAAACTCGAATCAATGAACGCTGAGACCCAATAATTTCCAATTCGACGCATGGTGTACCTTCCTTTCGATTGTTTTTTTGCAAATTCTCCTACATTATATCTGCTCAGAAAAAATTGCACCCTTTAAATCGAACAAAAACCAAGTTTTTCAGATTTTACATTTCATTTCTGCCTACAAAACAATTTTATTTGAAAAATCGCTTTAAGCAATAATATTTCAGCATTTCTTATTTTCATGTAGAAAGTTCTCCACTTTAACCATTGTTTAAATAATCCTACAGCAACAACAAAGTTAAAAAATAATTCCATATTGAAACACTACTAATTAAATCTCCAAAAAATAACTAGACATTGGCACCATAACCTAACTGTCCGCCATGTTGCACAAACGGTCCCAATTGAGTCAGCAGTCGTCAGAAAACTGAATATCGAATAGTTCCAAAGTCAAATTTCCCTTATTGACTTACAAAATCATCAAGAACGGACAAGTGTCACACACCTAACCTCCAAAGCGTTCTTTAACAGCTTTTCAAACAATTCTATAGCAATAACAATTTCAAAGAACAATGTTACATCGAAACAATTGCATAAATACAATTTTCTACAGGCATTTACAAAAACGTTCTAAACAGAACAATCAAAAACTAACGCTACTAGTTAAATCACCAAAAAATAACTAGACATTGGCACCATAACCCAACCATCCGCCATGTTGCACTAACGGTCGCAATTGTATATCGAGTCGTTCCAAAGTCAAAGTTCCCCTTATTAGCTCGGAACATCATCACCATCGACAACGGATAAGTTCCACTAACCTAACCTCAATAGCGTTTAGCACGATCAACTAGGAAAGTAGCGCACGCAGCGCAGGCCAATGGTTACCATAAATCCGACGCCATCCGTCCCCGCACGACTATAACTACCGGCGGGGGGCCAAGAATCGTAAGAGCGGTGATTAAATGGTAATTTCGCATCGACCAGCTGTCAATCCGGGGGTGACCGCCGATGTGATTGTGAGGGACGCCCTGGGCTTAATACGGCAGGACGTCGGCGGCCGTCACGGAGAGCTGCTGGGCAAGCTTCTTGATTTACCAAGACATCCCCGACCGAGAGATCGGAACTACGCGGTTCGCTGCTTCCGATAGCGCTGCTCTGTCTTTTTCACTTTAACGGTAAGCCCCGGGACTTAACCTCACCCATTCCTGTTCTATGACCGCGAAGCTTAAACGTTCCCCTATCCGACTATCTGCCTTTGACACAACCCGAAATTCCCCCCGACTGTCTCACTCTTCAATCCTGGACTAATCCTGTGCGCGAATAGATCGTTTTCGCGCCACGTTGTTTAAGAATGATGGATTTTGGTACCTCAGACTTCACAATCGCAGGTTTTGATGTTGCAGATCACGGTGTGATAGATTCTGGGACACTAGACCACAGTAACGTTGATTTAGGGAGCCTAAATCATGGTAACATAGATTTTGGAACACTGGATCATAGTAACATGGATTACAGAATACTAGATCATAATAACATAGATTTAGGAGCACTAGATCATGGTAACATAGATTACGGAACACTAGATCATAGCAACATAGATTTTGGAACACTAGATCATAATAACATAGATTACGGAACACTAGATCATAGCAACATTTTTGGAACACTTGATTATAGTAACATAGATTTTGGAACACTGAATCATACTAACATAGATTTTGGAATACTTGATCATAGTAACATGGATTACAGAACACTAGACTATAGTTACATATATTTTGGAACACTGGATCATAGTAACATAGATTTTGGAATACTAGATCATAGTAACATGGATTACAGAACACTAGATTATAGCAACATAGATTTTGGAGCACTAGATCATAGTAACATAGATTATGGAACAGTAGATCATAGCAACATAGATTTTGGAACACTAGATTATAGTAACATAGATTGTTGAACATTGCATCATAGTAACATAGATTTAGGGGCCGTAGATGGTGGTAGCTCAGTTTTAAAGACCCTAGACGATATCATCCCAGTTTTTAAGCATCCTAGACGGTAACATCTCATTTTTAGGGATCCTGGATAGTGACATTCCAGTTTTAGGGACCCTAGATGGTAGCATCCCAGATTTAGGGGCCTTAGATGAGGTGACATCCCACATTTTGGGTCTCTCTTTTGTGAATCCCCAGGAAAACATATACTTCCAAAGAATACTCTAGAATACTAGCTTAAGCTTTAACACCCCTAGATCTTAGTTTCAATGCGTCGGTACACTAGCTTTAAGGGGCATAGACTTTGTCATCCTAAATTTTATTACTCTAGGTTTTAACATCCTAGAATTTGGCAGTGCGTATATTGGTACCATTGATACTGCATTACCACATTAGAGTTTTGTTCCCTATATTTATGAATCCAGATTAGATTGCTTTAAATCATTTTCTCCCGATTTGAGCTATAAATAATTCTATGATATAATATCGTCCCTGGGAATTTAATATTTCAGGTTTAATAGCCCTCTCTAGCACAAACGATCTAGAATCCCAGAAATATAACCGTAAAGGTTAAAGGTTGCTTTAAATTATCTTCCTTTTAGTATAAATTCTGCACTTGTGGAATACTCTACTTCTATGATATAATGGTCTCCCCAAGGGCTTAACATTTGGGGTATGGTACCTGACCAGCGAACGAGGTAGAATCCCAGAAATATAACCATAAAGGTTAAAGATTGCTTTATATCATCTTCCTTTTCATGTAAATTCTGCACTTGCGGAATCCTCTAATTCTGCGATACAATAGTCCCACTAAGGATTTAATATTTGGATCGCGATACCACCGACTCTGTTCGGGCTATTTCCTAATTCTAGCACATTATAATAGCCCCCTACGGCTTTAATATTTGAGTTTTGACTCACTTAACTAGCAGATGACGTAGAATCCCAGAAATACGGCCACGGAGGTTACACGTTGCTTCGAAATTATCTTACCCCCAGATGGGGTTGAGCTAAATTTTCAGATTGTGTTATTCTTTAATTTTACACTGCTTCTCCTAGGGCTTCAATAGTTTAATTTTGGCATGCCTGTAGGGTTCCAAATATTTACTATGATATGACTTTCTGCTAAGTTTCTAATGGCCTTTATCTTCTAGTAAGATATACAAACCTTAATTTGTATCTAGTTCTTTAGTATATAACTCTCTTCTATAAATAATTTCTTCGTTATTTCTAAATTTTTATTGAATGAGTTTAGGTTAGAATTAGGATTATTCTACTCACATTCTAGTGACCTTTTCCTTCTAGTGAGATGTACAAATCTTAGTTTGTATATAGCCTTCTTCTATAAATAATGTCTTTGTTATTTCTAAATTTCTAGTGAATGAGTTTAGGTTATGTATAACATCATTAATCACTCCAGTCTTGGTACTGCAGAAGATTCTTCTATTATTATCAGTATGACTTTCTAGAGGCCATTTTAAATTAAGCCAGTAAGAAACCCTTTTACTGGATCCTCTTTTTTATAAGAATCTGTTCTTTTAACCCAGGAGCCCTGCTTGGTCGATTCAGGTTAAGTGTTAATGGAATTTCTTATTTTCGTCGTCCGCTAGCGAGGTAACCAACCTGAATCCATTAATCACTCCAGACTAGGTGCTACACGAGGTTCCAAAAACATCGCTATATCTTTTCGATCGGTACCTTTTAGTGAATTGTCCAGTTAGTGAATTAGTCCAGTTGGTCTAATAACATGTGTAAGCATTCAGCTGAAATTTGCATAAAACATACACAAATGTTCTCTTGCATACAATTACTAATATTCAAGATATTACTATTATATAAAAACATTTATCGCGTCAGTATTATTACGATTTTAAAATTTATCGACATTAATGGACATTTAAATATAAAAATTACATATAAAAATCTGTATAAAAATGTAATTTTTCTTAGCGAATTTACTAGCGAGTTTTCTAGTGACTTTCCCAGTGAAGTTTCTAGAAAAATCATCCGTCAAAGATTTTCAACTGATTAAACATTGATGGAAATTTATACATAAAATACATAAATCTTAATAGACCTAGTAATCATATGTAGTAAATTTCTTAGTATATCTCCTAGTTAGTTTCTCATGATTTTTCTACAGAACTTTATATCGAAAATTTAAAAAATACGGAAACATCGATGGAAAATTATACATAAAATACATAAATCTGAACATAACAAATAATTTTTTCTAGTGATATTCCTAGTCAATTTTCTGGTGTACTTAATACCGAAGATTCTAAAACATATTAAAATTGTTAGATATTTGTACGTAAAATACAACCAAGTTATTTTTTCTAGTAAAATTCCTAACGAATTTCCTACTGAATTTCCTCTTGTCGTTAAAGAGCCAAAGACAAAAATTGCCCAACGGTGAAATCCGAATGGAAATCTCGGGATTTCATACCAAAACTGTTCGAAACAGATCTATTTCTTTCGCTGATGTCATCTGGCCCAGAGCGTTGCTCTCCGGGGCAAGTTAATGAACGGATGTAGGTCGGGCAGATTCTATTTTTATTTATCGCTGCCGAATTCGATCAGTCCGGGCTCTTGTTAATTAATATTCGAGACCGGGAGGATTATACTTTGTCGGGTTGTAGAAACGCTCACGATTTAACGGGCTCGCAAGACTGATTCCTCGAATCGAAGGAGAACAAATCGTGGTCTAAATTACATAGATTTTCCCGGGGATTGATCGATCGTCTACCATTGCAGCCAGCTGACCTGCTGAAATGGAAGCAAGTAGCGACCAGATTCAGCGAATTAATTACCGAAGCCCCTGACCAACTGCAGCTGAATGAAGATCGATCGCACGACATGGTAACCGTGGACGACAACGCCGGAAATGCGACCACCGGCTTAAGAAGCCGGAACCGCGTGTTGGCGGCGTAAAGAAGGACAAATGGGAGCGTCAAAGTTCAGATAAATCAGGATCAAGATCGAAAGAAAGCACGGCGTTAAGTCTCCCCCCCCCCCCTCGCTCTCGCTGGAAGAACAACGAGATTACAAAAACTTTGTGCGCGCTTCGGCGACCGGTTTGCTTTTTAACTTAAAAATACGACTTCACCTGCTTCCGTAATCCGACATTTTTGCCCATTAAATGGAAGATCGTTCTATTAACGAACGTGCTTATATAGAAGAGCAAAAACAATGACAGCGTTGTTCGCCATGGCACCGCTCGCTGTCTACGACAAGGATTCTGAAAGGACAACTCAACATCCTACTTCTAAAAGACCTGAATTGTTATTGTATCGAATTGTGTTATAGTTAATATCCTTTATTGTAAATAAAATGCCGCGACGCGAGAGAAATTGTGTACTTCGCAACAATATTATAATCGTATAATAATAAGTTGAACATGACAAAATTATCATATTTGAAGCATGACATTTTTGGTTCGGATTTTATATTATAATTAAATACCATACATAAATATGTAATGTAGAGCTTATAGTAACTATGTATTACTTACTCGGTCTTTTGTTTTTTACACAATAAAAAAAAATGTTTTTCTTTCTTTGTATTCATGCAACCTGTCGCAATCCCCTTTTCGGACTTTTTAAAAAATATAAAATATTTTAACAACGAAACATAATTTGTATATAATCATATTGTTACACAATTTTTTGTGTATATACATAACTTTTGCCGTCAAAAATTTCAAAAAAAAATTTTGCAGTTGGTCGAAAAAATGCAACGGAGACCGCAGCTCGCGAGTTCATTTCTCGCGCAGCTGAAATATCATCCTTTGAACCTTCCCGGTCATGGCGGAGCGAGAACGTAAAACCGAAACGGCGGCCCGGAGTATTTTCATTTTAATAACGAATTTATACAAATGCTCGTCGGCGATCTCGGATATCAGGAATTTCGCCGTTTTCAATTCCAATCGATAGAGATATTAACCGCCATTACGTTGTACGAGAGTTCCGACGCAGTGCCAAGCAACGCTGTTCGCCTAATCAGCCGCCATCCCACGGGAACCGTCGAGTTTCCGGAAGCTTTACGCATTTATTTTCACTGTGCGCGGTTTCTTTAATCACACGCCATTAAATATGTAAACTGCTCTCTGCCAGTGGTTTGAATTCGATTCTCATCGCCGGCAGCTTTTGAATTTCCCGCGCTCGATCGCGGCATCCATCGGACATTTTCGTTTGAAACTTAATTTTCTTGGAATCGTTGATCCAGGAACGATCTTCTGACGCGTTTCCTACGAATTGGTTCATTTAGCTCGTCAGCTGAATAGCAAATTAATTTGCAACGTTGTAGACACTTGATTTAATTGTTTAATAAAGAATTGTCTAGTTTTCATTTTTACTTATTTATATTTGTAACAATGTCGTAGCTGATTCGGCAGTACGTGTGCTAAAAATATGTATAATAATGTGATGTTATTTATAATATTTATTAACTTGCGACATTTTAGCGATATGATTAAATTATTTAATAAAGAAGTTTGGCGACGGTCGTTGTGTGTGTTTGGTCGAGAAAAGGAGAGGGGAGACGTTTCGTCCGGGGCCCGCTAGAGGACTCATCAGTAAGGCTATCCTAGCGTGCCCTTGCCTTAGACGTGGGGGTAGGACGAAGTCTCTGTATATATAGGGATCGAGGCGGCTTGGTTACTAGCGGGAAGAAGAGCCCTCTGCTGGCGGGTCTGGAGGTAGCCGCCACAGAAGTTTCTATTTTCAATCGATATTTGTCCATATCTGCAATAGTGTTAATATTGTCCTCAGTAATAAAAGATCTCGTAGCTTGAATTTGTATTTATTCATGTTTATAATACTGTTAATATTGTTTCTAATATTGTTAATCTGCAACATTCTATATATCTAATTAAATTATCAAATAAATAATTTCTTAGTTTTGGTTATTACTTATTTATATCGATAATAATGTTAATATTGCATTTAAATGTTGTGATCAATTTTTCCATATTTACATACTTAGAATTTTGATTAAAATTATTATTAATTTAATAACATCAGTAGAAAAATTTATTTCTAAAATTCTTAAATTATCGAAAATCGATGAAATTTATATTTAAAGTAGCTTCACCTATTTGTTCAACATTAATTACCAGTATATCAATCGAATTCAGTCAAATTCCATTTTATTTAATTGCAGAAGTATCAGAAATAGTTTCTGGACGTATTAGAAGATTATTTGGATGAATTTTTCTAGGTGCATATTTAACAATTATTTCTGTCTTCGATAGTTATTATATTTTTTTAAAATCCTATTACTAAATAAGTTTGAAAACCGAGATTTCTAATACATTAAAAAAAAGATGTCGTCTGTTAAGTGCTGTTTCTAAAGGAATTCTTTCAATTTTATCGAAATAATTTTTATCGAAATAATTTTCTTCGTTTTTGAGACTCGAATTAAATCACAGAGAGCACGCGGCATTCCAGTGGATGGTAATTAATTAGGCTTTTATTCTGCAGCAAGTACACAGCATTTAAAAGCCTCGAGAAAATTTCGTTATTGCGGACACACGGACGGAGGAGGGTAGTAACAGAGGCGCCGGTGCGCTCGAAACGTGTTTGAAACTAATTTGCTACACTTCAGCTCATTAAAATAATTATTCGACGTAACGGTAATTATGCAACCGTTACAGCTTGATGCTTGCGCTTTTCCCGTGCTGTCGACGCTATCAATCTTCCAATGAAACAAACGTGTCCAATCTTTCTCCGGTTTCAATCAAGTATAAAATTTCATAAAACAAATTTTCATCAGGCAATTAAGTTTTTAAAGCATTCGAAACTTGTTTTCGAATATACCTGTAAATAAGTTCCCAAATAGATGGGGAACATTTCTGTACATAATTTCTAAAATAAATGACGAAAATAGTTTTCTACAATTGTCGAAAAAAATGGAGAAAATAATTTTGCACAATTTACAAAATAAATGTAGAAAATAGTTTTGAATAATTGTCAAAATAAATGAAGAAAATGATGATATATACTTTTTTTTTTTTTTATTTATCGTGGGGGAAATCTGCTGGTCAGACACCCCCGTCCCGCCCGAAGGGCGGGGCGGGGGTAGTGCGGGGTTCGACCCGCTAAAACCCCCACGGAGGCCTAGGGCGCTGGCGATTAGCGGGGGAGCCACGGGAACTCTCAAGAACACGACCGCGGCTCCCCCTCGCCTGGCCGGCCACCAGGATGGAGCGGTGGCTGGCCGCATCCCGGGGGGAGATTAATCCTCCCCCCATGAATCATCTTGATTCGGCGGAGCGGGGGACCGCACTCCACACCGCCTCGTCATGACGGCCGCACCGGCGGCCGTCGGGGGCGACGACTTTTCGTCGCCCCCACTTCTAAAAGGACATCCTCGGTTGGCGGGCGGCGGGCAATTGAACCAGAGATCTGGTACACCCGCCGCCCGCCTATTCTCAGCTGCTCGGCGACCCCGCTCGGCAGCCTCCTTCTGCAACATTACCTGTTCGCAGAAGGCTATGGCTGCCGCCCATTTTGTCGGGCTCTCCAGCATGGCCCCAACTAAGCTGGAGAGAGCGAGGTCGCGACCAACTTCCCTTCTTAGGACTCGGCGCAGCACTGAAAAGGCGGGGCATACCTCCAGTGTATGCTGCGCCGAGTCCTCCTCCGCGCCACAGTGGTGGCACCCCTTCGTCGCTTTCCGACCGATGCGACACAGGTAAACACCGAAGCAGCCATGCCCGGTGAACACCTGCGTTGCACGGTAGGAGAGCCTGCCAAACCGCCTCTCCCGCAACGAGGTGAAGTGTGGCAGGAGAGCCCCAGGGACGCGCTCGCCGGCATGGGAGCAAAGCTCCGCATGCCATCTGGCGAGCGCTAATCCCCGGGCCTGGAGCTCGAAGCACTCGACCGCCTCCCGCTCCGGCGGGTAAATGATGATATATACTGTAAGATATTTTAATGATTTTTAACGAATTCTGTACTATTTTATACAATTCTATACTATTGTAGTATCGTAATTTAGTGGGTACGTTTAGGACGAGGAGGAGTGTTAGGCTTAGGGGACCGTAGTTTTAAGTCTTTGTAATTATGGTAGGCAATAGAAGAGAAACTTTGGCGAAGGCCGGGTCAGATGAAAAAAATCCCTTGGCGACGGAGTGCCGGCGGATGCGATTGGCACGTTTTTAGAAAAGGCAGGCATTGTGTCGGAGGAGCGTGTTTGGAGTGGACAAAGAGTGTACGAGAGTCGTCGAGTGAGGAGTGTTGCAAGTTGTAAAATTAAGTGAAGTAGTTGTAATCCTAGTTGAAGGTACGGTACGCGATATTTTCTGTCTTCACCACGTTTTGTCCTTTCCTAATCGATACAGATTCTATATTGTTTAAATATTAGACAATTTCTACATAATTTTGAGGGCTCAGCCGGGATTTGAGGAAAAGGTAGCGTTGAATGATAACAATGATATTGTGACTGTAGGAGTTGAGAGTTGAACTTTAGTTGTTGTGTTGTGCATTGAAAAACCTTTCAAGATGTCTGAAGGAAACGATACCGTTGTCGAAGTATCACAAGCAAGCCTATCTGCTGACAAATTAGAGGAAATTCTAACAATGAAGTTAACCGGTTTAAAGGAAGAATTGAAGAGCCGCAAGCTGAGGACGTCGGGAAATAAAAAGCAACTACAAGATCGGCTTAAAGCAGCCATAATGTTGCAAATCGAACATGCCGAAGAAGAAGATGATATTGATGGCAGTGAAGATGAAGAAGAAGGAAGCGATGTGAGACGATGCGTGCGTCGGATGCAGGCGTTAACATTCAGGGATGTTGTGGAGTCCATGCGTACATTTAGCGGAGACGATAAAGCAAACATTCGTTGTTGGCTCGAAGAGTTTGAAGACATGGCGGAGCTATGTGAATGGAGTGAAGTACAAAAAGTTATTTATGCGAAGCGGTTATTGCGTGCAACGGCGAGATTGTCCGTCGACTGTGAAAAATGTTGTCGCAAATGGGTCGAGATGAAGCGAGCATTGGAGTCCGAATTTGGTAAAACTGCAGATACGTACAAGATACATAAAGAGTTGTCACGTAAAATTAAAAGATCGAACGAGTCGTATCAAGAATACATTTATCAAATGTTGGAGATTGCGAAGCAAGCAGACGTGGAAGTCTCAACAGTTATTAAGTATATTATTGACGGAGTTCAGGATTTCGAGACAAACAAAACGATATTGTACGGTGCTAGAAATATACGTGAGTTGAAAGAAACATTCAAAATTTACGAAGACATGAAGGAAAAATCAAGAACGAAAAACAGGCGACCTGAGGAGAAGAAGAAGACGACCGTCCATGGAACCTCGTCACAAGGTGAATCACAGCAAGTGGCACGGTAAGAATTAAGGCGATATTTTTTGTGTGGAAACCGATACCATACGGCTGCAAACTGCCCGACGAAAGAAAGAGGACCCAAGTGTTTTAAGTGTCAAGGCTATGGGCATGTTGCGTCAAGCTGTAACGGTGCGAATGGGCCAGCAAGGGTTGTGAGTAGTGTGTCTGAAGCGTCGAGAAAGAAGCGAGTTAAAGAGGTGCAAGTCGAAAATTGTAAGTTGACAGCGTTAATAGATTCTGGAAGCGATCTGAATTTGATGCGAGCGGATTATTATGTTAAAATTGATGCTCCTTGATTGAATAATAAGATTTTGCAATTTCGTGGTGTCGGAGCAGAGAACAACCACACATTAGGGGAATTTTCAACAACTATTGCAATAAATCAGATAACATATCCAATAAATATACACGTTCTACCCAATACTTGTCGTCCCATAGTTTAATAATCAGTACAGAATTTTTACATTCCGTAGAACTAAGTATGAAAGGAGAAGAAATTTCTATTAAATAAATAGATTTGCCGGAAATTTTTAATGTCAATGTCGAGGCTATAGTTGACAATGTAGATTTATCACACGTTGCGGTTCCTGAACACAGAAATGTTATAGAAGATTGTGTTGCAAATGATAAACCATCTAAAACGAAAGAAGTAGGGATTAAAATGAGCTTGATACTGCAAGACGAGATCCCAGTGTACGAGAGACCGCGATAAATCTGAAGTTGATAAACAAATAACGTCATGGTTGAAAGATGAAATAATTCGAGAGTCTTGTTCAGATTACGCAAGTCCAATTGTACTAGTAAAGAAGAAGGATGGCACAACTAGAATTTGTATTGGCTACACACAGCTTAATAAAAAAAAATGGTAAATGATAGATATCCCCTACCTTTGATAGAGGATCAATTGGATTTATTAGAAGGCGCGAAAGTATTTAGTTCGTTGGATCTCAGAAATGGATTTTTTCATGTTCCCATTAATGAGAATAGCAGAAAATATACCGCCCCCGTAACTCCCACCGGTCATTATGAATTTTTAAAGGTTCCGTTTGGGTTATGTAATTCGTCAGCCGTCTTTCAAAAGTATATAAATGCAGCCTTCAAAGAGTTAATTGCAACCGGGGTCGTTTTGACATACATGTGTTTCGTTTAAATTTGAATCTAAATCACGTGTTTCGTATCAATTTGAAGTTAAATCGTTTGTTTGGTATGCATTTGAAGCTACATCATGTACTTCGCATGGATTTTAAGCTAAATCATGTGTTCCAAATGAATTTGAATTTAAATCGTTTGTTTCGCATGAATTTGAAGCCAAGTCTTCTGTGGCGGCTACCTCCAAACCCGCCAGTAGAGGGCTCCTCTTCCCGCTAGTAGCCGATCAGCCTCGATTCCTATATATACACAGAGACTTCGTCCTACCCCTACGTCTAAGGCAAGGGCCCGCTAGGATAGCCTTACTGATGAGTCCTCTAGCGGGCCCCGGACGAAACGTGTCCCCTCTCCTTTCCACGACAACGACACTTTGAACCGCCGCCAAACTTCTATTTCTCGTAGATTTGAAGCTAGATCGTTTGTTTCGCATGGATTTGTAGCTTAATCATTTGTGTCGCATAGATTTGAAACTAAATATTCTATTTCGCATGGATAAATCGTTTGTTTCGCATGGATTTGAACCTATATCGTTTGTATCGCGTATGCATTTGAAGCTAAATCGTTTATTTCTCATGAATTTGAAGATAAATCTTCTATTTCTCATGGGTTTGAAGCTAATCATGTGTTCCGCATGAATTTGAAACTAAATCGTTTGTGTCGCATGAATTTGAAGCCAAGTCATCTATTTCGCAAAGATTTGAAGGTAGATCGTTTGTTTCGCTTGGATTTGCAGCTAAATCGTCTATTTCGCATGGATTTGAATCTAAACCTTCCATTTGGCATGGATTTTGAGCTAAATCATGTGTTTTGCATGAATTTGAAGAGAAATCATGTGTTTCGCTTAAATGTGAATCTAAATCACATGTTTCGTATCAATTTGAAGTTAAACCGTTTGTTTGGTATGCATTTGAAGCTACATCATGTATTTCGCATGGATTTTAAGCTATATCATGTGTTTCGCATGGATTTGAAGCTAAATCGTATGTTTCGCATGAATTTGAAACTATATCGTGTGTTTTGCGTGGAATTGAATCTTAATCTTTTGATTCGCATGGATTGGAAGCTAAATCTTCTATTTCGCATGGATTTGTAGCTAAATCGTATGTTCCGCATGAATTTGAAACTAAATCGTTTGTGTCGCATCAATTTGAAGAGAAATCTTTTATTTCGCATAGATTTGAAGCAAAATTTTCTATTTTGCATAGATTTGAAGCTAAATCGTGTATGTCGCCTGAGTTTGAAGCGAAGATATCTATGTCGCATAGATTTGACCCTAGATCGTTTGTTTCGCATGGATTTGAACCTATATCATTTATATTGTATGCATTTGAAGCTAAATCGTTTATTCGGATGAATTTAAAGATAAATCTTCTATTTCGCATGCATTTGAAGCTAATCGTTTGGTCCGTATGGATTTGTAGATAAATCGTTTATTTCGCATGGATTTGTAGCTTAATCGTTTCTTTCCATAGATTTGAAGATAAATCTTCAGGTTTCGCATGAATTTGAAGCTAAATCATGTGTTTTGCATGAATTTGAATCTAAATCACGTGTTTCGCATCAATTTGAAGTTAAATTCGTTTGTCTGGTATGCATTTGAAGCTACATCATATATTTCGCATTGATTTGTAGCTAAATCACGTGTTCTGCGTAAATTTGTAGATAAATATTCTAATTCGCATAGCTTTGAAACTAGATCGTTTGATCACGTGGGTTGTTTCTTAATCGTATGTTTCGCATTACGTTGTTGTACGTTGCATTACTTTGTTTTTACGTTGTTTTGTGTTGTTTTACCTTGATTTACGTTGTTTCCCGTTGTCTCACGTAGTTGTTTAAAAGAGTATTAGGTTGTTTTACGTTTCTATACATTGTTTTTACGTTATTTTATATTGTTTTACATTGCTTTACGTTGTGTTACGTTGATTTACTTTGTTTTGCATTGACGATTTAAAATGTTTGACGATGCTTTACGTAGTTTGCTTTGTTTCGCGTTGTGGTTTAAAACAGTATTACGTTGCTGTACATTGTTTTTACATTGTTTTATACTGTTTTACATTACTTTACGTGTTACGTTGTTTTACTTTGTTTCGCATAGATGATTTACGTTCTTTTACGTTGTTTTGCTTTGTTTTGACGTTGGTTCACGTTGTTTTACCTTGCTGTACGTTGTTTTACACTGTCTCACGTTGTTGTTCAAAACCGTATTACGTTGTTCTACGTTGTTGTACATTGTTTTTACGTTGTTTTATATTGTTTTACATTACTTTACGCTATGTTACGTTGTTTTACCTTGTCTTACGTTGTTTTACGTTGCCTCACGCTGTTGCTTAAACCAATATTACGTTGTTCTACGTTGTTATACGTTGTTTTTACAATGTTTTATAGAGTTTCACATTGCTTGTCGTTGTGTTGAGTTGTTTTACTTTGTTTCGCATAGATGATTTACATTGTTTTACGTTGTTTTATCTTGCTTTCGTTTGTTTCGCACTGATGATTTACATTAATTCACGTTGTTTTACTTTGTTTTCCTGTTGTTTTATGTTGTTTTACCTTCTTTACGTTGTTTTACGTTGTCTCACGTTGATGTTTAAAACCGTATTACATTGAGCTACATTGTTATACATTATTCTTATGTTGTTTTATATCATTTTACATTGCTTTGCGTTGCGTTACGTTGTTTTGCTCGCCTCGCATTGATGATTTACGTTGATTTACGTTGTTTTACTTTGTTTTATCTTGTTTTAAGTTTTTTTACGTTGTCTCACGTTGTTTTTTAAAACCGTATTACGTTGTTCTACGTTGTTATACATTGTTGTTACGTTGTTTTATATTGTTTTACATTGCTCTACGTTGTTTTACTAACTTTTTCTTTGTTTTGCATTGATAATTTACGTTGTTTTACGTTGTTTTATTTTGTTTTTACGACGTTTTTATGTTATTTTAGCTTGTTTTACGTAATAATCGAGGTTGTTTAATCAACAACGTGAGAAAGCGTAAATAAACGTAAAGGAAGGTAAAATAATGTACTACAACGTAAAAACAAAGTAAAACAACGTAAATCATTATAGCGAAACAAAGAAAAACAAGCAAAACAACGTAGAAAACGATAATCATTAACGCGAAACAAAGAAAAACAAGGTAAAACGACGTGAAAAACATAAATCATATATGCGAAACAAAGTAAAACAACGTCACACAACGTAAAGCTATGTAAAACAAAATAAAACAACGTAAAGCAATGATAGAACAACGTAATACTGTTTTAAACAACATCTTGAGACAACGTAAAACAACGTAAAGCAAGGTAAAACAACGTAAAACAACGTAAAACAACATAAAACATAGAACAACGTAAAAGCAATGTATAACAACGTAAAACACAGCAATATGGTTTTAAAAACAACGCCAAACAAAGAAAACAACGTAAATCATCGTAAAACAACGTAAATCATGAATGCGAAACAAAGTAAAAGTACGAAACACAACATAAACCAATGTAAAACAGTATAAGTCGACGTAAAAACAATGTATAACAACGTAGAACAACGTAATACTATTTAAAAAACACCGTGAGACAACTTAAAACAACGTATAGCAAGGTGAAGCAACGTAAACCAATATAAAATCAAAGTAAAATAATGTAAATCGTCAATGCGAAACAAAAAAAACAACTTGACGCAACGTACAGCAACGTAAAACAATATAAAACAACCTAAAAACAAAGCATAAGAACGCAGAAGAACATAAAACTGTAATAAATAACAACGTGAGACAAGACGAAATAACGTAAAGCAAAGTAAAACACGTAAAATAACGTAAATGATGAATGCGAAACGAAGTGAAACAACGTAAAGGTGGAGGTTGGTAAGGTGGATGGAGGTAACAGGTGGAGGTAGAGATAGAGATAGAGGCACATACGTAGCGGTAGAGGTAGAGGTACATGCGTAGAGGTAGCGTTTGAGGTACATGCATAGAGGTAGAGGTACATGCGTCGGTTTAGAGTTAGAGGTACATGCGTAGAAGTAGAGTTAGAGGTACAGGTGTATAGGTAGAGGTATAGGCATAGAGGTAGTGGTAGAGGTAGAGGTACAGCCGTAGCGGTAGAGGTAGAGTAGAGATAGACGTAGAGGTAGAGGTAGAGCTAGAGGTAGAGGTAGAGGTAGACGTACAGACGTAGAGGTAGAGGTAGAGGTACCGGGCGCAAGGGTAGAGGTAGATGTATAGGTAGTGGTACAGGCGTAGAAGTAGAGGTACAGGTACATGCATAGAGGTAGAGGTACATGCGTAGCGGTAGAGTTAGTTGTACATGCGTAGAGGTAGAGGTACTTGCGTAGAGGTAGTGGTACGTGCGTCGGGTTAGAGTTAGGGGTACATGCGTCGGGGTAGAGTAAGAGGTACATGTGTAGAGGTAGTGGTAGAGTTACATGCGTAGAGGTAGAAGTAGAGGTACATGCACAGAGCTCGAGGTAGAGGTAGAGGTAGTGGTAGACGCACATACGTAGAGGTAGAGGTAGAGGTACCAGGCGCAAGGGTAGAGATAGAGATGGAGGTAGAGGTATAGGTGTAGAGGTAGAGGTACGTGCGTCGGGGTAGAGTTAGAGGTACATGCGTCGGTAGAGGTACATGCGTACAGGTAGAGATAGAGGTTCATGTACTCTACCACTACGCCTCTACCTCTACCTCTTTGCATGTACCTCTACCTCTAACTCTACGCCTGTATCACTACCTGTACCACTACGTATGTTCCTCTATCTCTACTTCTATGCGTGTACCTCTACCTACACCTCGACTTCAGCGCATGTACCTCTACCTCTACCTCTACGCATGTACCTCTACATCTACCTCTACGCTTGTATCTCTATCTTCTCCTCTACGCATGTACATCTACCCGTCCAAGTTGAACGTAAATGGCTTTTACAGAGCCCCGACGGCACAGACGACGACGACGGAAATGTTGCACGATACTATTTTCTCTGATGCAAAGTGTCTTTACCTTATGTTCTTCCTGCTGCACGTTTATTTCTTTGCTCTCTGCTTTTTAAAGAAATCTGTTGTTTTCTGCTCGTTTACGTTTGCCTGAGTGGTCCTTACCTTAGCGACACTGTGAGTGACACGTCCCTTAAAATTCTCCCTTGAATTTTGCTCCAGTTTTCAATGGGAAACGTTGTGTTGCCCGCGACTTCCGATTTGTTTAACCATGGTGTTTCCTCCGTGCCGCAGGAATGTTACCCCGGAACATTGTAATATTGAATGTATGCTTTATCCCGCTTCATTTTCCCCACCAGGGATTTCGCCCGACTGCATACCTTCAATTCTCACGTACTCCGTCCAGGTTTCTGTTGTTAAAAGCAAATATAGCAGGAAAGTTAAGTGATACTTGAATTCGAGAGGGTTGAAACAACCCTCTGGAATGTGCGGCGTCTCGAAAATTATCTTCGAAACTAATTAGATTCTTATGTTTAGTTGTTTTTGTAGTTGTAATGTTTCCATTTTCAATTACACAACGCTATACTTACTGAGTATACTAATCCGACCAAAAATTATATGCAAGATTTTACGAAATCTCCGTATTCGACTCTACAGCTTCCAAGAGCGATTATCGTAGACACGAGAAAGCAAAATTTTTTGGTTTATCGTTTCGATTGTTGCGTCTGACTTCTGAAACACTAACAGATAGAGGCGGTCATTCCTACGATTTACGCGTTGCGGAGATTCCAAGAATAGCGAACGTCCGGACGGTGTCACTTTAATGCCAACGGTTTCGGAAGTCCATTATTCATTTACGCCATCCTTCGATTAATTATTATCCTGATAAACGTCACCCGGTGCGCAATCCGCCGATAAATCGTTATTCCGCAAACGGGCGCAACCGATGAAACGAGCAATTGATCTCGCCAACATCACGCGAGATAATTGACCCGACGACAATTTTTTTACCGGAGATCAACGATTATACTGGATCGAGCATATTGCTACTTTGTTTGATATGCAAACCGAGCCGTTATTCGCTTACAACTATCCGAACAATTCGATTATAAATGGTTAATACATGTGAGCTTAATTGAACGAAGCGCCATTAAATAAATAGAAAAAAATATTGGCGAAAGACGCCGTTAAATGCACGCAATAAATTATCACCATATCTTCATTTGCTATTAGTTCATTAGGATTTCGCGTATTTCTGTAAACCCTCTGTTCGCTCGAATTTTGTGCACCATTATACAAGAACTGGAAACTCGAAACTAGGAAATATGAATCTCTAGATGCAAAATAATGACGAAACTACAATGTTATTTTCTCGTGTTTTTTAATAATACCGATTGCCTTTTACCATCGTATTATTAAAGCTGTTTAAAAAAGCAGCCTTAAAAATAACTCCGCGCAGAAAATTCGAAATAATTCCAAGGGAACTACGAAATTGAAAATTGTCTAAATTTTCCCAAAAATTTGCACCAACAACTATTTTCGTACATTTTTTCCACATCAGGAAATAACAGAGATAAATCGCAGAGCGCGAAAACAGAAATTTGTCAAGCGACAATGGGTATAAAATGTAATTTGTCATTTTCGTGCAAAGCTGCAAATGAAATCGTATAGAACGACTCGCAGGCCTAGTTAAAATCCGTATTCAATTGAGCAATATGAAGGGATTCTGGGAAAAATTCTATTCAGAATTTTCCACTTATTTCTCCACGTTGGTTCGCTACTGTTCTCGTATATATTGTTCATTATGGTATTTACCCGGCCCACATTCGCGGAACCGTTGTCAATACGTTTAATATATTTGTGCGAGCGGAGCTGTTATTGTTGAACCGGCTTTTAGCGCTAATAAAAATATTTTCTGCAACCGATACGTTGATAATTAATTTTGCAAATGCACGGTTTGTTTCATCGAATGTTTTTCCAGAGGTTTGCCAGAGATGAGCAGTACAAGGTGGCTCAAGCGTTTCATTTTATTGCAATATTTTAATTTTGCAATATTTTAATATTGCGTTTACTAATTCATCAATTTGTAATGTGAAATTCTTCTAAATTGTACAAGTTCAAGAATAATTTACTTTATTGTTCTTTGCCTGCTTTATATCATGGTGAACTATTAATAATAATTATATACACAAGTAACGTACTAACATATAAGTGTGGATCTGTGGCATCAACAATAATAAAAAAAGACACTCACCATCTTAGCTTGATCTCTGAAATCACGTTTTAACACTAAATCTATCAAACCCTGTTCATAGTAATAATAATCGGTTTCTCACTTTTCCTTTTAAAAACGTAGAAAATCTATTTTACTTTCGCAGAAAATAATTAACTACATTTTCTTTAGTAAGTTTAAATAAATGCAGTAATGTCATTTTTTTTAAATAACGCAGGTCAGTCACTTCGAGTGCTCTATTTAGTGTGAATAATTTCCGAACTAACATGGTTCTCGGTCATCGATCCCATAGACAGTATTCTCGCTTCGTTTTCACGAGACACCCTATATGAACAGTCGTCGTTTGTAAGACAGGATACACGTGACGTGCAGGCTCCAATGCAGCACTCGTAAAAAACATTGTAAAAGTGTGTCAAGTTGTAATGACTTTCCGGATCTGCAACCGCGGCGAGATATACCGTTTCGCAAGTGATCATCAACCGTTGCCAGGTTGACGTCGATTTTTAATGAAAAGCGTTAACGCGAATTCCGGGATCCCCGCTTTCGTCAAACACACAGACTTTTATTTGGCCACGTTTCGAGGACCGGAGCCGTCGAACTTTCGCTGACGGTTGCAGTTTCCGCGAAATTTCGGAACGTAAATCTGTTTCCGCGCGCACGCGATGGGGAGTTCCGAGACGAGATGGGAACTTCGCCGGCTGAACTTTGATGTACGAACTATGAACAGCCTAATTTCGGTGTCAGAATTCACACTTTCAAATGCAAATCCCTTTCGATATACGTTTCCTCGGGTGAACATCTTGATTGTAAATTTTACGGTATCTTCGGCGAACTGAACGTGATCCCGCCACCGCCTCCAACAAAAACTGTTTGCCGGGACCAAGTAGCTGAGAAAGTCAGTCAAGAGATACGTTGTGTGTGGTTTTAGTGTAATTTAGAGCGTGCTGGGCTCGCTCGATTCGTGTTCTTGAAAACAAAAGGAACGAACCGGAATGAAAGAACGCTTCTGCGTGACGTCACTAGTTCATTTAGGTGTAGGTTAACGTACAACTTGTACAGTTACGAGCTGCAATAGTTAACTAACAAACTCACTAGAAAGTATAAACAATGATACATTGGAAACAAGGATCAATTGCAATCAAGGATCATTAATTAAATATTACACATACATGTGAAAGGAAGAACAGTAAAACAAAGGGAAATAGTATACCCTTCTTATATTAGTAAATTACAAACTTTGCTCTTATTTATCGAACGAATTAATTGATAAGTTAAATATCTTTTGTAAATTTTTCTCTTAAAAATTCTTTTTTGTACTTTAACACTTTGACTGCCGCGTCGTCTACATATGGGCGATCGAAAATGATTGAATTATCAGATTTGAAAATTGATTTTCACGCTAATCCGTCATAATTTCCTAATTTTATTAATACCCGCGAAACGTAATAATATTGGAAATGCGATTCACGAGATACAAGTTTGCTTGGCAATTCGTAATTTAATGAAATGAAATACTTTAATTTCGTGAAATTTTAGTGGTTGTCGAAGCGTGGCAGTCGATGTGTTGAAGTCAGTAATAAATGAGAAAAGGTGTTTAATGTCGAAAGAAACTGGCAGAAAGTCGAAGCCTAATACGACGTTTAATTAGTTATGGCGGAAATCGCGCGGAACCGTAAAATACGGGCTGCCACGTGCAGTCCGCACGTTTAGGATTAACCATGTCAAGTTCAAATTAACCGGGCGGAGCTTCTGATAAGGGGGATTTCATGAGATCCATTCTTTCCGGTGAATTATGTATCATATGATTACATATCGTTTTCATAATCGTCGACAACAGGCAGCTATAAAAATGATCCGCGAGGCTCGATTAAGCGTATCTCTTCCCAAATTGCCCATATTTTTTAGGTTAACTTAATTATTGACTGATCCTCGCAAGTGTACAGGACGTTGCAAAAGTGAAATGATCGAGGGAGAAACTGATGTACGAGCACCGGAATGGGTACCGCGTAAATCACGAATGAAAAGGGTCCAGCAGAATCTATTCGTACATGATCGAGTTCACGTCGACTTCGCGCAGCAAGAAAGAATTACATCCATATGACAATAACACGAGGTTCAGTCAGCGCTGGAAAGTGCTCGAAACCCCTGAGGACTTGCCCGGAAAGTTTAAGCAGAACGGATAGATGTAGGAAGAGAACTGAAAAAGAGTCCGAAAGAGGAAAAGTAACTCATCCCAGGGACGAACAGATAGGTTACGTCCGCTAATAAGTGGAGTTCGCTCTGTTCCTGGTATAACTCGGAACATTCGAAAACTTTTAGAATCCCTTTATTTTCCATTTTTTTTCGCCGTCGTAAACATATAATCGCAGTCGTCGCGGGAATACCAAATGAAAACTAATTTCGACGGTGTTCTCAAATTTGGCTTGTCGGTTCGAATAATTGTGGAGTAAGATAGCATAAATGTACAATAGAACCAATATCTTTTATTCTATTGGGTTGGCAACTAAATAATTGCCGATTTCAGTTATAGATGTCTCTCACTCCCATTTTTATGATATCCGTAAATGTTATATTATAAAATCATTATTATTATTATTATTATGTTATTTTTTATTATCCGTGAATGTTAGCAACTCGACAAATTGAATGCAGCGGTCAAGGAAAAGCGACTAGAATTGGTCAATCGTAAAGGTGTCATTTTTCAGCAGGACAATGCTAGGCCGCACATGTCTTTGTCCACTCGGCCAAAATTGATGGATATTGGTTGGGAATTGATGTTGCACCCACCATATAGCCCTGATCTCACGCTATCGGATTACCACTTATTTCGATCCCTGAATAACTCCCTTCGTGGTAAAACTTTTAATGATGATGACGGTGTAAAATTTCACTTAACTCAGTTTTTAGCCGGAAAGCGTGGAATTTTCAAATTGTCATAGAGATGGCAAAAAGTCAGCGAACAAAATGGAAAATACATTACAGATTAAACTGCATTCCAAGTAAAAAAAAATTTTTTATTTCATGGAACAAATTGGCAATTACTTAGTTGCCAACCCAATATATTGTCTAAATACATTTCATATGAAATATTTCCATGTAAGAGATGTCATTTGAATATAAATACACGCGTTTTAGGAAGAATTATTTGTTTGAACCATTTGCAATACTATATGCAGCACAGAATTTCACAGACGACGTTTAATATTAACGTTATGAAATTACAAGTATAAAAATGCCAACAACAAATATTTCGTTCGTTTGTTCAACAATTAATTGCATTATTTTAGCAAATGAAATGTTTGTAATTACCGGTGAAATTAGAGCAACAGTTTTTATAACCACCGCATTGTTCCATCGATTGATTTTTGCAGTGCACAAAAATTGATTGACTTAACGGCATCATGTAAATTCTAATAATATAATATTATATTATAATATAAGCTTTATATTATTATATAATATATATAAATTTAAATTTTATTATATAAATGATTATATTATATCGGATATTATAATATCCGAAGCTTATATAATAATATAAGCTTCAGATATTCAATGTGTTTCTGAATTGATTCCAGTTTCGAGGAATTCCTCGCAACAGCAAATAGAGCCGGAGCAAATTCTGTTTCCAGTACCACGGATATTATTCGCAGGAGTAATAAGCCACTTCGGAGACAATATTGAAGTCCTAAAAGTCTTAAAAGACTGTGCGGAAACTTTTCCTGATTCTGTTCGTTTCCGAACAACAAGGACAAGGGAACCAGATAAAGCCCAAGCGGCAGGAAGCGCTAGAAGTGCGAAATAAAGTAGAACGAAAGGGCACCTCGGGGAAACACGTCGTACTACCAGCGAAACGTAATATTAATAAATTTTCGAACGCGATATTACAGTCTTGATTTCGTGCAATCCTTAAAGCTCACTTATTTGCGAGATTGTATTCGTGTGTCATTATATAAGAATATGAATTTATGAAAACGCAAATAAATCGAACAATTCGATTAACTCTACTTTTTACCAAAATAGTGAAAAGCACTGTGGCGGCTACCTCCAGACTCGCCAGCAGAGGGCTCCTCTTCCCGCTAGTAACCGATCCGCCTCGATCCCTATATATACAGAGACTTCGTCCTACTACCACGTGTAAGGCAAGGGCCCGCTAGGATAGCCTTACTGATGAATCCTCTAGCGGGCTCCGGACGAAACGCCTCCCCTCTCCTTTTCTCACCCAAGCACACACACTACGACCGCCGCCAAAGCACATTTAAAAATCTGAATTTTAATTTATTTTTTTACAGAAGCGTCAAAAATATCTTTCAAAGTTTTCGTTTCGCCTAATTTCTGAGAAAGGAGTCGAGAGAGGGGTCAAAATGAGATTTTAATTTAACAGTATTTCTACATAAGGGGTTAAAGACGACACTTCATCAAATTTTCGTTTAGCATTATTTCTACGGAATGGGTGAAACGACACTTTATACAACGTTAATTTAATAGTATCTCTACGAAAGGGGAGAAAAGACACCTCTCAAAATTTCCGTTTAACATTATTTCTACGAAATGGGTCAGAGGACACTTTTTAAAATTTCTATCCGAAACAATTTTCTAAGTTAAATCACTTTTCCTCAGCCGGCTTCTCAACTTTCCCTAGAACGATTAGAAAAGTGACGTGGTAAAAATAGGTATACACAGACCAAAGTATAGTGAAAGTATGATCGATGATGTTCAATCTTCGATTAACGCGAATTATCAATACCCTCTTTCCCGGCGCTGCGGAAGAGTGTTGAAACTTCAGATTCAATTTGAACTAACTACTCCGACATCAATTTGGAGAGCGGTTGGCGCGTTAAACGCGTGAAAAATTCAAGTTTGCTGGTGCAATTTCCAAGGAATATTATGTTACACGCTTGCCGGAATCTGAAGGCAAATGGTACATTACATCCTTCGGGTAAGGCACGCCACTTGGCCGTAAGCTTAATGGCTCAAACAATCGGGCGCAAAATTCTCAGGTTTGACTCGCGGTGTCGCGAAACTTCGACGTCAAATTTCCGACACATTCGTTCATAATTATCGCAGCTGCGACCGCGCTTTTCGTCGCCGAGGGACACGCAATCGCGCAACAGTTTGCGCGACAAAGAGGCGACTCCAACGCCGATGTCGCGTCAAATGCTCGCCTAAAAAACTCAAATTTCGGTAGCGACAAGAAAAAGGATACATAGATCACCGAGTTGATCGATTCATCGGCGACACAGCGTTCGCCTTATTTAGCGCGGACGAACGATAACTGCTGATCTAGGAGGAACAGCCCCAAGGACTCGGAAAAGGGGCCGAGCGGAAGAAGAATTCCACTCGTAAAACGCGGGAGGGCTAAGGAGTATGGGTGCAAAAGCAATGATCACATATTATCCGTGGACATATATCTCCCGGTTTTAGGTGCCGCGCGATTTTTTCGTCCGATCTACGGCAATATTTCGGCGACCTCACGGGTTCCCGAGGGTCACTTGCGACTCGTCCAACTGCGAGGCCGAGGGGGGCCTCGCTAATTGAACGTGTAGGACACTGGAGCCAATTACTGTGAGCTAGCCAATTACTGCGTCTTTTGTATATTTTCAAGCATAAATAACATAATCGAAAAAGATATACCAAACATTTCTACTTAAATTCAAATTAATTTCTTCTAATACTATAAAATTTGTTTGAACTTTTTTATATCGATTTCGTGAATTTTTCAGCAAAACTCGAGAAAATAGTGAACGAATTGTGTTGGTGAAACGAATTAAAATTACCGGAGAACAAAACAGTGATTATTTGTTCAAATAACCTACATAACCTGAAAATTTTAATCATCTCTGAATCATCATCAAATCGTATTTTCGAGAAGAAGAAACGTAAACAGGAAATTTTGTTGATACAGTTATCTCTATTGAGAAACTCTGTACCTTTGAGTTCTTCAAAACTGTTCATTAAATTGCTGGATTTGTTTTCAGCAGTGGGAACGCCAGGAGTCCGCTAACGAGGCACAGTAATTGGCTCATCTGACCTACAACAGCATTAGAGAGGCTCCAATTACGTCTGTATATCGTTATGCAAATTTTCTAAGCTGCGACTCCGAAAGGCGAAACGCGTGCACCGGCACGCCGTCCGGATTTTAACCGTGCGTGGAAAGCTCGATTACTTCGTTCGAATAATAAGCATGTCTTTAATCGACCAGGATACGATACACGAAATCCCAATTGAGTTTGTTGGAAAGTTCGGTGCCGGGCTCGGCGTCGCCTCCCCCCTCGCCGCGGAAATCCGATTCGCGCGTTTCGAATGGTTCGCGAAAAGTGGATACGCGTAAAGAGAAACAGATGCAAATTGGATTGCGCGACGCGAAATAAATGTCGCGGGTGCTGCGGCATGCATTCGGCGCCGCGGTATTTAATGCGGCTGAAATTTAGTATGCGACTCTGTCGCGTTGCATTTCTGTTGTAAATCGTCTGCGACCGCTGGAAATATTGTCGCGGAATCATTCGATGGATAAATGCTTGCACGTACGAGATGGAAATGCGATAACTACGCGAGTCGAGAACAGATTTCGATGGTATTTTCAGCCGTCCGTGTTACCGGGATCTACGACAAGTATTCTCTAAATTTTCATGAGCTTTTAACCTTATTCATTATTCCAATCTTTTTCATCATTTCAATCGATTGCTAGATTTGCCCAATATTTTAAAGTTTAATGACTTTAGTAAATTGGTTAGTTTTTAAAATATTATTCCGATTTACCAAGAATGTTTTTAACCATTTGCAGTGCAGTAAATGAGTCAGTCACGAGTTGAAACAAAATTCGATTCTTCCATTATCAGTATCTAGGAATTAAAGTAAATAAAGTCAGAAGAAAAAAAATTATCTCGTTTTATAGAGAAATGATTCGAAGGAAAGATACCAAGAAAAATATCAGTTTCATAGACATTTTCAGCTTATTAACCGTGAGACATCTGTTAATAATATTTTTTCATATTAAAAAAGAAACAGAGGTATTCCAGTGCTAGTTTTGTACTGTATGGAGTACTGTCTTTAGAAAAGTATGTCGAGAGTTTCACCCAACTTGATAACGAACATAATACCCACGCAATAAAATACAAACGTTATACTTGTTATTCGTTTAGTACAGCCTGCTTAAAAAGACAAAGAAAGTAGTAATGTCTACTACATTATGTATACTTGCTATTAAATACCATGCTCTTTCATATACTTGACTGGGCAAATTATTTCACTAACGCACGTGTGTTTCTATCAATAACCAAGTCTGGTAATTCGGCTGGCAATCCGAACTGCTGCTCCACTCCGCTTTTGTGTACTTTCAGTAAAGACCGCCGCGATACCATTCGAACCGGGAAATAATAGCACAATCTGACACATGTGGGGTCTGAGCAAAGTCTTATGGACCTCGACTTCCGGGGTTTCGTGTATCGAACAGGTCTAATCGAGTATCAGGGATTTCAAGGATTTCGCAAGTTGGGGACTCCATAGAAGCTTCGAAGACCTCGGGACCATCCTGGACAGGGAATACTAGGATATCCAGAATATCCTGAAATCCCTAAGATGCTCTACGACTTCGCGCATGCGAGGTAACTCTTGAAAGTTCGCTAAAAAAAATCTGGGCACTCTAGGATCGTCATAAATAGCAGCCAGGTCGATGGTATAGAATCTACATATTCTATGCTATAGGCTATAGATTATGCAGTTCTGTGTTGGTCCGAACGAACGGTTGCGTTTGTCGGCTCCTTCTGTGTCCCCAATGAACTACGCATATCGAATAACAATACCTTACCTGAATCGTATCGGATGAATGCACGGGGCTGAGAGTAAATAATATCGGATGACTCTGTAATTATATCTGTATCAAGATTCGGTGTACCATGCCCCGAACAGTCTGAATAGTACCCGGTAACTCTGATCTTAGTTAGTCGCGATCAGTTTCTGGCCCGCGATTATTTGTTTCCTTGAAGCTGTTACTTACTTTATCATTTTTTAAGTATATCGGTTCTTGATAATTCTTATAACCTAGTGGTCAAATATAGTACTTCCTTATTTGAAGGTTTACTTTTGTTATATTCTGACACAAAAATAGATTATTATCTAAGCATTTCATTCGACTTCTCTGCTAGATGATAATATATTTGAATAATATAATGATTATGTGATAAAACGTTTGGATAGCCGAATATTGCAAAAATAAATGGTCTGATAAGACAGTACGAGATATATAAATTATTAAAGAGGTAAAAATCTTTTTGGAACCTTTGTGCTCACTATTTTTATTTTCTATATATATCGTCAGTATGCTAATAAAAACCAGTAATTATTATCGTTCAAGTATGGATATCCAATGGATATTTACTTATTTTTGTAATATACTGACCCAAAAATAGTTTATGATGGAAGAATTTCATTCGAGTTCTCTGCTGTATGGTAATATATTTAAATAATACAATGATTAGATGATGAGACGTTTGGATAGCAGAATATTGCAAAAATAAGTGGTCTGATAAGACAATACAAGATGTATAAATTATAAAAGAGTAAAAAATCTATTCGGTATCTTTGTGCACACCATTTCTATTTCCTATAAATATCGTCAGTATGTCAATAAAACCAGTAATTATTATCGTTCAAGCTTGACTATACTGACGATATTTATATAATAGAAAATTAAAATGGTGTGCACAGAGATACCAAATATATATTTTACTCTTTTATAATTTATACATCTTGTATTGTCTTATCAGACCATTTATTATTCCAATATTCTGCTATCGAAACGTTTTATCATCTAATCATTGTATTATTTAAATATATTATCATCCATCAGAGAACTCAATATGAAATTCTTAGATAATAAACTATTTTTATATCAGAATATTACAAAAGTAAACCTTTTCGTCCTAAATGGACCTCTTGTCGATTTTTAGCCGAAGGAAGATACGTCGTTATGGCATTTCCCTGGCCGGAAGTCACGGCGTGAACACCAGAACGCAAAAATATTTGGCCTTTCGTTCGACCAAACGTGTCGATGAACTTTCATAGTCAGAGATACGGTATAAATCGAATGACTGTACGCGAGCAAAAGAGTCGAGCACGAAAATTTATTGAGATCGTTATTTGTACCGTGTCTGACAGTCACTGGATATTTCTACTTCCAGGGAGCATCGATCCTAGTACGTACATATTTCGTTTCACTGTTTGCTAACAGCTGAAATGAAATTTATGTGAAGAACAAAGAATGCAAGCAGTCAATAAGAGTTTACAAATTATAATTGAGCCGTTTATTTTGAAAGTGGCATAAGTCACTTTTTTTTTAATGAAAAGATACCGTTCAATTGTAATTAGTGTTGCCATTAACTCGATTTTTTTGAAAAAGTAACTTGTGCCACTTTCAAAATAAACGGCTCAATTGTAGCTGGAGCAATTATTTGTTCGTATCGAATAAAAAAAGATCAACGACAGCGCCAGTTCCGTCCAATACTTACAAATATCTTTCTTAATATCTTACCAGTTCCATAAAGTGGTCTATTTGAAGCTTCAATATGTTTCTAGGTTGACCTCGAGACATTGGACATTTCAGAAATCGCTTGGACCGATGAATTTTGTATTTTTATCAATTTTAAAAATTTTTTAAATTTCGAACTTCGTTTTCGTCTACCTCCGATGGCAGTCCTGAACGCGAATGATCCGTAAGCACCTTTATAAAAGCAATGAAACCATTTTCTGTACGAACGGAATGATCAAAGATCTACCTAAACGGCGCGAGCACAGTTTGTGCAACGACAATTGCTTTATTTCCACCGCGAAACACGTTCGCCGGAAGGTATCGGGAGCTTGTACACGTGTCACTCAACATTTTCCACAGTGCAAAAGATAAAATGCTTATCGTTCCCTTCCCTTTCCACGCCGAATGCCGCTTTTAGACTTAACTCGATCATCTCGACCTAGTTACCTTAGCGACTAACACTCTGCGCTCGTTAAACACATTGTGAGTAGCGGGGAACGCGTTCCGCCGAGCATCCGGTACAAGAAAAATGTGTCGAAAACGTTGAATAAATCTCACCGGGGATACTCAGCGTCCAACGGATCCACTGCAATTTCCTCGAGCAACGTAAGAATCGTATTATTGCCCGACTGCGAGACCGACGTCCGTGATTACAATTTTATTGCTTCCGTCGTAGACGTAGCTCCGCGACGGTGAGCTTGGAGTCGCGGCAGGCACGCGTAATTAACGGGAAAACTATAAAGGATGGACGACCGCCGAGGACGATACGCACAAAGGTGTCCCACGATGCCATTCTTAATTACTGTTCCGGATTGATTCGTCGGATGCGGTGCCGTTAGGACTTCAGTCAAAGCGAAACGTCTGGCTCTAATTGCGTTCGAGCCGTTTACGGCGATTGCGTATACGCGCGGAATTTGTCCCAGCAAAACTCGGGACCGCGCGTACGCCACGGAATTCCATCATCTCGAGAAAGTTTGGCTCGCCTCTGTCTCTTCTTCGACCAGGTTTATGTCGCGAACATGACGAAAACGCTGTTTCCGAGATTCAGACGATTCTCACATTCCGCGATCATTCCGCATCCTTCGCGGATGATACCGAAATACCAGTCGCGCATTCCGGCCTCGAAAGTACCAGTAAACACACTCGGTATCGCGTGGGGAAATAGAGGAATGGCTCAGGGATAAAAAAGAAATAATAGCTAACTTCGGTGTAACCGCGTCACGTTCACAGTTTCCAGACGGTATCCGCCGAATGTTAGGGAAGTGGAGCCGGTTACTGTGGGGTGACCGATTGCTGTGCCTTTGGTTCCTTGACAGGGATAATTCATTTTATATTTATCGAATTAGACGCGTTACATTTTTTCTATTGGAAATTGAACAAAATAAGAAAAATACGAATATTTAATATGACATATTCGGTAAATAGAAAATTAATTATCCTACACTAATTGACAGGTATATTTAATTCCGTATTTATCCAATAAGATGCGTTACATTTTTGTTATTGGAAATTGAACAAAATAAAAGAATGCGAGAATTTAATATGATTTATTCGACAAATACAAACATAATTATCACGCAGTAGTTAACTGCTTAGTGGACACGGTAGTTCGCTCGAAAACTCTTTTGTGTATTTTGCCAAACATCTTGTGTTCCTTCTATATTTCAATAATGATCAAATTTGTACTAATGCAAAAGACACCAACGAATAATTGAAATGTATCAAAAAGTGAGATATAGGTAAAAAAACCGTTCAATTTGTCGAAAACTTCGAACATCACTTTGATGGACACAGTACCTCGCTGAAAAACTGTCTTGCATATTTTATTAAATATTTCGCGTTCTATCTATACTTGAATCGATATATGTACATATACAAAAGACATCGATGTACAATCGAAATGTTCAAGACGAGCAACACAGATAAAAAATACTGCGGATTTTTTAGAACATCGGTCGTCGCTGTAATAGGCTCAGTGAATGACGTACTTACCCTAAAAAACAAAAACGTAAAAAAGGGGGGGGGAGACGAATGTATCGGCAGAGGAAAAAAGTCATCCGTATGCCTCTTTCCGTAAAGCTCCGAAACGGCCGTTTCGTTACCAACAGTAATCCTAGTCGTCGAAGACCCTGCACGTTCCATGTTCCCGGAGCGGAACAGCTGAGCTGCGCGCTGCGTGTACGAGAATAGATATCCGCGGCAGGTCGATAAACGGCGTGGAAACAAAAGGGAAACAGAATAGAATCGGCGGGGAACCCGGAAGCCGCCTTGGTATAAGGGATGATAAGCTTTGCGAGACGGCGTCACCAAACCGGAATATCGGTTCCGTTCGCTTTGGTTCTCGCTGGCGCGGCGAACGGCCATTTACATCGACACGATAATAAGCCGCGCTCGAAAGTACCGTCGAAACCTCTCGAGATTCTGGAAGGAATTGTCGTGGAATTTGGTCTCCAAAGACCAACCCCGCCTCCTCGCGGCGGAGACTGGGCAACGCACATCAGTATGGGCGGCAAAACAGGGTAATGGCATCCCTCTGCGTTAGCTGCGAGCGTTTCTTTTGCTAGGACCTGCGCGCAGAGGAGTAACTTGTTAGAATTGGACATGGATCTCGTTAAGTTCATGTGCGCGCTAACAGGTGACAAGAGAGGCAAGAGCAGGGGCCAATGATAGATATAAACATGGTGGTGCATGACATGATTACAATTGACTTCCCTACTACAGGTCTGTGACGCTGGGTCGACGCGGTGCTTGCGTGTGGCGCTTGGCGCCCGCTACCGTGGTCGACGGTATTATTGCTACTACCACCCGCGGCCCTCGGGCTTGTCGGTGGTGTATTTCCTACCCGCGGCCTTCGGGCTTGTCTGGGTAGAATGCATCTGCAGCCCTTTGGTTTGTCGAGCGGTGCCAAAATTACTTCAATGACACGGGCTGGCTGTGTTGGGTTCAGCAGTCAGCTCTATAAATTTATCAGAAGCAAATACGTAAATAGCCGCCCGCTGGCCTAGCACGCTGCACTATTGCTGTCGTGTGGTATCTTGGGGGCGGCAAGACGGCAAGAAATGCCGTTGTAGCGGTTGGCGTGCGGTGCCGAGCACCCGCCGCCGCGGTCGCCTGGCAGAACGACCATCACTACTTTCATATTATTATCGCCGGCATTATAGCCGGCGAAATACTTAAAACAAACATACAACTCCTTGCAGCCGACAGATGAGTTAAGACCGGGTCTTCTGACTCCCCGGTCCAATGAACTTAACAGCGATGCATAAGTGAGCACCACTTCGCCCGGTCAGAGCAGGCTTCGGCCTCGTTAATGCTCTAGTCTAGACAATAACTGTCGTGGAATTTACCGCGAAATCCCGCGTACAACGGCGTGAATGGAGGTAACCGCGCAGCCGGCAAAAAAAGACCGCGAGGTAAAAAGAGGCCACGTTTCGCGGCCTGGCACTGGGAAAAGTGGAAAGTGCAGTCGGGCAAACGAAGGCAGAGGAACGGGTGGAGGGGCGGGTGGGGAGACGGCGATTAAACGAGGCACTTCTTTACATTACGCTTGACGCGATGAGACGAGCGAATTAAATGAGACCGGCGCGGCGTTCACGCATCGTTTTCCTTCAAATCTCGCGGAATCCGCCGCCGGTTTCAAATTAGTTCTTGATGTCGCACGACCAACGTGGATGCTCGCAAAGTCTCTTAATGAATGGTATAACGAGGGTGTGTCGCGAATTCTGCTCGGCGCGTCGAGCCCGCGAAATAGTCTGCCGCTGATGATGCACGGGGTGTCTCAGCCCGGATAAGCCACCGAGATGTCACCTTAAGCTTCCGACGATCACAGCCTAGACGATTTTCTAGTGGCTCCGCCAGCAACCGCTCTTAACGCTCTCTCACCTGGCCCCGCTTGCACTCGGAACCTCGAGTTGTGTTTTTTATCGGTTTTAACCATAAAACTGCTGAGCACTTCGCACGATCGACGGATGTATGGTTTTTTTGACAAGATTGCGTTTAGTCGCAGGTTGTACAAATTCCATTCAGATTCATATTTGCAATATTTACATCCTTGTTTGAGCATTAATTTCTATTCAGATTTATCATATTTGTGATGTCTTTATTCATATTTACATGGTGATTTCTATTCACATTTATTCATATTTGTGATATTTATATTCACACTTACATATTAATTAATATTCACGTTTATTCATATTTGTGATATTTATGTTCATATTTACATATTAATTAATATTCACGTTTATTCATATTTGTGATATTTATGTTCATATTTACATATTAATTAATATTCACGTTTATTCATATTTGTGATATTTATATTCATATTTACATATTAAATCCGATTCGCATTTGTTCATATTTGTGATATTTATATACATATTTACATATTTAATTCCTATTCATATTTATTCATATTTGCAATATGTGCTTCAAGCAAGAAGTTCATTCGAATTTCACGAAGAAATATTTTAGTAATTTCAATAATCGTCCCCCATTTTCCGAATTTAATTTCTGACAAAAAGTCAGTCTAATGAAAACATTGATTGAATGGAAAGAAATACATTTTACAACATTATCAGTGAAACAGTGAAACTATTTCATTTAAACAAGAATGAATAAATAATTGTTTCATTAGACGTCTCATTAACAACCACAACTATTCAATTCTCCAATGTGAAAGTTTTCCATTAAGTTGAAATTGTAACAAACATTTTTATTATTCTCACTCATCCAATTTTAACACGTTGTTGATTGTGGGTTGCAGATAGAATTTCAATTCCATTTTCGACGACACCCGGAACAAATGAAATAAAACGAACGAGTACGTGCGGTAAAAATAAATGTTCAGCAAACCTTGTCGCGTACAATATAATGACCGTTTCCTAATTTATTTAAATTAATTGCAAAACTTCACTCGTACACAGGTCTGTCTCAATGTATTCTTTCGCTTCTGACGGTTTTCGATTTCTCAAATGTCTTCTTAATTCCGTAAAATTCTTAGTTTCTTAATAAAAATTAAATTAGAATATTTCAGACACTCGTAAAGAGAAAGCTAAGTGCAGTCTTCCGACAAAAAGAATAACGAAGCAAAACGATTCGGATAAGTAGAGAAAGTCCAAGTGTATTGTTGCTGTCAAGTGGCCAGGATTTATGGCAGGGGCCATGTGCTTGGGTATCCCGACGGTATGGGTCTGTCTTTGGCCGTTCCGGGGCACGTGCGACCCCGTCATAGCGTCTCCTGGTCCTTGATTACGGTCCAGTCAATTACGGTTGGGTCTCGCACTGTTTGGGCACGTAGGCCCATCAGCGCGGGATGTTTAGCAGGTGTTAGTTTGCCATTCTCGCTGCTAACTCCCGGCCCACCGCTTTGGGGCAATCTCAATGGATCTGTGATTGCAGTGATTGGACCGTAATTCCTTGCCGCCCACCCTGGGTCAAGAAGAGTAGGGAGGACCGAGGTAATATTAGGGATGACCCCGTTCCTCTAACGAGAGACATTCGTGAGACCACAAGGGACTCACTGGACACGAAACCACAAGGGACTCGGGAGATACACGAGAGTCAGGAGAGACCACAAGAGACTCTAGAGACATCGTGAGAGATACGCGAGACCATAAGGGACTCACGAGATACCTAAGAGACTTAGTAATCGGACGGCACACCACGTACAAAATTCTACAGAGCTCGAAGCTCACAAGGAGCACCAACGAGCATTTTAACATGTATTGTACTTAAATCTCGGGGAACTTGTTAGCAAAGGATCAAAACGTTCCGCTCATGCCTTTGATATTTTCGCGCGTTTACCCGCGGTTAATGCGGGAACATTCAAAATCAGGTTAAGATACACGATCTATTAAGAGCTGAAATTTAATATTTGCTTTACTTTCGTTTTTGTTTTTTTTTCTTTTTTTACTGAAAGTAACTTCACTGTGCCGCTAAAAAGAAGCGAATCGACGTCGAATTCGCAGTTCTGCTCGCCCCGAAATGTGTAACCGAACTTTCCGATGGAAAAAATTACACCGCCGTGGTTGCAACGTTTTCAGAGAAAATATCTTGGACGCGAATTTTCTTTTCTATTGTGAGCAAATTCTCGCCAGCCTCTAATCCGGGTTTTCATCGACTAGATATTTCGCTGGTAAAAATTAGGCAGCGATAAAAAGAAGTCTGCTTAATTAGTACATTTACTATCCAAGTAAATTCAAGGTGCATTATAATTACAGATTAACTGACTGCAGTTTTTCGTGCATTTATTATAAAAGTTAATAGCTACAATTTAATAATTATATATTTATAAATAATAATTGAATATTTTAATGTACTTTAAATACGCCTTAATTTGTTGAAATTATTAAAAATATATATATATATATACATGAAAAGTCCATAAGCGGTTCTTATTACTTACAATAGATGCAACAAATTTTTATTTTGTATAAAGTAAGTTTCCTTTCTTTACGAATTTATTTATAGGTTCCTGTGTCTTTCTAAATTTCTAGTATGCTTCTGAAAAAATTTATTTACGTTCTTCAAATGACGTCGAAGATGACAGAACTTTCATATAACGTTCAATAGTTGCGTTTTCTTATTTCAATAAAATTGGATTTACAACACAAATGAGACACCGTGCAATACTTCACGATAGCAGCAAGAAGGACTGTAGCTTAATAAGCCCCATTAATAATACGGCCACAGGGAATGGTGCAATGCGTATTTGGATTCATTCGGAGTCCGAAAAAGCTGCTGAAGTAAATGGTGTAGGAATGAATAATTTCTTCGAGAAACATATGGCACGTCTTTCCATCTTCACGTCGGCGACTTGCGAATGCTAATTAAGCGGATAAGAGTTTTTCCTCCAACAACAGATTTATTGGAAACGTGAAAATAACTTCCCCAGTCATTCGTTACAGTGGATGTTCGGACACTTTTTAATACGGAGAAAATGTAATGACATTGAATCGTGAAGAGGCTCAATTTAGCAGACAATCGCCGAAACAATATTTACATAAATTAAAATTGGTTGAAATGGTAAAGAGAAATTTAAAACAGAAACCATACTTTTTAACTTTTTTATTTGAGTGATTAAATTATGTATAACATGTCATAAAAGGAATACAATTGTTATTTCAATCTATTGTTCAACTCTATAAAGAAATAATTATACCGTACGAAGACATAATTGCGTAATTATGAAGAAATAATTGCGCATGAGGTACAGTAAATTCTCCCCAATTGTCCCTCAGCTTCGAAATGAAAATGGACAATTTAGGAAGATGAGATACGATTATTCGAGCCTCGTGGCTCGTTTTTATAGTAAACAATTGTAAAACAAGCCACAAGATCATTTATTAATCGTGTTTAATAATCGTAATAATCGAAATTAATAATCGTAATAATTATCGTATTTAATAATCATATCTCCTCTCCCAAATTGCCCATTTTTGTGCACAATCTGAGCGTCAATTAGGTAGAATTTACTACAGTTTCGACTAATAAATGTACCATCCTATATTCCACGGTCGGCTGGAGGTGGAAATTTCCACGGTGGCCTGTATCCTCGGAGCGAGGGTGGTGCGAGAAGGGGCTGGGCGAAGGGGACGAAGAAGGAGGACGCGAAAAGCGATGGTCACCTCAGTCACCTCAAAGAAGAGGCGAGTCGTCACCCCCCACTCCCAACAGGAGAGGACCTCTTCTATTGGCGGGCGGCGGGCACTAAGTCTAGCAAGAGCTGGTTCACCCGCCGCCCGCCTACCCTCAGCTGCTCGGGGGCTCGAGGCGTGGGCGCACACGCAGCCCCCGAGCTAGTCGGTCCCGCTCAAGACCTCGCCCGGCAGCCTCCTTCTGCAGCATTACCTGTTCACAGAAGGAGATTGCTGCCGCCCATTTTCTAGGGCTCTCCAGCATGGCCCCAACTAAGCTGGAGAGAGCGAGGTCGTGGCCGACTTCCCGTTTTAGGACTCGGCGCAGAGCTGAAAAGGTGGGGCATTCCTACAGCGTATGCTGCGCCGAGTCCTCCTCCGCACCACAGCGGTGGAACACCGTCGTCGCTTCCCGACCGATGCGACACAAATAAACACCGAAGCTGCCATGCCCGGTGAATACCTGCGTCGCCCGGTAGGTGAGCCTGCCATTACGCCTCTCCCGCCACGAGGTAAAGTGTGGCAGGAGAGCCCCGGCGACTCGCTCGCCGGCGTAAAGACTTACCCTTGCCAGAGCGACAGCTGGGAAGCTGTCCCAGGCGAGTTCCACTTCCTCGCCCGTGTTTCCATGACGTTGACTCGAGAGGTTCCTCGCTGCCGTCAGTGTGTTCATCCCCATCCCGTCACCGACGAAGAGAACGTCGCCCCGCGCCACGCCGCACGGCGGCGTCGTCACGCTGTCGCTCGAACTCGCCGCCGACACGCGAATACGTGCCTCGATCGCGTGTGTCGCAACCTCATACCAGACCTCCCGCTCTGCGAACAGACATTTTTCTCCATTCAGGGAATGTTGTGTATCGTAATCCCCTCTCCCCTCACGAGCCTCGAACCCATCTTAATTGAATCTATAGTCCGGGCGCGCTCGACCGAGCTATGAATCTACGTGGAAAAGGATCACTAGTCGGAAACGGCTTCTTATCTTAGCTTGTAATGATGTTGTTAACGGAGAAAATTTACTTTGGCGAGTTTCTCGATTTTCATTACCTGTAGAACTCCGTTTTTGCGAGCTCGACGGCAGGCTGTTGGAGCTGCGCAGGGTGGTGGGGCCAGTTACTGAGTGGTAGTAAATTACTTTGTGTTTTGTTTATATTCGAACGTAATTAACTTCTTTTTTTATTAAGCTGTTAAACACCCTATGGGTTTATTAACAATATAATTTGTAATATATTATTACAAAATTAATATTACATGTACAATATATTGTACAATATTATTACATATTACTTTGGATATATGAAACTTGTCAAGTATTGTATCTAACGCTCAAGGATCATAATTAACTTCATGTTTGTCGAATAAGGTCTAACACATTTTTATATTTAAATTGAAATTGATTGTTTATTTGTTAAAATAAAACATGCAAAAGACAAAAGTTCTTAAAATACGGAAATTGTTTGAATTTTTGGTACTGAATTAGCGAGATCTCCTGTCAAGCTTGCGAAAAAGCTTAACAAAATGGCGAACGAATGAAGATCAATGTTCGGTAAAATAAATTGTTGCAGTCCCTTTGAAAGGTGTAAGTTATTGTAATTGTACTGTATATGTTTGATTTTCTTCATATTGTGTTTAAATACTTCTATGAAATAAAATATGATATAAATATCGAAGTATATATCCTTCTTTAAACAGTTAGCTGTCTTCGACGAGTATACTCGTCACGAAGAAATAGCAAAAATTTATGTCACGACGAGTATTCTCGTCACGAAGAAATAGCAAAAATTTATGTCACGACGAGTATACACGTTACGAAGAACTAGCAAGGATTTATGTTACGACGAGTATACTCGTCACGAAGAAATAGCAAGAATTTATGTCACAATGAGTACGTTTGTCATGAAGAAATCACAAAAATTTATGTTACGACGAGTATATTCGTCATAAAGAAAGAACAAGAATTTAGGTTACGAGTATACTCGTCACAAACAAGTAACCGATTAACAGTGCTGTTAGATTGCTTTCAACGTACCAAAAATCGCAAAAATGAAAACGAACGTCTAGTTAACTCTTGTTTGTTGCTCTCAAGATAGTGAATGTTTATACCGCATAAATAAAATATTGCATAAAATTCTCTGCATTTAGTGTTTCATATTCCGCCAATCGCTCTCGCCACACACGCATAAAATCCGCAGCCCGCTCGTTACACTGTCAGCCATATTGAATCTTCGTCTATTCCGCCGATTCCCTCGACGCTAATGTATTAAACGTTTAAATATTTTAATGCGGCAAGTGGACATTCTCGATAACGGAAACCGAACTGTAACAAGGTGTTATTAGACGCCGAGGGGGATTCGCGAGCGCTGAAAACGTGGAACGACGATGATGCTAATCTTTAAGTACCGTGCTTCTTCCCGGGCCAGCTCGGCTACGTTGGAATTGTCATGTTGCAGGCTGAAATCGCGCTCCCCTGTCTGCGACAGAAGCGTCTCTCGTTTGGATGCTGCCGAAGGGGCCGGATATATTAATTGAATCTGTTAGTAAAACGGACCGAATCCAACTGTTTCCGGGGAAGTCGTTTGCCGCTGTTACCCGCGGAAAAAAGATCGCCTCGCCAGCGTTAACCGAGTCAAAAAAGAAACGGAACGACGGAGATTAGAGTCTTCTAAGGGTCGCGTAAAAGTCGTGGAATTTCGCCGAGTTATCCCGACTCGAAGGGATAATACCCAACGGAAATCGTCGACTTTTAAAGCGTCCGATAAAATGGGAAAATAGAATGCATCGAACGGACGAAATTCTTATCAATTATCTCAACATTAAATTAATTTCTCCGGCTGTGTTTCACTCGATTATTATGTCTGCCCGCTTCGCCGGACACAGATGCAACTAATTTTACATAATTAAATTGTACTTAGCATTACTCGTGTGATACGAATTCATTTGATAATTAACCAACCGGCACGGAAATAATCAACGATCTAATTGTACGAAATTCTTTTCTTTTCTGTTTTGCAATTATGTGGAGCGTATTGGTTAAACTCACTAATTATTTTAATTGTGCACACTCGTTACACGACTACGATAAATTGACTGAAAATTTTATGAAAAATTGAAATTGTCAGCATTAATTGCAAGATTTTGGAGCTACGTAGAGATTTCATTCTTTTTCGAATTATTTTATTCTGTTGAAAATAAAATAACGGTATTTTTGTATCGTTTAATTTATTTTTCTTCTTCGTTTTCCGTTTGACCTACTCATTTTTGTCACAAATGCATAAAATCCGCGCTCTAATGATAAGAGCACACGTTCCTCCCGGCGTAAAATAACTTTTGTTCGTCGTCGCTGTATCCTTCGTTTTATCAGTTTATAAAAGTAACAATGAGACATTTGTCCTGATTTTTAACAAATATTATTGCAACGTTTGCCGCAAGTAACATATAAATTGAATAAATAACTCGTAAATGTATCTCTATACGATAAAAATAATCGTAAATTAAAGAATTAGAGACCCATTATTTTGACAGGTTCCGTAAATCTAATGTTAACCCTTTGCACTCGAAACTATTTAAACTGTAAATATAATCATTTTTCTCACTTATAGTATTTTTTATTTTATACGATAAAATGCATTTTATGCATATGAAATTGATTCTTGGAACTCACACAACAGTTATTGTTATTATATAATTATTATATAATTATTATATAATTATTATATATTATATAATTTTTTAAATCTAAACTTTATTAATATAAACATTATCTTAAAACGTGATGTAACAAATTTTAGTGGTGCCTCTGAGTCACTCGAGTGCTAAGGGTTAATCAAATAAATTTACTAGCAGCGTCAATTTTGTCACGAAGTATTATTTCCGTTCCGTTGCCTACGTGACGGAAGAGAGACCATTCTGGCCGAGCATGATAATGTGATTATCAGACAGTGGCTTCTTATACTATCGCAGCGTGTTTAGGGCAACCTGTTATGCAACTAGACGGAACAGTTGACGCAGAAAGTTGGCCAGATTTGTGCCGGCGGAGATTTTGTTCGATGGCAGTGTCGCAGAAAATGTATTATGGTGGACGACTGTTTCCTGGAAACTGCGCCACTCCAGGATCTCGTCTCTACGGTTTGCTTAGAAACACATTGCCGGCTAGTAGCCACTAATGGATGAGTTTAAACTGCGCCATACCTACCAAACTACCATATCCTGTCGCGATGTTGGCCAACCCCGTATCTCCATGAAAGCAAGATCCGATACACATCGTGCTACAGAGTTACAATCTGTGCACCCCTTCGGAGACATGTTTCTACTCCGGAACTGCCTTAAGGAAAGAACCCGCCGTGTAAATGGTACTACAGTACTATCTACGGAGTGTTCGCGTGTCTACAGAGTGGCCCGAAAGTAACGATAATATTTTCTACTAAATCTTGAAGTTATATCGAAGTTATATATATATATTACTATCGAGCCCAGAATCTTGAATCACTCAGGGTGTCCCGAATATGTCTCGTAATCCGGATATTGGAGGTTCCTGAGGTCATTTGAAGCAACTTTTTCCTTTGCGAAAATTTTCTCCGAAGCTTCGTTTACGAGTTATTAACGAAAACAAAGATCAATGTTCGAAAGTTTAACGTTGTCAATAAATATAACGGGATAAATCGAAATTTTCTTCTTTATTAACATGTGTGCCATCAACATTATAAATCGATAACGATTCCGTATTTTCTGCAAAGGGAATTAAATTAATTTTACGAAGGCAGTTAATTACAGTCACATAAACCCTACCGTTAATAATCAGAAAATTTGCGATTCTACTTTGTTCCATATTTTCCATATTTCGTGCAACGGACGTGGCGCATTTAATAAAATATTGTATCCCATGCTTCTACTAACTTTGTTTTTTTTTTTTAAACGATGAATCGACGAGAGAAACTGCAGATATGTAAATTACTCTCTTCGTGCACAAAGGAGAGAGGGAATACGTGTATTTTTATTTTTACTAGGAAACATTTCAATCACGCAACACGGTGCACGGAGAAGTTATGAAACAATACTGAAGTTATTCTTTTATTGTGCTCAGCATTGCAGAATATATTGCAATGCCCGAAACGCGTGTATAAACTTTTATTCAGGAATATGCATCACTTTTGATCCGCATGAGACAACAACTTTTATCAAGATCAGTGAAACGAAATGAATACTCTTTTGATAATCACTTCGGAATCAATGCAAAACTGTATGAAAAGTTTGTACTGTTGCACTGAACAACAAGGTTCAAATGGATATTTTATAAGGAATATAGACAAAAGGCATTATTAAAAAATATTGGATAAAAAACATAAAGTGCAATACTTTGACCATTATTTCTGCAGAGTGTAAATGGTACGGTATAAATTACTTCAAGTATTATTTATTTTGTATTATATATATATATATATATATATATATATATATATATATATATATATTATTTATTATGTATTATATATATATAATACATAATAAATAATACTTGAAATAATTAAAATGTATACTATAATATATAATAAAATATTATATATATTACAATATTATAATATTATACTATATAATATATATCATAAAATATACACTATAATATATATTCCATATAGTATAAACAGAATTAGTAATAAATGATAAATAAACGAAATTGATAACAACTGATCGCCGATACTTATGCAGCATAATTTATTATTCCATTTTTACATAGCAATGAATCGTGTAAAAAGAAACAATCGCTGCTGTATATTGTAACATAATTGCATTGGAACCTCACTAGTTGCAGTTTCGATACCGGCACGTGACTTGCCTCGGTTGAATGTGATCAAAATACGTCGGTGGCTGTTGTGTAATTACGGGAAACACGTAGCACAAGGTACTACGTTGTCTAATATAGTAGCATCGATGGTATATAGTGGAGATGAGTGATTCCGTATAGTTGATTGATCGCCTCGATAATTCCAGGAACTTGGTCACTTGCAGCTTTCATGTGCTTTCGTGCAACTATCGGGGCTCTACCGCGCAACAGATGAAATTCCATCGAAACAGGAATGCCAATAATATTCAATTTATAGAATGATTCGTTTACTTTCCAGACGACAGGAAAATAAACGAATTTTTATTTGCTGTAGCTCGTACATTATTGTTAGACTGCGGATCTTCACGCGAAATAAAAATTGTTCGTATCAATTGCAAGAGAGTCGAAATCGAATGATTACATTTTTTCTAAACTAAACCTACCAAGACGGTCAGGATGACCGGTTTTAGATTTTATATTTTAAAATTGCTGAAATTATAGAGAATTTTTCATAAGAAATTATTAAATGAATTTCACAGTCCGAGTATTCGTTGTAATAAAAATTATGGGAAGTCTAAATAGATTCGGTTTTATCGTTCTTACAGGGCAACAGAAATTCGTCGCTTTTAGTGCTCGGTAGGTTTAGTGTTAAAAAATCTAATAAGCTAAAACTATAATACATTGACATTCATAAATACTTTTAATTTGTCTGCTGATTTAAATTCGTTGCTAGGCTAGTAATTGCTCAGTTTTCACATACAGATGTGCCAAGGAAAATGGCTGTTTCAAAATGACCGTATAAAATTCTCGAGATTTTAACAAAACAAATCATTCGAAATCCTGAATAAACAGCGACAACATGGAATGCCTCTGGACCTTTCCTTCGCGTGATTGGACTGCAGCAGCTCGCAAATAGTAGATTTCATTTCCGAACTCCCTGCAGTAGTATCACAGCTGATTCTGCGCAATTTGGATCCTGAACCTCTTCTCGGCGCAGCTCAAGTATCGCAGGAATAGTTGAATGTCTGTAGGTCAGATCCGAACCTGGGACGAACTGCAATGCGTTACAAAGAACGCGCGGAGAGAAAAATGAAAGAACGTTTCCTTGGTGAAGGTATTGAGGAGCTGAGAGTGACGGTTCGAAGGAATCTACCTAATCCCGCGGTAGTGCAAAGAATTGCGGCTCACGCTTGGATCAAAGCCGAGGTGGTATTTCGACGAATTCCGCGAGGTTTTTCAAACCACGCTGACAATAGGAATGGGGTGAAGACTGTTGCAATAAGACGCGGCAGATATATTAGAATGGCGTACAATAGAATATCCTATTTTGACAAGCTTGCGGTAGCAAGCTTATTATTTAGTTCCAATAAGTAGACTGCGAATCTTTATGGAAACTTTCGTGAATTTTTGTACAAAAATGGTAAAAGAAAGGCGAAATTTCTTACGTCAACTATAAAATGCTTTCTGGTCAACGTGCGACAATATTACAAAGATATTATGAATTAATCTATGAATTGCTACAGAAAGATAATGAATCAATTTTTGTTATGCACGTTTATGTGAATTTTAATGGGTAAAAATCAGTTCAATTGTAGTAAAAACACAGATTTTGCTGTTCCGTAACGTGGAGCAAAGAGAACTTTTCACCAGTTTTATTTTGATTTGCTCGAGACAACTTTTTCTATCATCTCCAATTTATTGTCTAAAAGGAAGAATATTTCAAGCTTATTGTAGCATATTGTACAAAATCAGGACACGCGTTCAAAAATACCAATTTTACCCTTTATAAAATAATGTTACTGAAAATTTTAATTTGTCGAGCTTGCAGCGAACAAGTATTCGTATTATTTTTAATATTTCTGTTACAGAAGTTTTGCATAAAATGCAAAAGCTTCATACGCCACGATGCATTTATTTTACATTGACGATCTTTCTAACTAAAATCGGCTTTTCAAGCTTGACGAAATAATTCCGTGTCAGTTCTATATATCCCCACATGTTTGACATGGAACTGTCGAAATCATTTCTACAATTATACGCCCGGAAATAATAAGGAATTTATATAGCTACGTATCACGGTCCCAGCTCGCATGCACTCGTGATATTGAGAGCTTCGAAGCCACAATCGTAGAACACAACTTACGGAGCTGAGTTTCACCTTCGGTCAAGTTCTATGTGGTCGGGGCGCAGTGGAAACTGCTGAGCTCCGCGCACGTGCGAAAAGTTGCGCTATATATGAGGTACGAAGCCAAGGCAGTGCTTCCGACAATTCCTCGAAATCTGCCAAAACGGATTTAGGATATCATAAGCTCCTTAGTAGTAATACGTAGAAAATGCATCAGAATGTTGTACCACTCTTCGGAGAAAATATTTCAGCAGAATGCTTAAACGCGATTGTTGAAGTAAATTATTACAGTCTTCGTTGAAAACGAAGATTATTTTTAATTTTAACATAGAAATAATTACTGTCACTGTGAAAGTTTCTAACGTTGATCGACGCGAATAAAAAATGAATGGAAAAATGATTCAAGAATGAAGCAAACGGTACAAAATATTCGATGCTCTTTTGTTTATACGTCAGAAACTATATCACATAATTTCTTTATTCCGTATCTTATAAAAATATATATAATTTCATATTAATATTGTCTTTATATATATAGTTATTAAACAGTATATTATTATAATAATTATAATAATATTGTATATATGTACAAACAAAGTTAGTATAAAATTTAATATATATCTTTATAATTATTATAATAATATACTGTAATATAATATATTATACTTATATATATATATATAATAATATACTATATTATAATAATATAATAAGCTATTAAACACTGTATAATTATAGTAATTATAAAGCCAGACGTCCGTTCTATCGAATAGAATACTTTTTACCAATAGTAACAGTAACCCTGCAAAAATTGCATTCTCATTTCACAGTATGCCTGAATGCAAGTTTCTCCTAAATTAAGTACAATTCGATAGAATTATGTGGAAAGTGTATGTCCAGTCCACCACGCGAAGCGTGAAGCGTGACCAGGGATATATATGTACCTATATATACGCCTTGTATCTGCATCAGCAACATGGAGTACTTCAGGAAATTCCTTAATGTGGTCGGATGGCTCGACCCTACCAAGGTGGATTTTATTTCCGAACTTCCGCCGGAGGTGTCGTAGTTGATCGTACGCACGTTGGATCCTCGATCTCTGCTTTGCGCTGCTCGAGTGTCAGGTAAGTGGTTGAATGTCTGTAAGGATGATCCTATACTCAGACGAACCGCGAGACACTACAAGCAGCGCATAGTGCAGAGAAAGAGAGAACGTTTTGCTGCGGCTGCTGTTAAAGAACCGAGGGCGACGGTACATAGAGCAGTTCCATTTCCTACTCAGGTGAGAATGGTCGCACCTCATGTACAAGCTCGGCCAGCTTTGACAAATTCGACGTGTGCTCGAATGCGTGGCAGGTCTATTATATTGTAGTGTTTTTTGTATTAATAAATTGTTTAACCTGACATTTGCTCCTTTCAGCAAATAAATATTATTATTATTATTTAGTTAAGTAAGTGTATATAACTTTTAATTTTTTGATGTATCTTGACCAGTTTCTTTAATAGTAGCAATATTTTTTTAGGTTTATCATAGGACTATTAATAATAAATTGTATCTTGTATAGTTGTATTTTGACCAGCTGCTTCTATAGTAACAATTTTTTTTTCTAATTAGTTCTAATATGACGTAACTAAGAATAACTTGGCATCATATTTGACGATCTCTGCAGCCAATGCGAGTAAAGAACAACTATAGCAGATCTCTACACCGACAAAATGAAAGTTCACTTATCCGCATTTCATACGTACATACAGAGTGTCCATGAAAAATGGTGTACAAGTGGACTCCAGCCCAGAAAAGCACAGAGACGTCTTTAAGACGTCTTAAAGACGTCTGGTGTAGAACATTCGCGACAATCAGAACAATCAGAACTTTCGGAAGAGTTCTCCAAACATTAACGGCAGTCACTGTATCGCCATTAACGTTCGTACAACTTTTAAAACACAATAACTTTTTTAGAACTGGACCAATCGACTCGAATTTTATTTAAATGATTTTGCTATTGCTTGGAATGACAAAAGAAAAAAGAAAAAAGCTCATGTTCGAACATTAAAACTCGATTTACTCGGAAACTACGTGCCGTGCAGCTGTAACGGCTACACGAGTCATATCCGCGCATTACGCCGACTCTTTGCGATTAATCCACCGAGAAACAGGGCAGCGCAATTTGTATCTTTCCGTATATCTCGTATTTTTACGGGGACGTGTAACCGGCATGCATTCCGGCGGACAGGCGATTTACGCTGTGTTTCGCGTTACACAATGTGTTTATACATGATGTACGATTTAGATGTGTCTGAGGAGAAAAAAAATGTAGGAGAACGCTTCTCGCACGCATACAATGTTTGCAGATTTTTATGCGAAATAAGTATCTCTCAGAAAACACGTCTTACAACAAAGTATCTTCGTCGATAACTTTACTTAGGTACAAATAACGCGCGAATCTTTTTAAACTATCCTATTATCGTTCTCAGTCACAAAAATATCGTGAAACTATCGATCTGAATTCGAAACGGTCGTAAAACGTCTAACAAGTTCGCGCGAAATGATTATTAGGTCTACCGGAAAGTTGTAGAATATACTTTCCATCGTTACTTATGACTTCTTGCCAGCGCGATGGCAACTTGTAAATGCCAGTTTTGAAAAATGATTTATTTTTAGAGGCGAAGAACTCAACTAGTGCTTGGTTGACATCAGCTACATTTTTGAATTTTTTTCCTGTACAAAGTTTTGCAAAGAGAGAAACAAGTGACAATCAGAGGGTGCTAGGTCTGGGGAGTATGGTAGATGTGACAGAATTTGCCTAGCTCTGCGATTTTCTAACGAGTCGCCAAAGCAGCATGTGGTCTGGCAGTATCATCGGTAGCCATGTTTTCACGATCGCGTCTCGCTTAATAATGACATGAGACATCTTTGTTTCAGTTTATTTAGGAGAGTACATGTGTGTAAATGCAATGATAATGAGAGATAGTCATATATGTCTCAAATCAACATGTGCATATGGATTGAAACTTGAAGTGACACTATCGGACAGAACTTTCCGGAAGACCCAATAAAAAGAAACGTGGTCCGTTGCTACTGCAAACGAAGACGCTACATCGAGTATTCGAAGCCGATTATAAAAACGAGCGTACACGGCACGATCCATAGAATATTTCAGCCGACGGTTTGCCGTCCGAACGATTCTTTCGCCGTGTCGTTAACCCGAACACCGTGAATGGTTGATACTTGGACGATGAGAGCTACGGATTTATGGCGGTTCGGTAGTCGGTGACGCATGTATGCACGGTCCGGCGCCGGAATTTATTTTACTAGGCAATTCTGATAAATATTTGCGTGGCCGCGACGGATTGATATCCACACGGAAAGCCGTTCTCGTGCCTGTTTCCTATTATCGATTGACCGCGCGCATCGCGCCGGCTGAATATTCACAAATATGCGCGGTCCGATGATTCCTCCGAGGGCAGAGACTCGCGCGGGATGTAAGCCTGCCATTGCGCCGGCCCGTATGCCGGCTATGTTTGTATAATCGAAAATTAATTACCATGAATTCGCATGCCCAGCTAGATTAGTGATCCGCATTTAAAATGCGCCAGATGCTGCGATTCATGCGCGAAATCGTGATCCAACCTAGATAGTAAACACGATTGTGTAGTACGTGCCTCCATTTGCCGAGCTTACAGGGGCTACACCATCCTTCACTTTTCGGCAACGCGATAGAGTCTGCGGGAGCAGTGATTAGTACCGTTATTAATGGTTGGTAAACCTTCGCGGGCCAGGATTTATCGGAATACTGGAAATATTTCTTCTCGGAGTAGCGATGAGAGTCGGCTCGACTGTTCATTGATAAGGCATAATTGTGACAAAATGTAAACTTCGTTGCAATATTTTGGACCTAATCAACCGGGGATTGTCATTTAATCTTCTCGCAGGTACAGCACAGATTCCGGCAAAATCTCTTACACTCGACACGCCATTATTGCAATTAATCGTTGATAGAGGGCCGTTTTACTGTTCTGCTCACACGGACAGAGATTTATAGTGCTTCAAAAAGGCACACTCAGTTTTTTCGTAATAACTTCACGTAAAGAAATGGCACGTTAAAGCAATCCGGGCTTCCCGAGGCACGGTGTATACGGGAATGACATACTTGCTTCGGGAACGTTAATGGGAAAATAATTCGACTCGCGCGAATATTTAATTGTCGCGAAATGATCGAATAACGACGATCGCTGGAATCAAATGAAAATTAAAGAATAATATCGCTTTCAAGAAATAAGTAGCTGCATTTTTCCATAGAACTGAATTTAATATTTTATAATATTTTTGATTCAATTTAATAAAATATACAAATGTTTAACCACGAAATTGTTTCGTCATTATAAATACGTTGCAACAAGTAGAACAACATTACGTTATATGCTCATTTACGGTATATGCTCTTAATATATTGTTTCGCTCTTTACGCATTTTGCAAAAATCATTGCTATTTTCGATTCGACGTGAAAGATAGAAAGAACCCTGGTGACATGTTTACGACGACGCGTGCAAAATATTTTGACCTGTCTCTCCATTTACATTTTGATGTAAATGCAACATTATATTTATCAATTTTGCAACGGTTCTGGCGGTCGACCGTAGAATATTTTTGTTCGTCGCAGCGATAATGCGTCGCCGGTTCTGTTCAACGATTAACTTTGTTAATTATCATCGCTTATCGTCTCTTGTAATTTTATTGTAACTCCAATGAGTAATTACTGTATTGCCAATCACGTTTGAATTCCGTTCTGAACGATGCGGGAACAAAATGAACCGGAATCCAGAAAATAACCGTTCCCACCTTTGTGGATTATAATTCTCTTTCGAATCGAAATTGCTCCGACTCAATAATTTTAAGCTGCGCTCCCCCTTCTGTTTATAAATTAATGCGTTAAATGAAACTAGCACGCGAAAGCTAATTTCCTTCGTTACAGTTCGTTTCACGCGGAAAGAACCGAACTGGAAGATAGAATGTTTAATCCGATATGGAATCGATATAGAGTCCCGATGTAATAATTGGCATCTACAGAAACCGTAATCGGAGCCAATATAAACGAGCTCATATTTCATCTTACAACTGGACCGCGGATCTTTATGCCTTTATGGCATGCGCACACTTTTCAAACGCGAGGGAACCTGTAAATTGTCTTAGTTACAATAGCATTTTCTCATTTTATTTCTACTTTATTTCTACTTTATTTCTGTCTATCACGTTTCTATTTCTATTCATATAATCACTCTGCTAATCTTTTCAACGCCGCGTTTAAATGAAGGAACTTTCTGCATACGATCATGTACAAGGTTATGTCAAAATTATTGCACAATCGAGAAATGAGGGATTCCGGGGGTCATTTGAAGCAACTTTTTCCTTAACGAAAATGCAATCTGCGACTTCGTTTACGAGTTATTAACGAAAAACGCTGGCCAATGAGAGATCGCGTACGGCTTACGCCCCACTCTCACGACCACTGCCGCTGCGCAAGGGCGGATCGGCGGTCACACTCGCTCTCCGATTGGTCAGTGTTTTTTGATAATAACTCATAAACCAAGCCGTGGATTGAATTTTCGCTAAGGAAGAAGTTGTTTCAAATGACGCGAACCCCTTATTTCCCGCTTGTACAATAATTTTGAGACAGAAGTCTCGAGTGATTTAACGTGCAGCACCTGCCCAAAGGCTTATCCACACGGCCCCCATGGGCGCGGAATTGAGATACGCTCAATAAGCGCGCTCCCACATGCCAAGCCATGCAGGAGCTACCAGTTACTACGAGGACGCGGACTCTCGTCAGCAGACAACTGGTGGTGCCGAGCCCTTTCTATGCTCTACCGGCTCAGCAGGTCGGTTCCCGAGCTGAATACCGCAGCTCACTCGTCGAGCCTCGTGGAGGTTCAAGTGTGGCTAGGGCACGTTTGCCCCTTGCGGCCTGGGTTGCCCAGGTGATTGGTTGCATCCCGATTTCTAGATCCAGCGGCATGTTGCTACGTGGCGCGTTCAGACAACGAAAATGCGGCATTCCGGTCAGACCAGAAAAACCGCATAACGTGACGCGGGGGACTGCAGCCACAAGTGACAACAGTCCCCCGGTAGGGAGTAGTACAGCATATTCAATGCTGTACATGAACACGCCACAGCCCGTATGCTTAGTTCAGGGGCCTCGCCATTATGCGAAGTACTACATGTACAACGCACTGGCGGTCTCAAATACCCTCATCGCCGATGCATCTGATGCATCCGTCAACTCGGCAGCATTCACTCCGTCGGCGTGTTGCTTTGTGGCGTGTTCAGATAACGAAAATTCGGCATTCTAGTCAGACCAGAAAAACCGCATAACGTAACGCGGGGGACTGAAGCCACAAGTGACAACAGTCCCCCGGATGGGAGTAGTACAGCATGTTCAATACTGCACAAGAACACGCCACAGCCCGCTTGCTTAATCACGGGCCTCGTCATTATGCGAAGCACTACATGTACAACGCACTGACGGTCTCAAGTGCCTTCATCGCCGATGCACCTATCGACTCAGCAGCAACATTCAATCCGACGGCGTGTTGCTTCGTGGCGTGTTCAGACAACGAAAATGCGGCATTCCAATTAGACCAGAAAAACCGCATAACGTAACGCGGGGGACTGCAGCCACAAGTGACAACAGTCCCCCGCTAGGGAGTAGTACAGCATATTCAATGCTGTACACGAACACGCCACAGCCCGCATGCTTAATCTCGGGCCTCGCCATTATGCGAAGTACTACATGTACGACGCACTGACGGTCTAAAATGCCTTCATCGTCGACGCACCCATCGACTCGGTAGTAGCAACAACCTTCGCGAGGACTAGTTCGGGGGTCGCCTCTCAACCCTGGGTGGCCACAGACCGCCACCGCCTAATTTTGAGACAGTTTGTAGAAGAATTTAGAAGTCAAAATATACTTCAACGAATAATTTAATCATTAAAATTAAGATTTAACTACAATTCCATTACCGCCAGTATATTAGAATTGCCATTTTACTAAATTATACAACGCTACAGCCGAATGTAACTTAACCGAGTTTTTAGAATACTAGCCGAAACCGAGAGTTGTAATCTGACTCTAGACTTCGCAAGACCAACTTGCAAAGAGAAATTACATCAATATTAAATACCCAGGCCGAGGATTCTTACGGATTTAACGCACGACCCGTGTTGAAAATTCCTTGGCAAAAGATAACGCCATAAATCAACGGTGTCGCGAGTCCTCACGTAAACGGAGTATTTTACTCGTGAAGAAGATACGAACGGTAACTGCATAAGAATAACAGCTAGGAACCGTGGGATATTAGTAACGCGACTTAATACTGATAAGAGTCGTTGAAAAATGCGACCGAGATGAAAGAAAGGAGACCGTCGAAAGACCCCGCTGGAAACTCCAGATAACTTTGGGAAAGTACAATACTCATCCCCGGAGAACTTTTCGAGGAGAGCAGATAAATGGTTTTAATAGTATGATCCCCGGGGTCAACCGGGCCCGGTAAAATTACAGGCCTAACAGAGGAATAAACCGAACGATAATAATGGCCGAGAAGTGTCGAATGAATATTTTACAAGTTCTTTCCGCTGGCAATTATCGGAGGTTATTTGTGCAGCTTTTCTTTGCTGTGAACAGCTTTTTTCTGGTACAGGCGTTTTGTCTCTGAACTACTTTCTCTGACGTTGCCGAGAACTTCAATGCATAATAACTTTCCTTGGTCATTCATATTAAAACTTGATATATTATTAATTTATATCTGTGGCAAAAAGAGGCACTCGTCATATCAAATCGAATCTATTTGATAAGTGGGAAAGATATATAATGTACAATAATTTTGCTGGGGATTGTTATGCACGATAAAAACTTTCCGCATTTGTCGCAACAAATTGTAATTACTTAGCAATTCCTTTCCGTTTGATTGTTTTAGTAAATCGATTGTATTACGATACTGTTAAATGCTTTCAATTATTTTACAGTTTCAAATTGCGGTTACTCATTACTATTATTATTATTATGTAGATGCACAAAATCGACAGTCTAGCAATAATGACAGAAGAATATAAATGGATCTACTAACGATGATGATGATCTACTTTCGATAAAATTGTTTCGCCAGAGCGCTAGAAACTTTTACGGATGTTTCTTCAACGTTCGGACAATCTCGGGACTCAATTCTTGACATTGTTTACGGCGGTACATGTAATCGCTGTACCGCTTTAACTTAAACTTCCATCGATGTACTTCTCTTCGAAAACATTCCCTAATAACGAGTACCTGCATTTCAAAACTTCCCCGAAGACTGCCTCGGACGCGTCGACCGCTGATTCATTGTATTTCGAGTCTCAGACTTATCGCGACTACGACCAGCATATTTTCTCCCGAGCTCCTCGAACAACTGAACTTCTCTCGCAAATTTAGCTCTCACCGTTTTTTCTCCGACACGCGCACATATCGCAATGGCCACGCGAATTGGGGAAAAGAATGATCAGAGACATTTTTAAACCAACTACGGTGCCAATGCTTTCCACGATGGAAATCAAATCAGCGTTGAATAAAAACGGTTCCTAGACAATTAACAGATTCGAAGCATTGATGGTTTATTTAAACGAACACTAATAGGCAAAACACTTTACAATTCTAACACCGTACATTCCGAAAATTATCAGAATAAAAAGTTGATATTGTTCGAAGTAGAGACACGTATTTGCTATCAACGGAATCATTGTTTTTTAATTTAATGTCGCATCTGCTTAATATCAATTAGCGATAATTTATTGGATAATATGTGTAGGGTTACATATAACGCAATATATACAATAGTCTCGCATTACATTTTTACATTATTTTCTTCATTAAGGCTTCTCAAATTACTATATAATTTCGCTAAACAATTTGGTTTCGTTTAAGTATGACACAACATTTACAACAGCATCATTTGTTAGACGAATAATACAAAAATGTCTTTGATTTTTTTACCGAACAAACGCTTTGTTATTACTTCCAGCAGTTTCTGCAGCTTTTCACCCCAATCCAAACCGATGTAACAAACTCGTGCAAAAATAAACTCTTCCACCATTTTCGCTAGAATTACAAGGACAATCTAATACCGACAGTCGAATCGAAAAGCAAAACGCTGCTACTGGCTAGAACTTTTCGCGCTTTAAATCAACGTGCTACGAAGGTAATCAGATAAAACGTCGCTTCAAAATAACCGCTAGGAGTTCGAATCGCTAAAAAAAGGCGAAAACAAACGGAGCCCGATAAAAACCGGCAAAAACCAACAGAAGTCGATAAAAACCGTTCGTAAACCGCAATCATTTTCGCACGAACTCGACGCATTATTCCGCAGGTATTAACGGATAAGTTCACCTTTGGCCGAAATCGTACGGGAGCGTGAAAAATAAAAGCAAAATTCAACGATGCCCAAGGGTTGACAGCGAGAGGGGACGGGGCTTTCCATTTTTCTCTCCCCCATAGACAACGGGCTGCTCGCTAGTTTAACTGTAAATCCCGGTGTCGGGCGCATCGATGCGGATGAAGGTGAATTGAAGCGGGAACGAGCCGATGCGAAACAAAAAGGCCGGATCCGCGGCATTATCCAACATTCGCGCTCGCAATTAGACGTTGCGCGCTCCACCGAAAACGCGGCCGTACAATATTTACCGTCGCCGATCCCGCTTGACATCCGCGAGTTTATCCGGAAGATAAACGCGCCTGTAATACGCTTTGTGGCTGATTGCCGAGATCCCGCAACTTGACATAATTTACGCCCCTGAACTTATTATAACCAGCACGAGCCGCGAGTCGCGAAACGTCGCATTGCGAAGCGGAAATCTGTTTTTGGTGCTGGAAACTCGAGTTTCGAGGTTGCAAATTTCGTTTAGCAGTAATCTAGCAGTGATGAACTAAATAACATCGAATTGACAAGGTTATTATGGTAAGACCGCTGAAGAGAGTCATCATAACTACAGTAATTTCTCCTGAAAATGCCAAATTTCGGGTTGCTGTGAATTTCCCTGGGCTAATCCTACAGTAATCTAGCAGTGATAAACTAATTAACATTGAATTGTCAAGGTTAGTATGCTAAAACCGCTAAACAGTCGTCATAACTACAGTAATTTCTCCTGAAAATGCCAATTTTCGGGTTGCTGTGAATTACCCTGTGCTAATCCTAAGTCTATGTAAATCATTACATTCTAACCGACAGTTTTTGTATAATAAATTCAAATAACACTGGCAAAAATAGCGAAGCTTATAAAAAGGATCCAAATAGGTATGAACGACAGTGTATGCGCCTACTTGATTCCACGTGTAGCGACAACCGAGGGAGTCAGCTTATGATCGCGATAGGTCGCCGCGAGAAGCATTGCGGAACCGCTTCCAGCTCGCTCGCGTCGATGGTCGCTGCCAGGTGCAACCTACTTGCTTTGAGGGTAGAACGGAACCGGATGCGAATATCGTTATCGGACTGCTGCGGCCAGCCTACTTTCGCTGGCTTTTCTCGTCCGGCCTCGGTCTATGTGCCATTTTAATTACGTGACCGATCCGAGAGCGCGGCTACCTTTGAGCTCGTCGACGCTTTGGAACAGACCCGTTTCAACGGGATAGATTACGGCCAACGTATCATCCGTACACGAAAAGGTCTTACCCATCGTCCGCGAGTTACGTCAATTCTTCTTTATTAACGGAGGTAGTTATGACGCTTAAAATGCCGGCTGATGAAGTTGCGGGCTTTAATTGGATTACGGTGATTGACCATCGGATATTTCACGCATCGGTTTGCGAACGTGAACGCTATTTTAAATATTCGGAGGCTAGCGGAACCGGTTACTGTGCGGTGGGTGACCACTTGCTGTGCCTTTGGTTCGTTTTCGGGCACAATTAAATTTATATTTGTCGAATGAGATGTATTCAATTTTTATACAGTTTTATTTTGTTTATTTTGCAATTAGAAAATGTAATGTGTTTTATTATTGATATACAGTTAATTCGATATATTATTTATTACTAATTATATTATTATTATTAATTGTATTTATTATTTATTAATTATATATTATACAGTTATTATTTTTCCGGTTATTTATGGCACAAATGATACGACGTGAGAATAGTCGAGAGTAAGCGAAATGATACCGATGAATTCCTAGTTTTTCCCGGGCAATGCTCGGCGTTTCTAACGCAGTGAAAGAGTCTCCTACGAATCCTCAAATATGTATATTGATGAAGCTTGCCACTTCTCCGCAGTTGATATCCTACGGTATCATTCCTGCGACTGTCATCAAGAGGTCATTCAATTGACCTCTTTGGAACCACACTACAGATCAAGCACTCCAGTTTTCATTGCTCTCGACACAATCCGTTGAAAAGGATTGGTTACTCTTAAAAGGTCGTGTCTCTCGAAATACGGTGAAATGAAACATGGATTTGAAAGAGAATTAATCGATAGCCCTGTTATAAAGTATTTAAACTTCCCGAAACTTCTGTATAGGGGTTGAATACATCTAGTTGCCTCGCTGTTTCCAAACCAAAGCGTTTGTCCTTTGATAATGCACTTTTGTGTTCGAGTAAAATTCACAGCTCACTTACCGACTTAATTAACTATTCCTAGTTAACTATTTAAGTTAGATAACTATTTAACGTATAAAGTAAGATTTTTATATATTAACTAGTACATATTAATATATGAGTAAATTTATATATAGTATATAATATATTTATATTAATATACTAGTAATATACTACTACTCAAACTAATATTAATTTTTATATCAATATAGCATATATTAATATTAATATAATTAATGCCTATATTGATGCTATTGCTATATTGATATAAAAATTAATATTAGTTTGAAAATGTAATTCACGAATGCAGAAAATTCGCAGTGTAATTAGTTCAGTCATATTTTTTTTAACATATTCTTCATCCTTTGTTTGCAAGTCGATTTCTACTGACGCAATAAAAAATGATCCAATATGCAGACAGATGTTGAATTAATTTACTTTCTATACTACTTTCGTCATTCGCTGCAACGAGAAAAAAACTGCCACCGTTCATTATGCTTCCGTATTAAAATCACCCGTAAACCTTCCACCGTTAATAATCATCGGCATCCAGCAATCCGTTTGCTCATCTCTTTGCAGACGATAGATCCAATGATATTCCACGTGGAATAAAGACATTTCAGAGTGTAACGTAGTTTCCCTTGAACAACGCAGGCTCTCCGAACACCTCAATTTCGGATACATCTTCGCGCCGCGCGTTACATGAAACCGGTTACGTGTCGATAATCTTATCAAGAATTCTGTCTCCAGCAGGATAATTGATATCGACGGTGGCGGTACAATTTCATCTTCCCAGTTCCGCATCCGAACAAGCGCTAATTAGTTAAACACTTTGCTGACCATAATTAATACGGTCCTAATGAATATTCGTTGGCGGGATCGAGTTCCGCGAACTTAGCTCCAAGTTTGCCTGACATGAACCTGGCTCGCTCCTAAGGGATTCCTGTAAAACCACACGGAACCAGCTAAATAGACAGTACCTCAGACGAGAAACAGTATCTCGAACCTCTGCTGCGAGAAATCGATATCAATAGCTTCGATGATATCTATTTTATTAAATGGAACGTTATTTCAAATGGATTTCTTTCTCTTTCTCTCTCTTTCACTTTCTTTCTTTCTTACTTTCTCTCTCTCTCTCTCTCTCTCTCTCTCTCTCCAATAATGAAATAATCTAGAGAAAGACTAGTTATATATTAACATAAAATAGCAAATAATTTTGTCAAATAACATGTATGCAAATAAGATAATATATTACTAGACTGCAGATTTTTATGCAGATTTTATGCAGATAAAAATTGACTGCACTAATTACATAATACAGGAGCTAAATAGATATTCACTTAATTTCTTAATAATACTAACAAGTTGAAAATAGTTCAATAGTACTTTCTATCTGAAATATCGAAGTGATGAATAATCCCGTCATTGTATTTTTATTTCTCATTGTAGTAAAAGTTTAATTAAATTCACATGATTTCATTAGCTAAGAATATAATATCAATAAAGCGTTTTTACAGTTTTTCCGTCGGGTCTATCATGACCCCAGTGTAAAAATCATTTTTGAAAAAACTCAAGATTAAGGATTAAATTAAGGGTTAAGTTAATGATTAAATTCCTTAAACGTTCTCGCAGACTCGTTTCACATAAAATCTACAGTCCGTGTATTAATTTAACGATTGTTCGTTGAAGAGATTTCCTTGAATAATTCCGAAGCTCGCTTTTCAAGTACGACCGCTTTCCGTTTGCTTATTTAAGCACGGTTCGGCCACAAATAATCGAAAATAACGTCCCGAACAGAGTCTCTAGTTTCTGTTGCGTTCCTTTTCCTCTGGCAAGGATCCTGCGGAACGAAGCGGCGACTTAGAGAATTTATAGACCGCGATTATATCTGAATTCGAAAGCCCAGAAACGATCATTCCAGCATTTATTTATCGTGGTCGTGTTATCGCATAGGCAACTGTGTAAAGCAGAACTGAGGAATAGTTGCGCGCAACAGCTTTATTGCTCCCGCCGCGACGAGAGCAACTACTTTTCGGAATTAGCTGTTCCGCAGTCCATTCCCGATTATGAATCAGCCAGTTTTCCTACTCGTACTTCTCCCTTCCCCCGCCCTCCATAACGCATACTTCACCCGAACTCCATCTCTATTACCTCCGATCCCCATCTTAAGCGTCAAATTTAAATTTAAAGGATACCACGATTGCCCGACTCGATATTCAATCGTTGGCTGGGAGAACCGATTCCGAAGTCCCGATGAAATAAACACGAAACAAAATGCGATAATGTATGTATAATGGCGGGCAATCTTGAAATATTAGGTTCTGAAATTAGTATTTATGTACTTGTGCTAATTGCAAAAATTTTGGCTCGTAGAATTTGATACTAATAACTGAGATTTATGGTAATAAACTGCTCCGAAAGATTACAGCATAGGCACATATCGGATGAGAATTGGTCAACTTTGACTGACGATAACTTCGCGAAAAATCATTGATTTTTATTTCAAATTAAAGCTTGAAACCTCTAGTTTAAGACGATATTTCTCAATTTTATATTCTACGCACTCTCGCCACTGTAACTATTTAAATCTGAATCCCTGTTTATCATATTGAAAATTGCCAAGTTTGACGAAGTGCACGGACTTTGTCAAATTTTTTCCGGGGATGCCGTTTAGAGTAGAGTAAAGTTTGATCTTTCATCTCTAATTTTTTTCTCGCGAAGTTGCAGCACTTTAAAGTAACCAAACCCCATATGTCAGACTCCTGGAAAGAGGTGCAAAATCAAATCACGTGCAAAATAAAAAATATCTCAGGGTAGGAAATTGGATGAAAACTAAATATAATGTTTTCAATCATTTTCTACACTGTTTCTTGATGTCCTATCAATCATCTGAAAATGCCAACGCCGACGGTACGTGACAAAAATGCGCAAAAAACTTCAGTTCTAAATGAATAAATTGATGGTATCCGGCTTTAGATTTCGCACAAACGAATTGCAATTTCTGCATACTGGAACGACAACCAGCCGATGCTCATGCCCGGTGTCTACTTACACCCGGCGAAAACTGTATTCTTGCACGATTTTTAGGAAATCGGTAAAATAGCCAAAAGGCATCCCACGGGAATTTCAACCGCTAGACTTATGCAGCATTCGGCATACGAATGTAGGAATACATCCGCGAATAAACCTAGACCGTCTGTATCGGTGGCCTGGATCTCACGTCCCGACTTCCAATATTTCGGCAAAGATACCTGGCGAAACCAGTAAAAGGGAGCAAATATTGGTTCGAGGTGCACGGACTCATCGCTGTCGTCAGACGTTTTCGGCGATCTTCAACGGCTCAACAGATATATCAAGCTCAAATATAATTATGTTGTATCTGTGAGATTTAATTGGTAGCCGGCGAATCTTTATGTATTTATGACGCAATCCGGGCATATTAACGAATATGCACTGTTCTATTATTCTGTGCTCTCTGTTTTCCCAAAGAAAATTTTCTTCTTCCGATTTTCATGAAATAATTATAATGAAAATATGCACAAATATTCGCTGTTCAATAATTATAAATCAAGGGTAGGAAATATTCCATCGAAATGGTAAATATTAACGAAAGAAATTAATAATTAATTTAATATACTTGGATATCGGATATCAAATTTTAACGAAGAAAACAATGTTCTAGAATGTCCAAATTATATTCTCGAATTTTTAGGTCTCGATAATGCTGTTAGTGTTTGAGTGACAGTTGCTTGAAAACCGCATCATAATAATGCTGCACCGCGAGCTACAAACTCACAAAAGTCAGATCCGCCGGGTAACATTTCGAACGGAGTTGTGTGACCGGTGAAATGCAAAAAGACCGCACCGGAAGCAGTATACGTGATTTAGTGGGTATGAAAAATCTGCCGTGAGTTCGGGAAATCGTCAACATGCAGTTCTCCGACGCTGCTAAGCACACAATGGAAAAGAAGAAAATAAAGTGCGAACATGAAAACATCAATGGGAAACTGCGAGCGTTATTCTCGGGCCGGCAACGCCTAGACACATGATGCATAGTCTCATATACACAGTAAATACGTTAGGGCGATTCGCAGGTATAGTGCTCCCAGTTCGGGAAAAACAAGCCCGTAAATTTCGATCCTCGTATTGCAAGGAAATTCACGATACTTTAATTGCTGTGGGACAACGGGAAGCATCCTCATAACATCTAAACGAGTTGTCACATGTTACAACGGGCGGTTCGAAATTGAAAAAAAGAGGAGTGCGTTGAGCGACAAATGCATTTGTGGTCGCTTGCTTCCAGTAGTAACCGAGCGTGGCAACGTAAAATAACACAATCGGTGTACTTATCACAGACACATCAAATTCGCAAATTAAGCTTCATTAGTTTCTTAACACAGATTCAGAATAATTAATTTTAAATAGGGGTGATACGAATTATAATAAATTACGAATATAAAATTTAATTATAAAGAATTTTTAATATAGATTTAAATTGTAATAGAATTTAATAGAAATTTAATATCTTGGTACATTTACAATGGTAATATAATTAGAGATTTTAAATTATAATAAATTTTTAATAGAAGTTCAATTTGAAATTTTAACTTATATATTTTTGACAGAAATTAAAACCTTAATATATTTAATAACAACTGATATCTAGTAAAGAAGATACAGCGATTTAATTATGCAGTGAAGTGAGACTTATGTAGAAGTTGACTTCTAGTGTAAACACTGTAGATAGCAATGCTATAAATTATCAAAATGCAAGCAGCACGAAATGCATTGCGTTCAATGCAATCGCTGATTTATCGGTAAAACATTCGTGCCAGGAAAGTTCAGCATTGTCGAAACGACATTGAGAAGTGTCGATACTCTGTGCAGTTATGGTTAAGTGGACGTGTTTATAATTACACCGTATATAATAAATTTGCATACGTCGATGCTGATCCAACGGCGTCCGCGTGTCCATAAGTCCTGACAAGCATTAACGCGCACATCCCGCGAAATTTTTCAAACAATCGCTCTATCATATCTGAATTTTCTTTATTTTCGTAGGAACGCGGATAACGATCGCGCAACGTGCACGTTGCGCAACTGTTCGTTGCCCGTTTCATTATCCGTCTCCGCGTTCATCACGCGCAACAGAACGCCCGACATTGTAACGACTAATTTGCCGAAATATCGCAGATAAAAATCCGACAAAAATATTGCAATTCTGTCCCCGTACTTGCTATTTTATGGCACCCAATTAAAAGCCCCAATGACGTTTCATTGATTCCCGTAATTCAAGTGCGGACGATCGTCCGATTATTGCAGTAAATTCTCCCTAATTTTCCTTCGTCTTGTAAACAAAAATGGACAATTTGGGAAGGCAAGATACGATTATTCGAGCCTTGCACCTCGTTTTTATAATTATGTAAATATTATTATTGTTACAAAAACGAGCCACGAGGCTCGAATAATCGAATCTCCTTCTTCCAAATTCTTCACTTTTGTTCACAAGCTGATGAAAAATTGGGGAAATTTTACTGTAATGCGTTCACGGCGGAAACCGGGAGAAATGGCTATCAACCTGCATACCGACCTTTAGAATTAGATTCTGCAACGCTGGAAAATGTTATTGTCAAGACTCACAGATTGCTCGCAGAGGAAATTCACCGGTTGTATTACGAGTAGACCGCGGATCTTAATGCAAAATAGAAATTCTCCACCTCGATCGCAGCGAGCAGGAGTTAAATAAAAATTTATTTTCATTCTCAACAGTTCCATTCAGTTGATATTAACGAGAACGTTATTATAAATACTATTGAATTTTTGTATTGCATTTACAACGTGCTGTATTCGACCTAGTTGCTTTTGTCATAAATGCAAATATTACAAACAGAAACCTTCAGATAAGAGAATCTCCACTGTGCTATTCATTTCTTGCAAATCGAAACAAAATTTGATTCATCTGTGATCAAAGTTTACGAATGACAGATTATTATCAGACAAATTATGAAAACGAAGAAGTGTTAATTCAGTGCAGAAAGAAATCGTAGTGCAGGCTCGAATATGCAGTCGTATTTAGAATAATCAGATATTGCAGCTTCGGATAATCCAGATTCTACCGTGCGAATAAAATAAAAGCGCAACAATATTTCCGATGAAAATAGAGAATTCTCGGCGACGTTCCTTATTTCGAATATTTCGAGCGATAACTAATTAGCGCCGCCATCGGAGTTCCATCGACCGCCGTGTCGCGGCCACGGAAAAGTGTCTATCGACCCGCATTTGCGATGCAGATGCGGGATACCGGCGGTGAAAACGCGTGAATTTTCTTGAATCTGTGCGAAGCAGACGCCGTTTCCGGTCTCAGAAGAAGAAAATATTGAAATGTAGAAATTTGTTCAATATTTAAACAATATAGAATATGTATTGATTAGGAAAGAACTAAACGTGATGAAAACAGGAAATATCGCGTACCGTATCTACAATTAGGATTACAACTACTTCAGTTAATTCTACGACTCGCAACGCTCCTCTCTCGACGACTCTCGAACACACCCTGTCCACTCCATACACGCTCCTTCGACACAACGCCTGCCTTTTCCAAAAACGTGACAATCGCATCCGCCGGCACTCCGTCGCCAAGGGTTTTTCCTATCTGACCCGGCCTTCGCCAACGTTTCTCTTCTATTGCCTACCATAAATACAAAGTCTTAAAACTACGGTCTCCTAAGCCTAACACTCCTCCTCATCCTAAACGTACCCACTAAATTACGATACTACACTCGTTCGTCCTGACCGGACATCTGCCCACAGATGTTCTCATCGCCACTGTACGAACTTTCACTTTCACCGGAAAAATCGTCCTCTTCGTCGGTACACATAGCTTCATGTAATCGGCTGCAGTGGATGTTTCCTGCGGCCCTTCATGATTACCCACCTTCTGCACTTCGTAGCGGTCATTCCGCAGTATTCTTGTCACACGGTATGGTCCAAGAAACTTCGGGTAGAATTTTAACCCCGGATCAGAGAGCCTGTGTCCTTTTCACTCCCTCTCTATATCGTGCTGCTTCCTTTTTCCGTATCTCCTTAAACCAGTAATCTCTCTCTACGAGCGCCTCTGTTTTGGAAATACCGAAATGACCGTGCTCGTGCGCCTGTCGAACTATCTGGATGTGCGTTGTCCTCAGCACAACTACCAACGGCGTATCATCAACCTCTCTATACAGAATATCATTTCGCAACGGGTACGCATCGCCTTCGAACCGCTCAATATTATCTCGAATTTTCCTCAAGTTGTCGTCCTGTACCGGCGCTCTTCTCAAATTTGCGATAATCCCCAGTTCGTTTTCTCCCACTAGCATAATTGTAGGTAGTGGGTTTCGGCATAGCGCGTCAACATGTGCCATATTTCTTCCCGTTCTATGCTCCACGCTGTAGTCGAACTCTTCCAAGAGAAGCGCCCACCTGGCCACACGCTCACATAAGTCCTTTTTCCTCATCGTTAACGCAAACGTTTGACAATCCGTCACAATTTTAAATGAAATGCCGAGTAGATAAACACGAAATTTCATCAACGCCTTTACAATTACCAAAACTTCAAGCTCGTAGCTTGTATACTTTTCTTTGGCTGGAGTAGTTTTACCACTCGCTTCGCTATCGCGCTGCAACAATATCATACCATATCCCATACTACATGCGTCTGTATGTACTTCTGTCTCTGCACCCACACAATACAACTTTAGTACAGATTTTCCGCTTAGAGCTAATCTTAGCCTATCGAAAGCTTCTTGTTCACTCGCTTCAAACTTGAACTTGATATCTTTTCTTAATAAATTCGACGATGGTCTCGCAATAACGGAGTATTGGTACACAAACTTTCTGAAATTTCCCGCTAAACCAAGCAAACTCTGAACATCTCTAGCACATCTAGGTCTCGGAAAATTCGTAACAGCACTACTCTTTCGTTCTGACGGTCGAATGCTACCGTTTCCAACAATGTGACCTAAATATTCTACTGTTTTCTGCAAAAAACAACACTTGCTCCAATTAATCAATAATGCATATTCTCACTAGCAACATTTAATATTAATTTGAGATTCTCGATACCGCGTGAGAAATCAGAAGAAGGTACTATTAAATCGTCCATGTATGTCAAAACGACCCCGGTTGCAATTATCTCTTTGAACACTGCATTTATAAACTTTTGAAAGACGGCTGGCGAATTACATAACCCAAACGGTACCTTTAGAAATTCATAATGACCGGTGGGAGTCACGAAGGCGGTGTATTTTCTGCTACTCTCATCAATAGGAACATGAAAAAATCCATTTCTGAGATCCAACGTACTAAATACTTTCGCGCCTTCTAATAAATCCAATTGATCCCGTATCAAAGGTAGGGGACATCTATCTTTTACAATATTTTTATTAAGCTATCTGTAGTCAACACAAATTCTAGTTGAACCATCCTTCTTCTTTACTAGTACAATTCGATTTGCGTAATCTGAACAAGACTCTCGAATTATTTCATCTTTCAACCATGACGTTATTTGTTTATCAACTTCAGATTTATCCCCGGGAGACAATCTTCGCGGTCTCTCGTACACTGGGATCTCGTCTTGCAGTATCAAGCTCATTTTAATCCCTACTTCTTTCGTTTTAGATGGTTTATAACTTGCAACACAATCTTCTATAAGTTTTCTATGTTCAGGAATCGCAATGTGTGATAAATCTACATTGTCAACTATAGCCTCGACATTGACATTAAATATTTCCGGCAAATCTATTTTTTTAATAAAAATTTCTCCTCCTTTCGTACTTAGTTCTACGGAATCTAAAAATTCTGTACCGATTATTAAACTATGGGACTACAAGGTATTGGGTAGAACGTGTATATTTATTCGATATGTTATCTGATCTATTGCAATAGTTGTTGAAAATTCCCCTAATGTGTGGTTGCTCTCTGCTCCGACACCACAATATTGCAAAATCTTATTATTCAATCTAGGAGCACCAATTTTAACATAATAATCCGCTCGCATCAAATTCAGTTCGCTTCCAGAATCTATTAACGCTGTCAACTTACAATTTCCAACCTGCACCTCTTTAACTCGCTTCTTTCTCGACGCTTCAGACACACTTGGGTCCTCTTTCTTTCGTCGGGCAGTTTGCAGCCGTATGGTATCGGTTTCCACACAAAAAACATCGCCGTATTTCTTGCTGTGCCACTTGCTGTGATTCACCTTGTGATGAGGTTCCATGGACGGTCGTCTTCTTCTTCTCCTCAGGTCACCTGTTTTTCGTTCCTGATTTTTCCTTCATGTCTTCGTAAATTTCGAATTTTTCTTTCAACTCACGTATATTTCTAGCACCGTACAATATCGTTTTGTTTGTCTCGAAATCCTGAACTCCGTCAATAATATACTTAATAACTGTTGATACTTCCATGTCCGCTTGCTTCGCAATCTTCAACATTTGATAAATGTATTCTTGATACGACTCGTTCGATCTTTTAATTTTACGTGACAACTCTGTATGTATCTTGTACCTATCTGCAGTTTTAGCAAATTCAGATTCCAATGCTCGCTTCATCTCGATCCATTTGCGACAACATTTTTCATAGTCGACGAACAATCTCGCCGATCCACGCAATAACCGCATCGCATAAATAACTTTTTATACTTCACTCCATTCACAACTCGATCGTTTCGCCTGCATTATTCGGTGATAAATCATGAGTTTCACTTGGATTTGAAGCCGACATGATTGTTTCGCATGCATTTGAAGCTAAATCATGTATATCACAAGTATTTTTAGCTAAACCATTTGATCCGCATGGATTTGAAACTAAGCCTTCTACTTCGCATTGATTTGAAGTTAAATCATGTGTTTCGCATGGATTTGAACCTAACTCGTTTGTTTCGCCTGCATTTGAAGCTATATCACTTACATTCGCAAGTATTTGAAGTTCAATCATTCGTTTCGCATGAATTTGAAGCTAAGGCTTCTAGTTCGCATTGATTTGAATCTAAATCATATGTTTCGCATGGATTTGAAACTAACTCGTTTGTTTCTGATGCAGTTGAATCTAAATAATATATATCACATGTATTTGAAGCTTCTTCTTCGCATTGATTTTAAGCTAAATCGTGTGTTTCGCATGTATTCGAAGCTAACTCGTTTGTTTCGCCTGCATTTGAAGCTATATCACTTATATTCGCAAATATTTGACGGTCAATCATTCGTTTCGCATGAATTTGAAGCTAAGCCTTCTACTTCGCTTTGATTTGAAACTAAATCATGTGTTCTCTTGGATTTGAAGCTAACTCATTGTTTCGCATGCAGTTGAAGCTGAATCATGTTTATCACATGTATTGGAAGCAAAACCATTTGATTCGCATGAATTTGAAACTAAATGATGTGGTTCACATGAATTGAAGCTGACTCGTTTGTTTCGCATGCATTTGAAGCTATATCACTTATATCGCAAGTATTTGAAGCTAAATCATTTGTGTCGCATGGATTTGAAGCTAAGCCTCCTACTTCGTATTGATTTGAAGCTAAATCATGCATTCGCTTGGATTTGTAGCCAACTCGTTTGTTTCGCCTGCAGTTGAAGTTAAATCATGTATATCACAATTATTTGAAGCTGAACCATTTGTTTCGCATGGATTTGAAGCTAAGCCTTCTACTTCGCATTCATTTGATGCTAAATCACGTGTTTCGCATTGATTTGAAGATAACTCGTTTGTTTCGCCTGCATTTGAACCAATATCACTTATATTCGCCAGTATTTGAAGATAAATCATTCGTTTCGCATGGATTTGAAGCTAAGCCTCCTACTTCGTATTGATTTGAAGCTAAATCATGTATTCGCTTGGATTAGAAGCCAACTCGTTTGTTTCGCCTGCATTTGATTCTAAATCATGTATTTTACAAGTATTTGAACCTAAACCATTTGTTTCTCATGTATTTGAATTTAAGCCTTCTACTTCGCATTGATTTGAAGCTAAATCATGTGTTTCGCATGGGTTTGAAGATAACTCCTTTGTTTCGCATGCATTTGAAGCTAAATCATGTATATCACAAGTATTTGAAGCAAAACCATTTGTTTTGCATTGATTTAAAGCTAAGCCTTCTACTTCGCATTGATTTGAAGCTAAATCTTGTGTTTCGCATGTATTCGAAGCTAACTCGTCTGATTCGCCTGCATTTGAAGCTATATCACTTATATTCGCAAGTATTTGACGGTCAATCATTCGTTTCGCGTGAATTTGAAGCTAAGCCTTCTACTTCGCATTGATTTGAAGCTAAATCATGTGTTTCGCATGGATTTGAAGCTAACTCGTTTCTTTCGCATGCAGTTGAAGCTAAATCATGTATATCACAAGTATTGTAAGTCAAACCATTTGATTCTCATGAATTTGAAGCTAAATGATGTGGTTCACATGGATTGAATCTCACTCGTTTGTTTCGCATGCATTTGAAGATATATCACTTATATCGCAAGTATTTGATGCTAATTCATTTGTTTCGCATGGATTTGAAGCTAAGTCTCCAACTTCGCATTGATTTGAAGCTAAATCATGTGTTTTACATGGATTTAAAGCAAACTCGTTTGTTTCGCATGCATTTGAAGCTGTATCACTTATATTCGCAAGTATTTAAAGGTCAATCATTTGTTTCGCATGGATTTGAAGCCAATGCTTCTACTTCGCATTGATTTGAAGCTGGGTCATGTGATTGGCTTGGATTTGAATTTCACTCGTTTGTTTCGCCTGCATTTGAAGCTATATCACTTATATCGCAAGTATATGAATCTAAATAATCTGTGTCGCATGGATTTGATGCTAATGCTTCTACTTCGCATTGATTTGAAGCTGAATCATGTGTTTCGCATGGATTTGAAGGTAACTCGTTTGTTTAGCATGCAGTTGAATATATCTCATGTATATCACAAGTATTTGAAGCTAATTCATTTTTAGCATGGATTTGAAGCTAAGCCTTCTACTTCGCATTGATTAGAAGCTAAATCATATGTTTCGCATCGATTTGAAGCTAACTGGTTTTTTTCGCCTGCATTTGAAGCTATATCACTTATATTCGCAGGTATTTGTTTTGCATGGATTAGAAGCTAACTCGTTGGTTTGCCTTCATTTGAAGCTATATCACATATATTGCAAGTATATGAATCTAATTAATTTCGGTCGCATGGATTTGATGCTAATCCTTCTACTTCGCATTGATTTGAAGCTAAATGATGTGTTTCGTATGGATTTGAAGATAACTCGTTTATTTAGCATGCAGTTAAAGTTAAATCATGTATATCACAAGTATTTGAAGCTAAAACATTTGTGTCGCACCACTTGTGTGTTTCGCATGCAGTTGAAGCAATACCACTTATATTCGCAAGTATTTGAAGCCAAATCATTCTGTTCGCATGGATTTGAAGCTAAGCCATCTACTTCGCATTGATTTGATGCTAAATCACGTGTTTCGCATGCATATAAAGCTAAATAATGTGTTTTGCTTGGATTTGAAGCTAACTCGTCTGTTTCGCATGGAGTTGAAGCTAACTCGTTTGTTTCGCATGCAGTTGAAGCTAAATCATGTATAAAACAAGAATTTGAAGCTAAACCATCTGTTTCGCGTGGAATTGAAGCTAAGCCTTCCACTTCGAATTGATTTGAAGCTAAATCATGTGTTTCGCTTGGATTTGTAGTTAACACGTTTGTTTCACATACAGTTGAAGCTCAATCATGTATATCACAAGCATTTGAAGCTGAACAATTTGTTTCGCATGAATATTATGTTAAACCATGTGCTTCGCATGAATATGATTCTAAACGATGTGTTTCGCATGAATTTAAAGTTAAATCATTTATATCAAAATTATTTGAAACTAAACCATTTGTTTCTCATGGTTTCGAAAATAAACCTTCTACTTCGCATGAATTTGAAGCTAAATCATATGTTTCGCTTGGATTTGAAAGTAACACGTCTGTTTCACATGCAGTTGAAGCTCAATCATGTATATCACAAGTATTTGAAGCTGAACAGTTTGTTTCGCATGAATATTAAGTTAAACCATGTGTTTCGCATGAGTATTAAGCTAAACCATGTGTTTGGTATGAATTTGAAGCTAAATCATGTGTTTCGCATGGATTTGAAGCTAACTCGTTTGTTTCGCATGCAGTTGAAGCTAAATCATGTATATAACAAATATTTGAAGCTAATTCATTTTTTAGCATGGATTTGATGCTAATGCTTCTACTTCGCTTTGATTTGGAGCTAAATCGTGAGTTTCGCAAGGATTTAAAGCTCACACGTTTGTTTCGCATGCAGTTGAAGCAAAATCATGTACATCACAAGTACTTGAAGCTAACCCATTTGTTTCTCATTGGTTTTGAAGCTAAGCCTTCTACTTCGCATTGATTTGAAGCTAAATCATGTGTTGCGCTTGGATATGAAGCTCACGCGTTTGTTTTTCCAGCATTTGAAGCTATATTACTTATATCGCAAGTATTTGAATCTAAACCATTTGTTTCGCATGGATTCGAAGATCAGTCTTCTACTTCGCATTGTTTTGAAGCTAAATCATGTGTTTCTCATGGATTTGAAGCTAACTCGTTTGTTTCGCATGCCTTTGAAGCTAAATCATGTATATCACAAGTATTTTAAGCTAAACCATTTGATTCGCACGGATTTGAATCTAAGCCTTCTACTTCGTACTGATTTGAAGCTAAATCATGTGTTTCGCATGAATTTGAAACTAAGCCTTCTACTTCGCAATGATTTGAAACAAAATCATGTGTTTCGCTTGGATTTGAAACTAACTCGTTTGTTTCTATGCAGTTGAAGCTAAATCATGTATAACACTAGTATTTGAAGCTAAAGCATTTGATTCGCATGGATTTAAAGCTAAGCCTTCTACTTCGCATTGATTTGAAGCTAAATCATGTGTTTCTCTTGGATTTGAAGCTAACTCGTTTGTTTCGCGTGCAGTTGAAGCTAAATCATCTATATCACAAGTATTTGAAGCTAAACTATTTGTTTCGCAAGGATTTGAAGCTAAACCATGTGATTCGCAAGAATTTGAAGCTAAATCATGTGTTCCGCTTGGATTTGAAGCTAACTCGATTGTTTCGCCTGCATGATTTGAAGCTGAATCATGTTTATCACAAGTATCTGAAGCTAAACCATTCGATTCGCATGGATTTGAAGCTAAGCCTTCTACTTCGCATGAATTTGAATCTAAATCATGTGTTTTGCTTGGATTTGAAGCTAACTCGTTTTTTTCGCATGCAGTTGAAGCTAAATCATGTATATCACAAGTATTTGAAGCTAAACCATTTGATCCGCATGGATTTGGAGCTAAGCCTTCCACTTCGCATTGCTTTGAAGCTAAAGCATGTGTTTCGCATGGATTTGAAACTAACTCGATTGTTTTGCATGCAGTTGAAGCTGAATCATGTTTATCACAAGTATCTGAATCTAAACAATCTGTTTCGCATGGATTTGAAGCTAAGCCTTCTACTTCGCATGAATTTGAATCTAAATCATGTGTTTTGCTTGGATTTGAAGCTAACTCGTTTTTTTCGCATGCAGTTGAAGCTAAATCATGTATATCACAAGTATTTGAAGCTAAACCATTTGATCCGCATGGATTTGGAGCTAAGCCTTCCACTTCGCATTGCTTTGAAGCTAAAGCATGTGTTTCGCATGGATTTGAAACTAACTCGATTGTTTCGCATGCAGTTGAAGCTGAATCATGTTTATCACAAGTATCTGAATTTAAACAATCTGTTTCGCATGAATATTAAGCTAAACCATGTGTTTCGCATGAATTTGAAGATAAATCAAGTGATTCGCATGGATGTGTAGCTAACTCGTTTGTTTCGCCTTCATTTGTAGCTATAACACTTCTATTCGCAAGTATTTGAAACTTAATCATTCCCTTCGCATGTATTCGAAGCTAAGCCTTCAACTTCGCATTGATTTGAAGCTAAATCATGTGCTTCGCTTGGATTTCAAGATAACTCGTTTGTTTCGCATGCAGTTGAAGCTAAATCATGTATATCACAAGTATTTGAAGCTAAACCATCCTATTCGCATGTATTTGGAGCTAAGCCTACCACTTCGCATTGATTTGAAACTAAATCATGTATTTCGGATGGATTTGAATCTAACTCGATTGTTTCGCGTGCATTTGAAGCTATATAACATATATCGCAATTATCTGAAGATAAATCATTCGTTTCGCATGAATTTGAAACTAAGCCTTCTACTTCGCATTGATTTGAAACTAAATCATGTGTTTCGCTTGGATTTGAAACTAACTCGTTTGTTTCGATGCAGTTGAAGCTAAATCAAGTATAACACAAGTATTTGAAGCTAAAGCATTTGATTCGCATGGAATTAAAGCTAAGCTTTCTACTTCGCATTTATTTGAAGCTAAATCATGTGTTTTTCTTGGATTTGAAGCTAACGCGTTTGTTTCGCGTGCAGTTGAAGCTAAATCATCTATATCACAAGTATTTGAAGCTAAACCATTTGTTGCGCAAGGATTTGAAGCTAAATCATGTGATTCGCAAGAATTTGAAGCTAAATCATGTGATTCGCAAGAATTTGAAGCTAAATCATGTCTTCCGCTTGGATTTGAAGCTAACTCGATTGTTTCGCATGCAGTTGAAGCTAAATCATGTATATCACATGTATTTGAAGCTAAACCATTTGATTAACATGGATTTGAACCTAAGCCTTCTACTTCGTATTGATTTGAAGCTAAATCATGTGTTACGCATGGATTTGATGCTAACTCGTTTGTTTCGCATGCAGTTGAAGCTAAATCATGTATATCACAAGTAGTTGAAGCGATACCATTTGTTTCGCACGGATTTGAAGATAATCCTTCTACTTCGCATTGATTTGACACTAAATCATGTGTTTCGCTTGGATTTGAAGCTAATTTGTTTGTTTCGATGCAGTTGAAGCTAAATCATGTAAATCACAAGTATTTGAAGCTATACCTTTTCTTTCGCATGTTTTTGAAGATAAGCCTTCTACTTCGCATTGATTTGAAACTAAATCATGTGTTTCGTTAGAAATTGAAGCTAATTCGTTTGTTTCGATTTAGTTGAGCTAAATCATGTATATCACAAGTATTTGAAGCTAAACCATTTGTTTCGTATGGATTCGAAGGTAACCCTTCTACCTCGTAGTGATTTTAAGCTAAATCATGTGTTTCGCATGGATTTGAAGCTAACTCGTTTGTTTCGCATGCAGTTGAATCTAAATCATGTATATCACAAGTATTTGAAGCTAATCCATTTGATTCCCATGGATTTGGAGCTAAGCCTTCTACTTCGCATTGATTTGGTGCTAAATCATGTGTTTCACATGGATTTAAACATAACACGATTGTTTCGCATGCAGTTGAAGCTAAATCATGTATATCACAAATATTTGAGGCTAAACCATTTGTTTCGCATGGATTCGAAAGTAAGCCTTCTACTTCGCATTGAATTGGATCTAAATCATGTGTTTCGCATGGATTTGAAGCCAACTCCTTTATTTCGCATGCAATTGAAGCTAAATCATGTATATCACAAGTATTTGAAGCTAAACCATTTGTTTTACATGGATTCGAAAATCAGAGTTCTATTTCGCATTGATTTGAAGCTAAAGCATGTGTTTCTCATGGATTTGAAGCTAACTCGTTTCTATCGCATGGATTTAAAGCTCACTCGATTGTTTCGCATGCTGAAGAAGCTAAATCTAGTATATCACAAGTATTTGTAGCTAAACCATTTGTTTCGTATGGATTCGAAGGTAACCCTTCTACCTCGTAGTGATTTTAAGCTAAATCATGGGTTTCTGATGGATTTAAAGCTAACTCGTTTGTTTCGCATGCAGATGAAGCTAAATTATGTATACCACAACTATTTGAAGCTAAACCATTTGATTCCCATGGATTTGGAGCTAAGCCTACTACTTCGCATTGATTTGAAGCTAAATCATGTGTTTCGCTTGGATTTGAAGCTAACTCGTTTGTTTCGCATGCAGTTGAAACAAAATCATGTAAATCATTGGTATTTGAATCTAAACCATTTGTTTCGCATTGGTTTTGAAGCTAAGCCTTCTATTTCGCATTGATTTGAAGCTAAATCATGAGTTTCGCATGGATTTGAATCTAATTCGTTTGTTTCGCATGGATTTGAAGCTAACTCGTTTGTTTCGCATGCAGTTGAAGCAATATCATGTATATCACAAGTAATTGAAGTTAAACCATTTGCTTCGCATGGATTTGAAGCTAATTCTTCTACTACGCATTGATTTGAAGTTAAATTACGTGTTACGCTGGGATTTGAAGCTCACACGTTTGTTTCGCCTGCTTTTGTAGTTATATCACTTATATCGAAAGTATTTGCAGCTAAACCATTTGTTCCTAATGTATTTCAAGCTAAGCCTTCCACTTCGAATGGATTTGAAACTAAGTAATGTGTTTCGCTTGGATTTGAAGCTAAAGCGTTTGTTTCGAATGCAGTTCAAGCTACATAATGTATATCACAAGTATTTGAAGCTAAACAATTCGTTTCGCATGGATTTGAAGCTAGGCCTTCTACATCGCATTGATTTGAAGCTAAATCATGTCTTACGCTTGGATTTGAAGCTCTCTCCTTTGTTTCTCCTGCATTTGAAGCTATATCACTTATATCGCAAGTATTTGAAGCTAAATCATTTGTGTCGCGTGGATTTGAAGCTAAGCCTTCTACTTCGCATTGATTTGAAGCTAAATCATGTGTTTCACTTGGATTTGAAACTAAGCCTTCTACTTCGCATTGATTTGAATCTAAATCTTGTGTTTGGTATGGATTTGAAACTAACTCGGTTGTTTCGCCTGCATTCGAAGTTATATCACGTATAATCGCAAGTATTTGAAGTTCAGTCATTCGTTTGGCATGGATTTGAAGCTAAGCCTTCTACTTCGCATTGATTTGAAGCTAAATCATATGTTTCGCTTGGATTTGAAGGTAACACGTTTGTTTCACATGCAGTTGAAGCTCAATCATGTATATCACAAGTATTTGAAGCTGAACAATTTGTTTCGCATGAATATTAAGTTAAACCATGTGTTTCGCATGAGTATTAAGCTAAACCATGTGTTTGGAATGAATTTGAAGCTAAATCATGTGTTTCGCATGGATTTGAAGCTAACTCGTTTGTTTCGAATGCAGTTGAAGCTAAATCATGTATATCACAAGTATTTCAAGCTAAACCATTTGTTTCGCATAGATTTGAAGCTAAGCCTTCTAGTTCGCATTGATTTCAATCTAAATCATGTGTTTCGCATGGATTTGAAACTAAGCCTTCTACTTCGCAATGATTTGAAGCTAAATCATGTGTTTCGCTTGGATTTGAAGCTAACTTGTTTGATGTTTCATACAGGTGACGCCAAATCGTGTATAAAAAAAGTATTTAAAGCTAAATCATGCGTTTCGCATGGATTTGAAGCTAAGCATTCTACTTCGCTTGATTTTGAATCTAAATCACGTGTTTCGCTTGGATTTGAAGCTAAGCCTTCTACTTCGCTTGATTTTGAAGCTAAATCATGTGTTTCGCTTGGATTTGAATCTAACTCGTTTGTTTCGTATGCAGTTGAAGCTAAATCATGTTTATCACAAGTATCTGAATCTAAACCATCTGCTTCCCATGAATATTAAGCTAAACCATGTGTTTCGCATGAATTTGAAGCTAAGTCATTTGTTTCGCATGGATTTGAAGCTATATCACTTGTATTCGCAAGTATTTGAAGCTAAACCATTCGCTTCGCATGGATTTGAAGATAAGCCTTCAACTTCGCATTGATTTGTAGCTAAATCATGTGTTTCGCTTGGATTTGAAGTCAGCTCGTTTGTTTCTCAGGCAGTTGAAGCTAAATCACGTATATCACAATTATTTGAAGCTAAACCATTCGTTTCGCATGGATTTGAAGCTAAGGCTTCTACTTCGCATTGACTTGAAGCTAAATCATGTGTTTCGCATGAATTTGAATATAACTCGTTTGTTTTGCTTGAATTCGAAGCTATATCACTTATATTCGCAAGTATTTGAAGTTCAATCATTCGTTTCGCATGGATTTGAAGCTAAGGCTTCTAGTTCGCATTGATTTGAAGCTAATTCATAGGTTTCGCATGGATTTGAAACTAACTCGTTTGTTTCTGATGCAGTTGAAGCTAAATAATGTATATCACATGTATTTGAAGCTTCTTCTTCGCATTGATTTTAAGCTAAATCGTGTGTTTCGCATGTATTCGAAGCTAACTCGTTTGTTTCGCCTGCATTTGAAGCTATATCACTTATATTCGCAAGTATTTGACGGTGAATCATTCGTTTCGCATGAATTTGAAGCTAAGCCTTCTTCTTCGCTTTGATTTGAAACTAAATCATGTGTTCTCTTGGATTTGAAGCTAACTCATTGTTTTGCATGCAGTTGAAGCTGAATCATGTTTATCACATGTATTGGAAGCAAAACCATTTGATTCGCATGAATTTGAAACTAAATGATGTGGTTCACATGAATTGAAGCTGACTCGTTTGTTTCGCCTGCATTTGAAGCTAAATCATGTATATCACAAATATTTGAAGCTAAACCATTTGTTTCGCATGGATTCGAAAGTAAGCCTTCTACTTCGCATTGAATTGGAGCTAAATCATGTGTTTCGCATGGATTTGAAGCCAACTCCTTTATTTCGCATGCAGTTGAAGCTAAATCATGTATGTCACAAGTATTTGAAGCTGAACAATTTGTTTCGCATGGATATTAAGTTAAACCATGTGTTTCGCATGAGTATTAAGCTAAACCATGTGTTTGGAATGAATTTGAAGCTAAATCATATGTTTCGCATGGATTTGAAGCTAATCCATGTACTTCGCATTGATTTGAACCTAAATTATGTGCTTTGCTTGGATTTGAAACTAAGCCTTCTACTTCGCATTGATTTGAAGCTAAATCATGTGTTTGGTATGGATTTGAAACTAACTCGGTTGTTTCGCCTGCATTCGAAGTTATATCACGTATAATCGCAAGTATTTGAAGTTCAGTCATTCGTTTCGCATGGATTTGAAGCTAAGCCTTCTACTTCGATTGATTTGAAGCTAAATCATATGTTTCGCTTGGATTTGAAGGTAACACGTTTGTTTCACATGCAGTTGAAGCTCAATCATGTATATCACAAGTATTTGAAGCTGAACAATTTGTTTCGCATGAATATTAAGTTAAACCATGTGTTTCGCATGAGTATTAAGCTAAACCATGTGTTTGGAATGAATTTGAAGCTAAATCATGTGTTTCGCATAGATTTGAAGCTAACTCGTTTGTTTCGAATGCAGTTGAAGCTAAATCATGTATATCACAAGTATTTCAAGCTAAACCATTTGTTTCGCATAGATTTGAAGCTAAGCCTTCTAGTTCGCATTGATTTCAAGCTAAATCATGTGTTTCGCATGGATTTGAAGCTAAGCCTTCTACTTCGCAATGATTTGAAGCTAAATCATGTGTTTCGCTTGGATTTGAAACTAACTTGTTTGATGTTTCATACATGTGACGCCAAATCGTGTATAAAAAAAGTATTTGAAGCTAAATCATGCGTTTCGCATGGATTTGAAGCTAAGCATTCTACTTCGCTTGATTTTGAATCTAAATCACGTGTTTCGCTTGGATTTGAAGCTAAGCCTTCTACTTCGCTTGATTTTGAAGCTAAATCATGTGTTTCGCTTGGATTTGAATCTAACTCGTTTGTTTTGTATGCAGTTGAAGCTAAATCATGTTTATCACAAGTATCTGAATCTAAACCATCTGCTTCCCATGAATATTAAGCTAAACCATGTGTTTCGCATGAATTTGAAGCTAAGTCATTTGTTTCGCATGGATTTGAAGCTAAGGATTCTAGTTCGCATTGATTTGAAGCTAAATCATATGTTTCGCATGGATTTGAAACTAACACGTTTGTTTCTGATGCAGTTGAATCTAAATAATGTATATCACATGTATTTGAAGCTTCTTCTTCGCATTGATTTTAATCTAAATCGTGTGTTTCGCATGTATTCGAAGCTAACTCGTTCGTTTCGCCTGCATTTGAAGCTAAATCATGTATATCGCTAATATTTGAAGCTAATCCATTTGTTTGCATGGATTCGAAGATAAACCTTCTACTTCGTATTGATTTTAAGTTAAATCATGTGTTTCACATGGATTTAAAGATAACTCGTTTGTTTCGCATGCAGTTGATTCTAAATCATGTATATCACAAGTATTTGAAGCTAATCCATTTGATACCCATGGATTTGGAGCTAAGCCTTCTACTTCGCATTGATTTGACGCTAAATCATGTGTTTCACATGGATTTAAACATAACACGATTGTTTCGCATGCAGTTGAAGCTAAATCATGTATATCACAAGTATTTGAAGCAAAACCATTTGTTTCGCATGGATTCGAAAATCAGTCTTCTATTTCGCAATGATTTGATGCTGAATCATGTGTTTCTCATGGATTTGAAGCTAACTCGCTTGTTTCGCATGCAGTTGAAGCAAAATCATGTATATCACAAGTATTAGAAGCTAAACCATTTGATTCGCATGGATTTGAAGCTAAGCCTTCTACTTCGCATTGATTGGAAGCTTAATCATGTATTTCGCTTCGATTTGAAGCTAAATCATGTGTTTCGTATGGACTTAATGCTGACACGTTTGTTTCGCATGCAGTTGAACCTAAATCGTGTATATCACAAGTATTTGAAGCTAAACCATTTCTTTCGCATGGATTCGAAGGTAACCCTTCTACCTCGTATTGATTTTAAGCTAAATCATGGGTTTCTCATGGATTTAAAGCTAACTCGTTTGTTTCGCATGGATTTAAAGCTAACTCGTTTGTCTCGACTGCATTTGAAGCTAAATCATTTTTATCACAGATATTTGAAGCTAAATCATTTGTTTTGCATGGATTTGAAGTTAAGCCTTCGACTTCGCATTGATTTGTAGCTAAATCATGTGTTCCGCCTGGATTTCAAGATAACTCGATTGTTTCGCATTCAGTTGACGCTCAATCATGTATATCTCAAGTATTTGAAGCTAAACCATTTGTTTCGCATTGGTTTTGAAGCTAAGCCTTCTATTTCGCATTGATTTGAAGCTAAATCATGAGTTTCGCATGTATTTGAAGCTAACTCGTTTGTTTCGCATGGATTTGAAGCTAACTCATTTGTTTCGCATGCAGTTCAAGCAAATTCATTTATCACAAGTATTTGAAGCTAAACCATTTGTTTCGCATGGATTCGAAAATCAGCCTTCTATTTCGCATGGATTTGGAGCTAAATCATGCGCTTCGAATGGAATTGAAGCTATCTCGTTTGTTTCGCATGCATTTGAAGCTGTATCACTTATATTCGCAAGTATTTAAAGGTCAATCATTCGTTTCGCATGGATTTGAAGCTAATGCTTCTACTTCGCATTGATTTGAAGCTGGGTCATGTGATTCGCTTGGATTTCAATTTCACTCGTTTGTTTCGCCTGCATTTGGAGCTATATCACTTATATCGCAAGTATATGAATCTAAATAACCTGTGTCGCATGGATTTGATGCTAATGCTTCTACTTCGCATTGATTTGAAGCTGAATCATGTGTTTCGCATGGATTTGAAGGTAACTCGTTTGTTTAGCATGCAGTTGAATATATCTCATGTATATCACAAGTATTTGAAGCTAATTCATTTTTAGCATGGATTTGAAGCTAAGCCTTCTACTTCGCATTGATTAGAAGCTAAATCATATGTTTCGCATCGATTTGAAGCTAACTGGTTTGTTTCGCCTGCATTTGAAGCTATATCACTTATATTCGCAGGTATTTGTTTTGCATAGATTAGAAGCTAACTCGTTGGTTTGCCTTCATTTGAAGCTTTATCACATATATCGCAAGTATATGAATCTAAATAATTTCGGTCGCATGGATTTGATGCTAATCCTTCTACTTCGCATTGATTTGAAGCTAAATGATGTGTTTCGTATGGATTTGAAGATAACTCGTTTATTTAGCATGCAGTTAAAGTTAAATCATGTATATCACAAGTATTTGAAGCTAAAACATTTGTGTCGCATCACTTGTGTGTTTCGCATGCAGTTGAAGCAATATCACTTATATTCGCAAGTATTTGAAGCCAAATCATTCTGTTCGCATGGATTTGAAGCTAAGCCATCTACTTCGCATTGATTTGATGCTAAATCACGTGTTTCGCATGCATATAAAGCTAAATAATGTGTTTTGCTTGGATTTGAAGCTAACTCGTCTGTTTCGCATGGAGTTGAAGCTAACTCGTTTGTTTCGCATGCAGTTGAAGCTAAATCATGTATAAAACAAGAATTTGAAGCTAAACCATCTGTTTCGCGTGGAATTGAAGCTAAGCCATCCACTTCGAATTGATTTGAAGCTAAATCATGTGTTTCGCTTGGATTTGTAGTTAACACGTTTGTTTCACATACAGTTGAAGCTCAACCATGTATATCACAAGTATTTGAAGCTGAACAATTTGTTTCGCATGAATATTATGTTAAACCATGTGCTTCGCATGAATATGATTCTAAACGATGTGTTTCGCATGAATTTAAAGTTAAATCATTTATATCAAAATTATTTGAAACTAAACCATTTGTTTCTCATGGTTTCGAAGATAAACCTTCTACTTCGCATGAATTTGAAGCTAAATCATATGTTTCGCTTGGATTTGAAAGTAACACGTCTGTTTCAGATGCAGTTGAAGCTCAATCATGTATATCACAAGTATTTGAAGCTGAACAGTTTGTTTCGCATGAATATTAAGTTAAACCATGTGTTTCGCATGAGTATTAAGCTAAACCATGTGTTTGGAATGAATGTGAAGCTAAATCATGTGTTTCGCATGGATTTGAAGCTAACTCGTTTGTTTCGCATGCAGTTGAAGCTAAATCATGTATATCACAAGTATTTGAAGCTAATTCATTTTTTAGCATGGATTTGATGCTAATGCTTCTACTTCGCATTGATTTGAAGCTAAATCATGTGTTTCGCTTGGATTTGAAGCTAAGCCTTCTACTTCGCATTGATTTGAATCTAAATCATATGATTCACTTGGATTTGATGCTAACCCTTCTACTTCGCATTGATGTGAAGCTAAATCATGAGTTTCGCTTGGATTTGTAGTTAACACGTTTGTTTCACATACAGTTGAAGCTCAATCATGTATGTCACAAGTATTTGAAGCTGAACAATTTGTTTCGCATGAATATTAAGTTAAACCATGTGCTTCGCATGAATATGAATCTAAACGATGTGTTTCGCATGAATTTAAAGCTAAATCATTTATATCAAGATTATTTGAAACTAAACCATTTGTTTCGCATGGTTTCGAAGATAAGCCTTCTACTTCGCATGAATTTGAAGCTAAATCATATATTTCGCTTGGATTTGAAGGTAACACGTTTTTTTCTCATGCAGTTGAAGCTGAATCATGTATATCACAAGTATTTGAAGCTGAACAATTTGTTTCGCATGAATATTAAGTTAAACCATGTGTTTCGCATGAGTATTAAGCTAAACCATGTGTTTGGAATGAATTTGAAGCTAAATCATATGTTTCGCATGGATATGAAGCTAATCCTTGTACTTCGCATTGATTTGAACCTAAATTATGTGTTTTGCTTGGATTTGAAACTAAGCCTTCTACTTCGCATTGATTTGAAGCTAAATCATGTGTTTGGTATGGATTTGAAACTAACTCGGTTGTTTCGCCTGTATTCGAAGTTATATCATGTATAATCGCAAGTATTTGAAGTTCAGTCATTCGTTTCGCATGGATTTGAAGCTAAGCCTTCTACTTCGCATTGATTTGAGGCTAAATCATATGTTTCGCTTGGATTTGAAGGTAACACGTTTGTTTCACATGCAGTTGAAGCTCAATCATGTATATCACAAGTATTTGAAGCTGAACAATTTGTTTCGCATGAATATTAAGTTAAACCATGTGTTTCGCATGAGTATTAAGCTAAACTATGTGTCTGGAATGAATTTGAAGCTAAATCATGTGTTTCGCATAGATTTGAAGCTAACTCGTTTGTTTCGAATGCAGTTGAAGCTAACTTGATGATGTTTCATACATGTGACGCCAAATCGTGTATAAAAAAAGTATTTGAAGCTAAATCATGCGTTTCGCATGGATTTGAAGCTAAGCCTTCTACTTCGCATTGATTTGAAGCTAAATCATGTGTTTCGCATGGGTTTGAAGATAACTCCTTTGTTTCGCATGCATTTGAAGCTAAATCATGTATATCACAAGTATTTGAAGCAAAACCATTTGTTTTGCATTGATTTAAAGCTAAGCCTTCTACTTCGCATTGATTTGAAGCTAAATCTTGTGTTTCGCATGTATTCGAAGCTAACTCGTCTGATTCGCCTGCATTTGAAGCTATATCACTTATATTCGCAAGTATTTGACGGTCAATCATTCGTTTCGCGTGAATTTGAAGTTAAGCCTTCTACTTCGCATTGATTTGAATGTAAATCATGTGATTCACTTGGATTTGATGCTAACCCTTCTACTTCGCATTGATTTGAAGCTAAATCATGTGTTTCGCATGGATTTGAAGCTAACTCGTTTCTTTCGCATGCAGTTGAAGCTAAATCATGTATATCACAAGTATTGTAAGTCAAACCATTTGATTCTCATGAATTTGAAGCTAAATGATGTGGTTCACATGGATTGAATCTCACTCGTTTGTTTCGCATGCATTTGAAGATATATCACTTATATCGTAAGTATTTGATGCTAATTCATTTGTTTCGCATGGATTTGAAGCTAAGTCTCCAACTTCGCATTGATTTGAAGCTAAATCATGTGTTTTACATGGATTTGAAGCAAACTCGTTTGTTTCGCATGCATTTGAAGCTGTATCACTTATATTCGCAAGTATTTAAAGGTCAATCATTCGTTTCGCATGGATTTGAAGCTAATGCTTCTACTTCGCATTGATTTGAAGCTGGGTCATGTGATTCGCTTGGATTTGAATTTCACTCGTTTGTTTCGCCTGCATTTGAAGCTATATCACTTATATCGCAAGTATATGAATCTAAATAACCTGTGTCGCATGGATTTGATGCTAATGCTTCTACTTCGCATTGATTTGAAGCTGAATCATGTGTTTCGCATGGATTTGAAGGTAACTCGTTTGTTTAGCATGCAGTTGAATATATCTCATGTATATCACAAGTATTTGAAGCTAATTCATTTTTAGCATGGATTTGAAGCTAAGCCTTCTACTTCGCATTGATTAGAAGCTAAATCATATGTTTCGCATCGATTTGAAGCTAACTGGTTTGTTTCGCCTGCATTTGAAGCTATATCACTTATATTCGCAGGTATTTGTTTTGCATGGATTAGAAGCTAACTCGTTGGTTTGCCTTCATTTGAAGCTTTATCACATATATCGCAAGTATATGAATCTAAATAATTTCGGTCGCATGGATTTGATGCTAATCCTTCTACTTCGCATTGATTTGAAGCTAAATGATGTGTTTCGTATGGATTTGAAGATAACTCGTTTATTTAGCATGCAGTTAAAGTTAAATCATGTATATCACAAGTATTTGAAGCTAAAACATTTGTGTCGCATCACTTGTGTGTTTCGCATGCAGTTGAAGCAATATCACTTATATTCGCAAGTATTTGAAGCCAAATCATTCTGTTCGCATGGATTTGAAGCTAAGCCATCTACTTCGCATTGATTTGATGCTAAATCACGTGTTTCGCATGCATATAAAGCTAAATAATGTGTTTTGCTTGGATTTGAAGCTAACTCGTCTGTTTCGCATGGAGTTGAAGCTAACTCGTTTGTTTCGCATGCAGTTGAAGCTAAATCATGTATAAAACAAGAATTTGAAGCTAAACCATCTGTTTCGCGTGGAATTGAAGCTAAGCCATCCACTTCGAATTGATTTGAAGCTAAATCATGTGTTTCGCTTGGATTTGTAGTTAACACGTTTGTTTCACATACAGTTGAAGCTCAACCATGTATATCACAAGTATTTGAAGCTGAACAATTTGTTTCGCATGAATATTATGTTAAACCATGTGCTTCGCATGAATATGATTCTAAACGATGTGTTTCGCATGAATTTAAAGTTAAATCATTTATATCAAAATTATTTGAAACTAAACCATTTGTTTCTCATGGTTTCGAAGATAAACCTTCTACTTCGCACGAATTTGAAGCTAAATCATATGTTTCGCTTGGATTTGAAAGTAACACGTCTGTTTCACATGCAGTTGAAGCTCAATCATGTATATCACAAGTATTTGAAGCTGAACAGTTTGTTTCGCATGAATATTAAGTTAAACCATGTGTTTGGCATGAGTATTAAGCTAAACCATGTGTTTGGAATGAATTTGAAGCTAAATCATATGTTTCGCATGGATATGAAGCTAATCCTTGTACTTCGCATTGATTTGAACCTAAATTATGTGTTTTGCTTGGATTTGAAACTAAGCCTTCTACTTCGCATTGATTTGAAGCTAAATCATGTGTTTGGTATGGATTTGAAACTAACTCGGTTGTTTCGCCTGTATTCGAAGTTATATCACGTATAATCGCAAGTATTTGAAGTTCAGTCATTCGTTTCGCATGGATTTGAAGCTAAGCCTTCTACTTCGCATTGATTTGAGGCTAAATCATATGTTTCGCTTGGATTTGAAGGTAACACGTTTGTTTCACATGCAGTTGAAGCTCAATCATGTATATCACAAGTATTTGAAGCTGAACAATTTGTTTCGCATGAATATTAAGTTAAACCATGTGTTTCGCATGAGTATTAAGCTAAACCATGTGTCTGGAATGAATTTGAAGCTAAATCATGTGTTTCGCATAGATTTGAAGCTAACTCGTTTGTTTCGAATGCAGTTGAAGCTAAATCATGTATATCATAAGTATTTCAAGCTAAACCATTTGTTTCGCATAGATTTGAAGCTAAGCCTTCGACTTCGCTTGATTTTGAAGCTAAATCATGTGTTTCGCTTGGATTTGAATCTAACTCCTTTGTTTCGCATGCATTTGAAGCTATATCACTTATATTCGCAAGTATTTGACGGTCAATCATTCGTTTCGCATGAATTTGAAGCTAAGCCTTCTAGTTCGCTTTGATTTGAAACTAAATCATGTGTTCTCTTGGATTTGAAGCTAACTCATTGTTTCGCATGCAGTTGAAGCTGAATCATGTTTATCACATGTATTGGAAGCAAAACCATTTGATTCGCATGAATTTGAAACTAAATGATGTGGTTCACATGAATTGAAGCTGACTCGTTTGTTTCGCATGCATTTGAAGCTATATCACTTATATCGCAAGTATTTGAAGCTAAATCATTTGTGTCGCATGGATTTGAAGCTAAGCCTCTTACTTCGTATTGATTTGAAGCTAAATCATGTATTCGCTTGGATTTGTAGCCAACTCGTTTGTTTCGCCTGCAGTTGAAGTTAAATCATGTATATCACAATTATTTGAAGCTGAACCATTTGTTTCGCATGGATTTGAAGCTAAGCCTTCTACTTCGCATTCATTTGATGCTAAATCACGTGTTTCGCATTGATTTGAAGATAACTCGTTTGTTTCGCCTGCATTTGAACCAATATCACTTATATTCGCCAGTATTTGAAGATAAATCATTCGTTTCGCATGGATTTGATGCTAAGCCTCCTACTTCGTATTGATTTGAAGCTAAATCATGTATTCGCTTGGATTAGAAGCCAACTCGTTTGTTTCGCCTGCATTTGATTCTAAATCATGTATTTTACAAGTATTTGAACCTAAACCATTTGTTTCTCATGTATTTGAAGCTAAGCCTTCTACTTCGCATTGATTTGAAGCTAAATCATGTGTTTCGCATGGGTTTGAAGATAACTCCTTTGTTTCGCATGCATTTGAAGCTAAATCATGTATATCACAAGTATTTGAAGCAAAACCATTTGTTTTGCATTGATTTAAAGCTAAGCCTTCTACTTCGCATTGATTTGAAGCTAAATCTTGTGTTTCGCATGTATTCGAAGCTAACTCGTCTGATTCGCCTGCATTTGAAGCTATATCACTTATATTCGAAAGTATTTGACGGTCAATCATTCGTTTCGCGTGAATTTGAAGCTAAGCCTTCTACTTCGCATTGATTTGAATGTAAATCATGTGATTCACTTGGATTTGATGCTAACCCTTCTACTTCGCATTGATTTGAAGCTAAATCATGTGTTTTACATGGATTTGAAGCAAACTCGTTTGTTTCGCATGCATTTGAAGCTGTATCACTTATATTCGCAAGTATTTAAATGTCAATCATTCGTTTCGCATGGATTTGAAGCTAATGCTTCTACTTCGCATTGATTTGAAGCTGGGTCATGTGATTCGCTTGGATTTGAATTTCACTCGTTTGTTTCGCCTGCATTTGAAGCTATATCACTTATATCGCAAGTATATGAATCTAAATAATCTGTGTCGCATGGATTTGATGCTAATGCTTCTACTTCGCATTGATTTGAAGCTGAATCATGTGTTTCGCATGGATTTGAAGGTAACTCGTTTGTTTAGCATCCAGTTGAATATATCTCATGTATATCACAAGTATTTGAAGCTAATTCATTTTTAGCATGGATTTGAAGCTAAGCCTTCTACTTCGCATTGATTAGAAGCTAAATCATATGTTTCGCATCGATTTGAAGCTAACTGGTTTGTTTCACCTGCATTTGAAGCTATATCACTTATATTCGCAGGTATTTGTTTTGCATGGATTAGAAGCTAACTCGTTGGTTTGCCTTCATTTGAAGCTATATCACATATATCGCAAGTATATGAATCTAAATAATTTCGGTCGCATGGATTTGATGCTAATCCTTCTACTTCGCATTGATTTGAAGCTAAATGATGTGTTTCGTATGGATTTGAAGATAACTCGTTTATTTAGCATGCAGTTAAAGTTAAATCATGTATATCACAAGTATTTGAAGCTAAAACATTTGTGTCGCACCACTTGTGTGTTTCGCATGCAGTTGAAGCAATATCACTTATATTCGCAAGTATTTGAAGCCAAATCATTCTGTTCGCATGGATTTGAAGCTAAGCCATCTACTTCGCATTGATTTGATGCTAAATCACGCGTTTCGCATGCATATAAAGCTAAATAATGTGTTTTGCTTGGATTTGAAGCTAACTCGTCTGTTTCGCATGGAGTTGAAGCTAACTCGTTTGTTTCGCATGCAGTTGAAGCTAAATCATATATAAAACAAGAATTTGAAGCTAAACCATCTGTTTCGCGTGGAATTGAAGCTAAGCCTTCCACTTCGAATTGATTTGAAGCTAAATCATGTGTTTCGCTTGGATTTGTAGTTAACACGTTTGTTTCACATACAGTTGAAGCTCAATCATGTATATCACAAGTATTTGAAGCTGAACAATTTGTTTCGCATGAATATTATGTTAAACCATGTGCTTCGCATGAATATGATTCTAAACGATGTGTTTCGCATGAATTTAAAGTTAAATCATTTATATCAAAATTATTTGAAACTAAACCATTTGTTTCTCATGGTTTCGAAGATAAACCTTCTACTTCGCATGAATTTGAAGCTAAATCATATGTTTCGCTTGGATTTGAAAGTAACACGTCTGTTTCACATGCAGTTGAAGCTCAATCATGTATATCACAAGTATTTGAAGCTGAACAGTTTGTTTCGCATGAATATTAAGTTAAACCATGTGTTTCGCATGAGTATTAAGCTAAACCATGTGTTTAGAATGAATGTGAAGCTAAATCATGTGTTTCGCATGGATTTGAAGCTAACTCGTTTGTTTCGCATGCAGTTGAAGCTAAATCATGTATATAACAAGTATTTGAAGCTAATTCATTTTTTAGCATGGATTTGATGCTAATGCTTCTACTTCGCATTGATTTGAAGCTAAATCATGTGTTTCGCTTGGATTTGAAGCTAACTTGTTTGTTTCGCATGCAGTTGGAGCTAAATCATGTATATCACATAAATTTGAAGCTAAACCATTTGATTCGCATGTATTTGATGATAAGATTTCTACTTCGCATTGATTTGAAGCAAAATTAAGTATTTCGCTTGGATTTGAAGCTAACTCGTTTGTTTCGCATGCAGTTGAAGCTCAATCATGTATCTCACAAGTATTTGAATCTAAACCATTTGTTTCGCATGGATTTGAAGCTAAGCCTTCTCCTTCGCATTGATTTGAAGCTAAATCATGTCTTACGCTTGGATTTGAAGCTCTCTCCTTTGTTTCTCCTGCATTTTAAGCTATATCACTTATATCGCAAGTATTTGAAGCTAAATCATTTGTGTCGCATGGATTTGAAGTTAAGCCTTCTACTTCGCATTGATTTGAAGCTAAATCATTTGTTTTTCATGGATTTGAAGCTAACTCGTTTCTATCGCATGGATTTAAAGCTAACTCCTTTGTCTCGCCTGCATTTGAAGCTAAATCATGTATATCACAAATATTTGAAGCTAAACCATTTGTTTCCCATGGATTTGAAGTTAAGCCTTCGACTTCGCATTCATTTGTAGCTAAATCATATGTTCCGCTTGGATTTGAAGCTAACTCCTTTGTTTCGCATGCATTTGAAGCTATATCACTTATATTCGCAAGTATTTGACGGTCAATCATTCGTTTCGCATGAATTTGAAGCTAAGCCTTCTACTTCGCTTTGATTTGAAACTAAATCATGTGTTCTCTTGGATTTGAAGCTAACTCATTGTTTCGCATGCAGTTGAAGCTGAATCATGTTTATCACATGTATTGGAAGCAAAACCATTTGATTCGCATGAATTTGAAACTAAATGATGTGGTTCACATGAATTGAAGCTGACTCGTTTGTTTCGCATGCATTTGAAGCTATATCACTTATATCGCAAGTATTTGAAGCTAAATCATTTGTGTCGCATGGATTTGAAGCTAAGCCTCTTACTTCGTATTGATTTGAAGCTAAATCATGTATTCGCTTGGATTTGTAGCCAACTCGTTTGTTTCGCCTGCAGTTGAAGTTAAATCATGTATATCACAATTATTTGAAGCTGAACCATTTGTTTCGCATGGATTTGAAGCTAAGCCTTCTACTTCGCATTCATTTGATGCTAAATCACGTGTTTCGCATTGATTTGAAGATAACTCGTTTGTTTCGCCTGCATTTGAACCAATATCACTTATATTCGCCAGTATTTGAAGATAAATCATTCGTTTCGCATGGATTTGAAGCTAAGCCTCCTACTTCGTATTGATTTGAAGCTAAATCATGTATTCGCTTGGATTAGAAGCCAACTCGTTTGTTTCGCCTGCATTTGATTCTAAATCATGTATTTTACAAGTATTTGAACCTAAACCATTTGTTTCTCATGTATTTGAAGCTAAGCCTTCTACTTCGCATTGATTTGAAGCTAAATCATGTGTTTCGCATGGGTTTGAAGATAACTCCTTTGTTTCGCATGCATTTGAAGCTAAATCATGTATATCACAAGTATTTGAAGCAAAACCATTTGTTTTGCATTGATTTAAAGCTAAGCCTTCTACTTCGCATTGATTTGAAGCTAAATCTTGTGTTTCGCATGTATTCGAAGCTAACTCGTCTGATTCGCCTGCATTTGAAGCTATATCACTTATATTCGAAAGTATTTGACGGTCAATCATTCGTTTCGCGTGAATTTGAAGCTAAGCCTTCTACTTCGCATTGATTTGAATGTAAATCATGTGATTCACTTGGATTTGATGCTAACCCTTCTACTTCGCATTGATTTGAAGCTAAATCATGTGTTTTACATGGATTTGAAGCAAACTCGTTTGTTTCGCATGCATTTGAAGCTGTATCACTTATATTCGCAAGTATTTAAAGGTCAATCATTCGTTTCGCATGGATTTGAAGCTAATGCTTCTACTTCGCATTGATTTGAAGCTGGGTCATGTGATTCGCTTGGATTTGAATTTCACTCGTTTGTTTCGCCTGCATTTGAAGCTATATCACTTATATCGCAAGTATATGAATCTAAATAATCTGTGTCGCATGGATTTGATGCTAATGCTTCTACTTCGCATTGATTTGAAGCTGAATCATGTGTTTCGCATGGATTTGAAGGTAACTCGTTTGTTTAGCATGCAGTTGAATATATCTCATGTATATCACAAGTATTTGAAGCTAATTCATTTTTAGCATGGATTTGAAGCTAAGCCTTCTACTTCGCATTGATTAGAAGCTAAATCATATGTTTCGCATCGATTTGAAGCTAACTGGTTTGTTTCGCCTGCATTTGAAGCTATATCACTTATATTCGCAGGTATTTGTTTTGCATGGATTAGAAGCTAACTCGTTGGTTTGCTTGAATTCGAAGCTATATCACTTATATTCGCAAGTATTTGAAGTTCAATCATTCGTTTCGCATGGATTTGAAGCTAAGCCATCTACTTCGCATTGATTTGATGCTAAATCACGTGTTTCGCATGCATATAAAGCTAAATAATGTGTTTTGCTTGGATTTGAAGCTAACTCGTCTGTTTCGCATGGAGTTGAAGCTAACTCGTTTGTTTCGCATGCAGTTGAAGCTAAATCATATATAAAACAAGAATTTGAAGCTAAACCATCTGTTTCGCGTGGAATTGAAGCTAAGCCTTCCACTTCGAATTGATTTGAAGCTAAATCATGTGTTTCGCTTGGATTTGTAGTTAACACGTTTGTTTCACATACAGTTGAAGCTCAATCATGTATATCACAAGTATTTGAAGCTGAACAATTTGTTTCGCATGAATATTATGTTAAACCATGTGCTTCGCATGAATATGATTCTAAACGATGTGTTTCGCATGAATTTAAAGTTAAATCATTTATATCAAAATTATTTGAAACTAAACCATTTGTTTCTCATGGTTTCGAAGATAAACCTTCTACTTCGCATTGATTTGAAGCTAAATCATTTGTTTTTCATGGATTTGAAGCTAACTCGTTTCTATCGCATGGATTTAAAGCTAACTCCTTTGTCTCGCCTGCATTTGAAGCTAAATCATGTATATCACAAATATTTGAAGCTAAACCATTTGTTTCCCATGGATTTGAAGTTAAGCCTTCGACTTCGCATTCATTTGTAGCTAAATCATATGTTCCGCTTGGATTTGAAGCTAACTTGTTTGTTTCGCATGCAGTTGAAGCTCAATCATGTATCTCACAAGTATTTGAATCTAAACCATTTGTTTCGCATGGATTTGAAGCTAAGCCTTCTCCTTCGCATTGATTTGAAGCTAAATCATGTCTTACGCTTGGATTTGAAGCTCTCTCCTTTGTTTCGCCTGCATTTGAAGCTATATCACTTATATCGAAAGTATTTGTAGCTAAACCATTTGTTTCTAATGTATTTCAAGCTAAGCCTTCCACTTCGAACTGATTTGAAACTAAGTAATGTGTTTCGCTTGGATTTCTTGCTAAAGCGTTTGTTTCGAGTGCAGTTGAAGCAACATCATGTATATCACAATTATTTGAGGGCTAAGCCATTTGTATCTCATGTTTTCGAAGCTAAGCCGTCTACTTCGCATTGATTTGAAGCTAAGTCATGTGTTTCTCATGGATTTGAAGCTAACACGTTTCTATCGCATGGATTTAAAGCTAACTCGTTTGTTTCGCCTGCATTTGAAGCTAAATCATGTATATCACAAATATTTGAAGCTAAACTATTTGTTTCGCATGGATTCGAAAGTAAGCCTTCTACTTCGCATTGAATTGGAGCTAAATCATGTGTTTCGCATGGATTTGAAGCCAACTCCTTTATTTCGCATGCAGTTGAAGCTAAATCATGTATATCACAAGTATTTGAAGCTAAACCATTTGTTTTACATGGATTCGAAAATCAGAGTTCTATTTCGCATTGATTTGAAGCCAAAGCATGTGTTTCTCATGGATTTGAAGCTAACTCGTTTCTATCGCATGGATTTAAAGCTCACTCGTTTGTTTCGCATGCTGAAGAAGCTAAATCTAGTATATCACAAGTATTTGAAGCTAAACCATTTGTTTCGTATGGATTCGAAGGTAACCCCTCTACCTCGTAGTGATTTTAAGCTAAATCATGGGTTTCTGATGGATTTAAAGCTAACTCGTTTGTTTCGTATGCAGATGAAGCTAAATTATCTATACCACAACTATTTGAAGCTAAACCATTTGATTCCCATGGATTTGGAGCTAAGCCTACTACTTCGCATTGATTTGAAGCTAAATCATGTGTTTCGCTTGGATTTGAAGCTAACTCGTTTGTTTCGCATGCAGTTGAAGCTATATCACTTATATCGCAAGTATTTGAAGCTAAATCATTTGTGTCGCATGGATTTGAAGCTAAGCCTCCTACTTCGTATTGATTTGAAGCTAAATCATGCATTCGCTTGGATTTGTAGCCAACTCGTTTGTTTCGCCTGCAGTTGAAGTTAAATCATCTATATCACAATTATTTGAAGCTGAACCATTTGTTTCGCATGGATTTGAAGCTAAGCCTTCTACTTCGCATTCATTTGATGCTAAATCACGTGTTTCGCATTGATTTGAAGATAACTCGTTTTTTTCGCCTGCATTTGAACCAATATCACTTATATTCGCCAGTATTTGAAGATAAATCATTCGTTTCGCATGGATTTGAAGCTAAGCCTCCTACTTCGTATTGATTTGAAGCTAAATCATGTATTCGCTTGGATTAGAAGCCAACTCGTTTGTTTCGCCTGCATTTGATTCTAAATCATGTATTTTACAAGTATTTGAACCTAAACCATTTGTTTCTCATGTATTTGAAGCTAAGCCTTCTACTTCGCATTGATTTGAAGCTAAATCATGTGTTTCGCATGGGTTTGAAGATAACTTCTTTGTTTCGCATGCATTTGAAGCTAAATCATGTATATCACTAGTATTTGAAGCAAAACCATTTGTTTTGCATTGATTTAAAGCTAAGCCTTCTACTTCGCATTGATTTGAAGCTAAATCTTGTGTTTCGCATGTATTCGAAGCTAACTCGTCTGATTCGCCTGCATTTGAAGCTATATCACTTATATTCGCAAGTATTTGACGGTCAATCATTCGTTTCGCGTGAATTTGAAGCTAAGCCTTCTACTTCGCATTGATTTGAATCTAAATGATATGATTCACTTGGATTTGATGCTAACCCTTCTACTTCGCATTGATGTGAAGCTAAATCATGAGTTTCGCTTGGATTTTTAGTTAACACGTTTGTTTCACATACAGTTGAAGCTCAATCATGTATGTCACAAGTATTTGAAGCTGAACAATTTGTTTCGCATGAATATTAAGTTAAACCATGTGTTTCGCATGAGTATTAAGCTAAACCATGTGTTTGGAATGAATTTGAAGCTAAATCATATGTTTCGCATGGATTTGAAGCTAATCCTTGTACTTCGCATTGATTTGAACCTAAATTATGTGCTTTGCTTGGATTTGAAACTAAGCCTTCTACTTCGCATTGATTTGAAGCTAAATCATGTGTTTGGTATGGATTTGAAACTAACTCGGTTATTTCGCCTGCATTCGAAGTTATATCACGTATAATCGCAAGTATTTGAAGTTCAGTCATTCGTTTCGCATGGATTTGAAGCTAAGCCTTCTACTTCGCATTGATTTGAAGCTAAATCATATGTTTCGCTTGGATTTGAAGGTAACACGTTTGTTTCACATGCAGTTGAAGCTCAATCATGTATATCACAAGTATTTGAAGCTGAACAATTTGTTTCGCATGAATATTAAGTTAAACCATGTGTTTCGCATGAGTATTAAGCTAAACCATGTGTTTGGAATGAATTTGAAGCTAAATCATGTGTTTCGCCTAGATTTGAAGCTAACTCGTTTGTTTCGAATGCAGTTGAAGCTAAATCATGTATATCACAAGTATTTCAAGCTAAACCATTTGTTTCGCATAGATTTGAAGCTAAGCCTTCTAGTTCGCATTGATTTCAAGCTAAATCATGTGTTTCGCATGGATTTGAAGCTAAGCCTTCTACTTCGCAATGATTTGAAGCTAAATCATGTGTTTCGCTTGGATTTGAAGCTAACTTGTTTGATGTTTCATACATGTGACGCCAAATCGTGTATAAAAAAAGTATTTGAAGCTAAATCATGCGTTTCGCATGGATTTGAATCTAACTCGTTTGTTTTGTATGCAGTTGAAGCTAAATCATGTTTATCACAAGTATCTGAATCTAAACCATCTGCTTCCCATGAATATTAAGCTAAACCATGTGTTTCGCATGAATTTGAAGCTAAGTCATTTGTTTCGCTTGGATTTGAAATCTGCTCGTTTGTTTCTCAGGCAGTTGAAGCTAAATCACGTATATCACAATTATTTGAAGCTAAACCATTCGTTTCGCATGGATTTGAAGCTAAACCATTCGTTTCGCATGGATTTGACGCTAAATCATGTGTTTCACATGGATTTAAACATAACACGATTGCTTCGCATGCAGTTGAAGCTAAATCATGTATATCACAAGTATTTGAAGCTAAACCATTTGTTTCGCATGGATTCGAAAATCAGTCTTCTATTTCGCAATGATTTGATGCTGAATCATGTGTTTCTCATGGATTTGAAGCTAACTCATTTGTTTCGCATGGATTTGAAGCTAACTCGCTTGTTTCGCATGCAGTTGAACCTAAATCGTGTATATCACAAGTATTTGAAGCTAAACCATTTGTTTCGCATGGATTCGAAGGTAACCCTTCTACCTCGTATTGATTTTAAGCTAAATCATGGGTTTCTCATGGATTTAAAGCTAACTCGTTTGTTTCGCATGGATTTAAAGCTAACTCGTTTGTCTCGACTGCATTTGAAGCTAAATCATGTTTATCACAGATATTTGAAGCTAAACCATTTGTTTTGCATGGATTTGAAGTTAAGCCTTCGACTTCGCATTGATTTGTAGCTAAATCATGAGTTTCGCATGGATTTGAAGCTAACTCGTTTGTTTCGCATGGATTTAATGCTAACACGTTTGTTTCGCATGCAGTTGAAGCTAAATCATGTATATCACAAGTATTTGAAGCTAAACCATTTGTTTCGCCTGGATTTGAAGCTAAGACTTCTACTTCGCATGAAATTGAAGCTAAATCATGTGTTTCGTATGGATTTGAAGCTAACTCGTTTGTTTCGCATGCAGTTGAAGCTAAATCATATATATAACAAGTATTTGAAGCTAATTCATTTTTTAGCATGGATTTGATGCTAATGCTTCTACTTCGCATTGATTTGAAGCTAAATCATGTATTCGCTTGGATTAGAAGCCAACTCGTTTGTTTCGCCTGCATTTGATTCTAAATCATGTATTTTACAAGTATTTGAACCTAAACCATTTGTTTCTCATGTATTTGAAGCTAAGCCTTCTACTTCGCATTGATTTGAAGCTAAATCATGTGTTTCGCATGGGTTTGAAGATAACTCCTTTGTTTCGCATGCATTTGAAGCTAAATCATGTATATCACAAGTATTTGAAGCAAAACCATTTGTTTTGCATTGATTTAAAGCTAAGCCTTCTACTTCGCATTGATTTGAAGCTAAATCTTGTGTTTCGCATGTATTCGAAGATAACTCGTCTGATTCGCCTGCATTTGAAGCTATATCACTTATATTCGAAAGTATTTGACGGTCAATCATTCGTTTCGCGTGAATTTGAAGCTAAGCCTTCTACTTCGCATTGATTTGAATGTAAATCATGTGATTCACTTGGATTTGATGCTAACCCTTCTACTTCGCATTGATTTGAAGCTAAATCATGTGTTTTACATGGATTTGAAGCAAACTCGTTTGTTTCGCATGCATTTGAAGCTGTATCACTTATATTCGCAAGTATTTAAAGGTCAATCATTCGTTTCGCATGGATTTGAAGCTAATGCTTCTACTTCGCATTGATTTGAAGCTGGGTCATGTGATTCGCTTGGATTTGAATTTCACTCGTTTGTTTCGCCTGCATTTGAAGCTATATCACTTATATCGCAAGTATATGAATCTAAATAATCTGTGTCGCATGGATTTGATGCTAATGCTTCTACTTCGCATTGATTTGAAGCTGAATCATGTGTTTCGCATGGATTTGAAGGTAACTCGTTTGTTTAGCATGCAGTTGAATATATCTCATGTATATCACAAGTATTTGAAGCTAATTCATTTTTAGCATGGATTTGAAGCTAAGCCTTCTACTTCGCATTGATTAGAAGCTAAATCATATGTTTCGCATCGATTTGAAGCTAACTGGTTTGTTTCGCCTGCATTTGAAGCTATATCACTTATATTCGCAGGTATTTGTTTTGCATGGATTAGAAGCTAACTCGTTGGTTTGCTTGAATTCGAAGCTATATCACTTATATTCGCAAGTATTTGAAGTTCAATCATTCGTTTCGCATGGATTTGAAGCTAAGGCTTCTAGTTCGCATTGATTTGAAGCTAAATCACATGTTTCGCATGGATTTGAAACTAACACGTTTGTTTCTGATGCAGTTGAATCTAAATAATGTATATCACATGTATTTGAAGCTTCTTCTTCGCATTGATTTTAAGCTAAATCGTGTGTTTCGCATGTATTCGAAGCTAACTCGTTTGTTTCGCCTGCATTTGAAGCTAAATCATGTATATCGCTAATATTTGAAGCTAATCCATTTGTTTGCATGGATTCGAAGATAAACCTTCTACTTCGTATTGATTTTAAGTTAAATCATGTGTTTCACATGGATTTAAAGATAACTCGTTTGTTTCGCATGCAGTTGATTCTAAATCATGTATATCACAAGTATTTGAAGCTAATCCATTTGATACCCATGGATTTGGAGCTATGCCTTCTACTTCGCATTGATTTGACGCTAAATCATGTGTTTCACATGGATTTAAACATAACACGATTGTTTCGCATGCAGTTGAAGCTAAATCATGTATATCACAAGTATTTGAAGCTAAACCATTTGTTTCGCATGGATTCGAAAATCAGTCTTCTATTTCGCAATGATTTGATGCTGAATCATGTGTTTCTCATGGATTTGAAGCTAACTCATTTGTTTCGCATGGATTTGAAGCTAACTCGCTTGTTTCGCATGCAGTTGAACCTAAATCGTGTATATCACAAGTATTTGAAGCTAAACCATTTGTTTCGCATGGATACGAAGGTAACCCTTCTACCTCGTATTGATTTTAAGCTAAATCATGGGTTTCTCATGGATTTAAAGCTAACTCGTTTGTTTCGCATGGATTTAAAGCTAACTCGTTTGTCTCGACTGCATTTGAAGCTAAATCATGTTTATCACAGATATTTGAAGCTAAACCATTTGTTTTGCATGGATTTGAAGTTAAGCCTTCGACTTCGCATTGATTTGTAGCTAAATCATGAGTTTCGCATGGATTTGAAGCTAACTCGTTTGTTTCGCATGGATTTAAAGCTAACACGTTTGTTTCGCATGCAGTTGAAGCTAAATCATGTATATCACCAGTATTTGAAGCTAAACCACTTGTTTCGCCTGGATTTGAAGCTAAGACTTCTACTTCGCATGAAATTGAAGCTAAATCATGTGTTTCGTATGGATTTGTAGCTAACTCGTTTGTTTCGCCTGCATTTGAACCAATATCACTTATATTCGCCAGTATTTGAAGATAAATCATTCGTTTCGCATGGATTTGAAGCTAAGCCTCCTACTTCGTATTGATTTGAAGCTAAATCATGTATTCGCTTGGATTAGAAGCCAACTCGTTTGTTTCGCCTGCATTTGATTCTAAATCATGTATTTTACAAGTATTTGAACCTAAACCATTTGTTTCTCATGTATTTGAAGCTAAGCCTTCTACTTCGCATTGATTTGAAGCTAAATCATGTGTTTCGCATGGGTTTGAAGATAACTCCTTTGTTTCGCATGCATTTGAAGCTAAATCATGTATATCACTAGTATTTGAAGCAAAACCATTTGTTTTGCATTGATTTAAAGCTAAGCCTTCTACTTCGCATTGATTTGAAGCTAAATCTTGTGTTTCGCATGTATTCGAAGCTAACTCGTCTGATTCGCCTGCATTTGAAGCTATATCACTTATATTCGCAAGTATTTGACGGTCAATCATTCGTTTCGCGTGAATTTGAAGCTAAGCCTTCTACTTCGCATTGATTTGAATCTAAATGATATGATTCACTTGGATTTGATGCTAACCCTTCTACTTCGCATTGATGTGAAGCTAAATCATGAGTTTCGCTTGGATTTTTAGTTAACACGTTTGTTTCACATACAGTTGAAGCTCAATCATGTATGTCACAAGTATTTGAAGCTGAACAATTTGTTTCGCATGAATATTAAGTTAAACCATGTGTTTCGCATGAGTATTAAGCTAAACCATGTGTTTGGAATGAATTTGAAGCTAAATCATATGTTTCGCATGGATTTGAAGCTAATCCTTGTACTTCGCATTGATTTGAACCTAAATTATGTGCTTTGCTTGGATTTGAAACTAAGCCTTCTACTTCGCATTGATTTGAAGCTAAATCATGTGTTTGGTATGGATTTGAAACTAACTCGGTTATTTCGCCTGCATTCGAAGTTATATCACGTATAATCGCAAGTATTTGAAGTTCAGTCATTCGTTTCGCATGGATTTGAAGCTAAGCCTTCTACTTCGCATTGATTTGAATCTAAATCATATGTTTCGCTTGGATTTGAAGGTAACACGTTTGTTTCACATGCAGTTGAAGCTCAATCATGTATATCACAAGTATTTGAAGCTGAACAATTTGTTTCGCATGAATATTAAGTTAAACCATGTGATTCGCATGAGTATTAAGCTAAACCATGTGTTTGGAATGAATTTGAAGCTAAATCATGTATATCACAAGTATTTCAAGCTAAACCATTTGTTTCGCATAGATTTGAAGCTAAGCCTTCTAGTTCGCATTGATTTCAAGCTAAATCATGTGTTTCGCATGGATTTGAAGCTAAGCCTTCTACTTCGCAATGATTTGAAGCTAAATCATGTGTTTCGCTTGGATTTGAAGCTAACTTGTTTGATGTTTCATACATGTGACGCCAAATCGTGTATAAAAAAAGTATTTGAAGCTAAATCATGCGTTTCGCATGGATTTGAATCTAACTCGTTTGTTTTGTATGCAGTTGTAGCTAAATCATGTTTATCACAAGTATCTGAATCTAAACCATCTGCTTCCCATGAATATTAAGCTAAACCATGTGTTTCGCATGAATTTGAAGCTAAGTCATTTGTTTCGCATGGTTTTGAAGCTATATCACTTGTATTCGAAAGTATTTGAAGCTAAACCATTCGCTTCGCATGGATTTGAAGATAAGCCTTCAACTTCGCATTGATTTGTAGCTAAATCATGTGTTTCGCTTGGATTTGAAATCTGCTCGTTTGTTTCTCAGGCAGTTGAAGCTAAATCACGTATATCACAATTATTTGAAGCTAAACCATTCGTTTCGCATGGATTTGAAGCTAAACCATTCGTTTCGCATGGATTTGAAGCTAAGGCTTCTACTTCGCATTCACTTGAAGCTAAATCATGTGTTTCGCATGAATTTGAATATAACTCGTTTGTTTTGCTTGAATTCGAAGCTATATCACTTATATTCGCAAGTATTTGAAGTTCAATCATTCGTTTCGCATGGATTTGAAGCTAAGGCTTCTAGTTCGCATTGATTTGAAGCTAAATCATATGTTTCGCATGGATTTGAAACTAACACGTTTGTTTCTGATGCAGTTGAATCTAAATAATGTATATCACATGTATTTGAAGCTTCTTCGTCGCATTGATTTTAAGCTAAATCGTGTGTTTCGCATGTATTCGAAGCTAACTCGTTTGTTTCGCCTGCATTTGAAGCTAAATCATGTATATCGCTAATATTTGAAGCTAATCCATTTGTTTGCATGGATTCGAAGATAAACCTTCTACTTCGTATTGATTTTAAGTTAAATCATGTGTTTCACATGGATTTAAAGATAACTCGTTTGTTTCGCATGCAGTTGATTCTAAATCATGTATATCACAAGTATTTGAAGCTAATCCATTTGATACCCATGGATTTGGAGCTATGCCTTCTACTTCGCATTGATTTGACGCTAAATCATGTGTTTCACATGGATTTAAACATAACACGATTGTTTCGCATGCAGTTGAAGCTAAATCATGTATATCACAAGTATTTGAAGCTAAACCATTTGTTTCGCATGGATTCGAAAATCAGTCTTCTATTTCGCAATGATTTGATGCTGAATCATGTGTTTCTCATGGATTTGAAGCTAACTCATTTGTTTCGCATGGATTTGAAGCTAACTCGCTTGTTTCGCATGCAGTTGAACCTAAATCGTGTATATCACAAGTATTTGAAGCTAAACCATTTGTTTCGCATGGATTCGAAGGTAACCCTTCTACCTCGTATTGATTTTAAGCTAAATCATGGGTTTCTCATGGATTTAAAGCTAACTCGTTTGTTTCGCATGGATTTAAAGCTAACTCGTTTGTCTCGACTGCATTTGAAGCTAAATCATGTTTATCACAGATATTTGAAGCTAAACCATTTGTTTTGCATGGATTTGAAGTTAAGCCTTCGACTTCGCATTGATTTGTAGCTAAATCATGAGTTTCGCATGGATTTGAAGCTAACTCGTTTGTTTCGCATGGATTTAAAGCTAACACGTTTGTTTCGCATGCAGTTGAAGCTAAATCATGTATATCACAAGTATTTGAAGCTAAACCATTTGTTTCGCCTGGATTTGAAGCTAAGACTTCTACTTCGCATGAAATTGAAGCTAAATCATGTGTTTCGTATGGATTTGAAGCTAACTCGTTTGTTTCGCATGCAGTTGAAGCTAAATCATATATATAACAAGTATTTGAAGCTAATTCATTTTTTAGCATGGATTTGATGCTAATGCTTCTACTTCGCATTGATTTGAAGCTAAATCATGTGTTTCGCTTGGATTTGAAGCTAACTTGTTTGTTTCGCATGCAGTTGGAGCTAAATCATGTATATCACAAGTATTTGAAGATAATCCATTTGTTTTGCAAGGATTCGAATATCAGCCTTCTATTTCGCATTGATTTGAAGCTAAATCATGAGTTTCGCATGTATTTGAAGCTAACTCGTTTGTTTCGCATGGATTTGAAGCTAACTCATTTGTTTCGCATGCAGTTCAAGCAAATTCATTTATCACAAGTATTTGAAGCTAAACCATTTGTTTCGCATGGATTCGAAAATCAGCCTTCTATTTCGCATGGATTTGGAGCTAAATCATGCGCTTCGAATGGAATTGAAGCTATCTCGTTTGTTTCGCATGGATTTGAAGCTAACTCGTCTGTTCCACCTGCATCTGAAGCTAAATCATGTATCTCACAAGTATTTGAATCTAATCCATTTGTTTCGCATGGATTTGAAGCTAAGCCTTCTCCTTCGCATTGATTTGAAGCTAAATCATGAGTTTCGTATGGATTTGAAGCTCTCTCCTTTGTTTCTCCTGCATTTGAAGCTATATCACTTATATCGCAAGTATTTGAAGCTAAATCATTTGTGTCGCATGGATTTGAAGCTAAGCCTTCTACTTCGCATTGATTTGAAGCTAAATCATTTGTTTTTCATGGATTTGAAGCTAACTCGTTTCTATCGCATGGATTTAAAGCTAACTCCTTTGTCTCGCCTGCATTTGAAGCTAAATCATGTATATCACAAATATTTGAAGCTAAACCATTTGTTTCCCATGGATTTGAAGTTAAGCCTTCGACTTCGCATTCATTTGTAGCTAAATCATATGTTCCGCCTGGATTTCAAGATAACTCGATTGTTTCGCATTCAGTTGAAGCTCAATCATGTATATCTCAAGTATTTGAAGCTAAACCATTTGTTTCGCATTGGTTTTGAAGCTAAGCCTTCTATTTCGCATTGACTTGAAGCTAAATCATGAGTTTCGCATGGATTTGTACCTAACTCGTTTGTTGCGCATGGATTTGAAGCTAACTCGTTTGTTTCGCATGCAGTTGAAGCTAAATCATGTATATCACAAGTATTTGAAGCTAAACCATTTGTTTCGCCTGGATTTGAAGCTAAGACTTCTACTTCGCATGAAATTGAAGCTAAATCATGTGTTTCGCATGGATTTGAAGCTAACTCGTTTGTTTCGCATGCAGTTGAAGCTAAATCATGTATATAACAAGTATTTGAAGCTAATTCATTTTTTAGCATGGATTTGATGCTAATGCTTCTACTTCGCATTGATTTGAAGCTAAATCATGTGTTTCTTTTGGATTTGAAGCTAACTTGTTTGTTTCGCATGCAGTTGGAGTTAAATCATGTATATCACAAGTATTTGAAGATAATCCATTTGTTTTGCAAGGATTCGAAAATCAGCCTTCTATTTCGCATTGATTTGAAGCTAAATCATGAGTTTCGCATGTATTTGAAGCTAACTCGTTTGTTTCGCATGGATTTGAAGCTAACTCATTTGTTTCGCATGCAGTTCAAGCAAATTCATTTATCACAAGTATTTGAAGCTAAACCATTTGTTTCGCATGGATTCGAAAATCAGCCTTCTATTTCGCATGGATTTGGAGCTAAATCATGCGCTTCGAATGGAATTGAAGCTATCTCGTTTGTTTCGCATGGATTTGAAGCTAACTCGTCTGTTTCGCCTGCATTTGAAGCTAAATCATGTATATCGTAAGTAATTGAAGCTAAACCATTTGTTTCGCATCGATTTGAAGATAAGCCTTCTAGTTCGCATTAATTTGGAGCTAAATCATGATTTTCGCTTGGATTTGAAGCTAAGCCTCCTAGTTCGCATTGATTTGAAGAAAATCATGTGTTTGGCTTGGATTTGCAGTTAAATCGCTTGTTTCGCATGCAGTTGAAGCTGAATCATATATAAAACAAGTATTTCAAGCTAAACCCTTTGCTTCGCCTGGATTTGAACCTAATTCTTCTACTACGCATTGATTTGAAGTTAAATTATGTGTTACGCTGGGATTTGAAGCTCATTCGTTTGTTTCGCCTGCATTTGAAGCTATATCACTTATATCGAAAGTATTTGTAGCTAAACCATTTGTTTCTAATGTATTTCAAGCTAAGCCTTCCACTTCGAACTGATTTGAAACTAAGTAATGTGTTTCGCTTGGATTTCTTGCTAAAGCGTTTGTTTCGAGTGCAGTTGAAGCAACATCATGTATATCACAATTATTTGAGGGCTAAGCCATTTGTATCTCATGTTTTCGAAGCTAAGCCGTCTACTTCGCATTGATTTGAAGCTAAGTCATGTGTTTGTCATGGATTTCAAGCTAACACGTTTCTATCGCATGGATTTAAAGCTAACTCGTTTGTTTCGCCTGCATTTGAAGCTAAATCATGTATATCACAAATATTTGAAGCTAAACCATTTGTTTCGCATGGATTCGAAAGTAAGCCTTCTACTTCGCATTGAATTGGAGCTAAATCATGTGTTTCGCATGGATTTGAAGCCAACTCCTTTATTTCGCATGCAGTTGAAGATAAATCATGTGTTTCGCATGAATTTGAATATAACTCGTTTGTTTTGCTTGAATTCGAAGCTATATCACTTACATTCGCAAGTATTTGAAGTTCAATCATTCGTTTCGCATGGATTTGAAGCTAAGGCTTCTAGTTCGCATTGTTTTGAATCTAAATCATATGTTTCGCATGGATTTGAAACTAACTCGTTTGTTTCTGATGCAGTTGAATCTAAATAATGTATATCACATGTATTTGAAGCTTCTTCTTCGCATTGATTTTAAGCTAAATCGTGTGTTTCGCATGTATTCGAAGCTAACTCGTTTGTTTCGCCTGCATTTGAAGCTATATCACTTATATTCGCAAGTATTTGACGGTCAATCATTCGTTTCGCATGAATTTGAAGCTAAGCCTTCTACTTCCTTTGATTTGAAACTAAATCATGTGTTCTCTTGGATTTGAAGCTAACTCATTGTTTCGCATGCAGTTGAAGCTGAATCATGTTTATCACATGTATTGGAAGCAAAACCATTTGATTCGCATGAATTTGAAACTAAATGATGTGGTTCACATGAATTGAAGCTGACTCGTTTGTTTCGCATGCATTTGAAGCTATATCACTTATATCGCAAGTATTTGAAGCTAAATCATTTGTGTCGCATGGATTTGAAGCTAAGCCTCCTACTTCGTATTGATTTGAAGCTAAATCATGCATTCGCTTGGATTTGTAGCCAACTCGTTTGTTTCGCCTGCAGTTGAAGTTAAATCATGTATATCACAATTATTTGAAGCTGAACCATTTGTTTCGCATGGATTTGAAGCTAAGCCTTCTACTTCGCATTCATTTGATGCTAAATCACGTGTTTCGCATTGATTTGAAGATAACTCGTTTGTTTCGCCTGCATTTGAACCAATATCACTTATATTCGCCAGTATTTGAAGATAAATCATTCGTTTCGCATGGATTTGAAGCTATGCCTCCTACTTCGTATTGATTTGAATCTAAATCATGTATTCGCTTGGATTAGAAGCCAACTCGTTTGTTTCGCCTGCATTTGATTCTAAATCATGTATTTTACAAGTATTTGAACCTAAACCATTTGTTTCTCATGTATTTGAAGCTAAGCCTTCTACTTCGCATTGATTTGAAGCTAAATCATGTGTTTCGCATGAGTTTGAAGATAACTCCTTTGTTTCCCATGCATTTGATGCTAAATCATGTATATCACAAGTATTTGAAGCAAAACCATTTGTTTTTCATTGATTTAAAGCTAAGCCTTCTACTTCGCATTGATTTGAAGCTAAATCTTGTGTTTCGCATGTATTCGAAGCTAACTCGTCTGATTCGCCTGCATTTGAAGCTATATCACTTATATTCGCAAGTATTTGACGGTCAATCATTCGTTTCGCGTGAATTTGAAGCTAAGCCTTCTACTTCGCATTGATTTGAATCTAAATGATATGATTCACTTGGATTTGATGCTAACCCTTCTACTTCGCATTGATGTGAAGCTAAATCATGAGTTTCGCTTGGATTTTTAGTTAACACGTTTGTTTCACATACAGTTGAAGCTCAATCATGTATGTCACAAGTATTTGAAGCTGAACAATTTGTTTTGCATGGATTTGAATCAAAGCCTTCTACTTCGCATTGATTTGAAGCTAAATCGTGTGTTTCGCAAGTATTCGAAGCTAACTCGTTTGTTTCGCCTGCATTTGAAGCTATATCACTTATATTCGCAAGTATTTGACGGTCAATCATTCGTTTCGCGTGAATTTGAAACTAAGCCTTCTACTTCGCATTGATTTGAATCTAAATCATATGATTCACTTGGATTTGATGCTAACCCTTCTACTTCGCATTGATTTGAAGCTAAATCATGTGTTTGGTATGGATTTGAAACTAACTCGGTTGTTTCGCCTGCATTCGAAGTTATATCACGTATAATCGCATGTATTTGAAGTTCAGTCATTCGTTTCGCATGGATTTGAAGCTAAGCCTTCTACTTCGCATTGATTTGAAGCTAAATCATATGTTTCGCTTGGATTTGAAGGTAACACGTTTGTTTCACATGCAGTTGAAGCTCAATCATGTATATCACAAGTATTTGAAGCTGAACAATTTGTTTCGCATGAATATTAAGTTAAGCCATGTGTTTCGCATGAGTATTAAGCTAAACCATGTGTTTGGAATGAATTTGAAGCTAAATCATGTGTTTCGCATAGATTTAAAGCTAACTCGTTTGTTTCGAATGCAGTTGAAGCTAAATCATGTATATCACAAGTATTTCAAGCTAAACCATTTGTTTCGCATAGATTTGAAGCTAAGCCTTCTAGTTCGCGTTGATTTCAAGCTAAATCTTGTGTTTCGCATGGATTTGAAGCTAAGCCTTCTACTTCGCAATGATTTGAAGCTAAATCATGTGTTTCGCTTGGATTTGAAGCTAACTTGTTTGATGTTTCATACATGTGACGCCAAATCGTGTATAAAAAAAGTATTTCAAGCTAAACCATTTGTTTCGCATAGATTTGAAGCTAAGCCTTCTAGTTCGCATTGATTTCAAGCTAAATCACGTGTTTCGCTTGGATTTGAAGCTAAGCCTTCTACTTCGCTTGATTTTGAAGCTAAATCATGTGTTTCGCTTGGATTTGAATCTAACTCGTTTGTTTTGTATGCAGTTGAAGCTAAATCATGTTTATCACAAGTATCTGAATCTAAACCATCTGCTTCCCATGAATATTAAGCTAAACCATGTGTTTCGCATGAATTTGAAGCTAAGTCATTTGTTTCGCATGGTTTTGAAGCTATATCACTTGTATTCGCAAGTATTTGAAGCTAAACCATTCGCTTCGCATGGATTTGAAGATAAGCCTTCAACTTCGCATTGATTTGTAGCTAAATCATGTGTTTCGCTTGGATTTGAAATCTGCTCGTTTGTTTCTCAGGCAGTTGAAGCTAAATCACGTATATCACAATTATTTGAAGCTAAACCATTCGTTTCGCATGGATTTGAAGCTAAGGCTTCTAGTTCGCATTGATTTGAAGCTAAATCATATGTTTCACATGGATTTGAAACTAACTCGTTTGATTCTGATGCAGTTGAATCTAAATAATGTATATCACATGTATTTGAAGCTTCTTCTTCGCATTGATTTTAAGCTAAATCGTGAGTTTCGCATGTATTCGAAGCTAACTCGTTTGTTTCGCCTGCATTTGAAGCTATATCACTTATATTCGCAAGTATTTGACGGTCAATCATTCGTTTCGCATGAATTTGAAGCTAAGCCTTCTACTTCGCTTTGATTTGAAACTAAATCATGTGTTCTCTTGGATTTGAAGCTAACTCATTGTTTCGCATGCAGTTGAAGCTGAATCATGTTTATCACATGTATTGGAAGCAAAACCATTTGATTCGCATGAATTTGAAACTAAATGATGTGGTTCACATGAATTGAAGCTGACTCGTTTGTTTCGCATGCATTTGAAGCTATATCACTTATATCGCAAGTATTTGAAGCTAAATCATTTGTGTCGCATGGATTTGAAGCTAAGCCTCCTACTTCGTATTGATTTGAAGCTAAATCATGTATTCGCTTGGATTTGTAGCCAACTCGTTTGTTTCGCCTGCAGTTGAAGTTAAATCATGTATATCACAATTATTTGAAGCTGAACCATTTGTTTCGCATGGATTTGAAGCTAAGCCTTCTACTTCGCATTCATTTGATGCTAAATCACGTGTTTCGCATTGATTTGAAGATAACTCGTTTGTTTCGCCTGCATTTGAAGCTAAATCATGTATATCACAAGTATTTGAAGCAAAACCATTTGTTTTGCATTGATTTAAAGCTAAGCCTTCTACTTCGCATTGATTTGAAGCTAAATCTTGTGTTTCGCATGTATTCGAAGCTAACTCGTCTGATTCGCCTGCATTTGAAGCTATATCACTTATATTCGCAAGTATTTGACGGTCAATCATTCGTTTCGCGTGAATTTGATGCTAAGCCTTCTACTTCGCATTGATTTGAATGTAAATCATGTGATTCACTTGGATTTGATGCTAACCCTTCTACTTCGCATTGATTTGAAGCTAAATCATGAATTTCGCTTGGATTTGTAGTTAACACGTTTGTTTCACATACAGTTGAAGCTCAATCATGTATATCACAAGTATTTGAAGCTGAACAATTTGTTTCGCATGAATATTAAGTTAAACCATGTGCTTCGCATGAATATGAATCTAAACGATGTGTTTCGCATGAATTTAAAGTTAAATCATTTATATCAAAATTATATGAAACTAAACCATTTGTTTCGCATGGTTTCGAAGATAAACCTTCTACTTCGCATGAATTTGAAACTAAATCATATGTGTCGCATGGATTTGAAGGTAACACGTCTATTTCACATGCAGTTGAAGCTCAATCATGTATATCACAAGTATTGTAAGTCAAACCATTTGATTCTCATGAATTTG